>NC_063173.1:51761897-52369605 GCF_023159225.1 Perognathus longimembris pacificus | reverse complement strand
TAAAGCAGGTGCTGCAAATTCAAATAATGTAATTATTTCTGCTTTGAGCCTAAAAGCAACCTAGAAAATAGACATTGCAGCCTACTTATGACCTGAGGTTATAAGGAGTTGTATGATGGCACTAGGTTTTGGGGTCAGTCTTTACTTACCATGTCCTCCCCACAGGGCTGGCCTTGACTTGGCTCCCCTCCCCTCCCTAGCACAGTCTAGGGCTGCCCAGGGTGATAACAAGAATCATAGTCTGGATTAGAAGTCTATCCTGGACTCTGCCTCTAAATGGCTGTCTAAACTTTGTGAACTACATCAGTGATTTGGTGCTCTTGAAAGTCCTTGAAGGCCATAGTTTTGTGACATTGTTGTTTATCTGTGGTTTCTGAGCTGAAGTTCCCCCAAACGGAGCTTTTCAGCCAGATTCTGAGCTTCTCTGTGCTTTGTAGCTTTGGAGGTCTGGTGTGAGCCCCCAGGGGATGATCAGAACTTGCAGGGATTCTTTTAGACCCTGCTCTAGATTCCTAAGCACTCTTTAAGCTGGTCAGTGACCACTCACACTGCCTAACCTGCAGGGTGGAAGTGCAGGCACGGCCTCTTCCTTCATGAGATCTCTGCCCTATTTGGTTCAGCCCAATGGGAGAGGACGTATTCCCAGATCCTTTCTAAAATAAGGTGAGTAATCTGTGTTTTCCTTCTGCATAGTTTCTGGAATCTCTGTCTACTCATATCTATAATAACTAGCATGTGTTAAATACCGCAGGTCATGAACTTACATGTACTGACTGATTTGGAGAGACTCCATGAAGTAGGTCTTTACTCATTTATTTATTATTGGGTGTCCTTTACATCCTTTCATTTTTTAAATCTTTTTTTTTTGGCCAGTCCTGGGCCTTGGACTCAGGGCCTGAGCACCGTCCCTGGCCTCTTCTTGGCTCAAGGCTAGCACTCTGCCACTTGAGCCACAGCGCCCCCTCTGGCCGTTTTCCATATATGTGGTGCTGGGGAATCGGACTGAGAGCTTCATGTGTAGGAGGCAAGCACTCTTGCCACTAGGCCATACTCCCAGCCCCATTTTTTAAATCTTATTTTATTTACTTTTTTAAGTCTGAGACTAGGACCTAAACTCAATACTTGACACTTTCACTCACTGGCTAGTGCTCTACCCACTGAGCCATGGCTTCAACCTGTATTTTAAAATTAATTATATAAAATAATGGTTTAATTGTGACATTTGCATATGCATGTAAGTATTATGTATTTTGGTCATATTCACTACTTCATCACTATATCTTGTCCTCCACCCTTCTCCCACTGGTCTCTTCTCTCTCCAAATACTTTTTATGTCTCTCTTTTAAAATCTAGATTCTACAGATGGGAGGAAACA
Source organism: Perognathus longimembris pacificus (assembly GCF_023159225.1). Taxonomy (NCBI): domain Eukaryota; kingdom Metazoa; phylum Chordata; class Mammalia; order Rodentia; family Heteromyidae; genus Perognathus; species Perognathus longimembris. Next base: position 52,368,230 of record NC_063173.1, on the reverse strand, counting down.
TGTGGTATTTGTTTTCCTTTCTGAATCTGGCTTACTACACTTAACATGATCTCCAGTTCCATCGATCTATTTTCCTACAAGTGACACAATTTTATTCTTCTTATGACTAAATAATACTCCATGGTGTGTGCGTGCGTGTGTGTGTGTGTGTGTGTGTGTGTGTATCTGTGTAACTTATGTAACCAGGTAACATTTTTTAATGCATTTATTTGTTGACAGGCACCTAGGTTGACTGTATGACTTGCTGTTGAGCAGTGCTGTAGTGAGTATGGCAGTACAGATATCCCTATTGGATGCTGACTTTGATTTCCTCCAGATATATGCCCAGGAGTGGAAGAGCAGAATCTTATGATAGCTCTATTTTTTAGTTTTGTGAATACTGATTTCCATAGTGGCTGGATGAATTTACATTCACACCAACAGTGTATATGGTTCAGAAGGGTCTTTTTAAAAATCCCCTTTCCCCCAAAACAAGCACAGAGAAGTAGTAATGAACATACTGTCAGGCAAAAAGTTTCTTGCCTTGAGCGCTATGCTTTTAGAGGCACTGTTTTGGCCACTGGCCAATATTCTTCCATTCCAACATTCCATGAGATGAGAAGTCCCTATGACCAAGAAGCTATGTCTTTCTAGAGGCTGTATCCCTCTTTGAGGCTGTGCACAGGGCCTTGAATACCCTAGGGTCTCTTTCTCAGATGGCCCAAGTCTACTTCTAAGGACACTGTGTAAGCCTGCTCTTGGAGCTATCTTCCTGCCATCGATATGGCAGAAATGCATTCACAAAGGAGGGTCTGGAGGGGGTGTAGATGGACCTCAGACCTGTGGGTGGTGTGTTCACATGCATATCCATGGCGTCTCTTGTTGCTTGGAAAGAGAAGAGGACATGGTGTGTTTTGTATGGAACTTCAAAGAGTTGGATCATTCTAGATGTGAATCTGGCTTTCCAATATTACGTCCCTTACCAAAATGCAAAATAACATTGGTGCTATGGGGAGCCAAGAGTACCTTGTGGGCAGTTCTTGGTTGGCTTGATCAGGTGGGATGAGGAGAAGACTCCTACCCTATGGTACCAGTACCTCCCTTTGCAACTAGATCTTTGCAAGTGTTAGGAATGACATGCTGAGAGGTCACATGACTTCATTTAAAAGCGACTAAGAACTCTGCATCTGGGTCCATAGAGTATCTTCTCTTCCTTCCTGAAGCTCCATGTCATGAGTCGGAATTTTGGCTCCCCCGAGGTATCTTGGTGAGAAAGTTGTCTATCAGATGAGGAGGGCTTCCCTTTCACACTACTCTGTATTTGCTTTTCTTTCACTGTTTATTTTGTGTACCTGGAACAGCTTGGGTAGGCACTGGCAAATATCACCCACATATCAGATTTCTGGGGCAGATTTTGGTCGAATGACAATAATGGAAGGTGTGGTGGAATAGGCTGAGGGTCAAACATGAGTGGGCTACAGTAGAAGGTGGGGTAGAAAGTGTTGGAAAAGCCGGGTGCAGGTGGTTCATGCCTGTAATCCTAGCTACTCAGGAGGCTGAGATATGAGGATTGTGGTTGGAAACTAGACAGGCAGGGAAGTCTGTGAAACTTTTATCTCCAATTAACCACCAGAAAACTGGAAGTGGAACTGTGGCTCCAAATGGTAGCGCCTGAGCCTTGAGCAAGAGTTCAGGGACATGGCCCAGGCCCAGAGTTCAAGATTCATGACTGACCAAAAAACGTACTGAAAACCCTATGTGGGTATCTGTTAGATAAGTTGCCTTTGACTCTCAATGACTTGCCTCTCCTTCTTGGATTAATTGTCCAGCCTACTTAGAGACACTAGATGAAGGCGGGTGTTTATGCATCCCTCACTAGAGGACCTTTTCTGGGAAACATTTTCTTCATTTATGTAATATAGTAAGCAGACAAGATACACCATTTCCCTTCCGTTCCTTAGGTTGAAGGATATGCCAGGCTGACAGGATTTGCAAGAGAAGTTGACTACGTGTCAGGGGGCATTGAAGAGCCACAAGTCCTTATAGGATTCTTCCCCGCACTTACAGGGGCGTGGAGCCTCCTGTGGCTGGTTAAGGGGATCCCAGGGCTATTGCCCAGTCCTGGCCCCCATTACATGGATTCTACTGACAGATAATCTCTGCCTCCCAGCCCATTTTTCTCCATTAATATTAACATTAATCTTCCCAGGATAGAGTTTGGATCATGCATCATCTAGCCCAGAACTCTCAGTGGCCAAATGTGGCCGGCAAATGATTCGTATCTATCTATTGCAAATTGTTTGCTCAAATTGGTCATAGGGGTCTCATGACTTCAACAGATAGGCAGGTGAAGGATGTGGATGGCTATTTCACCCAAGAGGATAATCAGACAGTCAACAGATACTTGGAAAGCAGTCCAACCTGTTTGTGATCAAAGGCATGGAAATGAAGGCTGAGTCAGGCTAGCATTTCAGACTTATTAAATTAGCAGAATCTCATCCAGCCCTGGCAAAGCTGGATGAAGTCTGTGTTCCTACATCTCTGGAAGCCCTGTGCAAGTCTACAAAAACAATCTAGTAAAATGGAACTGGGGCCTTGAAAACAGTGTTAGCTTTAGACCCACAAAGTTCTACTTCTGGAAGTTGGGCAAAAATACATGAGAAAGTAAAAATAAAAAGCTCTGAGCATACATCATCCTCCTCTTCCATTTTTGTAGGGATGGAGAGAGTTAAGCAAACCACAGTTAATCTACTTAACCTGATATTATGCATCCACAAAAATGATAATTACCAAGTATATGCAGAAACAAGAGGACTTTTTCACATCATGTTGTGGAGCAGAAGCAGGATACAAAATTTGCATGAACACTGATTGCAGCCATACAAAATAAGCATTGGTGCCGACGAAGTCTGAAGGAGAATATGCAAAAAAGAAGAGAAATTATTGATGGTTGGGAGAATGATGGATGGGTTTTCCTTTTTATTTAGCAATGTTCTTTATTAATGTGGTTGAAATATTATTTCCACAACAGAATGAGTTCTATAGAAAGTTAAGGACTTAAGGAATATTATCAATATTTCTTGAGGGCCAGCTCACTAATAATTGTCCCATCACATTTATTAGGAGTTTGTACATTCTAGGACGTCAAGCATACATCGAACATGTAATTTCATTGAATTTTCACAAAGGCCCAGTGATGCAAATATTATTATTCTGCACTGCATAGATTAGAACCCACAATCCAGCAATGTCAGCCCACTTGCCTGACTACACAGCCAGTGAATGGGCTGGGCTTCAACTCCTGTCTGTCTGAATCACAGAATTTCTGCCAAATTCCAGAACTGGCTTTGCATATCAATGCTTAAAGAATTTCATTCATTAATGTATTACCATCATGATTTTGGAGATATTTGTGACTTAGTTGTCATTTACTGTGGTTTGCTTAACTTTTTGGTTCCACTCAACTCATCTTTTAGACATTTAAATGCCTACTTTAGCATTTACTTAAGCAAGAATTCTGGATCCATCCAGTAAATGTGCAGGTTATATTTTATACTGCACAACAAAGTTAAAGCATCAGTACTATTCTTTAAAAAAATCACAACTGTCGATTTACAATTTTATTTGAAAAACCAAAGTATGTTATACCAGCCTTTCATCACAATCTTTCTTCTTCAACACCCCTGCCCTATACATCCTGTTTCCTTCCTTCCTTCCTTCCTTCCTTCCTTCCTTCCTTCCTTCCTTCCTTCCTTCCTTCCTTCCTCCCTCCCTCCTCCCTCCCTCCCTCCCCTCCTGCCTTCCTTTCCTTCCTCCCTTTCTTCTATTTCCCTTCCTTCCTTTCCCCTTCCTTCCCCCTCTTTGAACTGGGGATTGAACTATTCAGGGCCTCACACTTGTGTGAGCCACACCCCTCAACCATTTTCTTTCAGCTTATTTTCCAGGTAGGATTTTGTGCTTTTTCCCAGGCTGGCCTTACATTTCAATCTTCCTATCTTTGTCTTCCAAGTAACATGAATCACCACACCCGCTTCTCTGCATATATCTCTGAGGCCTGAATCAATCCCCACCTGCTCCTCTGTCTCTGATTTTCCCTGGGGTATATTTATACCCACCTTCTTCCCTTTACCCCAGGTTCAGCACTTCCCCAGGTCTTGTCTGAGCCCAATCCAGATCATAGCCACTCGCAGACAAAGAGGCCACTGATTGAGGAGCCTTCCCACTGTAATAATGAATCCTTTAAGCTCATACCAGGTGCCAGGCCATGTCTCAGGAGCTTTGTGTCCATTGTTTCTGCTGATTTTGGTATAATACCCCTTGAAATAGACAGATTAAAAAAATTTTTTTTAAGTCTTACATGTTAGGACATTGAGGCCCTCCTGGGACAAAGGCATTGGCTCCAGTCACATAGTAGACAAGTAACAGAGTGAGAATTCAAATCAAGTACTGTTGGGCCCCAGGTTCCTGGTCTTACCACCCTGACCCTGGGTCTTATTAATGATAAGGTCCACAAAACTGGCAAATGACCCCTCTCTTACCCCTCTGAGGTGGGCTGAAGCCTCTTGCCTTATCGAGGTGTGAGTGGGGATATTAATTGGTATGATTACTTTGTTAGACATTTTGACAAAGAAGTATTATATTCCAAATGCACATACCTTTTGATCTAGAAATTCACATTTTAGCCAGGCACTCGTGGCTTAGGCCTGTAATTTTAGCTACTCAGGAGGCTGAGATCTGAGGATTGTGGTTCAAAGCCAGCCCAGGCATGAAAGTCCATGAGAGTCTTATCTCCAGTTAACCACCAGAAAACCAGAAGTGGCTCAAAGTGGTAGAGTGATAGCCTTGAGCTGAACTGCTCAGGGACAGTGCCCAGACCCAGAGTTCAAGCCCTATGGCTGACCAAAAAAAAAAAAAATCACATTTTAGGAAATTATCCTGCTATTATTCTTACATCTGAACACTGATCACCAGTGCAGCCTGGTCTGTAATAGCATATGACGTAGGAGGGGACTGGGCACATTCCTATAGAACCATCAAAAAAGAACAACAAAGGTCTGTGTGTTCTTATGCAGCACAGCATCAGAGCTCCTGAGTCAACAAAGTAAGTATACAACAGGGTAAATGTATGCTATTATTTGTGTAAAAGGGGGGGGGGAAGAAGGTATATAATTATATGAATAGATATAAAATTATATGCACATCATATTGGTAAATGCAGAGGCTCACTCCAGCAGGACTCAGAGGAAAGAGTAGTAGTAGCTACCCAGAAGGATCTGTTGTATAAGGAATCGTGTTGAGCGGGGAGGGCTAGGGACAGGGCCTACAGCCAGGGTTGCAAAGTCAATGGGTTACACTTGAGTCTAGGGCTAATTTGAGAGGTTGAGGATGTGGTGTGAATAATTGATATCAAGGAGAATCTAACTCCTCCCAGTATTGCTTTCCACCCTCCTGTCTACCACATCACCACATCACACCATATCCTCTAGGCACTAACCTTGAGAGATGCTGGGATCAAACCCAGGCCTTGTTCATGCTAAATGTGCAATCTACTACTGATCTCTACCTCCAGCCCTGAGACTTATGTTTTGATTGTGTAACCTTTTGTACTGCTTTTCTTTTGTAAAAAAATGCACACATGTATTCTCTCTTTAATAATTTAAAACATAAAATTAAAAAAAAAAGAAGAAGAATATTCTGCCTGAGGCAGGACCCACATTGGAACGGGGACTTTCCAAGCTATAGGTAGAAACTCAGCCTCTACAGACCCAGGTGAGAACAGATGGATGTCAGGGCTTAGGCTCTCTCTTCCACAATCCATTCAGAACCTAGAGACCTTATTTTCTCTTTTCAGGATATCTTGTCCTTTCTTTTCTCTGGCTAGTAGCTGTTAGTAATGGCTTCAGGGATCTGTTATTGGACTATTTCCATCTCTCACCTCTCTGAGTTTACTTTCTTTTCCTTAAGACAAAGATAATGCAAACTACACACTGCGCTCCTGAGATAGACTGGTGTTGAGTGACACATGAAGATAAGGGAGAATGACAGGGACAAAACTCTATGACAAAAAGGCGCAAAGCTCCCCTGTGAGGGTTAGACTTGTCGAATCAGCACCTAACAAGAGCCATGAGAATTCCCTTTATTGATTAGAGGACTTGGGGGTAAAGGTACTGAAAGCCCATTCCTAACTGGTTTGACCAATAAGAAGGCATGCTGCCGGGTGACAGCGACACACTCCTGTAATCATAGCTCCTCAAGAGGCTGAGATGGGAGGATGGTAATTTGCAGCCAGCCCAGGCAGGAAAGTGCCTGAGACTTTTCTCCAACAAACCACCCTCCTTGCCCCACCAATAAAGAGTCAGAAGTGGAGGTGTAGCCCCTCTGGACATAAGCTTATTGTTTATTATCTGTCTTCCCCTACTAGAATGCAAACTTTGTAAGAACAGGGAATGGCTTTTAAAAAGATCATTTATTTATTTTTGTGCTGGTACTGGGGCTTGGTCAGGGCTTGAGCTGTGCCGAACTGGTGCTTGAACTCATAGGTGCCTAGGCAGATGGGGTGCACTGGGATCTCAGATCTAACTATGGGGTGCACCACATACCGAGCAGAGAATAGCAGTTCACTCCAGTTGTCCTTTTCTGGTCAATCTGCCAGCTCATTGTCTTGAAGCAGTTGGTCACTATTCCTCTAGTTTTTACCATTGGCTTTGAACCTTGTTTGATGTCCAGCTTTATCTGAAACCTCTAGATCTGACTTCAAGTTCTTTACTGCCTTCATATTGCTTAAAGGCTAACTGTGTCTGGAGTGGAAAAGAAACTCTGAGAAGCCCTTATTGTGTGTTTTTGTGCACGCGCACGCACACACTCATGCAAGTGCCAGTACTAAAGCTTGAACTCAGGGCCTAGGTGCTGTCCCTTAGCTATTTTTGCTCAAAGCTGGTGCTCTGCCACTTGAACCACACCCCCCTCTCGCTGTCTAATTGGAGATAAGAACTTCATGGAATTTCCTTCCAGGGCTGGCTTCAAACTATGATCCTCACATCTCAGCCTCCTGAGTAGCTAAGATTACAGCTGTGAGCCACGGTGCCCGATGAAGCCCTAATTTTGACGTACAAATTATTGGCGGGTTAAGCCAGATCTGACTCCAGCTAGCCCAGGCCACAGTGTCTGATGGCTCCTGTCCATCTTCTGCTCCAGCTGGAGGAAACCCAGTGACCGAGGAAGGAAGGCTGTCTTCCTTCAGTACAGGTCTCAAGTCTTCCCTGATTGTGGCTTGAGTGGAAGAGAGTTTCTGTCACTGCTTGTCATGGGATAGCACAGGAAGTCTCCTTAGCATTATCTGTTGTTGCAGAGGTCTTTGACCTCTGCAACTTAAGAGTCTGAGTGTGTCCCCCTGTCCACCCCCACCCTCCATCCCCCAGCAACCTTCTCAACTGCTCAAGAGCTGGTCCTGAGCCTAATTACTGACGTGGCCAGTATCACCTCTTAGGTTTCACTTCCCCTGAGTCTAGGTATCTTCAGCTGTGGGCTGATGAACAGGTGATAACTGTGTATGCCTTTACCCCTGGGCAGAGCCTGCTTCTCACTAGGGACTCACGAAATGGAAAGAAAAGCCAAGTCTAGCCCAGATGAGCCTGGCTGGCTCCTTGTAAGTAAGTGGGGCAAAGGGTCCAGAGATAGAAAGTGAGAAGTAGTAGCAGCCATTATCAGCCATGAAGGATGAAACAGACTTTATTTTAAAGAGGAGTTGGAGCTCTTATGGTTGCCATCTTCCCAGTTACATTTGGGTTGAAAGGAAAAATATACAGTTTGCACAAAATGTAGAAACTTGGAGCCATTTGTATCCATGCCCTTTCCTACACCTCCTCCCCAGAGTGAGAACTACGGCCTGTAAGATGCAGCCACTCAGGATCCGGGCAGAGGCTCTGCGGGCTCTTTCTTCACCTGGGGATGGCCAGTGGAGTGTGAGATGGAGGAAAGCATAATGAAAACAGTTTCTAGTTCCTAGCTGTCCCCTAAGGAATGATCCAGAGAAGTGGAAAGCCAGGGAGCTAGTTGGCAGGTTAAAGTCAGAAACAGTTCATTCTCAGAGGTTGTTAACATACCTTACATGGTATTTCTGGGAAGGAACTCGCTGTGTGAGTACCCTTTCTTTCTTTAGCTTTCTTTCTTTCCTTCGTTCCTTCGTTCCTTCCTTCGTTCCTTCGTTCCTTCCTTCCTTCCTTCGTTCCTTCGTTCCTTCGTTCCTTCGTTCCTTCCTTCCTTCCTTCCTTCCTTCTATTTTTTTTTTGGTGGTATTGGGATTTGAACTCAGGGCCTCATACTTGCTAAGTGGGAGCTCTACCATACAACCCACTCTGCCAGTATTTTTTTCCAATGTTTTGTTATTTTTGAGATGCCATCTTGTGGGCTCTCTCTCGACTTCCCCTTGCTTGTGGGGGGGGGGGGGAAGGGGCTTGTCCGCCCCTTCCTGGGTGGTCCTCTATCGCTCTCACATGGGAGCGATGGCCACAGGTAGCCTCATCTCTCTCTCTACTTCCCCTCGCTTGGGGGGAAAGGGGCTTGTCTGCCCCTTCCTGGGTGGTCCATTATCGCTCACGCGGGAGCGATGGCCATAGGTAGCCTCGGTGGCGGGTGGTCGCAGGGTGCCCCAAAACCGCCAAGAATGACACGGATGCGCGGGCCCCTGGAGAAAAACCTCTAGGGCTTCTGTTTATTCAAATGAGGAGCCTCCTAGATATACCCCAAAGGCGGGCACAAGAGAGGGGCCCCTGATTGGTCGCAAGGAGCTGTCCCTCCAATGATGTCAGGAGACTTCCTTTGTTGGCAGAGGTCCAGCCCCCTATGGATGGGCCCCTGGGGTACCCCTCCGCCATAGCACCCGTGCTAGCCCCAGGGACAGGGGCTTCTCTTCCTGTTAAAGACAGGAAGGGGAGGGTCAGGCCGAGGTCAGCTGTGGCCCCTTAAAGTTGCAGCTGACCCCAACACCATCTTACTTTATGCCCAGGCTGGCCTGAATATTCATACCCTCCCCCCCTTGTTGCTAGGATGACAGGCATATGCCATTGCACCTGGCCATCAAAGTCCTGTGATTGTTTAGGCCTCGCTTGAACCTCTATCTCACCATCTCCATCTCCTAAGGAGTTGGGATTACAGGCTTGCACCATGCCCACTGGGTTTGTGAGCACAGTGTTGAGTGTTTTTGCCTCTTCAAACCTTAGAAGATGGCTGATGAAAGCCGGCTGTTTTCTGTCTTTGAAAAATTTGGTTTATAGGAGAAGTTTAAAGATGACTGATCTAGGGGCTGGGGATATAGCCTAGTGGCAAGAGTGCCTGCCTCGGATACACGAGGCCCTAGGTTCGATTCCCCAGCACCACATATACAGAAAACAGCCAGAAGCAGCGCTGTGGCTCAAGTGGCAGAGTGCTAGCCTTGAGCGGGAAGAAGCCAGGGACGGTGCTCGGGCCCTGAGTCCAAGGCCCAGGAATGGCCAAAAAAAAAAAAAAAAGATGACTGATCTAGAGAATCTGAAACAAACTTGGGAAGAAATAAGGCAAAGGGCTGAGTTCTCCCAAGGGTGCTCCTTGAGGGCATAGGAATGAGTAGGTCTCTGGGACACAGTCTGGGGATCTGCAATCCCATTTTAAAGTTAAGGTGGGTTAGGAAAAAAAAATACCTTTAATTGTACAAAGGGGTTTTGAGCTCAGCCTATCAGTTCCAAAGTACAATGCATTTTGATCAATCCATCATTCTCCTCCATTATCCCAACCCCACCCATCTCCTCAAGGTACTGGGTTCCATTTTTGAACATGTACATGGACTATTTGGCCTTCCTCTCTCTCTCTATATGTGTCCTCCTTCCCCTGGACTTACTCCCCACTGAGAATACAAGATGCAGTTCCTGGTATTCCTTTTGTTGAGTTGTAAGTCAGTTATTCAAAGCAGTTACCCCATGGAAATGGTCCCCTATGTATACCATACTTATGGACTGTATATATATATATATATATGCGCACATGACCCTGTATATATTTTCATGCAAGTTGGTAATCTATATAGGAGAGAAAATGTACGTCCTTTGTCTCTCTGAGCCTGAGTTACTTCACAGATAAAGTTAAGGAGTGTCATTCATACCGTTAAGGGCTCTAGCTTCCAATATACAGCCTGGCAAATTTTCACATATGTGTAGGGTTATACATGTACCACCTAAGGGAAGGGATAGAACATCCAGGCACCCCAAAACTGTATCATACCCCTTGCCATGGAAGGGAACAACCCTCCATCTCCTCACCAGAAATAACTACCATTCTTTCAACTTTTATCACCATCCTTTAGGTTAGCTCATTCTTGAACTCCACACAAATAGGACTGTAGATTATAATTGTGTATATATGTGTTTCTGGCTTTTATTTATTTATCAGTTTGTTTATGCTGCTCCTGGGGCTTGAACTCAGTGCTTAGACACTGGGCCCTGAGCTTTTGTGCTCAAAGCTAGTTAGTGTTCTACCACTTGGAGTGACAGCTCCATTTCTGTTTTTAGTAGTTAATTGGGAGATAAAAAGTCTCATGGACTTTCTTGCCTGGGCTGGCTTTGAACCAGGATCTTCAGATTTCTGCCTCCTGAGTAGCTAGGATTATGATATGAGCCACCGGTACCCTGTTTTCTGGTTTCTTTAGCTCATCATCATGTCTGTGAAATGTTGTGTATACCCAAGTTTGGTTCTTTTTTAAAAGTGCAAAATAGTATTTCAGTGCATGAATACAGGGCAATTTGCATACTCATATTTCTATTGGTGGGCATACTCACTGTTTGGCTACAATGAATAAAGCTGTTGTTAAAAATGTTGTTGAGGAGTTGTTTGGAGCTCGGGAGCTCGCGGCTGGAAATTCACTGGCGTAGCCGTCATGTCGCATAAACAAATTTACTATTCAGATAAATACGATGACAAGACGAGGAGTTGGAATACCGGCATGTCATGTTACCCAAGGACATAACCAAACTTGTCCCTAAAACCCATTTGATGTCTGAATCTGAATGGAGGAATCTTGGTGTTCAACAGAGTCAAGGATGGGTACATTATATAATCCATGAACCAGAACCTCACATCTTGCTGTTCCAGAGGCCACTACCCAACAAGCCAAAGAAATGAAGCTGGAGAACCATTTTCAACCTCAAGGTTTACACAGCTGTCCTTCCTAACATCCTTCTCATAGTATGATTATGTTGGGTTCTTGTTTCTCACGTTGATAGTTAAAGGATGTTTGGTACACTGTTTGAATGTGCTGAAAACTGCTTTGCTTCTTGAGTAGAGCCACCACCACAGCCCTGCCAGAGGAGTGCTTTGTGGGCTATAAGCTCAGCTGAGTGGGGTCTCAGAAGTCATGGTGTGCTCTGTATCCACAGAGTACTTGGCAAAGGGAGGAAGTATCTTAAGAACCAGACCATGGCTGTACCAGGGATTGGGTAAACCCGTTATTTTTTTTTTCCTACTGGGTACTGTATGTATGGTGACTTGTGGATTTATCTCTCAATGTACTGGAAACTTTCCATTTTATTCAAGAAACCGGTTCTGTTTCAAGACTTGATTAAAGAGGAAGTTTTTATAATCTAAAAAAATGTTGTTGAACTTATCATTCAGTAAGTAAATATCTACTTTCCTCAACTACTGGAGACTCAACTCAAAGCCTTGTGTTTGTTCTGTCACTTGATATACACCTCTAGTCCTTATAGTTCATTTTTCTGAAAGGGTCTTGCATGTTTGCCTGGAGCCAATCTTGGACTATTATTCTCTGAATCTCTGCCTTCTAAGTAGTTGAGATTATAGACATGCGCTACTGCGCCCAACCTATATGTACTCATTTCTTTTGAGTTAATGCCTAGAGTGGAATTGCTTGGTCTTAGGACAGGTGCGTTAGCTTTGTATTGTGTTTCTGTGGCTAAGCTGGATTCTCACTTTTGTATGTTTGGGGGAAAGATAGGCTATGAGAAGATTTTTTTTGGGGGAAAGGCAAGCATCAGTTTGTAGCTCAGATGCCTTGTAGCTCATCAGCTCTCATGCCTACCTGGCATATAATCCCTACTGGCAACCTGTTATTATTATTATGTTTTTGTGCTGGTACTGGGGCTTGAACTCAGGGCCTGGGTGCTATCCCTGAACTTTTTTTTTTTTTTTTAGAGACTCACAGAAGTTGGGCACTAGTGGCTCACGCCTGTAATCGTAGCTACAAGAGGCTGAGATCTGAGGATGGTGGTTCGGAGCCAACTGGGCAGAAAAGTCCCAATTAACCACTCAAAGAACTGGAGGTGCCACTGTATCTCAAAATGGAAGAGCACTAGCCTTGAGCAAAAGAGCTCATGAACAGAGCCCAAGCCCTGAGTTCAAGCCATAGGACTGGCAAAAAAAAAAAACAAGAGCAAAGTTATATTTCCATAGTGTTAAGAATTAATGCCTCTCCTTTTGATATGACAAAACCCAACAATAGTTTCCTCAGTCATTTGCTTTCACTGAGTCCAGGGGAATTCAGGATTGTATGTCAGTATAATGGGGGAAGGGTAGCCTAATGGTGATAAAGACCACCAGGTCTGCAGCTTTTCTTCCAATTTAGATAAGGAGAGGGTAGGTATTGAACAAGGAATTATGAAGCTTTTTCTATCCCTGAACTTCTTTTTCCTTCCTCCCCATCCCCTCAAGGCTAACACTCTACCTCTTGAGCCACACCTCCACCTCTGGCTTTTTGGCAGTTAATTGGAGAGAAGAGTCTCACTGGCTTTCTTTCCAATACTAGCTTTGAACTGCAATCCTCAGATCTCCTGATGAGCCAGGATTACAGGCAAAAGCCACTGGAGCCTAGCCAAAGGGGAACCATTTTGAGTGTCAGTTCCATCTTCACTGCTTACTGGCTGTATGATCCTGGTTGACTTTTTATCTTTCTGGGCTTCAGCTTTTCATCTATGAAATGAATTATTCATCATTGCTAACAAGTATTGATTACTTACCAGATGGCAGACACTGTTCCAAGAGCACGTAGCACGCGTGCTCACAAATTGGGTTCTCTCGATGAATGTTGTTATCACTAGTAACTGCAACCATGACTCCCCCATTTAGAGGAGGGGACAGTGACTTGACAGATGTGTTTGGGGGTTCAGAGCTTATCCATGAGGGAATTCAAATCTGGACATTTTGGTTTCCAAGTCTGTATCTTTTCCCACCCATCATCTCCACAGTAAGGCAGTGAGGGGATCAAAAGGGTAATGTGGAAGCTCAGCATGGTGGTTCATGTTGATAATCCCGGCTACACTGGATACTCAGCGGCAGAGACAGACAAGATCGCACAGGCAAAGGTTTAGTAAGACTTCAGCCCAACAAAAGAGATCTAGGGGTGCAGCTCCAGTGGCAGAACTCCCGTACCCAGTAAGTGTAAGGCTCTGAGTTCAAGTCCCAGGAACACACGGAGACACAGACAGACAGACAGACACATGGTAACATAGACTTGAAGACTGCAGAAGGAAGTATTGCTTATATGAAGTGATTATTCTTCAGTGGATCTCAATGGGAAATTGCTGTTCAATTTTATTTATTGTCAGTCATGGGACTTGAACTCAGAGTCTGTCTGGGGGCTATTCCTGAGCTCTTTTACTCAAGGCTAGTGCTGTACCATTTTGAACCACAGCACCACTTCCAGCTTTTTCTGAGTAGTTTATTTGAGATAAGAGTCTCACACAGATTTTCCTGCCTAGGCTGGCTTTGAACTGTGATCTTCAGATCACAGCCTCCTGAGTAGCTAGGATTATGGGCATGAACTACCAGAGTCTGGCTGCTTTTCAATTTTATTAATAGCAGAAATGACTACAAACAAACAAGTAAACAGATGTTAATTTAAACAAACAAACACATATCAGCCTCTAGGCTGGCTACTAAGGAAGCTCAGCTACAGAGCTTCACAGTTTGAGACCAGTCCAAACAGAAAAGTCCAGCAGATTCTATGTCCAAAATGACCAGCAAAATGCCAGGCTGGAGACATGGCTCAAGTGGTAGAGCACCAGCTGAGCAAGATCCAGGGGTTGAGTCCAAGTCCTGATAACAGAAAAGAAAGTCAGTCAGGATCATGGAAAGTAGACAATTCATGGGACCCAGAAGGGCCCAGTACTGTCCTGAGGAGAGACCCGCAGATAGATGGCTGTCTGCCAGGGATGTTCTGGTGCTTGGCAGGTAGGAAGTTTTGAGAGGTATGACAGGCCTCACCTCTGTGTCAATCCATCAGTCTTTCCTCTCTGACTTTGTACAGAGCAGAGAACCTTCTGGTATCGATTTCCTTTCCCAAAAAGTCTATCCTTCCTGAGTTTGTGCTGACCAGTCAACCTCAAGATTCCCGTCTGCTGGGTGATTTGATTCCTCAGTGTAAATTAATAAATTGAGTGTTCAGGTGCATCCATCAGTCTCTTGTGAGTTTGTTTGGTGTTGGTCACTTCCTTTGTACCTAATCACAAGAAACACCCAAGGAGGGACTGGAAGAAGGACCACTACCAGGGCAGTGTAAGAGAGATGGCCAGAGAATGAGATGAAAAAGGATGTGATGAGCTGAGGAGGACCCAGTGTAGACTGCAGTGTATGTATGCGTGTGAGGAGGGGGAGAAGACTCCCTGCAGGAAGAGGGCTTCAATGCGCAGGCTGAAACACATGCCAGCGTTGGGAATCTTTTTTTTTTCCTCACTTATTGGCTGACTTGGCCAAGCTACGTCCTTCCATCGGGCCTCACGTCCCTCAGTTTTAGGGTTTGAAGGGCAGTACCATGATGTGTGGCAGCTGTGAGCACTGAATGATGACAGCCCTCCTTGTAGATAATGGATGACTTGATTCCAGGTAGCCAAAGCCCTTTATAGAAAATGGCAGAATTTTTATTGAACCTACACACATTGTCTCATATGCCTTAAATTGTTCCTAGATGACACATAGGACTTAGTATACTTCATACATAGTTGTCACAATTATTATTTAGGGGACACTAATGGCGTTGGTGGGGGGAACAGTGTCTGTGTGTTAAATTTAGATCTACTTTTTTTCCTCTTGAAGATTTTGGTGTTGTTGGTCATGGACTCAGGGCCTGGGCACTGTCCCTGAGCTCTTTTGCTCAACACTAGTGCTCAACCACTTTGAGCCACAGCTCCACTTCTGGTTTTCTGGTGGTTAATTGAAGATAAGAGTCTCATGGAGTTTCCTGCCCAGGCTGGCTTTGAACTTTGATCCTCAGATCTCAGCCTCCCAAGTAGCTAGGATTACAGCCGTGAGCCCCATGTGCTTGTCCAGTCTGCTAGCTTTAAGACAACCTCTTCTTCTAGCACAATCACAGTCTGTTCTGTGGTTTGGCAGCCCTTGAGTGGAGCTTCAGGTGCAATCTGTAAGAACCCATCAGCCGGGAACTTCTGTGGTTTCAGAGTCACTATCAGGTCATTTTGCTTTCCAAGCAGAAGTTCCCAGGGCTTCTAGACCTTTCTGCCTTCTTCTGAATGGGGGTGGGGAGAGGAAGGGAAGGGTAGCCTCTGGAGACAGCCAGCTGCATCCTAGGAAGCTCAGTGTGAGCTTCTGTACAAAGTCCCAGTGTTTCAGGAAGTTAGGGCCCAGCCAAGAGTCCAGCATTTGCTGTGTAAAAGAAGGTGTGAAGGCTCAAGATGGCCCAGCCAGGGAGCTCCAGGGCTGGACTTGAAGCCCAGGGTCTGGCATTCTTGTACAATGCTGGTGGAATCTTCCCTAAACACTCCCTTTTGTCTGATGGACAAGACAGGGAGGAGAGGTGGAGGAACAGGCAAACAGTCCTAGAGGTGTTCTGGGGTTTCTGTTTTTCAAGCACTACCCTAGCAAGTGGAGGGTCCCTTGTTGCCTCATCTCTCTTCTCCCCCAACCATCCCCCTTCTTTACCCTGACCTTGTCAGCACCATGGAAACCAAATCTATCCATGTTTCTCTTGGTCCTTTCCTGCAACAAAACCATTCACTGAAGTTGTTCCTTTTAATCTTGGATATACAGCTAGACTGTGTGTGTGTGTGTGTGTGTGTGTGTGTGTGTGTGTGTGTGTGTGTGGCTTGAATTCAGGGTCTCTTGCTCTTGCTTAGCTTTTTCATTCAACACAGGCATTCTACTTAAGCCACATCTCCACTTCTAGCTTCCTTTTTTTTTTTTTTTTTTTTTTTAGTTTAGTTATTTGTAGATAAGAGTCTCTTGAACTTCCCAGCCCAGGCTGGCTTTGAACTGTGATCCTCAGATCTCAGTCTCTTGAATAGCTAAGATTACAGGTGTGAGCCCCACCACCTGACCTTGAGATAGTTTTAAAAAATATTAATAACAGCAGCTACCTATTAACCAAATAGTAACCTGGTTTGGTAACTTTCACACATTTTTTTCTAATCCACATTATAACCTGACTTCAATGTTATAAATGAGGAGAGAGAAGCTCAGAGAGCTCAGTAATTGCCTGTGTATCAATGTACTGCTGATCAATTAGTTGGTTGATTGATTGTGGCTTCACCTCAAGAGGATTAAAATTTTTCTTCCCAGTTAAAATCAAACGAAAATATGTTTGCTTTTCCTGTGTGCCTTCCTAAACAGGTTCTCAAAAACTCTTTTAAGAATATAAATGGAAACAAACACACATTTTGAAATTGTCCAGCTCAGATTTTGAAAAGAAAGCAAATTTACATAGGTTTGGTTTGCTTGCATGTTTAGCCTATTGTGTGAATGAATGGCCAGGAAGCTGAGATCTGGAGATTGCAGTTCAAAGTCAGCCTGGGCCAAAAAGTCCATGAGACTCTTATCCCCAATTAACTAAAAAAGCTGAAAGTGGAGTTATGACTCAGTGTGGTAGAGTGCTAGCCTGGAGCACAAAAGCCCTGAGTCCAAGCACAGGACCCGCACTGCCTAAAAAAAAAAATCCGGGAAAGAGAAAGCAGGTAGGAAAGCATAGGTGAACCAGCTCCAGGGAGTGGTGGCTTGGGTGGCAGGGGGTTACTTGGAGAGGCCTGAGAGAGTTGGGTAGGGAGGGGGACCATTCTGGAAGGTGGCCTTGAGTCAGGGGTGTGACATGGTGTAGTTCATTCATTCTGTCCCGTGGCCAACCTGAATAAGTAAATCCACCTCCCCCCAGTCAGTCTTGCTGTAAAAATAAAATCCTAGCTTGGTGCTGGTAGCTCATGCCTGTAAGGAAGCAGGTAATACCTGCCTGAGAGAGGTTAGGTGTCTGAATAGGGTCATGGCCACGGATGGATAGGAGTGACAGTAGAAGATGGAATCAATAGGGCACGAATGATTGATAGGGCTGAAATCCAGATGCCTCCCCTCAGGAAGCAGCCGTAGCCTTCAGTCTTGCTACTCCCCATGCCAGTCTCTGCTTCAACTGGTTCCAGAATGTTCTTCCTCTTTCCAGGCTCCATTCCTTCGAAGTTTCAGTGCTGGCTTCATTCTTAAAGAACATTTCCTCGCTCCAGAAATTTTGGGTTTCTTTGTCTCTGCTTGTGAATGAGAGCTCAAGGGAAGGTGTTCACATCCTTTCTCTGAATCCCAGGACTTGATCTGGAGCCAAACAATCAATGATTAAAAAAAAAAATGCAGGATGGAAGTCAGGGAGGCCAAGTGAGTAGGAGTGAAGACATGAGTGTTTCTATAGATCTTATTAAAATAATTCCTCTCCCTGATTGATGTCGCATGCTAATCCTCATCAGGGAGAGAGATGAGGATAGCATTGATCTCTGCTAGCCGCTGCAAGTTGAACTGAAGAAGATGGAAACAATTCACATAACATTCTAAGATTCTGTCCCAGTAGTTTCCGTTGAACTACCATATTATGAGAGATGGTATCTTCTGCCAACACGGATGGGGTGAGAAATGGGGATCTTGAGAGCTGGGGTGGGGGGAGGAACAAGATTGAGTCCTGGCTAGCAGGTCCCTGAGTCCCAAGGTCCAGTCCTGGATGTTGAGATAGCTCGTGAGTTGGGCCTGCCTGACTGCACCTTCTGATTTGCATTCTAAATTCTATCTCAGCTTTTCTCTTCTTCCCTTGCCTTTCCCCTTCCTCATCCCCCCAGGTCCTCGGGAGAGCAACGTGTAAGTCAGTGCAAAAGCCAGGGCACGCATTAATTTCAGTGTCTTTGTGACTTGCAATGAAATAGAAAATCTTGGGTCTTTAGTCCTGTTTGTCTTCAGCTTCTATAAACTTAACATCGTTCCCCATTTTTTTTTTTTTTTTAAGATTTGTTGGCCTGGGGGAATGTGGGTTAGTGGTAGAGTGTTTGCCTAACACGAAGCCCTGGGTTTGATTCCTCAGTACCACATAAACAGAAAAAGCAAAAGTGGCTCTGTGGCTCAAGCTTTGAGCAAAAGAAGCTCAGGGACAGTGCCCAGGCCCTGAGTTCAAGCCCCAGGACTGGCAAAAAAAAATTGTTGGCCAGGTGCTGGCCGGTGGCTCCTACCTCTAACCCTAAGTACTCGGAAGGCTGAGATTTGAAGATCACAGTTTGAAGCCAGACCAGACAGGAAAGTCTGTGAGCCATTTATTTCTAATTACCCAGCAAAAAGCTGAAAGTGGAGATGTGACTCAAGTGGTAGAGCACCAGTCCTGAACAAAAAAGCAAAAGGACAGTGCCTAGGCCCTCAGTTCAAGCCCCAGAACCAGCACCAAACAAACAAACAAACAAACAAACCTAGACTTGTTTTCTGTAATAATGTCCAGGGTTGGGGGTTGGGTAGCCACTGCCATGTTGTAGAATGACTTTGGGCACGTTCCTTGAAGGTGACCTTGCAAAGCTGCTTCTCTGGCTCTGTCAGCTGCAGCTTGGAAAGCCCACTGGTCTCGCAGTGGGTCTGTGGTCTCTGATCCTTCCTGAACTCCCCAAACCCTTCTCATGCTTCTTCTTCTAGTCTTTCAGGTGAATAGGGCAACCAAACAGTGGGGGGCTTTGCTAGTTTTTGGGGTGTAAGATAGCGTACCCTTCCTCCCTCCCCAGTCAAGTCACCTGAGTGATTTATTTTTTATTTTCATTTTTTGGTGCTGGTCCTAGGGCTTGAACTCAAGGTTTGAGCATTGTCCCTAAGCTTTTTACACTCAAGCCACAGCTCTACTTCTAGCTTTTCGGATGCTTAATTGGAGATGAGAGTCTCATGGGCTTTCCTGCCGGGGCTGGCTTTGAACCATGATTCTTAGACCTCAGCCTTCTGAATAGCTACAGGCCTGCCTCCATAGACTTTCTTGTTTCTTTGTATTTTGGTAATGACCTGGAAAATATTTCCTGACTCTGGCCTTGCAGTGTTCTAATCTTTCTCTTTTAACAATTGGCTGGGGCCAGACAGATGCTGGTGGCTCACACCTGTAATCCTCACTAGTCACTACACAGGAGGCGAAACTAGCCCCAGCAGGAAAGTCCATGAGACTCTTAGCTCCACTGAACCATCAAAAAAGACGGAAGTGGAAATGGACTTCAAGTGATAGAGTACTAGCCTTGAGCAAAAAAGCTTGCTCAGGCTCCTGAGTTCAAGTCCCAGTACTGGCAACCTACTTTGAAAAATAAAAGAGGGTTGGACATAGAATAGAGATGTTAGGGGTGGGGAGATGTTGGGCTGGGGTGGGGGGAAATAGTGTCTGTCTTTAGTCTGTATGTAATATGCAAGCTCTCCCTCTGATAAGAGATTTTGGCCAGGCAAGTGCCAGTCCAAGTGGTGAGATGACAGCTCATTTGGCCTGGGCTAAAATGATAGCAGTCTATCAGCTCAGTTGCTCTGGGCCAGAAAGATAGTGTGGTGCAGCTGGCTAGGCTGGCTATCTCATGCGGATCACAAGCTCCGATGGGCAATTATGTGTGTCTTTGATTAATAAAAAATGGGGCAATGAATGAATAGTTAATCAACATAGTCTGGCAGGAAGGCTCTTTCAGAACCTGGGCTGGGGGTGAGGCAGGGAATAATCAAAGAGGGGTCCTTGGGGGTGAAGAGGCAGCTCCCTCCCCCGCTTTCAGGGTATGCTTTTTTGGAAAGTCCTCAGGTCTTCATTCGGTGGTGAGTTTTCTGGCAGATCTGGGAGTGTGAGTTCTGGGAGAGGGTCGAGTTGGTAGACAATGGGGGAAACAATGTATTTGGTGCCCACCCAAGAGGGCGAGGGAGAATGGGGATGCAAAGCGCCAGGCGCTCACCTGTAAGGGCCTCCTTCCCGTGGGTGAGGTGGGACCCCTGTGGGTAGACTTGTGCTTGGAATGGTATTAGGACTAACGTGGGGCTGGGCCATGTGGCACCTGTCTGTCTCCACTCCTGAGGCTGAAGGCGGTGGAGGATTGCAAGTTGGAAGGAAGCCAGCCTCGGCTCCAGAGTGCCAGGCCTCATCTCAACTTCCAGCTCCAGCTCCGATAAAATAACAAGACTGCCCAACTTGGTTAGGAAGAGGCAAAGGAGGAGAGGGAGGGAGAGAGAGAGAGAGAGAGAGAGAGAGAGAGAGAGAGAGAGAGAGAGAGAGAGAGAGGAGAGAGAGAGAGAGAGAGAGAGAGAGAGAGAGAGAGGGAAGAGAAATGAAGAGAAGGGAAGGGAAGGGAAGGGAAGGGAGAGAATGTTGTGGAGTGAGGAAAAGAGAACCAAGGAAGGGGGAGGAGGCTGCAGAGGAGATGGAGGGAGGGGGAGAGGGAGAGAGGGGGAAAGGGGGAGAGGGGGAGAGGGGGGAGGGGGGAGAGGGGGAGAGGGGAGGGAGAGGGGAGAGGGAGAGGGAGAGGGAGAGGGGGAGAGAGAGAGAGAGAGAGAGAGAGAGAGAGAGAGAGAGAGAGAGAGAGAGAGAGAGAGAGAGAGAGAGACTTAGTTTTGGGAGTGAGGAAAAGAGAGCCACCAAAAGGGTGAGGTCCAGAAGGGAGTGGCAGAGAAGCGACTGAGCAGCAGGCCAGTCCAGCCCCTTCCGGGCCCCACGCGGGCGGATGGGCGGCGGCCTGAGGGGATTGGGAGGAGGCGAGGAGGAGCGGCTAGGGCAGGACGAGGGTAGGTGGACAGCGGGACCCAGGCAGCGCCTCTGCGGTGGGGGGGGGGGGTCTGCGTTGGGAGGCTGTGGGGTCCCTGGCAGTGCCTCTAGTGCGGGGGGGGGGGGTTGCTGTGTTGGGAGGCTGTGGGGTCCCTGGCAGCGCCTCTGGTGTGTGTGTGGGGGGGGGGGTCGGGGGACGCTGCGTTGGGAGGCTGTGGGGAGGGGAGCAGTCCTTGGACCTGGGGGAAGTTAGTGGCTGTTGGGAGGGGCGGCTGGGGAAGGGCTGGGGGACCTAGGCTAGGGTCTTGGGATCCTTGGGAGTTGAAATATTTTTGCAATGGGACGGCCTGCGTGGTGAATAACCAGCCCTGTGACCCCTGGGCTCCCAAACCCTCTGCAAAGATCGTTTTGTGCCCGTCAAGAGAAGACAACAAACTTTGCTGGCAAGTTGTGTGCTAGGCGCATGTCAAGTTCCCCAGTCCCTGCATCTAATTTAGAGGGCAGGAGAGGTGCTCCCTGCTGTCCTTGATGCTGTGGGGTTTGGCCTTCACTGGCTTATCTGCCTTGGCTGTGTCTTGAGTGAGGGGGGCCAGTAAAACTGGCCTTATCTCCTGGTGTCCACATTGTGAGAGGAGGGGTGTGTGTGTGTGTGTGTGTGTGTGTGTGTGTGTGTGTGTGTGTGTCTGGTGCTGAGTAGGGCTGGAATCCAGGATCTTGCACATGCCAGGAAATTGCTCAATGGCTAAATTACTTCTGCAGATCATGTATACAAGTATTGACACCCCCCCCCACCCGATGAGACCAGACTTGGCTGTCACAGATCATGGTCTTTCTTCCTATTAACCACTCCACAAGGAATCTTTTTCCTACATGCCCCCCCCCCCCATGAGGTCTTGATCAGGGTGCTGTCCCTTAATGTGTTTCCCTCACCCCACCCCCCTAGGCTGGTTCTTTACAATTACTTGAGCCACAAAATCTGGCCTTTTCTTTCTTTCTTTGTTTCTTTCTTTCTGTTTTTGCTGCTTAATTGTAGATAAGAGTCTCTCTAATTTGTCTGCCCAGGCTGAATTGGAATCTTGTTCCTCTGGACCCCAGCCTCCTCAGTAGTAAGGATTACCCATGTGAGCCACCAGCACCCTGTTAGCTTCTGCTTTATTTTTCAGAACCCACAGGCTCGCCCACTGATGGTGGTTTTCGCTTAAGCCAGGAAGAGTTGGAACCAGAGAACTCCTTGAAGGAAAGGAGGGCTTGCCAAAGAAATTTTCCAAGTGTGGAAAAAGCCTGGACTTTGTACAGGAGAACAAAGTAGGGTCTGAGGATCTGTTTACCATCTGGCCATGGCCGGCTGGGGTCGGACCCTTCACGTGGCCACACTGCTGACGGGGCTTCTGGAATGCCTTGGCTTTGCTGGTGTCCTGTTTGGCTGGGCTTCATTGGTATTTGTCTTCAAAACGGAGCATTACTTCGAAGAGCTGTGTGAACCAAATGTGGAGCTCACGAGCAATGCCACAGACAAGTCTGGTAAGGGCATCCATGGTAGTTTTTCTAAAGGAGCTGAGTCTGCTCCTTGGGAGGTGGGAAGGGGAAGGGCGAACTCCATCATTTGACCACTTGCCAGCCTTTCCTTCTGGCTGAAGAAATGTCTTGCCGCCCCCCCCCACCCCTCCTTTGCATAAGAGGAGGGTGGTACCAGCTCCTGAGGGGTTGTTAGGGGTGTTGTGCCCAAGTCCTAGAAGACCACCAAGAAGACCACCGAGAACCAGACATTCCGAAATGCAAAAGCAAGGCTTTATTCAGGCTAGCTGCAGCCCCGACCTTGTCCTACACTCCGACGACGCAGCAGAGGTTAGGAGGAAGGCCACGAGCAGAGTTTTACATGGGTATTTAAAGGAAAAAAATCACAAAGTTACATAAACCAGGTGCAAGCAGGGTTGGGGTGTGAGGACAAATCTGATTAGCATGAACCAGGTGCAAACAGGTTTGGGGTGCGAGGACAAATCTAGCTCGGGGCTAGGGGTTCTCTAAAATTGGTCTGACGACATTCCAGGGTGGTCAACGTATCTGGAACATTCCCGGACCAGTTGGGCCATCTGGGAAATGGGTTTTTACGGCCAGTTGGTTTTGGGAAATGGGTTTTTATGGCTGGTTGGTTTCAGCACAAACAACTTAGTTCCTGGAATCTGTATAATGTCTAGTTAGTTTCACCATAAGCCATTTTCTGGGTTTTATGTACGTGTTGGGTTATTCTTAGCTTAACACCAACAACAAGATAGTTGCAGTTTCAAGATGGAGTCGTCCTAGTCTTTCAGGGGCAGTCACATTTTAACTCCAGTTGAGGGACAGCATTCCAAAAGTCCAGCTGTCCCAAGATGGAGGGGAGCCCAGGCTGGATGCTTGCCTAGCAGGAAAGCTGGGTAGATGGGACTTTGGCTCATGGACCCTGGACTTTTGAGAGTTTTTTCTCCTCTAGACTGCAAAGGCCAGGATGAGAGGTTCTCGCTCATTTTCACCTTGGCATCCTTCATGAACAACTTCATGACGTTCCCCACTGGCTACATCTTTGACCGGTTCAAGACCACTGTGGCCCGCCTCATTGCCATGTGAGTCCAGAGGCCTAGCCTGGCAGCAGTGAGTGACAGGAGGCCTTTAGGCCGGTCAAGCCCTGTCACAGCCACTAGCTGATAGAATGGCACTGCTGCTGCTAGCCCCGCCCTCCTTCCATATCCCCTGCTGGCTGCCCTTTCTTTCTCCTCTCCATCTTCCTCAGCCCCATTGTTCTCTGAGGGCTAGCTAGGCTCTGACTGGCATTCCCAGGGTGATTTCAGTTCCCCTATGCTGCTCAGGGAAACCGTGGGGGTTTCCCTGGCAGTTGGCAAGTGGATAAATATGGGCAAGGGACCTCCTTGTGCTACCATGTGTGCAGCTTCAACCTCAGCTCTGTGTGTTCATGGCCAGGGCCTCTGAAGAAGGCAAGTGTGAGAGGGAGCAATGGTCAGAAAGATGGAGGCTTGGGTGTGAGCTAGGAAGTAGCCAGGCAAGAAAGCGAGTCTCTCTCTTATCCTTGAAGCCTTTGAGTGAGTAAGAACTGTAATGCTCAATCTTTCCAGTCTCCTTCTCTTTCCCACTCCTTCTGCCTCCTTCACCCAATTTCTTCTCTATGGTTAGGACGTTCCTTTTATTATGGGATGGCTTGCAAGGCTGTTCACTGCTTGGGGTTGTGGTTCTGAAACCATGGTACCATTTGTTTAATTGAGCTCTGAGCTTAGAGTCTAGATTAGTCAGTTCTTTCCCTTTTCAGAAAAGTTGGCGGAGGTCTAGAGAAGGCATTACCTGTCTCAAAAGACCAGATTTTTTTGTTTTTGTTCTGCTTTGCAGGCCATACATGAACTTTTTCCAAGGAGCCTCTTGAGACTTCCAAGTGGGAAAGCTCTGTCCACTCTCATCCTGGTGGGATTGTTAGCCTGTTACTGCCTCAGCTGAACTCATTATCCAAGACTTTGTGGTCTCTCCTTGGATCTTGATATGAGCAGACTGTACTATGAGGGCCAGGAGCCCGTGGCTCAAACCTGTAATGTTAGCTACTCAAGAGGCTGAGATCTGAGGATCAGGGTTCAAGGCCAGCCCAGGCAGAAAACAGCAATAGACTCATATCTTCAATTAACTACCGCCAAGCCAGAAGTGGAGGTATAGCTCCAGTAATAGAGTACCAGCCTTGAGCTAAAAACCTAAGAGATAGCACCCAGGCCCTGAGTTCCAGCTCCAGTTCTGGCACAAAACCAAAACCAAACAACAACAAAAATCACACCTGGGTGAGCTCAGGACCACATGTTAGTCCCATCAGAGCTCCTCCTCCTCTTCTTCTTCCTCCTCTTCCTCTTCTTCCCTCTCTTCTCACCTCTTCTCTCCTCTTCTCCTCCCCTCCCCTCCCTTCTTCTCCCCTTCTCTGTTCCTGAGCTTTTTTGCTCAAGGCTAGCCTTGTACCACTTGAGCCACGTCCAGCTTTTTGGTGGAAGGTCTCACAGACTTACCTGCCCAGCCTGGCTTTGAGCCATGATTTCTCAGATCTCAGCCTCCTAAGTAGTTAGAATTACAGGTGTGAGCCACCAGGGCCAGACCAAGAAGAATTCTTTTCTTTTCATCTCCTAGATTTCTCTTTTTAAGCAGCATATTCTGCTTCTGCCTTTCAGATTTTTCTACACCAGTGCCACACTCATGATAGGTTTCATCTCTGCAGGTGAGTGCTATTAGGTGGGTGGGAGGGACCCAAGTTCAGGGTACAGATGGAGGGAGCAGGTGTGGAAAGCAAAAAGCAGAATTCAAGATCCCAAGGTTATTCAGAGATTCACAGCTGGAAAGAATCCTTGAGAGAGAACTGAGTTCTTGCTGATCTGTGAAAAGTTTAGTCCACGGGGAAAATAAAAAGGAAAGACAATAGAGAGGAATTCTGAGAATGTATTCAAGAGATTACTTTGTTCTTATATGTGTTACAAAATTCCTTCTCTTTTTATAAAGAAAAGATAACGGGAGAGAATTTTGAAAGTATCCTTACTTAGCAGGATAAAAGTAGGCAACCATATCATACAAAATGTATGTTTGTTTTCTTTTGAGTGGGGTGCTAGTGGCTCACTCCTGTAATCCTAGCTACTTAGAAAGCTGAGTTGAGCATTGCTGTTCAAAGCCAGACCAGGCAGAAAAGTCGTAGACATTCTTATTTCCAGCTAACCAGCAAAAAGCCAGAAGTGGAGGTGTAGCTAAGTGATAGAGCTCTAGCCTTAAGTCAAAAAGACAAGGGAAAGCATGAAGCCCTGAGTTCAAGTCCCAGTCCCAGCACACACATACCCCAAAACAAAATAAAAAAGCCCAGGAAGTTTGCTTTAGAATAGTGCCTGTTTATAAAGGTCTGGGAATTCTGGTCTGGGTGAATCCAGTCTCTTACATTACATAGAAGAGAGAATGGAGCTGTGGGGGGATCTCTAATTAAGACTTGCACCAGGCTACAAAGAAAGCCCTTGGGAAGTGGGCTGGAAGGCAGGCCTCCCTCCTTGACGAGGCTTGCAAGTCTCCTGGTAAAGTTGGCAGAGAGATGCTTCAAATCTTGTGGCTCAATTTTTGGGGGGGTTAGAAAACAAAAGGAAAATTCTAACTCTGATGTGCTGAAGCCAGGAGATGTCAAGGATTTCTCTCTACTTACATATGGTAAACCTGAACAAAGGCTGAATGTTTTGGTCTAAACAGATCTCCTGAGGTTCACATTTGTGAATTTTTTTTAATTGCTATTCCTGAGGCTTGGGACTCAGGACCTGGGCAGTGTCCCTGGCTTTTTTTGCTCAAGGCTAGCATTCTACCTCTTGAGCCACAGCGCCACTTCTGGCTTTTTCTGTGTATGTGGTGCTGAGGAACCCAGGGCTTCGTGCATGCTAGGCAAGCACTCTATCACTAAACCACATTCCTAGCCCCCCTTTTTTATTACTGCTTTTTTGGTTCTTCTGATTTGACAGAAGTCAATCTGGGGGAGCTGGTGTGGCCATAAGGATGGACTGCAGTCCTCAGGCTCTGAGCTTGGGTTTGGCCTCTGCTTCCAGCTTCAATTCAATAACTTTGTATCCAGTATTATTACATGATGAAAGGGTGTTTCATTGTGTTTCATTTTAAAATTTACTTTCTATTCATGACAGCCAATGCAAATGTTTCTATTCACAGTAGTAGTACAAAATGTCCTTTAAAAAAAGCACAAGGTTTCTTGTGGATGAAAGCAAATCAAATTAGATCCTTTTTCTTTTGATCAAACTCAAGGCATCACATATGCTAAGCATGCACTCTACCACTCCTGAGATGCATCCCTGTTCCCCAAAGAAAAACACGGTAACAAGTAGGACACAGAACAGGCATGGATTATGACCAACCCCATGAAGTGGAGAAGAAGTCTGGTTGAGAATGACTAATTTATGGAGAGCTCCCTTACTTGAGCTCCTGGAGCTGTTCTGTGATGACCTAATACTTAAGAGCCCGTTGTAACTAACTGGCTCCCCTGTCAGTCTTTTCAAGAGCCAATGAGGGTGTTGACTCATTCCATATTTTCAAGGTCAAGTATAATGCCTGGCCCAAAGTTTCATGAAGGGAGGAAAATGACCATTTTTCCCTCACTCGGCTCTCACAGTGCCCTTTTGAGGCAGAAGAAATGGAGAGCATGGTTTTCATATAGCAAATGAGGTGACAGACATAGTCTCAGAAAGCGAGGGCAGTGAATTAGAGGTTGGCCCCAGCGGCTGAGCTCACACTCATCTTCACTAGTGTCCTGGATGAATAGGAAGGGGTGCTTGCAGTTTGCCACAGACCCACAACTCTGTTAGGCAAGAGGGTCGCTCAGAAGAACTTTGCCTTGACTAATAACCTGAGCCCTTGGAAGATGCTAGAAGGCATAGAATCAGGACTGTGACCTGAGTGTCTGAGCTCTCCTTTAGCCTTTCCACTCAAGATTGGTGTTCCACTACTTGAGCCACACCTTTACTTCTGGCTTTTTGGTGGCTAATTGGGAGATAAGATGGACACCCCGACTTTCTTGCCCAGCCTGGGCTTTGAAAAGCAATCCTCAGATCCCAGCCTCCTGAGTAGCTAGGATTGCAGGTGTGAGCCACTGGCACCTGCCTCCCTCTGATGACTTGGATGGTTCCAGACTCTGCTCTGCTGCTCTTCCTGGCCATGCCCATGCTCACCATCGGGGGGATCCTGTTTCTCATCACCAACCTGCAGGTGTGAGCCTGCCCCAACCCCAGGCACTTGGGGGGAGGCTGGGGCAACAGAGGGAAAGAAAGGTACTTCCTTGGATGAGGTGGGTCCAAGGCAGGGTGGGAACTCTAGAAGAAGGAGGGTTGGGGTATTATGACACCTACTGGGCGCCCAGGAAATACTTGTTTTGTGACTAAGTGACGTAAGCTGGTCATGTCTTGTTCAGATTGGAAATCTTTTTGGCCAACACCGGTCTACCATCATCACCCTCTACAATGGGGCGTTCGACTCATCATCAGCAGTCTTCCTTATTATTAAGGTAAGAATAGCCCTAGTCAATATTTGATGGAGTACTTGAACATTTATCTGTGACAGGCCTGACCTTTGCATGATTCCTGTGAGCTCCCTGAAGGGGGCGCCATTCCATGGGTGACTCATCTGTCTTCACTTTGGCTAAGCCACTTGTTGAAGAGAACTTTGTAATAACCATGGTACTTGAACCCAGACCCAAGCCTGGTTGCCTCTGGAGACTGCGCTTGTCACCACTGAGCTCCTTCCTTCTTTACACATAACCTAGGCTGCTATTTATTTCTTTCCTTTGTGCCTGAAGTGGGGCTTGAACTCTGGGCTTTACATTCGCTCTTGCTTAGCTTTTTCCATTCAAGGCTGGTGCATTACCACTTGAGCCACGACTTTACTCTTAGGCTTTTTGTTTTGTTTTTGCTGGTTAATTAGAGGCAAGAGTCTTACAGATTTATTTGCTCAGGCTGTCTTAAAACTAAGATCCTAAGATCTCAGCCTCCAGAGTAGCTAGTATTACAGGTGTGGGCCACCAGCCCTTAACTACATTTTAATTACATACATCCTTTTTTGGCCAAGCACTTTAATGAAGACATCTTGTCCGGAACTCCTTGAATTTTAGTTACATCCTGTTCTTTTGCAGACTGGTGAACCTGCGTTCAGCCAATGGGAGCAGAGGGGCGGGGCCTGCCATGTTAGGGTTGAAAAGGGAGTGGCCTGCTTGCTCTGTGTGCTTGCTTGCCAGATTTCTGGCTGATGGCTCACCCTTCTGCCAAGTAAACTTTGCCTTGATGAGTTCCTTTTGAGTTGATCTCCTTATTCCTATGTGATACCTCAACATCCAGAACTATTTGTCTTGCTTGTGCCCTTACTTGTTGAATGAGTGAGTGCAAGGGTCTGATAATAGCTGGAGCTTGTGGCCGCCACACTTTGATCACAGGCAAGAATTTAGAGGGCAAAATGTGGCACACTGAAGATAATTAAGTGAATGGATTGAAAGATCTGGGACTTCCCTTTGGGCATGGTGGCTGCTGGCACCATAGGTGGCAGAGAAGGTATCTCTGGTGGTTGCTCCCCAAACATGAACCTCATAAGCATCTTAGATTGGAGGCTAACGCAGGGACTGAGCTCCTAAGGTACGCTGGGCTTTGTACCACAGCCCCTTTCCAGTTTTCCCCTCCTCCTGGCTGCGCCTCCCATTTTCTCCTTCATCTCTGGAGATGGAAGGGAAGGGCTGGAGTGGGGACTGGAATTCTTAGTTTATTCCCTTGACCTGTCTGTAAGAGGAAGAAATGGGACCAGACCAGTGGTTGCCACATGAGTAGTTGAGGAACTTTCAGCTTCCCTTTGATATCGTGTCAGTCACCTAATGCTCGGAAACATAACAGCTTCCCGTGGACGTGTTTTGTAAGTTGTGTGTGTGTGTGTGTGTGTGTGTGTGTGTGTGTGTGTGTAAAAATTTGTTTAAGTCTGGGTGTAGCTGTTCAGGCCAGTAATTCCAGCTCTTAGGAGGGTGAGGTAGAAGGATCTTGAGTGTGATGTCAGGCTAAGCTACAGAGCAAGGCTCTATCTCCAGACAAAAGGCCAGGTGCCAGTGGCTCATGCCTGTAATTTTAGCTAGGAGGATGAGATCTGAGGATCCTGGTTTGAAGCCAGGAAAGTCTCTGAGACTCTTAACTCCAATTAATCATGAGAAAAGCCAGAAGTAGAGCTGTAGCTGAAGTGATAGAGCACTAGCCTGGAGCAAAGTAGCTCAAGAACAGTGCCCAGACCCTAAGTTCAAATCCCAGGA
The DNA here is from genome assembly GCF_023159225.1 of Perognathus longimembris pacificus. Taxonomy (NCBI): domain Eukaryota; kingdom Metazoa; phylum Chordata; class Mammalia; order Rodentia; family Heteromyidae; genus Perognathus; species Perognathus longimembris. The sequence goes on along the minus strand of NC_063173.1, from coordinate 52,338,462 downwards.
CTGGGATTCAAATAATAAAACAAAATAAAGATACACCTGTAATCTTACCTGCTGAGGAAGCTGAAATCTAAGGATCATGGTTCAAAGCCAGCCTGGGCCAATAAGTTCATGAGACTCTTCTCTCTCTCTTTTTAAAAGATGGAATACACCACTGAATGGACATATCACAATTGGTTTATGCATTCATCCACTGATGGACACTGGCTTGCTTCTTTCTTTGAAGCTGTTGCTGCTGATGCTGTTATAACCTGACTTTCCTCTCTCTCTCTCTTTTTCAGCTTCTTTATGAACAGGGTATCAGCCTCAGAGCCTCCTTCCTCTTCCTCTCTGTCTGCAGTGCCTGGCATCTTGGTCGTACTTTCTTCCTGATGCCTCGGGGGCACATCCCTTACCCAGTGCCCCCCAACTACAGCTATGGGTAAGGACCATTGGCCGTAGCCTCATCTGATCTAGGGCAGGCAGCAGAGAAGAGCAAATCTATGGTAGGGAAAGAGCATGGGAAGAGGTGAGTATCAGATAGCTATTGCTGCATAACCAGGTACCCCTCAAATTCAATAGTCTAACACTAAGCATTTCAATACAAGGATACCTGAGTCACATGTTCATCTTTAGCAGGCTAGCCTGAACCTACTCACTGGTTGTTGAAGTGTGCACTCTCTCTGAGGTTAGTATTTGTCACAACTTTTGTTTACTGTGACAGTCCTGGGGCTTGAACTCAAGACCTGAGATCTATTCCTGAGCTTCTTTTGCTCAAGGCTAGCATTCTACCACTTGATCTGCAGCTTCATTTCTGCCTTAATTTTGGTAGTTTAGTGGAGATGAGAGTCTCAGAGACTTTCCTGCCTGTGCCCACTTCAAATGGAGTTCCTCACATCGCAGCCTCCTGAGTAGCCAGGATTACAGGCATGAGCCACCAGTGTATAGTTGTCACCACTTTTGTTCAGTCCACATTGGGGGGAAATGAGAAATCATCACTGTTGCAGGGGAAGAGAAAGGACATTCGTTTGCTGCTTTTCTATTTGTCAGACCTCGTGGTGCTGTTTGATTTCATTCTCACAGTAATCCTCTCAGATCAATCTTCTCACCTCAGCCTTGGGTCTGCAGCTAGGAAAACAAACAAAAACAGAGCTGGGCTGTGAACCAACAGCTATCCTCTTCCCATTCCTTCTTCAACCTGAATGCATTTTAGAATCAGAGTCATTTGTAGATCAACATTTTATTTTTATGTTTTGATGCCAGTACTGGGGCTTGAACTCAGGGTTTATCTTTGTGGCTTAGACTTTTGTTTTTGTCTTTTTTACTCAAGTAAAAAGTGGAGCCACAGCTTTCCTTTCAGCTTTTTTGGGTGGTTCATTAGATAAAGAGTCTCATGGACTTTCCTGCCTAGGCTAGCTTTGAACCACGATCCTCAGATCTCAACCTCCCAAGTAGCTTGGGTGATAGGTGTGTCACTGGCACCTGGCTGGCCTTGAATTCTTAATCTTCCTACTTAAGCTTGACTCTTGGGATTATAGGTATGAGCTACCAGGTGCCTAACTTACTTGAAGATCATTAAAAACCAGTGAAAATGGATGCCTGGCTCTCACTCCTGGACATTGTAATATAATTTGTCTAGATGACAAATTATTATTATTATTGTTGTTGTTATTGTCTTGTGCTGGTCAGGATCTAGTCTATCCCTGAGCTTCTTTTTTGCTCGCGGCTAGCACTCTATGTCTTGAGCCACATCTCTACTTCTAGGTTTTTAGTGGTGAATTGGAGATTTAGTGGTCATTGGAGTCTTGTGGACTTTCCTACCTGTGCTGGCTTTGAAATGAGATCTTCAGATCTCAGCCTCCTGAGCCGCTTGGATTGCAGGCACCCAGCTTTGGGGTTGTTATGAAATGTGTAGCGGTGTCTGGCTTGAATCCTGTGCTTGGCTCACAGTCCTTGGCCCATTGGCTACTGGGGCTTCTGCTTCCATAGCCTGTGCTCCAGGTTTGGCATCAAAGGGGAAGAAGAGAGAAGAGCTGAGCAAGAGGAGAAAACGGTGAAGCACGAGAACAGAGAGCTACAGCCCAAGGACTTCGTCTCAGCGCAGGAAGGTGAGGGCTCCCACTCAGAACTGGGCCTTTCTTGTCACTGGCCTGGCTTCTCCTTGGTGCTTCTCAGCATGTCGCCAGGTGACTGAATCATTCTTCAGGATCTGGTTAACCCTGTTGCTTTAGAGAGGAGCTGGAGAAGGCAGGACTTGAGTCTCTTTGCTTTTTCCCTTTTCTTCTCCTCTTTTCTAAATCCCCTGAAAGTCATGGAACATTCTCCCCCTGCCCCCACCTTCTGCCCCCTCTCCAGTGACTGCGGCCCACCAAGGCTGGGTGCCTGGTCCCCACGTCTGGCGAGTCTACCACTTGCATCTCCACCTCTGCCTCCTTTCTTTTCTCTATCTGTTTTGAGTGTTTGGTTACAAATATCCCCAACTCCTGCTGGCTGCTGTTGAACTAAACATAGGAGGTGGGGAAAGGAAACGGGAAGACATAGGTAAAAATGATAGAAAGTAGCAGATGTGAGGGACGAGCAGGACCAGGGATTTTATGTGCAACATGAGGACTGTAATTAATAAAATTGTATTTGGAATTTTTTTGCTAAATGAGCAGATTTTTAGCTGTTCTTGGCACACAAAAAGTGTAACCATGTGAGATGATGGATATGCTAATTTGCTTCACTATGGTAACCGCTTTACTATCTATATGTATCCTATGACATCATGCTGTATACCTTAAATATACACAATAAAACTTATTATTATTAGAGGCTAGGCGCTGGTGGCTCATGTCTGTAATCCTAGCTACTCTGGAGGCTGAGATCTGAGGATCACAGTTTGAAGCCATCGTGGGCAGAAAAGCAAAAGGCTGGAAGTGGAGGAGTGGCTCAAGTGGTAGAGTGCAAAAAGCTAAGGAACAAAAAATAGACAGGAAAAAATACCCACAAAAAAGTGAGAGGAAGCCAAACAGCCCAGAACAACTGCTGTCCATTGCAAATCCTTATATCCCCTCTTTCTCCTTTCTTTGTCTTTCTTTTCACCATTGCAGGTTAGAAAGCTCAGGGATGGATTATTTCAAGAGGGGTCACTGGGCAGGGGTCATCCTCACTGAGAGACAGAAGAGGTCTCTGTAGGCAGGAAGGTCATTCCATGCAAGGGGCCAGGCTGACAAAGCCAGAGACTAGGGTGGGAGCTGCTGGCAGTTCATTCTGGATGACAAGAAGGTGAACTTGAACCTGAGACTGTCCTGTCCAGGGCCACCCTGGCTCTTCCTGCCCTTCTGTTTTCCTTAGAATTCATGCTCAGTTCCTCCTTGCCCATCAGAGAGCCCAGGACTGGGCCAGCAGCAGGAGGTCCACTCTTTTTGGAGCTACGTTCGCTCTCGGCGCTTCGCCTGGCACCTGGTGTGGCTGTCTCTTATACAGTTGTGGCACTATCTCTTCATTGGCACTCTCAACTCTCTGCTGACCAACTTGGCCGATGGGGACAGGGGACAAGGTGAGTGGTTGGCCCTGGAGGTGGCATTTCTGCAGATGCCACCGGGGAAAGGGACAGGCAGGGTAAGGGCAGGCTAGGAGAGGACTGGCCTGTCAAACGGGCCTGGAAATTTCTTACCAGTCAACTCTGCTGTGCTCTGCTCTTGCCAGTCAGCGCCTACACAAATGCCTTCGCCATCACTCAGTTCTTTGGAGTACTCTGTGCCCCCTGGAATGGGCTGCTCATGGACTGCCTTAAGCAGAGATACCAGAAGGAAGCGGGGAAGACAGGTGAGACTGAGAGGCAGAGGAGGTCAAAGCCCCCGTCCTCCTTTGTGCCCTTAAACACCTTAATCTATCTATCTGTCTGTCTGTCTGACTGACTGTGTATCTATCATCTATTTATTTTCATTGCAAGAGTAGTTGGGAAGCTGGGCACTGGTGGCTCATGCCTGTAATCCTAGCTACTCAGGAGACTAAGATCTGAGGATTGAAGTCCAAAGCCAGCCCAGGCAGGAAAGTCCATGTGACTCTTATCTCCAATAAACTACTCAGAAAAAGCTGGAAGTGGCACTGTGGCTCAAGTGGTAGAATGCTATCCTGGAGAGAAAGAATTGCCGGGACAGTACCCAGGTCCTGAGTTCAAGCCCCAGGACTGGCATATACATACACAGACACAGACACACACACTTAGAGGAGTTGGGCGGGGGAGTCCTGGCCTTCCTCTCCTTCTCTGAGTACGTCCCCTTGTGTCTGCTGTTACAATGTTCGGTTTGATCACCCCCTTCCCCTACAAAATTTCCCACCAATCCCATGCCTGATGATTTTACCAGCCATTGTTTGATCAGTGTCCAGGCCCAGTATTTGATTAGGGTTGTAAAAGGATGATTTTTTTTCTGTTTCTGTCTTTTCATAACTAGAATTCCTCTAGAAAGAAAAATCTTCTCTCCCTACTATGCCATGATGCTGAAATTAATGCTGGGTTTTCCCCTCTGCTTACTAGTCTCAGGATCACTTGACTGGGGCTCAAACATGGGGCCATATTTTTTCTGCTTAGATTTTCTGCTCAAGGCCAGTGTTCTACCATTTGAGCCACACACCTCTACTTCTGGCTTTGGCTGGTTCATTGGAGATGAGAGTCTCTTGGATTTGTCTGCCAGGGCTGGCTTGGAACATTCATCCTCAGAAATTGGCCTCCTGAGTAGTTAGGATTACAAACATGAGTCACTGTCCAGATAGCCCATCTTTGGCTACTGGGGACTTTACCAGTCCATTGTCTGTGTCCTTTAGAAACAACCCAATGAGGGTTTCATTATTGTTAGTTGTGGGGCTTGAACTCAGGGCCTGGCTCTTTTGCTCAAGGCTAGCACTCTACCACTTTGAGCCACAGCACCACCTCTGGTTTTCTGGCAGTTAATTGAAGACAAGAGTCTCATGGACTTTCCTGCCTGGGCTGGCTTTGAACTGTGACCCTCAAATCTCAGCCTCCTGAGTAGCTAGGATTACAGGCTTGAGCCACCAGCCCAAGAGCTTATGAGTTATAGATAGCTCTCTTCCTTTCTATCTCTGTGAGGTGTTCAGGTGTTGAGTTTGTTTCCTGCTCAGGCTTGCTATTATTCACTGTTGAATCAACCCTTGGGCCCTTAAACAGGAAATGGTATTTAGAAATGGCAGTGTGTGGGCTGGGGATATGGCCTAGTGGCAAGAGTGCTTGCCTTGTATACATGAGGCCCTGGGTTCAATTCCCCAGCACCACATATACAGAAAATGGCCAGAAGTGGCGCTGTGGCTCAAGTGGCAGAGTGCTAGCCTTGAGCAAAAAGAAGCCAGTGCTCAGGCCCTGAGTCCAAGCCCCAGGACTGGCCAAAAAAAAAAAAAAAAGAAATGGCAGTGTGGACTCAGGTTCCTAACTGCTCCTGTGTGATCACTGAGTTTAGACCCTGGACTAGAGTCAAGATAAGCATAAGTTTTTCTTAACTATGTGATGAATAGTTTTCTTTCTTTTTTGTGAGGGGAGGGGATGGTCTGAGGCCAGAATTTGAACTTGGCACCTGATGTTTTGGCTCATTGGCTAGCACTCTATCAACTGAGCCACACCTCCAACCCCTATCATGAAGAATCAATACTTATTTTCATCCACATTTCACTTTATTTTCTGATTTTTAAGGGTTTGTTTTGCTTGTTTTCTTCCTTTTTTTAATTTGGCCAGTCCTGGGGCTTGGACTCGGGGCCTGAGCACTGTCCCTGGCTTCTTCCCGCTCAAGGCTAGCACTCTGCCACTTGAGCCACAGCGCCACTTCTGGCCATTTTCTATATATGTAGTGCTGGGGAATCGAACCCAGGGCCTCATGTATATGAGGCAGGCACTCTTGCCACTAGGCCATATCCCCAGCCCCCTTCCTATTTTATTTTATTTATTTTTTATCATGATGGAGTTTGAACTACCAAGCAATCTACTATTTGAGCCCTTAATTTTATTTTTTAAAGTATTTAACTTTTAAGTATTTAGATTTGCAAGGCTAGAACTGTGAAACAAGCATATTCAAAGAAGTTTAGTATTTTCTCATTCTCCTTTCCCTCCCTCCCTCCCTCCCTCCCTCCCTCCCTCCCTCCCTCCCTCCCTCCTCCCTCCTTCCTCCCTCCCTTCCTTCCTTCCTTCCTTCTTTCCTTTTCCAGTCATAGGGCTTGAACTCAGAGTTTGGGCACTGTCCCTGAGCTCTTTTGCTCAAGGCTAGTGTTCTACTGAGTTGAGCCACAGTGCTACTTCCCCTTTCCTCTTCCTTTAGGTACTCATTTTTACTGTTTTTATTTTTTCCCGTGCTCCATCCTGAGGTTTCTGTAGCAGGTGCCTCTCCTTATTCTTTCATGATGGCCTAGTTCTCCACTGCCGGTCTGGTGGTATTCCTGGCACTGTCTTCTCCTATTGGCTGTTGGACTTATTGATGGCCTACTTCTCCACTGCATGATTGGTGGTGTACCTGGTGCTGTCTTCTCCTGTTGGCTGTTTGGCTTGTTTCTAGTCTTTCCTTTTTTCCAGTAGGGTTACAACAGAATGTATGGCTTCAGGTTGCAGGGTGCACAGGTGGGTGTGGAGCTTATTCAGAGCTCCCAGAAGTGATCTCTAAGCGAGGATCTGGTGGGAAAGGGAGCAGTGGGCACACTCGCGTGGCATTTAGGAGGCCAGTTATCACCATCTTTGAGGAGCTGGCTTTGGACGTGTGGGTCAAGGATGACCTGCATGGTTCCGTCTAGATAGCTGGGGGGATGTTGATCCTCCTTCTGATCTTGGTCTTTCCTTGCCTGCCACGTTGGGTCAGCTTCCAGAAGGACTGTCCTCCTTTCTTTCGAACTAGGTCTCTCCTCCTCGGCTGTGGCCCTCTGCTCTGCGGTGCCTTCCCTGGCCCTAACTTCTCTGTTGTGCCTGGGCTTTGCCATCTGTGCCTCGGTTCCTGTCCTCTCCCTGCAATATGCCACCTTCATCCTACAAGTGGTCAGCCGCTCCTTCCTGTACGGGGGCAATGCTGCCTTCCTCACCCTTGCGTAAGTGGGACGTGTGCAGTGTTGGGGGACCCACTGAGGCAAAGAGACGAGGGCCGAGGGTAACTAAATTGGGGGGTAAGGAGACAGGTCTGCGAGTGGTTCTGTGACAGCAAATTGGATTTGGGAAAACAAAAGGGATCTAGAGCTCAGCATAGTTCCTTTTCCCTGTCCTGGGCTTTGAATGCCTGGAAAGGAGGAGGAAGGACACTCTGGGTGGTAGAGGGAAGGTCTAGTAAGTGGGATTGATGGCTGGCAAAGGCTCCCAGGATCAGGGCCCTGCTTGGAGAGAGAGTCCCCGAAACTTACTGGAATCCTGTATGCTTCTCTCCCCTAGTTTTCCTTCGGAGCACTTTGGCAAGCTGTTTGGATTGGTGATGGCCTTGTCGGCCATTGTGTCGCTGCTCCAGTTCCCCATTTTCACGCTCATCAAAGGCCCCCTGCAGAACAACCCCTTCTATGTGAGTACCGTGGACCGAGGCCACAGCAGAATATTCCTGATGGAAGGAGCCCCACTCCATGGGGCTCCAGCAAGGGGCACCAAAGCGGGCTTAGGTTACCTGGGTGGGCATGAAGTCATTCTTCTCAAATTGGGGTCAGTGGAGAGTACCCTTGTTTGTGCTGCGGCGGGGGTGTGTGTCTCATGGACCCACGATTCACAGGGTGCAGTTTTCCCAAAGAGTCTGTGTTGTCTGAAGTTTTGGGGAAGAATTTTGTGTGGGTGTAAACACGTATACATATTGTGAAGTAGGTTGTGAAATTGTCACAAAAGCTCACGTGAAAATGGAAGATTTCAGCCATGTACTAGTGGCTCACACCTATAATCCTATCTACTCAGGAGGCTGAGATCTGAGGACTGTGGTCTGAAGCCAGCCTGGGCAGGAAAGTCTCTGAAACTCATATCTCCAATTAACCACCAAAAAGCCAGAAGTAGAGGTATGGCTCAGGTGGTACAACATGAACTTTGAGCACAGAAGCTAAGGGACAGTGAGCAAGGCTCTGAGTTGAAGCCCCAGTACAGGCACAAAGAGCAAGAAGCAAACACTACTACATAACAGCAACAATAGAAAAAGATCTTAAGATTCTAATGATTTTTTTTCCTGCTTTTTGTGAGTGCAAGCCAATCCTCACCTCTTCCCTAGGCTCCAATACCTGCCACAGATATGGGTAGGAGCTAGCTGAGGGTAGGAGCTCCGTACTTCATATTCCTGGGCTCCCATACTTCATACGACCTGCCCTAGGAGGTGGGCTAGACTCTCCAGGTTTTGTAGCAACTGAGGCTCAGAGATATTACACTTACGTATTCAGACAGCTACCAGGCAGAATCTGCCCTTCCCTCAGAACCTATGCCTGTCCACTGTACACCTCTACCTCTACGGAAGCACATGGACAAGATGTAAAACAGGAGTTCAGATCTGTCCCTAGGAGAAAAGGAAGGCACAGGCTTAAAAATGGAGGAAAGCTGGGCTTTGCTAGTTTATACCTGTAATCCAACTCCTCAGGAGGCTGAGATCTGAGGATCACAGGTCGAAGTTATCCAGGGCAGGAAGGTCTGTGAGACTCTCATCTCCACTTAACTACCAAAAGATCTGGAAGTGGAGCTGTGGCTCAAGTGGTAGAGTGCTAGTTTTGAGCAAAAATGTAGCTCAGGGACAGAGCCCAGGACCTGAGTTCAAGCCCCAGGGTCTGTACCAGAAAAAGGAAGGGGAAAAAAAAAAAAGGAAAATTCCTGATTGCAGAATTGCATTGTGAAGATGACTGGAAGTCTTGGACTGGAAGTCCTTCCTCCTGGGCACCACAGTGTCCCAATGGAGAAGTAGATTGTAAACTAGGCCCAGTTGTGGCCTGTGGGTGGTAGTGGGTGTGGCTCAGAGCCACTGGACTAGCTTCCTCCTTCCTTTCTCCCAGGTGAACGTGACACTCGTGCTGGCCACTCTCCTGACGTTTGTCCATCCCTTCTTGGTGTACCGTGAGTGCCGTGTTCAGAAAGAAAGCCCTTCTTTGGCCATGTAGATCAGAAGCCATCACTTTTCAAGCCCTAGCGGTGTTTTATCTAACCTTTTCTCACCTCTGAGGACTGCAAAGACTTTGCCTACTCAAGCTACTTCTATGAAGTTGCCATTATTTTAAAAAGAAAGAAAAGGGACCGGAAAAGAAAAGAAGGGAAAGAAAGAACATTTCATTATAAGCCAGGATTTCTGACCAGCAAGGAGAGAACTTCAGCTGGGTGTAGTAGCTCGTGCCTGTCATCCCGGCTACTCAGGAAGCCAATATCCTCAGACAGTAAGACCAGACAAGATAAAAAGTTCATGTGACTCCCATCTTAACCAATAAAAACCTAGCTGTGGTGGCATGCCCCTGTCATCCCAACTACACTGGGAAGCATAACTAAGAGGGTCTTGATCTAAGCTGTCCTGGGCAAAAAAAAAAAAGTGAGATCCTATTTAAATAAAAAGTCACAAAAGGGGCTGGGGATATGGCCTAGTGGCAAGAGCGCTTGTCTCGTATACTTGAAGCCCTGGGTTCGATTCCCCAGCACCACATATACAGAAAATGGCCAGAAGTGGCGCTGTGACTCAAGTGGCAGAGTGCTAGCCTTGAGCAAAAAGAAGCCAGGGACAGTGCTCAGGCCCTGAGTCCAAGGCCCAGGACTGGCCAAAAAAAAAAAAAAAAAAGTCACAAAAGCCATAAGAGTTGAAGATGTGACTCAAGTGGTAGAACACCTGTCTCCCAAGCATGAGGCCTGAGTGCAAATCCTACTACCACCACAAAATAAGAAAAAAGCAAAAGAGTCTTAGTTGCCAGGCAGATAGATATTATACAGACCCAGTGCAAAAGTATGTGTGGAAGTTCTCAGTGATTTCAAGGCAGGCTCCATGCACATGACTTCGAAGAGCTAGAAGCAAGAAATTGTGTTTCACCTGCAGTGCCCGCCACCAGGTAAACGTCCAGGTGAAGCATGAGGTTGTCATGGTTCGGGGACTCCGCCGGCATTGCAGGTGCTTCTGGAGGAAGGCCCATGAGACTCCGACGCATGTTCCAGTTACAGAGCTCTCCTTAAACTTTGGGGGAAAGAAGAGATGGGAGGTCCCTGGGCCTGAGCCTCCACTCTTCCACTGATACATATGACCTGGGGGTCTGGGCCTCAGTTTCCTCTCGTGTATCAAGTAAGAGCTGGCAGTTGAAGGTTCTTTCTGGAGCTGATGTCCTGGAAAGCTTTCAGAGCAGTGGGTGTGTCGGAGCAGACCCCTGAAGAGCCTTGTGAACCGACTCATCCCCTGCACAGAAGATTTCTGATGAGGCCTCTAGGATGTCTCCTGTTCAGGAAAGAGGATAGTTGTGTACTTTGTGCCTTTGCTTTTTGTTGGTCATGGGCTTGAACTCGGCCTGGGCACTGTCCCTGAGCTCTTTTACTTAAGGCCAGCGCTCTACCACTTTGAGCCATAGCACTACTTCCAGAAGTGGTTTTCTTGTGGTTAGTTGAAGATAAGAGTCTCATAGACTTTCCCACCTGGGGCTGGCTTTGAACTGTGACCCTCAGATCCCAGCCTGTGAGTAGCTAGGATACTGGCATGAGCCACTGGTGCTTACCCTCCCCCACCTTTAAAAAAAAAAAAACAGGGGCTGGGGATATGGCCTAGTGGCAAGAGTGCTTGCCTTGTATACATGAGGCCCTGGGTTCAATTCCCCAGCACCACATATACAGAAAACGGCCAGAAGTGGTGCTGTGGCTTAAGTGGCAGAGTGCTAGCCTTGAGCAAGAAGAAGCCAAGGACAGTGCTCAGGCCCTGAGTCCAAGGCCCAGGACTGGCCAAAAAACAAACAAAAACAAACAAACAAACCATTTCTCCCAGTGGTACTTAGTAGCCACTATGTTGAAAATGAACTGTACAACTTGTGGGTGGAGGTGGAAGGAGAAAACTGGGAGAGAGCGAAGGAAAGGGTGACATTGTCCAAAAAGGAATGTATTCATTACCTGACTCATGCAACTGTAACCTCTCTGGATATCACCTTTATACTAGCAATTTCAAAAAAAAAAAAAGAAAGAAAGAAAAAAGGGAAAAATCCCAAAAGCATTTCTCTGAGGCATAATTTCATAGAACAATAAAGGCACTGTGGTGAAAGCAATCATTGTTTTTCTGACATTTTCTTTTAGGGACTGGTGTGTGTGTGTGTGTGTGTGTGTGTGTGCGCACACACGTGGGTATGTATATGCATGTGCTTGTGTGGAAAGCAAAGAAAGAGGGTTGTGGCTCAAGGCCACCCTAGACAAGAAAGTGAGCAGGATCCTATCTTGTAAAACGAGCTGGGCCCGGTGGTACATGCCTGGGCTATCAGCCATTTGGGACGTTTAGTCAGGAGAATTGTGGTCCAAGGCCAGCCTGAGCAAAAAGTGTGAAGAATGATCTGAAAACTAACTGAAGCAAAAAGGGCTAGAGGTGTGACTAAAGCAGTAGAACCCTTGTCGAGGAAGTACAAATCCCTGAGTTCAAATCCCAGTACTAACAAAAAGAAAAATGGACACATTGCTTTATGAATTGTATCTCAGTAAAGTCATTATCTTTAAAAGATGCCTTGATTTCCTTAAAAGAAATACAGAGAACACTCACCAAAAAAAATTACAGAGAACACACTCAGGGAATTAGAGATGATTTCTGATGGAGGTGGGCCAAGAAGGGAGACAGTAAAGCTGGATGTTGTACCTCACACCTGTAATCCCAGTTATACAGGAGGTAGAGACTTGAAGGACTGAGGTTCAAGGCCAGCCTGGACAAAAAGTTACCAAGAACTTAATTTCAACCAATAAACCATAGTGGCATGTACCTGCTGGCCTGGTATGATCCTTTTACTTATAAAAGCCTCCCAGGCCAGTCTGGGCAAGAAATTATGACACCTTATCTAAATATATATAGCAAAAGTGGTTGGAAACATGGCTCAAGCAACAGAAGTTTTTTTTTTTTTTTTTTTTTTTTTGCCAGTCCTGGGCCTTGGACTCAGGGCCTGAGCGCTGTCCCTGGCTTCTTTTTGCTCAAGGCTAGCACTCTGCCACTTGAGCCACAGTGCCACTTCTGGCCATTTTCTATATATATGTGGTGCTGGGGAATCAAACCCAGGGCTTCATGTATATACGGCAGGCGCTCTAGCCACTAGGTCATATTCCCAGCCCACAAGCGGCAGAAGTTTTGCCTGGCAAGTGGGAAGCCCTAAGCTCAAACCCTGGTACTTCAGAACAAACAAACAAATACCCAAATATAAAAAGAAACCCAAAAGAGAATAGGGGCAGTGAGAGGGAAACAGCTCCCCCCAGCCCCCTGCAACTTCTTCCTCAAGTGGAACTAACTGCTCTTTCAAAGAAGGAAATAAGCAACCCAGGGTTTCACAAAGTTGAGGTTGACTCAGCAGCCGGTTTCCAGCACATCCTCGTCTCCAGCCATCAGCCTTGGCCAAGAAGGACTTGAGCAGAGGCAGGCTGGAGAGAAGGGAACTGGGAGTCTGTGTGGCGTTCTTTTCTCTCTCTTTCTTTGGGTCTGGAAGTGAGTCTGACCAGCCCTATTTTTTTTTTTTAAGCAAGGAAGAGAGTTAGTTTATCAGCTATGGAATTGTGAGGCTAGGATTAAGCCAGTGTTTCTGCCTTGCAAGGCGCCACACTTAGTTCACACTTATTCTTATGGAGGAAATGTGACTGTTGCAAAACAGATCCGAAAATGCAGAATGGCTTGGTCAAGAGATTTCATGGCTAACGGCTCACACCTTTGACATAACCGTGGTTTCCTGTGGCTTCCATGTTTGTTTTCAGTCCTTTGGTATGCAGTAATGAAGTCATCTCAGTATGTAGCACGGGCAGATTTGGACCTCAAAATCCTCTCCCCTCAGCCTTCTGCGTGCTGGGATTACAGGCATGAGCCACCATGCCTGGGCTCTGATTTTATTTAAAAATCTGACCCTAAATATGTGCTCACAGCCCCCCCTCAGCATTTTGTCTAATGTGAAATGGGAGCCGTGGAGTGTGTGGTTTGAAAAAGTCTGGGCTTTGCAAGTACTGACCAGCTGCAAGACCTTCATGAAACCCCTGAACGACACCGAGCCTCCATTTCCTCAGCTTCAATGGAGGTATTAAGTACCCCTGGGCTTTGCGGCCAAGACTAGAGAGAAAAGTTTGGAATAAAGGGAGAAGTAGCTTAGATTCTGGACTTGTGAGGTTGTCCAAGACCATCTCTGGACTCTTCCACAGACCTTGGGACTTCATTCTGTGACTTGAGCTGTAAAATGGAGCAGTCACAGAAAGACATTAGGGAACTTTAAGGTTGAGTGACTTAATGAAGGCCCAACACTTCCGTCAGAGCCTGGCACACCAGAGCAGGGCCTGTGGGAGCCACCTGGCCGGAGCAGAGATGCCACAGGGCAGCTGAGGCTTCCAGGGAAATCTAGAGTGAGATATGTCTTGATTTCCTTCCTGGAGGAGGCTGAGAAACCACCCTCCTGGCCTTTTCTCTGGCTCATTTCTTGTCTAACAAGGCAGACTGGAGTCTTCTCCATTGCTTGAAATGGGAACACATCAAAGGAAAAAGAAAACAAAAGACTTTCTAATTATCCCAACTCTTAAGCTGAAAGTCAATGCAAAATATCAATCTTCATATTCAATTATGTGTGTGTGTGTGTGTGTGTGTGTGTGTGTGTGTGTGTGCTATGTCTGTTCCTCCTGCAGTCAAAGTGGAAAATCCAAGCGCACAGGCATGCCAGTTACCAGGGGGGAGGGCTTTCTATTCCTTCCGGAGCAAGGGTAAAGACAGTGGAGACAGCTTGGTCTCTTGTTCTCACATTCCCACGCCAAGTGTCCTTGAATGAGCTGAGCTCTGTTTCCTTGATGGAAAGAAATACAGATTATAGCCTCCGCCTGTACAGGGTGGGGAGGATCAATAGTTTCCTGTGAAAACACTTGGCCCTGGCACATGTATTGATTTTTTTTATTATAGGCAGGCACTTTACTACTTGAGCCACACCCACTGATTTTTTTTTTGTGGTACTGGGATTTGAACTCAGGGTCCCATACTTACTAGATAGGAATCAATTTGGTTTTTGTGCTGGTATTGGAGCTGAAATTCAGGGCCTGGGCACTGTCCCTGTGCTTTTTCACTCAAGGCTAGTGCTCTACCATTTGAGCCCCAGTGCCACTTCTGGATTTTTGCTGGTTCATTGGAGATAAGAATCAAATGGACTTTCCTGCCCTGGCTGCCTTTGAACTGTGATCTCAGACCCTGAGTAGCTACGATGACAGGTGTGAGCTATCAGCACCTGGCAGGAGGCAATGTTTAAGAAGAGGGTACCTGGGCACCAGTGGCTCACGCCTGTCATCTAGCTACTCAGAAGGCTGGGACCTGAGGATCGAGGTTCAAAGTCAGCCTAGGCAGGAAAGCCTGTGAGCTCTTATCTCCAATTAACCACCAGAAAACCAGAAGTGGTGCTGTGGCTTAAGTGGTAGAGCGCTAGCCTTGAGCTGAAGAGCTCAGGGACAGCACCCAGGCCCAAAGTTCAAGCCCTACAGCCTACAAAGAAGAAGAAGAAGAGGGTAGTGAAAAAGATAAGAAGACAGAGAACTGAAGATAGGCTTTTGGGTTTGGCCATTGTGTGGTCAGTGGAGATCTTGGCAGCAGGAGGAGATCTTTTGGTAGAGCAACTAGAAGGATAGAGACTAGATTGTGTGGTGTGAGGACTAAGAGCGAGCTTGGGTTTTCCAGCTTTAGTACAAAGCAGAGAAGCCACTGTGTTGTTCAACTTCCAGGAAACAACGAATCAGCTCAAGTGCCAGCTGTTCAAGGCCATGGCTTGGTCCCTAGCGGTGCCCTCCTGCACCTTCTCTGCCTGTCCTATCCCATCTGTCAGTCATCCAGAGCCCAGCCCAAGTGCTACCCCTCCAGGAAGCCCTCTTGGCTTGTCCTTCATGCATCTCTTGTTAGAATAGCAAGTTTGGGTCCCCCAGTTCACACATATTCCACACTTGTCAGCACATGCCCAGAATAAACAGGACAGAGCCTTCTTTCCCTACTAGGTCGTGCTGTCTTTCTTATTTGTTTGCCACATTAAACCACCCTGAGAGCACAGACCACCGCCAAGGAGCTGTTGAATGAATGAATGATTCACAGTCCAGGGGCTAACTAGGAATTGTGTCCCTGCTGGTTTAGCCTTATATATTTATATAATACTGATGGGAAATCAGACTTTCTCAAGGGTGTAAAGTTCAAGCTAATTAGTCAATAGATGGATAAATTCAACATTTAATTGAAAACCTTTTCCTCTAACCTGAGCAGAATTCTAGGCAGGAAAAGATTGAACAATGTCTCTGCTGTCATTAAGGATTACTTCCTGCTGGTGGGAGTGTGGAGGAGACAGAAAATAAGAAATTGATGGATAAGCAAGATGATTATTATTTTGGCCAATGCTATGATGGAAAGAGAGGGGATGATGGTGAACAAAGTAACTGGATAAAGAGTGGGGTGGTTTTCAGAGAAGGCTTCTCAGAGGAGATGACCTCTGAGCTGAGACCTGGCAGATGAGCTAACGCTAGTGCAAAGACTTTAGCTGGGGCAGTTAGACGCTCATCCTATAATCCTAGCTACTCAAGAAGCTGAGATGTGAGGATCCAGGTTTGAAGCCAGCCCAGGCAGGAAAGTCGATGAGACTACTAACTACAAATAATTACCAAAAAGCTAGAATTGGAGGTATGTTTCAAGTGTTGGAATGCCAGCCATGTGCTCAAAAGCTAAGGGGCAATTCCCAGGCCCTGGTTTCAAGCCCTAGAACCAACACACACACACACACACACACACACACACACACACACACACACCCCAAAAGCTGATCAGTGGAGCTGGTTCTGGTTTGATATTGAATCAGTAGTATAGTCTTATTAATGGATGGCCTAGGCTGGAATTGTGCCCCTGAGTTTGCCACTGAGCAAGCAAGAAGACTCCGAGTAGGACACATGTGGGTGCTGGGCTCTGATATGAGCTATTAAACACCTAAGAGTGCTTTTCCACATCTGAGACATGGAGACTGGATCCGGTCACCTCTGAGGGCCTTTCTAGCTCTAACATGTCTATCACCTTAGTCTGCCAATCACTAGGACATCAAAAGGGGGAAACGTGAGGGAACTGTTGTTGAGGTTGATTTCGCAGGGCAACGGCCCAGGTCCTTATCTTCTGGGCCGCTGGTCCCTGGATTGTGTTAGCTTTTCAACACGTCTTATCTGCTCCAGAAGGCAGATGCTCAGCTTTGCAGCTCAGTCTCCGAGGCAGCAACTTGGACCTAGAAGGTCTTCCTCCTTTAAAAAAAAAAATCATGCCTGTACTGGGGCTTGAACGCAGGGCCTGGGTGCTGTCCTTTAGCTTTTATGCTGAAGGCTAGTGCTCAGCTACTTGAGACACAGCTCCACTCCTGGATTTTTGCTGGTTAATTGTGGATAAGAATCTCACAGATGGGGCTGGGGATATGGCCTAGTGGCAAGAGTGCTTGCCTCGTATACATGAGGCCCTGGGTTCAATTCCCCAGCACCACATATACAGAAAATGGCCAGAAGTGGCGCTGTGGCTCAAGGGGCAGAGTGCTAGCCTTGAGCAAAAAAAAGCCAGGGATAGTGCTCAGGCCCTGAGTCCAAGCCCCAGGACTGGCAAAAAAAAAAAAAAAAAAAAAGAATCTTACAGATATTCCTGCCCAGGTGGCTTTGAACTTGGAGCCTCAGATCTCAGTCTCGTGAGGAGCTAGGATTACAGGTCATCAATGCCTGGCTCCTTTAATCTTTAAAAACAATTGTTTTAACTTTTTATTCTTATTATAAAGGAGATGTACAGAGGAGCTACAGTTACATAGTCAGATATGAACACATGCATTTCTTTTTGGATAATGTTACCCCTCCCCTCCTCCCTCCCAGGTTTTCCCTCTTATCTCCAACCACAAGTTGTATAGTTCATTTTCGACATGGTGTCTACTGAGTACCACTGCTGCATTTGTCTCTCCATTGCTGTGCCCCCCTTTCCCTCCTAAAGACAGATAAATGAACAGATAGGACAAAAAGAAAAGAGAACAAAAGCAACAACAACAACAAAAGAAAACAACCCCTTGTTTTCATTTCCTGGAGCTCATTTCAATAAACATTATTTTGTAAAAACAAATTTTATTGTTATTGTTAGGAGCTGTACAAAGGGGCTACAATTCTATAAGTGGATGAATACAATGGATGAGTACAATGCTTCTTCGTCAAGGCCACCCTTTCCTTCATTCTCCTCCATTTTCCCCTGCAGTCTCTACCCTCAAGTTCATGGTTCAATTTTTTTACATAGTGTACATGGAATACAATGGCTGCATTTTCTCACGCTACCTTTTTTTTTTTTTTTGCCAGTCCTAGGCCATGAACTCAGGGCCTGAGCACTGTCCCTGGCTTCTTTTTTTGCTCAAGGCTAGCACTCTGCCACTTGAGCCACAGTGCCACTTCTGGCCATTTTCTGTATATGTGGTGCCGAGGAATTGAACCCAGGGCCTCATGTATACGAGGCAAGCACTCCTGCCACTAGGCCATAGTCCCAGCCCCTGACCCTACCTTCTTAAGGCTGCGAAGACAAGAGAGGAATGCTCTCTGTCATTGGCACAATAGAGCATGCATTCTTTCTTGGTGTTTCTACCCTTTCTCAATTGTACATTAGGGTCTTTGGTTCTGAAAGAGATGCCGTTGTCCTCTGCTTATGTCAAGGTCATCTCACCGACACAGCTTTGTTCATACTGCCCCTTCTACCTGAAACCCTTCTATTTCCTTCCCTTCTATTCACCACCAGTCAGGACTGGAGGCAGCTCAGTGTTTCCATGGAGGCATTTCTGCTCTCTCTCTGGTGAGTGGGCTTCCTTCTGGGCTGCCTAACTTGAATCTTGACCCTTGTCTTTTGGTTTTATTTGGATTTGTCTCAGCTTGTAAACCCAGGCTGCAAAACAAATGGAAGTTAAGATCCACACCTTACATGGGATATTTTTGTCACACACACACACACACACACACACACACACACACACACACACACACAGGAAGGGAGGGAGATGATGGATGGGTGGATGAATGGATAGATAGATAGATAGATAGATAGATATGACCTCTGTTATTGAGAAATGTATCAAGGGAGGGAGGATAGACATGGATTTATGAATCAGATCTCACAGAAGAGGTAAAAACAACTACTGCAACAGGGACAAACACATAGAGTTCCCAGAGGGCACAGGAAGGTGAACCCATTTGGGTGGTGGAGTGGGGTAGGAGTCAGAAAGCCTCAGTTTTCTCATTGGAAAATGAAAGCATCAGTTAGCCACCTCACTAGATTGTTTAGAAAGGTTTAAGTGAGATAACATTCCTCCTGCATAATGTTTTAAAATGTCAGCAAATATTGTTAGAATGAAGCTGGACACCCGTGGCCCATACCTGTAATCCCAGTTACTCAAGAGGCCAAGGTCTGAGGACTGAGGTTGGAAGGCAGCCCGTGCAGGAAATTCTGTGAGACTCTTAACTCCAATTAACCACCCCAAAGCCAGAAGTGGAGCTGTGGCTCAATTGAAAGAGCACCAATCTTGAGTGAAAAAGCTCAAGGACAGCAATCAAGGCCCCAAGTTCATTATAGTAATAAAAGGGATGTGTTGGGCACGTGCTGAAAGTAAGTAGTTCCACATAGGGGAGCACTTCCTGGAAGCAGAGATTCCCAGACCCACTCCATTCTGGTTACCTGGTCTCTACTCCAAATCTACTGGCTAGAATTTTCTAGTGAGATGTCTATATTAAAAAAAAACTAATTAAAAATCTCTTCTAAATTATAGATTTAGCCCGTATTGATCAGAACCACTGGAGGAATGTGAAGTTATAAAGGAAAGTAACAACCCCTTTTTGCTTTCTTCCTTCTCCTCTTCCCTCTTCCCTCATGGAGGTCCCCAAGGGAGGCCCCTCTCCTCCCCCCCAAGGTCACTGATGTGGCCTGAACCCTTTCCCAGTCCCCAAAGTCACAGAACACAAACTTATGGCAAGGGCTGGCATGAGGGGTTTCTCCTTTTCTTCATAAAACTTGGTCAAACGGAATGTCTTTCTCTATGTCTTGTTTTTGTCATGTTGGATATAGCATACTCACCTCATGTCTATAAATATAGGTTGTGTATCCTGGGGCTTGAACTCAGGCCTGAGCACTGTCCCTGAGCTTCTTTTGCTCAAGGCTAGCACTCTACCATTGAGTCACAGTACCACTTCTGGCTTTTTCTGTTTATGTGGTACTGAGGAGTCAAACCCAAGGCTTCATTCATGCTAGGCAAGCACATTACCATTAAGTCACATTCCCAGCTCCCTGAGCTTCTTTCACTCAAAGTGATTGCCACATCTCCACTTCTGGCTTTTTATTGGTTAACTGAAGATAAGAGTCTCAGAGAGTGTCCTGCCTGGGCTGGCTTTGAACTGAGATCTTCAGATCTCAGCCTCCTGAGTACCTAGAATTACAGGCAGGTGCCACTGGGTGCCTGGCTTTTCTTTTTAATTTGAGACCACTTGAGTTTGAGCTCAGGGCCTTTTGCTTGCTAGGCAGTCATGCTACCACTTGAGCCATACCCCCATCCCTTTTTGCATGTGTTTTTTTTTTAATTTTTTTATTTTTTGGGGCCAGTCCTGGGGCTTGGACTCAGGGCCTGAGCACTGTCCCTGGCTTCTTTTTGCTCAAGGCTAGCACTCTGCCACTTGAGCCGCAGTGCCACTTCTGGCCGTTTTCTGTATATGTGGTGCTGGGGAATTGAACCCAGGGCCTCATGTATACGAGGCAAGCACTTTTGCCACTAGGCCATATCCCCAGCTCGGCATGAGTTGTTTTTTTACCTAGGATCTCTCTCACATTTATGTCCAGGTTGGCTCAGATTGTCATCTTCCTATTTTCACTTCCCATGTTAGCAGAGGGAACAGATACCCAGTGCCATGTCCAGTTTTTACTGGTTAAGATGAAGTCTCATGAGCTTAAAATCTGGGCTGGCCTTGGAACATGATCCTTCTTCTCTCAGCCTCCTGAGCAGCTGGAATTACATGGGTGGGCGCCATGGGGCCTGGGTCAACATTGAGTTTCACAACCACCTAAAATAGTCTAGAATAGTCAAGACCCATTTTATTCACTCTCTTCTTGGTGGGCGTCCAAGTTGTTTCCAGTTCTAGAACCAATCAAACTGTACAACAGCTAAAATGCTTCTTATTTACAAATGTCTAAAGGATCATCATGAAGGAGTAAAATTGCTCAAATATGTAGTTTTAATTCAAATAGATATTGGAAGAGTTGCTCCCTGAGTCTCTGTCCGTTCACAGCCTCCCACAGGAATCAGAAAAGGTGTGCGTTAGGAAAAGCTTCTGAGGACTTTCAGAAGCACAGCCCAGAATTAAAACTCTCAGCCCAGAGCAGAAATGGAATGACCTCTGGGTGCCTGGGAAGGGTGAGGTTGGGGGAGCACCTAACAGTTAGAGAGTGGGGTCCCCAGGCAAGTGAAGAAAGGATTATCGGTCCTTCCATCTCCCTGTAGCTGAGGTAACCCTCCTGACTTCCTTTAAGCCACTTCCTCCATGGTCTGTCTATAAAATGCCACTGCAAGATGGAGGGAGGGAGGCTCTGAGCTTTAGAAGTTTCCAGAGACCTCTTGGGCAGGTGAGATCTTCCTCTGTTGGGTGTGGCTGCCTCTGAGAACCTTGGGAAGCAGCTGGCCTTGACTGGGGGGTTCTGGGGGCACCTGCAGTGCTGCGTGGGGCTTTCAGGTTCAGCTTGTTCCAGCAGAGAAGGACTTCTTGCCCCTCTGTACTCTATGAAAACTCTTCTTGGCTGAGGAGGGCAGATGGGGAGGACGTGAGAGGCACATGTGATTTGGGGGGTTTGAGGAGGGGACATATTTTCTAAGTGGTCTGAATTTCCAGGGAGACTGTTTCTCCATACTCTTGTACTATGCACTCAGAGGGACTTGTTTATTAAGTACGAATTAATAAACGTAATGTTATTTCTACTTTCAGACCCACACTGGAAAGCCTCTCATATTCTTCTCATTTTTTAAATAGAGCCCCTTGGAGCAGTAGGGGCTCAACATTTGCTTTTCCTGACTTCCTAACTTCTTTGTCCCTACTTCATTCCCAAGGTTCCTGAAGGGTCTGGCTAACGTGCCTCTGTGTGTGTGTGTGTGTGTGTGTGTGTGTGTGTGTGTGTGTGTGTGTGTGTGAAAGAGAGAGAAGGATAGAGACAAACTGTGTTCTCCATTGCAGAACAAAGCCAAGATGAAACTCCTGCTCCTGGCTCTTCTGGTTGGAGCTGTGTCTGCTCTTCATCTGATGAGTAAGTCTCCTTTGCCTTTGGTCTTTCTCCGTTTTGTTCCTTCCTGTAGGACATATTGACTACATCGCATACCTACTCCATTCACTGATGGGGCCCTCTTTTAGAATCTCTGTGTACTTGAGGAACCAGATCTTGGTAGTTGGAAGTGGAAAGAACTCTTTAGGGCAACCACGATGTTTTGCATTCTAGGTTCTCCTGGAACATTCTCAATTGTGTTCTTTCTACATTATGCCAAACATATTCACCATCACAATAACTTCCTGGCATCATCGCCTCTAGTTTTCCTTTCACCTCCATGACATATATAGTACTATCTACCAATTTTACAAACAATGAAAGAAATC
Organism: Perognathus longimembris pacificus; assembly: GCF_023159225.1. Taxonomy (NCBI): domain Eukaryota; kingdom Metazoa; phylum Chordata; class Mammalia; order Rodentia; family Heteromyidae; genus Perognathus; species Perognathus longimembris. The sequence continues at coordinate 52,316,729 of NC_063173.1, read as the reverse complement.
GAGTAGATGGATGGTAGAGCTCAGACCCAAGCCCACAGATGTCTGACTCTTAGTCCTCACTCCTAACTCATGGAGACTAGTTTCTAGGTTTCTCTGTGTCTGGGCATGATTAAGTGCTCTGGTAAGGAAAGTGAGGAAGCAGTAGCTGTCCATGGTCCTGTAGACACCAGGGGAAGATGCAAAGGAAGGACACTGTATCTTTCTCCTTGCCAGGTATTGATATTCCCAATGCTGAGAGCCCCTTGGACGATAAGATCCTGAAGGAGGAGGAGATGCTCACACAGGAAGCTGAGGAGATTACATCTGAGGAGCGGATGGCGCTAGAGGAGGAGGAAGGCTCTGGAATGGAAGAGGCCTCTGGGGAAGAGGGAGCTGTGGAGTCGGTCTCATCCCTGGATGTAGCAAACAGCAGCCTTCAGTGTCCGGCAAAAGAGGACACAGTGAAACTGGTGGGCATCCCTGGATGCAAAACCTGCCGCTACATCCTGGTGACGGCAGCCTCGCATTTCAATGAAGCTCAGGTGAGCCATGGCTGAGGCTGGCGGCAGGAGAAGGGGTGGGGAACATGGCTTCCAGCCTCCTTATTGTGGATCCTGTCCCTCTTTGTGAGTTCTAAGGGGAGTTCAGAGCCAGAAAACTCCCTCCAGAGACACTGGAAGAAGAGGGGAGGGTCGTGTGGAAATGCTTCGCTCTCTGGTATCTACATCGCTGTGCTAAGGGAGTGGGGAGGAACTTTGGGAGCTCAGAGAGTGAAGACTACCCCATAGCTCTGAGGGACACCCCATCCCTTCTCATTTATCCTTCTTCTGCAGCATGTTTGCCACAGGTGCTACCGGGGTAACCTCGTCTCCATCCACAATTCTATCTCTAACTACCAAATCCAGTGCTTGGTCAGTGTGCTCAACCAAGGTCAAGTCTGGATTGGAGGCAGGATCTCAGGTTCGGTAAGAGGGGTGTCAGCTTTAAAAAGAGGAGTCCTAGGGCCCCTGCAGCTTCCTCTATACTACCCCAATGTCGCTCTATGTCTGGGGGCCTGTTTCTTCATCACTGAAGTGGGGGTGGCCCCTGCCCCACCTCTTGCTGGGACATTAAAATGATCAAGTTATTAGATAATGGATCAATAATTTAGTTGACCAGGATTGGGGTTCAACGAACAAGAGCCCAGTGGGCAGCAGGCAGAGCTAGCAATGACTGTGCTAGCTGTACCCCCTTTGCCTCCTCCTCAGCCAACAATTATCTTCCTTCTTTCCTATCTTCCTCCCTCCTTCCTTCCCTTCCTCCTATCCACCCTTCCTCCCTCCCTTCCTCCCTCCCTTCCATCCTTCCTTCCTCTCTTCTCCAGGGTCACTGCCAGCGCGTTTTCTGGGTCGACCACAGCCCTTGGAATTTTGCAAACTGGGCTGCCGGCCAGCCTTGGGCCTGTGGTGGCCAATGCGTGTCCATGTGTGTCCAAGGTACAGTGGGCTGGGAAGGAATGCAGGGAAGTCTTGGAATGTGGGGGAGCGATGCCCCAAAGAGGAGGCTCTAGGACGAAAGCTTGGGTCTTCTGGGGGCCACTTGGCATAGGTGGGAAAGGTCTTGGGGACTGAGTGGGGGTGGACAAGACCCTGAAGGGTCCTTCCTGTTCTGTCTTCACAGGAGGCCGCTGGCGCCGATCTCATTGTGCCATGAAACTCCCCTTCATCTGTTCCTATTGAGCTCGCTCCAGACAGGAGCTCAAATCTACTCCACCTTGGGCATCTGCCTCTCCTGTTCTACCAGCTGCCCCTCCCACCACCTCCCTACAATAAAACGCCTTCACTGAAACAGACATATGTTCTCCTGTGCTCATTGGCTACTCTGCTTCATCTCACTTTCTCCCAACCCTCACACCTTTCACAGGAGTGAGTGGTTACCGTACTTGAAGGATGAGGCAGGGGCGGTGGCTATGAGACCCTGTGGTGACAGAGGAAGGGGTATAAGTGGCCCTTGTCAGGCTATCTGGTCACTGGGCACTTGGGATTCGATATTGTTAGGAATCAGATAGCCAATCATAATTTCTAGACATTTTAAGGTTCGGGTAGACTCCCAGTAGTCTATCCTGCTGTCTCCAGGTCTCTCCCTCAAAGCCAAACCGTGTGTGGCTTGCTGTGCCAGGAAACTCACATGTCTCTTAGCAGTGGGCAACCCTCAGAAGTGGGTTGGAAAGTACTCATGTCTTTCCTTTCAACTGAAAGACATCCATGGCATGTACTGGACATCGCTTCTCACTCAGATGCTAAGATGGCCTCAGAACCCATTTTAGTGCCTTCTGTCTATCCCAAGAGGAATTGTCTACTCCTCTCCTGGTGTCTCCTAACCACCCATGTTAACTCAGATCTTTGTCTTGGTTTCTACTTCTATGACTCCTCATTTCTAGATGTCCCTTTGGCAGTGTTAAGGTCAAGAAGGGGCAGGAAGGAGTTTCTGCCCCCTGGCCATGTTCTGTATATTCTCTCTTGGTGTCTTTACAAGATGTGGTCAGTATTGCTTCTCTATGTACTCTGTGCCAGTCTCAGGAGCACTTGACAGGATGCAGATTATTTTTTCATTCAGATGTTTGCTTTTGAATTGACATGGTATTTCTTTTTCTTTTCTTTTTTTGCCAGTCCTGGGGCTTGGACTCAGGGCCTGAGCACTGTCCCTGGCTTCTTTTTGCTCAAGGCTAGCACTCTGCCACTTGAGCCACAGCACCACTTCTGGCCGTTTTCTGTATATGTGGTGCTGGGGAATCAAACCCAGGGCCTCATGTATACAAGGCAAGCACTCTACCACTAGGCCATATTCCCAGCAGATGTTTGCTTTTGAAAAGTAAAGACAGTGACCGGGTGCCAGGGGCTCACACCTGTAATCCTAGCTACTGTGGGGCTGAGATGAGATCTGAAGATTACAGTTCAAAACCAATTAACTACAAAAGAGCAGAAGTGAAGCTGTGGCTATGGATGTTGGCAGAGCAGTAACCTTGAGCACATAAGCTCAGGGACAGCACTCAGGACCTGAGTTCAAATTCCAGGACCTGCACAAACAAACAAATGCACAAAAGTAATGAAATAAGGATACTGGTCCTACATTTCCAAGTACAAGTGGGTTGGGTTATGCTTTTTTTTTTCTTTTTGCTATTATCTCTAAGTAGTTGTAAAGGGAGTTGCCATTTAACAATGAAGTTTAGGAGTAATACGATGTATCTTGATCAATGTCACCCTTTTCAACATTCTTACCCATCCCTCCCCTACCCCCCTTTCTTAATTTTGTAGGAATATACATTGTATTCTCACCTCCATCTCTTCTCTTTTTCATTGCTCTATCACTTTCCCCTTGACTCCAGCCTACCTCTTTGGAGTACCTGCTTCCTGGTGTTTTATTTTGCTGAACTTTGATTCTGCCTTTCTAAGGAATTACCCTATTAGATATCTCCCTTTAATCTACCATATTTCAGTCAATGCATTTGTATACTGTTGTAAATAGGCTCTCCAAGGATCACTGGAGTAATGATGATAGAAATGAATATAAAGAAGTGTCTCAGCCAGGCAAGCTTTACTTCTGCAGAAGGGTGAGCCAGCAGCCAAAACTCTGGCAAGCAAGCACACAGAGCAGGCAGGTTGCTCCACTATTTATCCCGAATGAAGCAAGCTCCACCCCTCTGCTCAGATTGGTTGAGCTCAGGTTTACAATCTTCTTGTGACTGGCTAGTTTGAATAGGGTAAAATATATTTGCATAAGGTGATGTTGGGTATATTTTAAGTTTACTGTTAGTCTTATTACACATACAGGTTTGTGTGCATATCCCTCACCTCTAACAAGAAGGTAACTGGGCTCTGTGAAACGAAGATCACATCTCTAGAATGGAATCCTTGGAGCAAAGCAGACACTCAGAGCTCAATTCTTGCAGCTTCCACTGCCTCTGTGTCCACCAGGCCCTGGTTTAATTCTGCTGTCCTGACAAGAACCAGCCACATCCCCACATGCCTTATCTCAGAAGGTGACTGGTAAGGGCCACCAATGCCACGAGCCAGGCACTCTTCTGGGAGGCCTATTCTAGCAAGTCTCATTAGAGGAAGTTCCTGTCACTGTCCCACTTCCAGATGAAAATACTGTGACACAGACAGGCCAACTCTGGACCATATTATTTTACACATATCACATTGACACCATCTTCAGATGATGAATTATACCTTTTGAGTGAGATAAAAGGCTGAGTTTGAAACCCCTATGGGAAGAAATACAAACAGTAAGCCAGAGATTTGGAAAGGTTAACATCCTTTTATAGATTATATGAGGGTAACACATTTAGATATATCCCACAAGGATTTGAGAATCAGACAAAGCAAGAGTCCCAAGGGTTATCTGCTACTAGTTGTGTGAACTTGGATAAATTATTGAGCCTCCCCTGAGCTTTTGCAGTAAATATGCAGATTGTAGACAGCAATATCCAACCTGTAGGGTGATTTGTACAGACTGAGTACAGACATAGTAGATATATAAACCTTAATACATGGTAGCATCCGGTATAGGGTCACTTCTGGTTTTGAATCAGGCAGGGATTGTGGTGGCCACTGATAAATTCACTGAAGTCATTAGAATGTCCTTGCCCAGGGTTTGTGGGTAAAAAAAACAGGGCCATGAGCTGGGAATGTGGCTTAGTGGGAGAGTGTTCTCCTAGCATGCCTGAAGCCCTGGGTTCGATTCCTCAGTGCCACATAAACAGAAAAGGCCAGAAGTGGTGCTGTGGCTCCAGTGGTAGAAAGTGCTAGCCTTGAACAAAAGAAGCTCAAGGGACAGTGCCCAGGCCCTGAGTTCAAGCCCCAGGACTGGCAAAGGAAAAGAAGAGAAAGCAGGGTCAAATGCAAGGGAGGGGATGGACCTGGGGATGAAGGGAGGTCCAGACAGGAGGCCGGGGGTCGGCAGCCATGAGGAGCCAAAGACACAGACTTCACACCAATCTTTGACTTGCTGTGCGATCTCGGTAAACCCCTCTGATGCTCTGAAACACATTTCCTTGCCTCTAGAATGGGAGAATGTAATGGAAAGGTTGTGGTGGGTGGTGCTGGTTCAGGAGAAGAGCCAACCTTATTGCTCGCTCTAGCTATCAAAGGAAACGCTGCCTCTGGGCTGGGCCTCAGGACGAGGGAGGCATGTAGAGGAGGAAGACTCTATTCTTCACTTCCTCTTTGAGATGCTCCCAAGCTTGAACCCCAGAGACCAGGTTTTGGGTCCTGGAATTGTCCAACCCTCCCACTGTCAAGTAAGATAAGTACGGCTGTCCGTTGGACAGGGAGATAAGCAGCTGAGACTGTTACTCTGCAATCAGGCCCTGAAGTGACCTCTCAGTTACTTCTCCATTTCTTATGACCTTTGGTAGATCAGAAAAAAGAGAGCACAGAATCCAGGCTTCTTGCCCACAGAGCAATCTGTCCTTGCTGCCCCTGGAGGGCTAGGCTGAAATAGGAGCAATACATATGCACTGCACAATAGGACCCCTCTTCACCCCCAACACTCTGTGAGCCCCTAGCAGAGAGAGTTGACCAAGTCAGGGCTTGGCACCTGCTGGCTTCTCTTTGGATGACAGTGAACTAGGCGGAAACCTGGTTGCCTAAAAGCCAGGTATTTTGTTCATTGTTTCTGTTTTTGTTTTGCATTGCTTTTGACCTTAAGAAAGATAACACTAAAGCATTATTTATACTATGTGCTGAGTTAGTTTATTGTCCTTCCACACCCACCAAAACTCTGTGTCTGAGATGAACATCTTATTTGCCTGATGCTAGTCCTGACTCTGGTGGTGACAGGCTGGAGAGGACAGGAGGGCAGGATGGGCTGGGTGTGTTCAAAGAGTGCTTAGAAGACTCTGAATGGGGCTTTTCATTCCAGAGGTGGCTTCTTTGTCCCTTGAGGTTGGGCTAAAGGGCATATTTTGACCAGTGATTTCCCCACGTGCTTCAGAGTATGTTAGGAGACCCATGTTTGATTGTCCAAGGCTACCGACACCCAGTGGGTAGCCACCCAGCGGTACTGTTGTACTTTCTATGATGCAAAGGGCAGGCCCTGCCCCATGGACTAGCATTTGTGCCCAAACATGAATCGTGCAAAAGGAGGAATATCTTAAACAAGATCCACAGTACAAAAGGAACCGCATATGTTTTTACACGTGAAGGGTGAGAAAGTTTGCTGGTAGGGAAATAAATGATGAGAGAAGAAGTGGGGAGGGAGGGAGAAAGACTGAGAAGGGGATGGAGAGGGAGGATAAGAGAGGAGGAAGGGGAAGGAAAAAAGAGGATGAAAGAGCAGGAGGGAGAGAGACTATGGTAGACAGGGAGAGATGAAGGGAGAAGGAGAAGGAGGAAAGGAGAGTTGGGGGAGGGAGGAGTCAGAAAGTTGTGGAGCCCCACTCCACTTGTCTTGCAACATGACAAGCAGCAATCCTTCTCTGAATGCCATTGTTGACATTTGTGAAGCAGGGATGGCCATGTGGTCCTGGGGGAAATATGAGGGCCAGGTAACGTGTAGGAAGCACTCAGTACAGTAAGAGTTCAGAGATGCTAGTCTCCCATCTTCCCCTCCTGACTTCACTCTCTGTCTCCCAGCTGCTACCTGAGGTCTGGACAAGGCTTTCTGCAATACTCCTGGAGTCTGCCCTTGGGTCAAGGGGCATTGATCAGGGTGGAATACTCACAATAATTATGTCTGGATGTTGACAGGACATGAAATGGACCTCTCAAACAAACCACATGGATGGGCTCCCATGTGGGACAACAGGCCCCAAAGGGAGGGGACCCTATAGTCCCAGCCAGAATCAGGATCCAGGGCTGAGGAAAATGGAGCAAATCTGTTATCAGATCAACTGTATCCAACCCTGGCCTGGGGCAATCATCCTGGCCTCTTTCCACTTCCCCAAACGCTGGGTATAAGGGCTGATTGTGAGGCCCAGCGGTTAGAGGCACTGGGAGTGGAAGCTTTGGGCTCTCCAAGGTAAGTGGTGGAAAGGCCCTAAGCCTGAGATGAAGTAGGACTTTTTATATTCAAACAGCTAGAAGCCTGTTCTGAGGATGGTCCTGGCCACCATGGTTCTCTTCTTTGCTGGCACAAATGAAGCCTGTCCTGACTCTGAGCTGGCTGTCTGGATTTGGGCTGAGTCTGGTCTACTTGGGGAGAGTCATATGAAGATCACTGGAGAAGTAAAGTTCTTTCTTTTTTCCCACCTCACTCACCCTCCCCTCGTTGTTTTGCTTTTTTTTTTTTTCAGATTCTTTAACAAAAAAATATCAAGAGCTTTGTCAGACACACAGGACAGCCCCAAGAAAGAAAGTGCAGGTGCATCTGCTACAAGATTGAGTAGACATGAAAGGCCTGCTGCTCCTGCCACTTTTTCTGGGGACAATTTCTTCTCTTCATTTGGGTAAGTTGCCCCTCCCTTCTAATCCACCTTTCTCTTTTCTCCTCTCTCCTATACTGTTTCCTTCCCTGTTTTCTTTCATTGCTGGTACAGAGCTTGAACTCAGAGCCTGAGTGCTATTCCTTAGCTTCCCCGCCATGGCTCAAGGCAAATGCTCTACCACTTGGTTCACACCTCCACTTCTGGATTTATTTTATTTTTGGTGGTTAATTGGAGATGTCTCTTCCTGCCCAGGCTGGACTCGAACTATGATCCTCAGATCTCAGCCTCCTAAGAAGGTAGGATTACAGCATGAGCCACCAGAACCTGGCTTTGTCCCTGCTTCTTTTGTTGCTTTGATGGGGCCATGCCATAGTTTCTCCTTTTCAGTTGACTCAGCCCATCTCTGGTGAGAATTCTCCTGAACCTAGAACTGTGCCATGAATTTTCTATCAAGATGAAGGGCTGGTGAGCTTGTTCTGGGCTTCTCACCTGTGGTTCCTCCATCCTCACCCCACATGCACACCTGTGGTATCATCCAGAGGTCAGTTTCTTATCCATTGGTGAATCTAATCCAGGACATCTCTCCTCACCCACCACCAAGATGGAGAGAGGTTTCTCATTGCTCCACCTGGCTTCCTCAGGAAAGCTTGGGGGCCCCGTGGTTGGAGCTATCCATGGTCCTGGAAGAAGGGACTGCTCCATAGGATGATTGATACCTCTTCTTCCTAGAGAATGATGCTGACCCTCATCTGAAGAGCATAATGGCAGGTGCAGATCTGGACCAGGGCCTAGATGGTGTAGAGGAGCAAGAGAGAGAGTTGGCCCCAGCTCAAGAGGTGACTCAGGCCCAAGGAGACGAGGCCCAGGCTTCAAGGCATCAAGATGCCTTTGAGGAAGAGGAAGAGGAGGAGGCCATGGAGTTGAACCCAGATGCCTTAGACAAGGATTTGCTGTGTCCCAGAGAAGAGGACACAGTTCATATGGAGGGAAGTCCAGGGTGCAAGACTTGCCATTACCGACTGGTGCGGACCCCTAAGACTTTTACTAAAGCTCAGGTAGGTGGCAGAGAGGCCTGAAAGACCTAGAGAAAGAGAAGAGAGTGGCCGGAACCTTATCTTCTCTTCATTTAAATGAGTGGTTTTGCAATCACCTGAGGGTCTTGTTAAAATACAAGATTTGGCGTTCCACTTTCATAGTGTCTGACTTAAGAGGTGTTGGGGTAGGGCTTGAGAATTGGCAATTACAACAAATTTCCAGGTGATGATGCTATTGTTGGTCTGAGAACTGCACTTTGAGAACCACTATTTGGGACCAAAACCCAAACCCAAACAACAAAAACCCCTCTGGTATTGGCTCTCTATCCCCATGTGAAGTACTGTCTCTAGCCAGGAGCTGGTGGCTCATGCCTGTAATCCTAGCTACTCAGGAGGTTGAGATCTGAGGATCACAGATCAAAGCTAGCCCAGGCAGGGAAGTCCATGAGACTTTTTTTTTTTTTTTTACACATTTTGGTCAGTTGTAGGGCTTGAACTCTGGGCCTGGGCACTGTCCCTGAGCTCTTCAGCCCAAGGCTAGCATCCTTATCACTTGAGCCACAGAGCCACTTCTGGTTTTCTGGTAGTTGATTGGAGATGCAAGTCTCACGGACTTTCCTGCCTGGGCTGGCTTTGAATAGTGATCCTCAGATCTCAGCCTCCCCAGTAGTTAGGATTACAAGCACAAGCCACTGGGACCCAGCCATGAGAGAACCTCCATTTAACCACCAGAAAACTGAAGTGAAGCTGTGTCTGAAAGTGGTAGAGTACCAGTGTTGTGCAAAAGAGCTCAGGGACAGTGCCCAAGCCCTCAGTTCAAGCCCCAAAACTGACAAAAAAAAAAAACACAAAAAACAAAAAACCCCAAACCCCAAAACCAAAAACTAGCCCCACCTCCCACTGTTTATGTTACCTGGGCAAGTCACTTCACTTTTGTATTCACTTCAGTATTTTCATTTACAAAACGGAATACTTATGGGGGATTGTTTCAAGAATCCTTTGTCCTGTAGACATCCTCCTACATGCTTTGAATAGTTTCTAGATGACTTGTAATACAACAGTGTATCAGGCTTTATTGATGAGGAGAAAGAGTGTGTATGTTCAGTAGGGACACAAGTGAAAACATCATGAATATGTGGTTGGTGGAGAGTGCTGACCGTGTACTGGCTGTCAATCCCTTAGAAATGTGGTGAGGGCTGATGACATTAAGCATTTGAAACAGTCACTGTAAGTTCCAGAGGTGGCAAACATCTGGCTCATGGGCCATATAAAGCCACCCACATCATTTCATACGTGATGAGATATATAATGCTTTTCTTTGGCTGTATGTGGCCTGTTTTCTCGTATTCGCAATTTTTTAAGGCCTGTAATGATGCTATGCATACCCGAAAGGCCAATAGTGATAATAAAAGTAATTATTCTTAATTATTTATTAATACTAATTCTTATTAGCACCAATGACTAATTATTGATTGTTATTAAAATTACTATTTTCAGCAATTATATCCTATTGTTTATCAACACATTATTGTTATTAACATCAATTGCTAGTTGTTATTGTAATTATTTCCCACAAATATGACCTGACCATTTCAGGAGCAAAGCACAGGATTGAGGGAGGTGATTCTCTCTCTCTCTCTCTTTTTTTTTTTTTGCCAGTCCTGGGGCTTGAACTCAGGGCTTGAGCACTGTCCCTGGCTTCTTTTTGCTCAAGGCTACCACTCTACCACTTGAGCCACAGTGCCACTTCCAGCTTTTTCTATATATGTGGTGCTGAGGAATTGAACCCAGGGCTTCATGTATGCAAGACAAGCACTCTACCACTAGGCCATATTCCCAGCCTGGGAGGTGATTATTTGTACCTTAAACATTACTGGTGGAGATTTCCTGGAGACACACGTGGGTCCTCTATGTCACCTCTTTCCACTGCAGAGTGTTTGCCAGAGATGCTACAAAGGCAACCTTGTCTCCATCCACAGCTCCCAAGACAACTATCAAGTTCAGTGTGCGGCCAGTCAGGTCAACCAGGCCCAGATCTGGATTGGAGGCTTCCTCAAGGGCTGGGTAAGCCAAGGGTCCTCCAAGGACAGGAAGTTCTCTTAATTGTCTTAAGAGAATACCTGCTGATGCCAAGTCTCAGCCCATCAGCAAGGCTGGGTTGAGGAGGATGCATTACAGCTGGCTTGCACTGCTTTGGCAGGATTGTCCGTACTCCCCACTTCCTCCCAAATTCCATGCACAATGACTTCATGCTTGTAGAGGGAGGTCAGCCATGGTGGGAATACTACTTTCACCAAGGGTATTGGCAACTGTTATTAAGTAGTTAGCTTTCCCTCACTGTGATAAAACAGCTGAGACAACCAACTATTATGGAAGAAAGGTTTATTTTAGCTCATCATTTCAGAGGTTTCAGTCCATGGTTACTTGGCCTTCTTAGTTGGGTCTATGGGAGCTTGGCAAATCATGCAGAGGTGTTTGGTAGAAAAGGGAAGGGGTCAATGTTCCGAGAGCCTCTCCAAGCACCCTAATGACCTAATTTTCTCCAACCAGTTCCATTTCCTAAAGATTCCACCATTTCCAAAGTGTACCACGAGCTGAGGACTGAACCTTCCAGTTCTAAACTGTAACCTGTTGCAAATCAAGGCCCTTTCCTGCTTCTCATCTTCTCACCCTTCCTCAGAGTTGGATTAAAAAAAAAAAACACTATTATTTCCTGCTGGTGGTTCATGCTTCTAATCTTTTGTGGGTTTTTTGGTTTTTTTTTCTTTTGGTCCTGGGGCTTGAACTCAGCGCCTGGGCTGTATCCCCAAGCTTCTCTGTGCTCAAGGCTAGTGCTCTACCACCCGCTCTATAGCACCACTTCTGGCTTTTTCTGAGTAGTTTATTGGAGATAAGAGTCTCATGGACTTTCTTGACTGGGTGGGCTTTGAACTGTGATCCTCAGATCTCAGCCTCCTGAGTAGCTAGGATTATAGGTGTGAGACACCAGTGCTCATCTTGCCTCTAATCCTAACTACTCAGGGGGCTGAGATTCCGAGGATGATGGTTTAAGGCCAGCCTTGGGCAAAAAATAAAAGACAAGAAAAAAAGCCCAACATACCCCCATCTCCAAAATAACTAGCAAAAAGAAAGAGTAGAGGCATGGCTCAGGTGGTAAAATGCCCTTGGAGCAAGTGCAAAGTCCTGAGTTCAGACCTTAGTACCACCACAAAATTGTAACAATTGAACATTTCTCTGTATAGCACTGGAGTCAAAAGACAGATTCTAGGAGATCAATCTAGGCTCAGTCTGTCACTTTCTTTCTTTCTTTCTTTCTTTTTTTTTTTTGCCAGTCCTGGGCCTTGGACTCAGGGCCTGAGCACCATCCCTGGCTTCTTCCTGCTCAAGGCTAACACTCTGCCACCTGAGCCACAGTGCCCCTTCTGGCTGTTTTCCATATATGTGGTGCTGGGGAATCGAACTCAGAGCTTCATGTGTAGGAGGCAAGCACTCTTGCCACTAGGCCATATTCCCAGCCCAGTCTGTCACTTTCTAACTGCAGAGCTTTCTCAGCTCTTTAACTTCTTCATCCGCTCAATGGGTCTAGATTGTGAATGTATAAATCACATTATAGTTTGCATTCACCCTGTAGCTTGTTAGAAATGTAGAATTGTGAGTCCTAGGCTACACTTCCTCAATACGAATCTATATTTTGCCAGGTGCTGGCCGCTCATGCCTGTAATCCTAGCTACTCAGGAGGCTGAGCCCTGAGGATCACAATTTGAAATCAGCCTAAGCAGGAAGGTCTTTTCAGATTCTTATCTCCAGTTGACCACCCCAAAACTGAAAAGTGTAGCTGTGGCTCAAAGTGGTAGAGCACTAGCCTTGAGCACAAAAGATCAGGGACAGCACCCAGGCCCTGAGTTCAAGCCCCATGACTGACAAAAAAAAAAAGTTAATTTTAACACGCTTGCCCAGGTACACGTGGAGCAGCCTACTGTGCATGGTAGCTGGAAGAACTGTTTCTGCTTCCATCTTCAGAGGTGGATGACTAGGGTATGTGACTCCTGGCCAGGGAGGCAGTGAGACAAGTCAGCAGTCACACACATCTACCTGCTTTCCTGGGGCTCTGCCTCTTGATCCACTCCATCTTGTCTCTAGTTCCTATGGAAGAAGTTTCGCTGGACTGATGGGAGCTGCTGGGATTTTGAACACTGGGCTCCAAGACAGCCTAGGCATGGGAGAGGCCATTGTGTGACCCTGTGCACCAAAGGTGAGGAGAATGGACCCTGGAGCAAGAAGGGGTGGAGTGTGTGTGTGTATGTGTGCACGCGTGCATGTGTACATGCACGCCAGTGCTGGAGCTTGAACTCAAGGCCTGGGAGCTTTGTTTTGCTCAATGATGGTGGTCTACCATTTAAGCCACAGCTCCACATAGGGCCTTTTGCTGGTTCATCAGAAATGAGAATGTCAGGCATGTTTCTGCCTCAGCTGGCTTCAAACCAGGTCTCAGCTTTCTGAGTAGCTATGGTTACAAGCATAAACCACTGGTGCCCAGCTGCAAGATGTTCCTTTGAGCTGCTTGGGGTCCCCTTCAAGTCACACCTGCCCCTTCACTCCCCTCCCCACACTGGAGAACCAAAGTTTGGCTTATGGGGAGAGCTGATATCTGTTAAGCAGAGCCAATTAGTCAGGAGCCGTGTGTGTGTGTGTGTGTGTGTGTGTGTGTGTGTGTGTGTGTGTGTGTGTGTGTAACTGGAGGTCCTTTACTTCATCTGATATGAGGATGGCAATGTTGACTATTCTGATCTGTGAGAAGAGCAGATGTGGAGAAAAGGTGTGAATGAGGGAGAAGGAAAGAGATGGGGACAGGAGACGCCGGGCAACAAGATGGCAGATTTGAACTGCAGATGTGGGCCCCAGCAGGGGTGGCAGATGGGAGGGAATTCAGTAGCGTCTCAGACCAGATGTGTATGAGCTGGGATACCCGTGCCGGCTCTGCCACTTGCTAGCAGAGATGACAGTCCCAGCGTCTGCCTCTGTGCCGCCACTATGGTTTTACCTGTAAACAGGAGGACAAGGCCAGCACCTACCTCTTGTCATTGTGGTGAGAATATATACATGTAAGGCATTCAGTATGCAGCCTGGGTCATGGTGTGAGCTCAGGGGACGTTAGCTAGTACCTCTAGCAGGTGACAGCCCTGGCTGTGGTAACTGGGGACGGATGGGGGTGGGACCCAGGCCAAGGGGGACAGCTGACCTCACTCTGCTCTCCGCTGTTAGGGGGCCACTGGCAACGAGCTCCATGCAGAAAGCACTTGCCCTTCGTTTGCTCCTATTAATTCAGAGGCACCCAGTCCCTGAGACCAAGCCGTTGGTCTTCACGCCTGTGGCTGTCCACACTCATCCTTGAGATCCATCACTGCAGCTTCTCCTGATCATAAATCCTTAATTTCCTACGGCACTCTCCGAGTCTTGCTTCTTCATTGCTCCCTTTGGGGAACGCCTCCAAGTTGAGGGAAATCCTACAGACGTTCAAAGGCGGCCGGGGCCCAGCCTGTGCTGCCCAGCTGCAGCGCCACCTGGAGGCAGAGCCGGTGCGAGGCTGGGCTGTCCCCAAGGCTCCGGTTGGCCCGGTGGCTCTGGCTCCACATTACCATGTGGGAAAGGGGGAAGATCTCATTTGGTGGGTGGCAGGAAATGGGCCCTCTTGCTTTCAGTTCACTGTGAGGAACAGGAAGGATGGATTCCTACAACGAAGGTGAAGAGGCTTCTTCCTCCATCTTGCCTATCTGTGCAGAGGGACCATGATCTTAGAAGAAAGCTGGTTTCCACTTGTAGGGACAAAGGCAGGGTGATGGGCAGCAGTGTAGCTCCCAGGCATGTCCGGTTCACATCCTAGGCCTCAGCCTCTCTCATTCCTCCACTTCAGACCCTGGGGACATTGAGTACATTGGTTTTTTTTGGTCTCAACTTTATGCCATCTGGGACACTGGGGTTATAGTTGAGGAAGTCAGTTCAGAGCTCAGACTGAGTATTAAGGGAACAGAGAGCCTAGGAGTGTGTGTGTGTGTGTGTGTGTGTGTGTGTGTGTGTGTGAGAGAGAGAGAGAGAGAGAGAGAGAGAGAAGGAGGGAGGGAGAGCGAGAGGGAGAGGGAGAGCAAGAGAGCGAGAGCGGAGAGCGGAGAGCGGGGGAGGGAGGGAAAGATGTTCCTTGGGAGTGTATTTTCTACACAGGGCCCAGTGAGAATATAAATATTGTGTGTACGTGTACATGTATGCATATGCATCTTAGTGGATACACAAGGCAATCTTTATATACATGTATATATCTGTACAGTGCAAATCTACGTGCATATATGTGTCTGTGTATTTATGTTAACAGTGCATCCATTTAATACATCTCTGAATATCTGTATACCTGTCTGTGAATATACCTGTAAATATACCTATCTGTGAATGCATGTCTGTGTGGCTTTCTGCCCTTAGGTTCAGAATCTATGTGTGCACACATTGCTCTTTTTGATCTGATGTATTTTGAGTGTTCATGTCAGTGTGTGTCTGAGCATGCTGTGTACAGATGTAGTTTGTGTATGTACATGTGTATCTGCATATGCACCTGATATGGTTTGAGGAGCAACCTCCCCCTCCAACCCCTAGTTTTTCTGAATGTGTCGTGTTTCTAAGTGTGCTGGGTCTTTTTTTTTTTTTTTTTTTTTTTGCCAGTCCTGGGGTTTGAATTCAGGGCATGGGCACTGTCCCTGAACTTCTTTTGCTCAAGGCTAGAGCTTTACCTCTTGAGCCACAGTGTCACTTCTGCCTTTTTCTGTGGTACTAAGGAATTGAACCCAGGGCTTCATGCATGCTAGGCAAGCGCTCTACCACTAAGCCAAAAATAAAAAAAGCTAAAAATAAAAAAGCTGTCCTGGGGCTTGAATTCAGGGCCTGGGCACTGTCCCTGAGCTGCTTCTGCTAAAAGCTAGTGCTCTACCACTTGAGCCAGAGTTCCACTTCTGGCTTTTTCTTTGGGGGGTGGGAGGGTCAGTTTATTGGGGACAAGACTCTCCCAGACTTTCTTTCTCAGGCTGGCCTTGAACTGAGACCCTCAGATCTCAGCCTCCTAAGCAGCTAGCATTGCAGTTGTGAACCACCGGTGCCTGGCTGGGTGCTGGATACTGGGGAAGAGAACAGGGACTGGGGACAGCCCTAGAAAGTGAGTAATGGGGAAATGGCAGGAATGAGTCCCTCGGCCATAGGAAGGTCTCTGGCCACGAGAAGAAGGTTCTTGGAGAGGCTGTGAACCTCACTGGACCCTAGGATCTATTTCTTAGATGAGAAGCCCCCAATGGTGGATGGATCTGTCCTTCTGTCTTGGATGGAGATAGGGCCAGACTGCTCCTAAACATTGTCCCTACAAGAGGAACAGTAGTTGCAGGTAGAGCCCCACACAGGTTCTCACATTGGCTACTGGAACAAGCCAAGTCTTCAAGCTCCACTCCTACAGAACAGTGAAGCCCACTGCACGGTGGGAAGGGTGAGCAGAAGGGAACCTGCACAGGGGTATGGTCAACTGAACAGGTGTCAACTGAACATCAAGCTCCTGCTATCCGGGGACACATTTCCCACGTTTTCCCTGATGGGCAATGGCTTTGAAGGAGCCAGGTTGATGACCACCAACCCATTTCTGTATGGCCTACATTTATACCAAGGTAGCAGGAAAATTCCTAGCTTCTAGCAAGGAATTCCTGCTGAATAAATAGAAGGAAATTCCTAGCAAAAGGTCCCGCTGAACCAACACCCTTGCAGGAGATAGCAAAAAACAGCAATGGACTCAGGATATCTCAAAATACCCAAGATAAGCAGTTGTGACAAAAGCCAGATGCCCTAAGTCACGTAGACAAACTGTGTAATAATCAATCATGTGCTTACAGACCCCCTAACTAGTGTCTTGCTATAAAAACCCTGCTGAAATGTAACTCGGGGCCTTCACCATCTCGGCTGCGTCCTTGGAGTTGGAGGCCTGAACACGTGTTGGCTAATAAAACTGCTCCTTGCCTTTTTGCATTCGAGATCGGCTCCTGGTGGTCTTTTGGGGTCTTGGAACGTGGGCATTACAGCTTCTGGCCAAGCCCAGCATCAAAAGCCCACCATCCTGATAGCTAAAAAGAGGGGGAAGTGGCTGGGGATATAGCCTAGTGGCAAGAGTGCCTGCCTCGGATACATGAGGCCCTAGGTTCGATTCCCCAGCACCACATATACAGAAAAACAGCCAGAAGCGGCGCTGTGGCTCGGGTGGCAGAGTGCTAGCCTTGAGCGGGAAGAAGCCAGGGACAGTGCTCAGGCCCTGAGTCCAAGGCCCAGGACTGGCCAAAAAAAAAAAAAAAAAAAGAGGGGGAAGTAGGAAGAGGGGAGTGAGGAAATGGAGTCCATATCCTTCCAAATGAAAGCTTTTTCAGGGAAGGCCAGGGTAGGCAAGATGTTCTTCAAGTCTCTAGGCACTGTTAGGTCTTCTTTTCTACCCTTATCTATTAATTCCTTTGGCTGTTTAAGGGCTTTCTTAGTTTGTGACTGAAAAACAAATAGTCTGGGATAAATTCCCTGGAGCATTATCTATTAATACCCCTGGGAAGTTGATTGACAACTTGTTGTGAACAAGGTTTTGTGAGAAGGAAATGCAAAGGAAGGGATTGTCAGTGGCAATGGTGGGCACTGGGTGGGAGGGGAAGAAAGGAAGCTATTTTAAAAGAAGGAGATAATGAAGCTAAGACAATGCTGTTTTCTCCAAGTCCTGAGGACTTATCTCCCAGTGTTCCTTGCGGTAAGTTGGGCTTTGCAACCTTCTTCTGCATCTGGCCAATGGGATGTGGCTGGGAGATCAGACTAGGTCTCTGAAGAATTCCCATGATCCTCCAGCTGTCTTTCTCTACCACGGCAATCTGGGAGTCCATGGGGCTCAGATGACATAGGTAGTCCATGGAGGGGTTGTCTGACCTACTTTGTTATAGCAAAACTCCAAGTGTTACTTTTTACCGCAGCAAAACCTGTTTTAGCCCAACTAACCAATAATGAAAAGAAAGTAGCAGCTGGGTGCTGGTAGCTCACACCTGTAATCCTAGCTACTCAGGAAGGCTGAGATCTGAGGATTTCAGTTTAAAGCCAGACTGGGCAGGAAAGTCTGTGAGACTTATCTCCAATTAACTACCAGAAAACAGGAAGTAGTGCTGTGGCTCAAAGTGGTAGAGCACTAGCCTTGAGCACAAAAGCTCAGGGACAGCGCCCAGTGTCTGAATTCAAGCCCTACAACTAAGGAAAGCACCAACAAACTTCCTGATAGCTCCCCAAAAGAAACAACACAGAAGTCAACACCCCCAGACTTCAGACTTTAAAATTCTGGGTCCAAGCCTTCATTTCTTTCCTTTCCACTTCTTAATTTTAGTAAATCCTACTTTCTTCTTCAAAATGAGGGTTGAATTAGACCATGTCTGCCACACATCTAGCCCATTGCCTGACAGCCGTAAGTCACCAATACGCATTTGGGTCCTTGGAGAGGTAACATGGCATCTGGGAGGACCACAGCTTTCAGTTCTCTGTGTACCTTCAACGTGTTTTCTACCAAAGAGAATGAGTATTAAACCACAGCAGCCTCACCAGGGTTGGTGACTGTGTTGTGTAAACTGTGACCCACAGAGGTGAGCTGCTGTTTGTCATTCCTGCTGATATTAACCCTGCACCTAGCACACAGAACTGGCAACTTGGTTCAGACATGGAGAGCACAGCATGGGACTTACACGCACTTATGGGTGGGCTCAGGAGGAGCTGAGGTACCTGTGGGAGGGCAGGGAGGCACTAGGGGAGAGGATCACTGAGGAAGACATCACTGGGTGGAGACATCCCTGTGATGTGCTCAGTACCTCACCCTCAGCCTCTGGAGAGCAACCTTGGCCTGGGTCGCCCGTGGGACTCCGGCCTGGAGACTATGCTGTTGCCATGTCTGGTTTCTCTGTTGGAGAACTGAAGGCTAGCCAGGTTCTGCTTAATTCCTGAGCCTTTGGGACATGTTATCCTATACCCAGAAGACAGGGCGGTGGGTGAGGGGAGGGGTAATGGGTCTCATAGTGTGTGTGTGTGGGGGTCTTCCCTCATCTCCCACTAATATGAGGGACCACAGGGGTCAGGTGTCGGCCAGTATCCACTGTATGTGCTCTCCTCCCCCACCTGGTCTACCTAGGGCCATCCCTTCTTCTACAGGTAAGCTCATTCCTGCTAAGACCTCCTGATCATGCCCACTTCTCCAGGGGCAGATTTAGTTAGATGCTAAAGTAATGTGTACCTCAGGGTCGCTCAAGTTGCAGGAACTTCTTATATCTACTTTTGTATAATTAAAAAAAATATATATATATTCCCATCCATGCCTGAAATCCCAGCACTCTGGAAGCTGAACCAGGAAGAGGAGGAGCTGGAGGTCAGCCTGGGCTACATAGTGAGTTCCTGACTCAATGAAAAAAAAAGTCCCCAAATTGCCTACCTTCATGCTCCACGAAATCTGGGTTTGTCCTTGGGTTCTGCCCTGGTACCATCTGGGGCCTGACTCTGTCTGAAATCCCAGAAAGGGGACAAAGGGCATTTGGACCAATAGAAGCCAGGGTGAGTGGTGCCTGGGCCTCTCCACGGCTCTCTGCCTTCCTCTTGTCTCCTTCCCTGAGTTGCAGGACACCCTGGGTCTCTCCTGCCCACTGACTTGGCCGCACTGGGTGGGTTGTGCTCTTGTTTGGGTCTCCGTGTGCTCATCAGCAAGCAAGAGGGTTTCACAAGATGTTTTTGGAGGTCCCTTTGGCCTGTTCCTGTGGGAGAAGGCTTGGTTGGTCTGGTTGGGACACTGGGTCTCGATGGAGTTTGTGTGTATGTGTGTGCTAGTCTTGGGGATTGAACTTAGGGCTTGTAGCTGTCCCTGAGCTTTTTTTTTTTCTCTTAAACTTTGTGTTCTACCACTTGAGCCACAACCCCACTTCCAGCTTTTGTGGTGCTTTATCGGAGATAAGAGTCTCACAGACTTTCTTGCCTGGGATGGGTTTGAACCATGAGCCTCCTATCCTAGCCTCCTGATTATCTAGGATTACAGGTAAGAGGCACCAGCATTGAGCTTTCACTGGAACCATTTCACCAATGTTTTAAATGGGGACCCTTGACTTCCTGGGGCAGGACTCCATCATGGAACCACCTTCTATCCCAAAAATAACTTTTGGAGTGAGGGGTGGCTCAGGAGGGGAAGAGGACGTGTCTATTCCTTGGTTTGGATGGAGCTACAGGGTGACATAAAGAAAAATCCAACCTCACTCCAGTTAGAATGGCCTATACTCTGAACTCAGGCAACAACAAATGCTGGATGGGTTGCGGGGAAAGAGAACCCTTCTCCATTGTTGGTGGGAGTGCAAATTAGTACAACCACTTTGGAGAACAGTATGGAGGTTCCTCAAAAAGCTCAACATAGACCTATCGTATGACCCAGCCATACCACTCCTAGGCATCTATCCTGAACAACAGGTCTCGGGATATCAAAAAGACATTTGCACTTCCATGTTTATCGCTGCACAATTCACAATAGCCAAAACATGGAAACAACCCGGATGCCCCTCCACAGATGAATGGATCCAAAAATATGGTACCTATACACAATGGAATACTAAATAGCGATTAGAAATGGTGAAATATTGTTATTCACAGGGAAATGGTCAGAACTTGAACAAAAAATGTTGAGCGAGACAAGCCTAGAACACAGAAAACGAAGGGGCATGATCTCCTTGATATATGACTGTTAAGGTGGGGGGAAGGGGAGACAGTAGAGACCAGGTCTGTGAAACCAAAAACCTCTTGTCAAATGGTATTTCCCACAGGTTTGGGTCAGCGACCCTACATTATGTAACTAAAACCAAACAACTACTCAACATATAAAGGTCAAAAACTGACCTCTCAGTGGATCACAATAGCTCAAAGGCTATGTATGTACGTTCATATAAGACTACTGTCGACATATTGTCTAATGTCGACATTACATTTAAAGCCCTAGGTGAATTTCCTTTGGCGTAGGCCATGTGGCTACTGTATGTTTTTGGTACATTGTGTATTGTATATATGTCTACCTGACCTAGGAAAGGGAAAGAAAAACAGGGTGTAAGATATCACAAGAAATGTACACACTGCCCTACTATGTAACTGTACCCCTTCTGCACAACACCTTGTCAAAAAATGGTTTAATTAATAAATAAATTATAAAAAAAGAATAAGAAAAATCCACTGAGAGTCACTCCTAGTTTTCTGCATCTGCAACCCACCCAAGTCAGAGATGAGACCTTCTGTCACCAACACACTGGTCCCCCAGTTAGTGGAATCTGAGTTTCTGGGAAAGCTTGGATTTACTCTTTATTGTCCTAATCGTGGGCAGGGAGACAGGGCAGGGTAACAGAGCACATACTCAGAGGATTCACTGTTCCTTCATGGGTATGGGTAAAGTCAGACCTAGGTTCAGATCCCAGCTTTCTCCCTTTCTGGGCTGAATGATTCCATCTTCTTCCAACTGAGCCTCAGCTTAGCTTCAAAATGGGGGAATGGGTATCTACCTCATAGGATTCTTCTAAGGATTAACGGAGATAGTGCATATTAAAGTGCATGGCACTTAGTGGGCCATCATGGGACTACAATTATCATCTATATCATCTTTGGGAGGGAGCTAACTTGGTTGCTGCTTCCCTGGGGGGGGGGGGAGGGTCCCAGGAAGCAGATGGGGCATGCAAGGGGTGAAGGTGACAATTCAGGGCATAGTATAGGCAGAATTACCTTCTCCTGGAGCAATGGGACCCAGCCAACTGTGTCTTATCTGTGGCCTAGGGGTGAGCCACAGGAAATAAGAGCCCCTCTTTTTCCTCCCTCTCCCCACTTTGCCCAGGTAGGGTTCCCCTGTTGGGAGATCTGGAGCCTAAGGGTGAGTTCTGGGCCCTAGCCAGGCCCTAGTGACCGATGGAGTAGGCGCCCGAGTCTGTGGATTGCTTCTCCTCAGTGGCCAGGTCCCTGGGGCCCACTGGGGTAGTGACCTTCAGTGTTGTCTCGTTCACCTGCAGGCAGAAGGGATGGCATTGTCATGTCTGACTTTAGACAAGAACTTTTGTGCGTGTGTGTGTGTATGGGGGGGGGTGGTGGTCCTGGAGCTTGAATTCTGAGCCCAAGTGCTGGACCTGAGTTTTTTTTTCTTTTTTTCCCCCTCAAGGCTAGTGCTCTATCACTCAAGCCACGGCTCCACTTCTGGCCTTTTCTCTGGTTAACTGGAGATGAGAGTCTCATGGAGTTTCCTGCCTCGTGATCCTCAGCGCTCAGCCTCCTGAGTAGTTAGGATTACAGGTGTGAGCCACTGGTGCCTGGCCAAGGCAAGATCATTTCATGTAACCTGTTTGACAGAATCAGCAATGGGGTCCACAGCCTGGTCATCAGAGGAGCTAGAGCAAATCTGGGCATCCTGACTCTTTCCAGGTACTCTAGGGACAAACAGAAACCCGAGCCAAGACTGGTTCCTGCAAGACTGGTCCCATCTCCCCCAGTGGAGAGAGGACAGTGAGTGAATGGGATTGTTGATAGTGACAACCCGTAGAATTCCCAAAGTTCTCTGAAGAATCAACTCCTCTCTTGTATGGACCCTATGGACCCTATGTATTCACTGGCCCAGTGAACTTGACTTCAGAAGACCTAAGAAAGTGAGCTGCTGAGAGTTGCTGATGTCTAATGTCCCTCCTTGCCCACTCTCCCCTGCCTTTCACTATCCTCACCACCCCACAGCATGAACTCACCTCCTCAAACTTCCTGGCTTTGTACTGATCGGCCCCCTTGAGGAAGTTGAGCAGGATGATGTCACAGAGAACGGTCCCCTGGAGGAGAGGCAGGGGAGGCTCAGAGGTGCCACCAGGGATAGGTAGGAGCAAAGTAGCAGGGCTTAAGTGGACACGGAGTTGGCCAGGCCCTGGGTAGAACAGATAGTAGGCCAGGAGTAGAGGGAAAGTCCTCCAGAGAGGCCTGGCTTATGTTTCCTCTCAGAGGCTTTGCAGGATGCCCACCCTCCTAGCTCCTGGGTATGACCCCAGATCATATACACCGAGGCCTTGGTAGGGAAAGCAGAGGGGACCTGGAGGGATGGGGCTGTGTCCCTGCCTGGCTAGATGCCTCTGTTTCTTGCTAAGACACTTCAGGGTCTTTGCAAAGCTGGAGTCTCTCCCCCAGCCTTTATAGGCTGGTGCCTCCTGGAAACCAAAAGTTGGTTTTGGGACATCATGAACTTTGGCAAGTAACGATGGAGATGTTCAAACCAGGGCTACTCAGCAGATGCTAGAGGTTGACACAGCCAGAGGGGGTCTTAATGAGGCCACACTCAGCCTGCTGGGCTTGCCTGTGTCCCACCTTGCCTGGCTGCCTGTCAGAGATGAGAGGGGCAGAACTCACCACTCCCACAGAAGTGAAGGCTGCCACGGAGCTGATGATGGTGGGGATGATATTGAACTTGCCGGCCTGGGGGCACAAAGATCGAGGACATGGGGCACAGTACCCAGCAGGGTAGGTTGGGGTGAGGCCTGAGGTTGCACTTAGGCTGCAGGGCAAAGATGCTATGAGGTCACCAGGGTTCTTGATGGGACAACGGGTACCAGTCTTTCATGGCACTTGTGAGGTGACAGAGATGTGGCCAGCGGTGGCCAGCAGCATACCCATCCCCTCTTCGGGGCCCACCAGCTTGCCTGCAATGCCCTCCTTGGCCCACTCCCTTTATTCGGCCCCAGGACTCACGTTCCCATAAACCAGCACATCGAAGCGGATGCCAAAAGCCTTTAGGAGCGTGCGGTATTCGGTGCCGTTCTCCATCTTGTAGTACTTGGCAAATCTGGGGGACCAAAGGCAAAGTGGGTGTCCTGCTTGAGCCCTGGGCAACCTGGGGCCAGTTGTTAATCTCCCCAAGGCTCGGGCGCCTCATCTGTGAGCGGGAGCAGTACAAAAGTCCTGCTTCCCCATGCTGCCAGGAGAATAGTGTGAGAGCCACAGGCAACGGGGGTTAAGCACACAGTCAACCCTCAGGATGTACTTGCGGCTGCTGGCTGCTGCTGGCTGCTGCTATGTGCTAATGAAATCCATTTGCTTCTGTGGAGCTGTTGACAAAAGTGCTTTCAGACACCTCGGGTTGCTTCCCCTGGATGACAGTACCATGAGAGAGGGAAGTGACTGTCCTCTTCTCCAAAGGAGGCTCTGAGGACTTCAGTCACTTGGCCAGTTGGGTTTACCCAGCTGATGTGCAGAAGCCCCAGACTTAGTCCCCTCTCCCTTCTCTGATTTGGCCCCTGGGTGTTCCGTACTTTGTGACTATGAGAACAGTCACATTATATTTTCACCAGAGACGGGGGATGGTGGTGCTCAATACGGAGAGTGGAGAGGGCTATGGGGAGAAAGGGACCTTGCCAGAGACTAGATTTGAGATCCGAATTGCATTCATCTTTTGGCTTCTAAAGCCACTGTACTTGCTATCATAACCCAAATGCTAACATTCACATGGTGTAATCTCTTTGAGCAAATGTCCCTTGGATGTAAAGTCAGTTTCTGGTGCCAGTATCCTTGGCAAGTGATGATGGGGCTGGAAGAGCCCAGAAAGATCTGTAAGTGCATGCGGTTGACACTGCTCTTATCAGGGCTGGCTGACACCCTCTGAGTTGTCCTGGGTCTCACTGATTCCCAGTCTCTCTCTGTGGGGAGAGGGGTCGAAAAATTCGGCAATGAGCAATGTGGTACCCTTCCTTCCCCAGGACCTCTGCATTGGAGACTGTGCAGTGTGGAGAAGGACTGCTCAGCCCAAGCAGTTCAGTACTGGAGGACCACAGACACGGGAGGGAAAAGGTCACCTTGAAGCATGAAATGGTTTCCAGTGTTCTGGCTGTCATTGGGCAGCGGGAACCTGGAGTTGGACAGAACAAATCTCCAGCCTGGCTTCACCATTTGCTTTCCTGTGACGTGGCCTCAGAGTGTCAGCTACCATGTCTGCAGGAAGCTCTGTGAGTGTTGAGATCAACTCTTCAAGGCAGACTCATAGGGACCCCCAGAGTCTATCTGCCCCCCCCCATTCTCTGCCCAGCTCTGAGCCCTGCAAGCCTGGCTGGTCTGAGGCCTCATTTCCACCAATGGTCCCACTCAGATCCATCAATGGAAAGTATCAATAGGAGAATAGTGCCTGAAAGGGGGTGGGGGTGGAAGAGGAGAGGATGGGACACAGAAAGGTCAGGGAATTTAGTCTTCTAGGTCTCTAGCAGTTGCTTATTATCCACTGAAGGCCAAGAGCAGGGTCTTTCCTGTAGCCTCATCTTCAACCAGGTTCTTTGCATTTCTCCCTCCCTACTTCCCCCCACTCCCACACATAGGGCAGCAGTTTCCAATATGTTGCCAGTCCCAGTGGTCTTCACCAGTTTGTTTCCCCTTACCCCCTGTGCACCTTTGTGAATAAGATCATTCCTGTGTCCTGTAGGATGCCTAACTTAACCCCTCCCCACTTTGCAAAGTGGGCAACCCAGGCTTGGAGAGCTTTATCTGGGTCAAGAAGGAGTATAGAAATATAGGCAGTATACTTACTGTCTCTGCCTGTGCCTAAGCATGGCCAGAGCTTGCTGAGCCCTGCCCCTGTTGCTGGAGACTACAAAGTATTTGTTGAGGTAACTTCCCTTGGGAAAGCCTAACCCAGGAAGTTGTTTCCTATGGGCTCTTATTTGGTGAGACAAAGGTTGGGGAGGAAGGGCTTGACCCAGAAAGTTGTTCCCTATGGGCTCTTATTTGGTGAGGCAAAGTTTGGGGGGTGGGAAGAAAAGGGGGAGAAGAAGGTAGCTTGATTATTTTCCTGTGAGCTATCCTGCTGAAGGAAGAGAGGCTGGACAAACAAGACAAACCACAGGATCTTCTCCAGAGGAAAAGGTGCAGGGTAAAAATGGGCGGCCCAATAAAACCGCACTCTTAGGGGCTGGGAGTATGGCCTAGTGGTAAAGCGCTCACCTCGTATACATGAAGCCCTGGGTTCGATTCCTCAGCACCACATATATAGAAAAAATCCGGCTCTGTGGCTCAAGAGGTAACGTGCTAGCCTTGAGCAAAAAGAAGCCAGGGACAGTGCTTAGGCCCTGAGTCCACACCCCAGGACTGGCAACAAAAATAAAACAAGTAAACAAATAAACAAAATCGGGCTGGGGATATGGCCTAGTGGCAAGAGTGCTCGCCTCATATACATGAAGCCCTGGGTTCAATTCCCCAGCACCACATATACAGAAAATGGCCAGAAGTGGCGCTGTGGCTCAAGTGGCAGAGTGCTAGCCTTGAGCAAAAAGAAGCCAGGGACAGTGCTCAGACCCTGAGACTAAGCCCCAGGACTGGCCAAAAAAAAACAAAACAAAAAACTGCACTCTTATAGTCAGCTGATATTCGACAAAGGAGCTAAAGACATACAATGGAATAAACATAGCCTCTTCAACTACTGGTGCTGGGAGAACTGGGCAGCCATATGCAGAAAACTCAAAGTAGACCCAAGCCTATCACCATGCACCAAAATCAACTCAAAATGGATCAAGGACCTCAATATCAGACCTGAATCCTTGAAACTACTGAAGGACAGAGTAGGAAAGACGCTAGAACTTATAGGCACAGGAAGGAACTTCCTGAATAGAGTCCCAGGGGCACAACAAATAGGGAAAAGACTCGACAAATGGGACTACTACAAAATAAAAAGTTTCTGCACAGCTAAGGACATAGCCACCAAAACAGAAAGACAGCCAACGATATGGGAAAGGATCTTTACTAATACAGCAAGAGACAAAGGCCTAATATCTGTCATCTACAGAGAACTCAAAAAACTAAGCCCCTCCAAGCCCAGTAAACCAATTAGGAAATGGGCAAAGGAGCTAAAGAGAGACTTCACAAGAGATGAGATAAAAATGGCAAAGAAACATATGAGGAAATGTTCAACATCCCTGGTAGTAAAGGAAATGCAAATAAAAACAACCCTGAGATACCAACTCACTCCAGTTAGAATGGCCTATACTCTGAACTCAGGCAACAACAAATGCTGGAGGGGGTGCGGGGAAAGAGGAACCCTTCCCCATTGTTGGTGGGAGTGCAAATTAGTACAACCACTTTGGAGAACAGTATGGAGGTTTCTCAAAAAGCTCAATATAGACCTACCCTATGACCCAGCCATTCCACTTCTAGGCATCTATCCTAAACAGCAGGTCCCAAGATATCAAAAAGACATTTGTATTTCCATGTTTATCGCTGCACAATTCACAATAGCTAAAATATGGAAACAACCCTGAAGCCCCTCCACAGATGAATGGATCCAAAAAATATGGTACCTATACACAATGGAATACTAAATAGTGATTAGGAATGGTGAAATATTGTTATTCGCAGGGAAATGGTCAGAACTTGAACAAATAATGTTGAGCGAGACAAGCCTAGAACACAGAAAACGAAGGGGCATGATCTCCCTGATATATGACTGTTAAGATGGGGTGACGGGGAGACAGTAGAGACTAGGTCTGTGAAACCAGAAACCTCTTGTCATATGGTATTTCCCACAGGTTTGGGTCAGCGACCCTACATTATGTAACTAAAACCAAACAACTACTCAACATATAAAGGTCAAAAACTGACCTCAGTGGATCACAATAGCTCAAAAGCTATGTATGTACATTCTTATAAGACTATTGTCGACATACTGCCTATTGTAGACATTACATTTAAAGACCTAGGCGAATTTTCTTTGGCGTAGGCCACGTGGCTACTGTATATGTTCTTGGTACATTGTGTATTGTATATGTATCTACCTGACCTAGGGAAGGGAAAGAAAAACACGGTGTAATATAACACAAGAAATGTACATACTGCCCTACTATGTAACTGTACCCCTTTTGCACAACACCTTGTCAAAAAACTTTTGTTTAATAAATAAATCATTTTAAAAAAAAGGGCGGCCCAGGGATGAAGCCGAAGGAAGTGAAGTCCCTTGGCCCAAAGACAGACTCAGAAGTTAGGAAAAGAGTTGAGGGTTGAAATTGTGGTTAACTCTGGTAAGTTTTATTCTAGAAAGTAGCAGGAGAAATTGGCTCCATATATGAAAAAGGCAGGAGTTGAAGATGCAGTAGTAGGAAGATGGTAACATAGGCATCTGAAAGGATATCATTTCTATGTCCAGATTATTGGCCAGATCCAAGAACCTCTCAGGAGATCTCAAAAGTCTGGAAACGAAGGACCTGGAATGGGCAGAGGAAAGTCCTCCCTGTGACTTTCAGGTTGGCCTGACAGTTAACAATTATGGCCATCTCTATACCCTCATGATATAAGTTAGCATCTTGGTTAATCTCATGAAGAACCACCCTTGTGGACCCATGTTACAGATGAACAGACACGAGAGAATGTAACTTGCTTGAATCTGGATTCTGATCTGTGCTGACAACTGCAAAGCCCGTACTTGGAACTCGGAGCCAGCCTCCCTCCAGCTCCAAGGTAGCTGTTAAGGATACAGGGCGTCTTTATGCAAGGTCTCAAGGCCCTTCTTAAACTAGGCGTTCTCACACTACTGAATACTCTCGGAGAATTCAAGGCCCTTGTCTAAAATTGTGGCACCTGATACTCATTGGCTGGAGGGAAAGAATGGGTCACAGATGTTGGGAGCAGGGCAAGGGTTGGGTGTTGGGTGTGCAGCTCCAAAACCATGAACACTCTGACATGAAGGAGGAGGAGGGAGGAGGAGGAAGAGGAAGAAGAGGAGGAGAAAGAGGAGGAGGAGGAGGAGGAAAAGGAGGAGGAGGAAAAGGAGGAGGAGGAAAAGGAGGAGGAGGAGGAGGAGGAGAAGGAGGAAGAGGAGAAGGAGAAGGAGAAGGAGAAGGAGAAGAAGAAGAAGAAGAAGAAGAAGAAGAAGAAGAAGAAGAAGAAGAAGAAGAAGAAGAAGAAGAAGAAGGCCACGATGACGACATCATCCTGGGCGCTGCTGTTCAGAGTGAGAGCTGGCTAAATTTATCCTGGGAAGAATTGTGAAAGGAACAGGGAGAGAAATCAGAGCGGACTTGGTTTTTCTCCAGCACCTGCCTTCCAAGAGGCAATAACTATGGTAAGATCATTATCTCACCAGCCACCCACCCTGGAAGAGGCTTGGCAGCAATGCATTCTCTTTTCCAAAGGGAGGGACAGAGCTCAGGGAGGAGGAACAGAGCTCAGGGAGGAGGAACAGAGCTCAGGGAGGAGGCACAGAGCTCAGGGAGGAGGCACAGAGCTCAGGGAGGAGGCACAGAGCCCAGGGAGGAGGGACAGAGCCCAGGAGGAGGGACAGAGCTCAGGGAGGAGAGAGACAGAGTCCAGGGAGGAGGGACAGAGCTCAGGGAGGAGGCACAGAGCCCAGGGAGTAGGGACAGAGCCCAGGGAGGAGGGACAGAGCCCAGGAGGAGGGACAGAGCTCAGGGAGGAGAGAGACAGAGTCCAGGGAGGAGGGACAGAGCCCAGGGAGGAGGGACAGAGCCCAGGGAGGAGGGACAGAGTACAGGGAAGAAGAACAGAGCACAGGAAGGAGGGAGAGAGTGCAGGAAGGAGGGAGAGAGCACAGGAAGGAGGGAGAGACCGCAGAGAACAGGGACAGTGGAAGGAGGAGGAACAGTGGAGGGAGTGGGGACAGATCTCAGGGAGAAGAGACAGAGCCCAGGGAGGAGGGACAGAGCTCAGGAAGGAGGGAGAGAGCGTAGACCAGGGAAGGACTTTGGGTCCTGACTTCTGTGCTTCTGTGTGGCCAGCGGGAGCACAGTCTGGCCCAGCCCTGCAGCCGGGACAGCTCAGTGGTCTCCAGGGTCTGGATCACCTTTTCCCTGTGACACTCTGGGACATCTCTTCCTTGTCCCTTTTATCTAGTGGGGATGCCATGGTTAGCTCTTGTCAATGGAATGGAATGGAGCAAGGCTCGTCATGTTGGGCTGAGTTGGTTCAGCACAGTGGCCCCTTCGTTGTCCCCTTTCCTCAACCAGTGGCCAGTTGTTCAGGACTTAGGGGAGATCTCTGAGGGCCCTGGGGGAGACTGAATCAAGATCTCTGAATGACTGGAGATCCGTACCCCGACCCATCCACAATGTGCTGCTCTATGAGCACAAAATAAACCCTGGTGCTAAGCTGCTGAGCTGAGGGTTCATTTGTCACAGCAGTTAGCAATGCTTGCCCTGTCCCTCCCCCCTCCCCTGGTTCTATACCGAGAAGATGGAGGCTCAGTGAGGAGAGGCCATTTGTCAATGAGCAGAGTATGAGTAGCTACACAGAAAGAGGGTCACTGATTGTAATAAAGCCTCTAAGAAAGTCCTGTGAGGACTGAATGTGGGAGTGGGGTCTCTCTCTCTCTCTCTCTGCTCCTAATGTCACCACAAAGACACACATTCTCTCACATCAAATACCTCATGATAGTGTCCACAAACCTTCATCACTAACCACAAACCACCTGTCTCTGTCTGTCTGTCTTTCTCTCTTTGTGCTAGTATTTGGGCTTGAACTCAGGGCCTTGTGCTCTTCCTTGGCGTTTTCCTCAAGGCTGGCATTCTACCACTTGAGCCACAGCTTCACTTCTGGTTTTGTTTTTTTTTTTTTTTTTGGCCAGTCCTGGGGCTTGGACTCAGGGCCTGAGCACTGTACCTGGCTTCTTTTTGCTCAAGGATAGCACTCTGCCACTTGAGCCACAGCGCCACTTCTGGCCATTTTCTGTATATGTGGTGCTGGGGAATCGAACCCGGGGCCTCATGTATATGAGGCAGGCACTCTTGCCACTAGGCCATATCCCCAGCCCCCACTTCTGGTTTTTTGATGGTTAAGTGGAGGTAAGAGTCTCAGATACTCTTCTGCCTGGGCTGGCTTTGAACAGTGATCCTCAGATCTCAGCCTCCCGAGTAGCTAACGTTATAGATTCTCTTGAAACAAGTCTCTTCTCCCTAGGCAAGCTTTTTACCTTAAAAGTCAGAATAAGAACTGGTGAGGAGGTCAGAGGCATTGGGATCGTAGGATCAGAATAAAATAAGGCAATAATATCTACATTGACCTTAATGGGTACACTTTCCTGACTCCTGACACAGTGATACTGGCCTCCAATAACTGCCAGAACAGAAGGTACATACTGTGTGCCTTCAATTTATTAACTCATTTCATGCTCACAACCACCCCCATGAAATTAAGAACTGCTGCTGTTCTTCCTGCTCTCCAGGTGAGGAAGTCAGGATCAGAGAGATTATGCAACTCATCTAAAGTCACAAAGCCAAGAGGCAGGGGGTGAAACTAGGATTTAAACTGTCAATCCAGCTGCAGAGCCCGAACTTAGCTGGTTCTGAAATTTGAATATGGTTTGTCATGATGTTCTTATTGTGGGATATTTATTAAGAGGTAGAACTGGGCTGGGAATGTGGCTTAGCGGTACAGTGCTTGACTAGCATTTATGAAGCCCTGGGTTTCATTCCTCAGCACCACATAAACAAAAAAAGCCAGAAGTGACGCTGTGACTCAAGTGGTAGAGTGCTAGCCTTGAGCAGAAAGATGCTCAGGGACAGTGCTCAGGCCCTGAGTTCAAGCTCCAGGACTGGCAAAAAAAAAGTGGTAGATCTAGGTAGGACCTTTAAGGAGTCATTGAGGTCATTCATACATGGGATAATCCATTCATGTGATGGATTAATGGGCCTCAGTAAGGATGAGTGACACTTTGGCCTAGACTATAATAAGCCCCACTCCCAGCTTTACCCACTTACCCTTCTGACCTCACCTGCAGGTTCCATTCCCCACTGTACACTGCTGCTCTAGCCACGCCCCTTGCCTTCCCATATTGCCCACATATAATACACACACACACACACGCGCGCGCGCACGCACACACACACACAGCTTCTATCTGGGTTGTTCCCTTCACTTCTTAACCTTGTGAACTTTACATAGGGCTCACTCAGCCCCTGACAGCCTCACATTCTGTGAACCTTCAGCAAATACTTAAGAGCACACACCTCATGAGCTCTACTGCTCATGAATATTCATGATTCATACAATTCTACAAATGGCTGTGGTCGGCATAAAGAAGGGCTGGGAGTGAGGACATGCTGCTAAGAGCACAGTTGAGTGAAGACATTCATCCTGGAGAGGCAGACAAGGCTAGCAGGAGAGTGACACTTAAGCAGAGGCTGGAAGGGTGGAGAATTAAGGGTGAAAAAGATAAGAGGATGGACAGATTTTCTGGATGGCAGAACTTCAAGTCTGTCATGGGCAAGAACTTATTATAGTATTTGCCACTCCTAGGGCTCGAACTCTGGGCCTGAGTACTGTCCCTGAGATCCTTTTGCTTAAGGCTAGTACTCCACCACTTGAGCCACAGCTCCATTTCCAGCTTTTTTGTGTGTATGATTAATTGGAGATAAACATCTCACAGACTTTTCTGCCTGAGATGGCTTTGAACCACATTCCTCAGATCAGAGCTGTCTGAGTAGCTAGGATTACAGGCATGAGCCACCAATGCCCAGTTAAGGACCTATTTGTTTGTTTGTTTCTATGTGGTACTGGGGACTAAGCTCAAAGAATTATACCATCTGAGCCACACTCCCAGTCCTTTTGCTTTGGGTTTGTATCAGATAGGATCTTGAGCTAATGGCCCCAGCTGGCTTTGGACAGCCATCCTCTTCTTATCTCTGCTTCTGGATCAGAAGCTTCTAGAACCTGCTTCTAGAACCAGGACTCCATGTACTACCATACCTACCTTGTTTCTCAGATAGGGTCTGGCTAGCTTTTTTAATTTTGGGTTGCCTGGGACCCTTGATCCTCTTAACTCCACTTCCTGAGTAGCTGAGATTACAGGTGTGCACCACCACCCCTAGCAAATGCCACATGTTTTCAGGAAGCGCTTGGAGAGTAGAGACAGTTGCAAGTGTTTGTGTCTGGGTCCATGACAGAACTGTCTATATCATCATCATTACCATCATCATCAACAACAACAACACACACATACATACACACACACACACACACACACACACACACACACACACATACACATCCACTTTTACTGACTTCACACTGTAGCTTGACATGGACCACAGTGGAATATTTATATCATGGACACTACAAATCAGGGTTTTTGTTTTCTTCTCCATCCATACCCCTCCTCTGGGAGAGCTAGCTTAGTGGTGCAGAATGGAGGCTGTGAAAACCCCTGTCCAGCATTGGCCAGAACCTCGACGACTCTCCAAAGGCTGAGTCTACCAATACTAGCCTTGGGTTTTCTCTTGTGGCATCAAGCTTCTCCAAACTTGGCAAGCGGAGCTAGAGAAAGGTAGTAACAACAGGCGGTTTCTCTCCCAGAGAGAAAACATTTAGATCTGGCAGCTGGCTAGGTGGGAAAGTAGGTGTTGTTGGTGGGAAGCAGCCCCTGGGGTAGGGGAAGTTGGGGGGGGGGAGGGAACATGCACTGAATTCTAGGTTTCACCTCTTACTAATTTATGTGATCTTGCTAAGCCATCCTGTCAATCTCGAGTTGTCAGTCTCCCCTTTCATCTGGTGGAGCCAACAGTAGCCACTGTTGGGTTGTTGAGAGGCTTACCTGAGCTGGTGGATGATATGGCAAGAAAGTGTAGCCATGTGCTAGTGGCCCTGGTCTGTCATGCTAGCTACTCGGGAGGCTGACATCTGAGGGCCGCAGTTTGAAGCCAGCCCGGGAAGGAAAGTCTGTAAGAGTCTTATCTCCAATTAACCAGGAGGAAACCAGAAGTAGAGCTGTGGCTCAACGTGGTAGAGTCCTAGCCTTGAGCAAAAAGGCTCTCAGAAACAGCACCCAGGTTCTGAGTTCAATCCCCATGACTGATAAGAAATAAAAAGAAAGTGTAGCAATTGTCA
Source organism: Perognathus longimembris pacificus (assembly GCF_023159225.1). Lineage (NCBI taxonomy): Eukaryota > Metazoa > Chordata > Mammalia > Rodentia > Heteromyidae > Perognathus > Perognathus longimembris. Next base: position 52,283,396 of record NC_063173.1, on the reverse strand, counting down.
GGTTACTTGATCTGCCAGGGGCACAACTGAAATTTGAACTAGACTGCCTGACTCTAAAATTTCTGCCTATGCCTGCTGCTTTCCCAAGAAGAGCTTGGGGTGCCTATGAAAGCACCCCAGATGCCAAAGAAAAATCAGCATGTCTGTGACTCCATGATGCTTCAATATCAGAGGAAAGGACAGATGCCAGGCAGCTTGCAGCGATGAGCTAGCAAAAGGAAGAGAAAGAGGAAGAGTAGGGGCCCAGGTGAGGCTGAGCTGGCAGGGCTGGGAGCTTTGCTGGGCTCACTTAGAAGGGCTACTGAGTCCAGACACGAAAGGAAGCTGGCCAGTGGACTTGTCTCTGGAGGCCAGAGCAGCTGCAGGTGACATCTATAGGTTGTGCCCTCTGGCCCCTTGCCTGTGGATTTCTGGGTGGCTGGGAGGAAGGAGTGGGGGGCCTCAGTGCTCTCGTCTGTTCTTAGGCTGTGTCTCTGTGACTGTGGATCCTGTTCAGTAACCCCCTAGAGTTCAACACCAGGTTCCCATGCCTCTAGGCCTGGCTGGTAATGGCCCACCATGTTCCTCCCTGCCCGCCTGCCTCAGCTCTCTCATTGGCTCCTATGGTGTACATTTCCTCTCCTGTCCCTGCTTGACTGATTGGCACCTTCCCTTAGGATGCCTGGGCCGTGTGTGACCGCCCCCCCCCCCCCACTTCCCTGAGCAACTCTGAAGCCGGGTAGCACTGAGCTGCTTCACGTGTGTGCTCCCTCGTGCCATGAGCAGGGATAGATAAAAGATGAGTAAGTACAAACGTCAATTACCATAATAAATCATCTGTCACATGGGCGTCTGCTGGGCAGGGTTGAAGCTCCATCGCGATGTGATAGGTCTATAAATAATAGTGCACGCTTCAACAGCTTAAGTTTCCCCAGGCGCCCACGCGTGTTGATTTAAGCTATTAGAGCTAGGAGGGGCTCTAAAGAGGATCCTCTTTAACCAGTCCATTTTGCAAAGGAGGGAAACTGAGGCCCATGGAAGGGATGATGCTTGCTTAAAATCAAGCTAGATTTCTATGGCAAGCAAGGCATTTTGATTGGTCTTGGCTTGTCCCAGCACAAAACGCAGTCATCTCTCAGTATTCACAGGACAATTGGCTCCAGAAACCCCCGTGGGTACCAAAATCCACGGATGCTAATGTCCCTTTGTTTTATAAAAATAGCCTGGTAGCTAGGCACCAGTGGCTCATGCCTGTAATCCTAGCTACTTGGGAGGCTGAGAACAGGAAAACTGAGATTTGAGGCCTGTCCAGGCAATAAAAGTTTGTGAGGTCACTTCTCAACCTATAGCTGGGCACAGGGATATGTACTTGCCTACCATCTGAAGCTATGCAGGAGACTGAGATTGGGAGGGTTGTGGTTCTAATCCAGCCCAGGCAGAAAAGTTCCTGAGACTCCATCTCAATGAAGAGATGCTGACAGTGGCTGTGTGCACCTGCCACCCCAGCCATGATGGGAAGCCTAATCTAGAGGAGGTTTTGGTCCACCCTTGGCAGAAAGCAAGACCCTGGTCACAGAAAAGGCTGAAGGCATGGCTCAAGCAGAAGAGTGCCTCCCTAGCAAGCACAAAGCCCAGAGTTCAAACCCCGGTGCCAAGGGGGCTGGAGAAGATGTGGTATTTGCGTATAGCCTATGCACATCCGTTTACTTAAAATCATCTGCAGATTAAAATGCTCAATGAGATGTCAGTGCTATGCGAGAATTGCAATGATGTTGTATTGGTTAGGAAATAAGAAGGAGGAAGAAGTCTTCTCTTATTCAGGCCAGATGTAAGTATTTTTCCAAATATCTTTGAGCCACATTAGGTTGACTGTAGGTCCCATGGATGTAGGACCGTGGGCCGGCTACACACACACACACACACACACACACACACACACACACACACACGTATACATGAATATATGTATGTATAAACAGTTTTGTCACGTGAGTTAAAGTTTATTATTTGCACTAGAAGAAAGACTCTGATCATAGGAACCAGCTTTGTTCATCTCTCTGCCAGCCATAAAATCCACAGCAAGGGGCTGGGGATATGGCCTAGTGGCAAGAGTGCCTGCCTCATATACAAGAAGCCCTGGGTTCAATTCCCCAGCACCACATATACAGAAAATGGCCAGAAGTGGCGCTGCGGCTCAAGTGGCAGAGTGCTAGCCTTGAGTAAAAAGAAGCCATGGACAGTGCTCAGGCTCTGAGTTCAAGCCCCAGGACTGGCCAAAAAAAAATCCACAGCGAACTGAAAGTCCAGAGACACCTTCAACACCCTTCCCTAATTACTGACTTCTCTCCCGCATGAGGAAACACAAGGCCTACAGGAGCAGCTTGTGGACGGCTCCAGCTCTGAAAAATACCTCTCCCTGTGCTGGGTTATCATGCGCACAAATCAGCAGTCAATAAATGGCTTGTTGAATGAAGAGGGGATTTTTTTTCTTAGTTTTAAAAATCACCATGTATAAATCCCTTAGGAGCTCTGAGACATCTGTTTTGAAAAGGTCCCTCCTCCCTCTGGTAGGGTGGTGGGAACTCCCTTCCTGAAGCAGGGACCAGTAACTGTTAACAGCAGCAGGGAAAACAGCAACAAACTTGTAGATCCGGTTTAACTTGTGAGGGAAAACTTGGGCGCCTGGGAAATCAAGTTTCCACGTGCAGGAGGTGGTGTTCTTAGCAAAGCTTTGCCTGGCTGAGAAGTCATTCTGCCAGCCGCAAAATACACGTTTACAGTTCGATTTTGTACTGATAGGAAAATATCTCCTGGCAGACTATTGCATCTGGGATGGGGGCCACATCCTTAGAGCTGGCTGGGCCTCCATACCTTCAAGAATGCTCCAGAGCCAAATTGCTTTACTCAGGAGTCTACAGACCTCATCATCCTCCAAGGCAGACGTTGAAAAAGTTGGTTGTTGTTGATTCTTCAAAATGATAATATGGCCTGGAGCCAGGGATAGGGGCTCTCACCATTAATCCTAGGTATTCAGGATCTGAGGACTGTGGTTCGATGCTAGCCCAGGGAGGGAAGTCTTGGAGGCTCTGAACTCCAACTAACTACCAAAAAGCTGCAAGGGAAGCTGTGGTTCAAGTGGTAGAGAGCCAGCCTTGAGCAAAAAAGCTAAGGGACAGTGCCTAGCCTCTGAGTTCTAGCCTCAGTACTCACATACACACACACACACACACACACACACACACACACACACACACTATTAATTCATCTGTAATTAATGAGGCAAAGGAAGGTCATAAGACTCGTGGGCAGAAGCTGTGCCCGAGGGCTGCCTGAGCTGCCTGCTTTAGAGAGTGTCCTTCTTGGCCTTGGTTTCCTTACCTGTAAAGTGAAAGCTGTACCGGCCCTGTGAACTTATAGGTGGCCGCCAGCGTAGGTTCTGGAACCCAGCTGCTTTGGTTTGGATCCTAGCTCTAGCACAAATACTGTGTCATCTTGGACAGAAAAACGGAACCCCTCCTCCGGTCCCAGACTTCTATCTGGAAAATTCTAGCTCTTCAGGGTCTGGGAGATCATACCCACTTGCTGAGTCTCTGGCTCCTTGGTGAGAGCACAAAGGGTGTCAGAATTTTATTTTTTTAAATAGTTGCTGGGACAGCAGACTAGACGTAAACTCCATACAGGGCTGTGTGCATCCAGGGGCACTAGCATTGTCTCACCTCCAAAAGAGGCAGGCGAAGTGGCTCATGCTTTTACCCCAAGCTACTCAGGAGGTGAGACAGGCAGGAAGTCTGTGAGTTTGAAGCCAGCTTGGGAAAAGTTAACAAAGCCCTGCCTCAAAAAACAAAGTAAAGGCTAGGCATGGTGGCACATGCCTAGCAACCCAGCTACCTAGAACCCCAGAGGCCAGTCTGGGCAACAAGTTAGAAAGACTTCCCTCCTCACTTGGACTAATAAACTGGGTGTGGTGGGTTACATGTGTCATCCCATCTCTGGGGGAAGCATAAACAGATGGATGGTGGCCAAGGGCTGTCCTAGGCAAATGCACAAGAACCTATGAAAAAAATAACTAAAGAAAAACAAAGGCTGCGGTTGGCTCAAATGGTAGAGTCCTTGAGCTCCTGGGAGGCCCTGAGTTTTTAAGACCCTAGGACCACCAAAACCAGCAGAAAAACAAAGGGCTGGGATTAGAATTCAAGGGGGGGCGGGTAGAGCCCCTATCTAGCAAGTGGGAGGCACTAGGCTTGGATCCCCCTATTGCAAATGATGAAGAAAGAGGAATATGGGGGAGAGGAGGCAAATGTGCTCTGCTAAGGGGGTGGGGGGTGGCATTGCCTGTCTGTGGAAATGATGGGCCCACATGGCTGCTTTTTTAACACATATTTTATGGCTTTTGGAAGGAGAAGAACCCAGATTGTAGAGAGAACGATCAAAGCCAGGGACGCACTTCGATGCTGTCTCTGTCGATCTGCCTAGGATCTTAACTGATTGGCTCACTTGGGCCTGCGAGCAGAAGGGAGCCAAATCTACACACTTCTTGAAAGCTGCTGTGCTATGTTTCTAACACCGAATGATTGCTGAGAAACTCCTCCTGCCCAAGGAACATCTATTATCTGAAAAAGGGTGTGTGTGTGTGTGTGTGTGTGTGTGTGTGTGTGTGTGTGTGTGTGTGTGTTTTGTTTTTGGTTCCAGACACCAAGAGAGGAAATCCAAAATCTCATTGCCTTTTAGTAGCAAAGCTGTCTCAGAGGAGACATGGAGAAATCAGACCTTGCTTTGTACACAACAGCTCTGTTTCCCCCCTAGCACTCCTGCAATCACCAATGAGTGGACCTCTGGCCTGGTTTGTTGGTTTGTGTTAGTGCCAGTCCTGGGACTTGAATTCAGAGCCTGGGTGCTGTTCTTTAAGCTTTTTTTTGGCCAGTCCTGGGCCTCGGACTCAGGGCCTGAGCACCATCCCTGGCTTCTTCCCGCTCAAGGCTAGCACTCTGCCACCTGAGCCACAGCGCCCCTTCTGGCCGTTTTCCATGTATGTGGTGCTGGGGAATCAAACCGAGAGCTTCATGTATAGGAGGCAAGCACTCTTGCCACTAGGCCATATTCCCAGCCCCTGTTCTTTAAGCTTTTTTTCACTCACATCTGGTGCTCTACCACTTGAGCCACACCTCTACTTGTGGCTTTTTTTGGTAGTTATTTGGAGACAAGAATCTTACAGACTTTTTCTGCCTGACCTGGCTTCAAGCCTCAGATTTCAGCCTCCTGAGTGGCTAGGATGATAGGTATGAGCCACAGGTGCTCAGCTTTTTGAGAAACTCTTCATCTGAGGGCCAGGGGATAAGCTTTTGGAGTGCTTCAAAGGCCTGGAATTAAAAATAAACACACAGGGGCTGGGGTGTGATTCAAGTGGTAGCACACCTGCCCAGCAAGGGCAAGGCTCTGAGTACAAATTCTAATACCATCCTCCAAAATAAGTCAATAAATAAACACACAGGAACAGGACTGGAAGGAAACGCCTACGGTGGGAGCATTTTGGAAGGCAGGGGGGAGGAGCCCCCCCATTACTGTAGCAATCAGTCTTGCTCAGACTGATGATTCTGAGAAGGCATTTATAGCCTATTTTTAGAAATAAAGTCAAGAAATAGCCTGCAAGATTGCTCCGTCTGTGAACCAGGCATTTTTCTTGGGCAATATGGCATGTCATGGAGGGGGGGGAGGGGCAAAGAGGCTGAACCTGCATGAGTTAGTGGAGGGGCTTTGGTTTCGCAAATGAGATGTTCTTAGGACTTTGGACTGAACCCCCTCTCTCCATGATGGTACTCGCTCTATATTTATCCTCTTCCCTGCCCTGGCTGTCTTCATGGACTGCTACGTCCCAGCCCTGTCTACAGGTGACAGTCCCAGGCCATGCCCCTGTGTCACCTGCCTCTGGTTTGCTCCGATTCCATCAATGGCCTCTTCCCTCGCCCCTTCAGATCCGGTGGTACTAACCCAGGTCCTGTTACTGTCCCCAGGCCCCTGGGATGTCTTCTGTGGTTACCCTACCCTCTGCCCACACCTTCAAAGCAGTCCCTTCATTAAAGTCTCCTCAAATTACCCAATTTGCATGTGCCATCTGTTTTCCTGCTGAGACCCTGACAGATACAGTATTATTAATCTGTCACCGCACCATCAATCCCTGTGTGCTCACACACACTCACACCGACACACACTTACTCGGCCTCACACGTTCACCCACGAACAAACACACCCACCCACTCACCTGCCAATACATGCATGCACACTCATGCAACTCACGCACGCGTGCAGCAAATACTTGGCCTAGCTTACAGTTCCTGTGCGGGAGCACCAAGGAGCTAAGAGCTCCTTTCTAGGCTGCCGGACGCCTCCTTGTACCCACACGCACACCAGTGACTTGGCTTGCATTGGAGATTCCACTGCTCTTATTTTTAGAAATGCTAATAAACTCCGCCCACTAAAATTCCAGATGATCTCAACCTATGCATCCTCAATGTGCTTGGAAAGAGTCTTCATAAAATATGTAAATGTACTAGGAGCCTGTGGTTCATAGGCTGAAGCCTGGAGGATCGTAGTTCAAAGCCAGCCAGGGCAAGTATTATGCTGAAAAATCCATCCCCACCCCCTCTCACAAGGAATAACAAGTGTGAATATCGCTGGCCTTCCTGCTTGGGTTGGTGATCAACTGAGAAAAAAAAATGTTTGCACTCAGCCTTCCAAGCTTATTATATCTGTGGCTTTGGGAAACTGATTTTGTACTGTGAGCCTCAGTTTTCTCATCTGAGGAGTGGGTGAGGAATAACTACCCAAAGTACACAGATTGTGTTGCCCACACGGTAACGCCTCATTCGTACACAAGTAGCTTTGTGAGATTCAGATGAGCAGCATGAAATCGCCCTGTCAGAGACCACCCTGACTCTATCCTCTATTTATAATTTATTCATGTCAATCCTGGGGCTTGAACTCAGGGTCTGGGCTAATGCTCTACCACTTTGAGCCACAGCTCCACTCTTGGCTTTTATGAGGTGGTTAATTGGAGATAAGAATCTCATAGACTTTCCTGCCCGGGCTGGCTTTGAACTGTAATCCTCATATCTCATATCTTCCTTAGTAGCTAAGATTACAGGAATGAGCCACCTTCTATCACAGGATCATGCTTTGAAAGGTCCCTTTGCGACATAGCTTCCAAGATAAACAGAAAGCCCACAGATTGGGAGAAGACCATTACCGGCCATATAACGGACTAAAGCCTCATATCTAAAATATATGCAGAGGGCTGGGAATATGGCCTAGTGGCAAGAGCGCTTGCCTCCTACACATGAAGCTCTTGGTTCGATTCCCCAGCACCACATATATGGAAAACGGCCAGCAGGGGCACTGTGGCTCAGGTGACAGAGTGCTAGCCTTGAGTGGGAAGAAGCCAGGGACAGTGCTCAGGCCCTGAGTCCAAGGCCCAGGACTGGCAAAAAAAAAAAAAATATATATATATATATATATATATATATGCAGAACTAAAAAAATTAAATTCCTCCAAAACAAAACCGCAAAGAACCAATAGCTCCCTCATCAAGTGGGCTAAAGACTTAAAAAGAGACTTCTCTGAAGAGGAAATGAGAATGGCCAAGAGACACATGAACAAGTGCTCTACATCACTGGCCATAAAAGAAATGCAAATCAAAACAATATTGAGATTCCACCTCACCCCAGTAAGAATGTCCATTATCAGGAAAACTAACAATAACAAATGCTGGAGGCGGATGTGGCCAAAAGGGCACCCTACTACATTGTTGGTGGGAATGTAAACTGATTCAGCCACTCTGGAAAGCAGTATGGAGATTGCTCAGAAGGCTAAACATAGAGCTTCCCTATGACCCAGCAGCCCCACACTTGGGCATCTACCCCCAAAAGATTACGAACAAGAACACACTAAAGCCACTAGCACAACAATGTTCATCGCAACACAATTAGTCATAGCTAAAATATGGAACCAACCCAGATGCCCCTCAGTAGATGAATGGATCAGGAAAATGTGGTACATATACACAATGGAATTTTATGCCCTATCAGAAAGAATGACACTGCCCCATTCATGAGGAAATGGAAGGACTTGGAAAAAATTATACTAAGTGAAGTGAGCCAGACCCAAAGAAACATGGACTCTGTGGTCTCCCTCATAGGGAATAATTAGCACAGGTTTAGGCTAGTCACAGCAGAGAATCACAAGAGCCCAATAGATATGCCCTTATGAACACATAAGATGATGTTAAGTAAAATGAACTCCATGTTATGGAAACGAGTGTTATATCACTGTTGTAATTATTTTCAACATGCCATGTGAAACTGTAGCTTTTTTTTGTTGATGATCCTCTTGTATCCCCCTCCTGTGGTTGTCCCCGCGCTATCACTGTATCTCATCTGAGTACCCTGGATACTGTATATACTGGTATTAGAACTAGGGAAGTGAAAGGGCATATCAAAATTGAGAGACAAAGGATAAAAAGACAAATGACTCCAAAAGCAATACCTGCAAAACCATTTGGTGTAAACCAACTGAACAACTCATGGGGGGAGAGGGTAAGGGAGGGGAGGAGGAGGGAAATGAGGGAGGAGGTAACAAATTGTATAAGAAATGTACCCACTGCCTTATGTATGAAACTATAACCCCTCTGTACATCACTTTGACAATAGATAAGTAATTATTCAAAAAAAATAAAAGCAGAGCAGCTTAAAAAAAAAAAAGGTCCCTTTGCCTCCTTCCATGTTCTCTCCTGGAAGGTTTCGGGTGGGCGTCAGTTACTTGAGGTCCTAAGAGGGGCCCACACCTTCCAGATCCTTCCCGTAGGCTCTGGAAAGTATGCTGTCAGGGTCCCTAGAGATCCTCTGTCCTGTCTCCCAAAATCCAGTGCAAGCTTATTTAGGACTAGAACTAGGGCACTTAGCATAGGCAAGGTAGTGGCTACTGTGTAATAAATTTAGGCAAAGCACTCCAAACCCCTTCTTTAAATGAAAGACTACATGACACCATAGTTGGTAGTCTTCTTAATAGTTACAGTTTTTGCCAGGTGCTGGTGGCTCATGTCTATAATCTAGCTACTCAGGAGGCCGAGACCAGAGGATCCTAGTTCAAAGCCAACCCAGGCAGACAAACCTGAGAGATTCTTTTCTCCAATTAACTAGCAAAAAGCCCAAAGTGGAAGTGTGGTTCAAATGGTAGAGTGCCAGCCTTGAGCAGAAAAGCCAATTGAGACTGTAAGGCCCTGAGTTCAAGCCCCAGTACTTCTGTGTGTATGTGTGTGTGTGCGTGCACACACATACACTAAAAGTTATAGTTCTAACTAATATAGTTTTTATCAGCATTCCTAACAAATGAGTTATTTGGAGGACTGAAGAATTCCCAAAGGCCAGAGGGAACTTATGAGGATGAAAACTTGCCTTCCAGATCATGAGAATTTTATTAAAATGGGTTACTATTTTTAAGCCACCATACAAATATCTTTTGTATTGATTTCAGTGTGATGCACTGACTGAATAAATATGCCAATTTCTGCCAGTGAGCCAAACAGTATTTTTAACCTACTTTAAAATACGTGTTGTTTCCTATGGTTTTTTAAACTCTGGAGTTGATTATGAAAGCAATTTCAATTTTTAAAAATTCTTCTTTTCAGAGAACATATATATGTGTGTGTGTGTGTGTGTGTGCGTGTGTCTGTGTGTGTGTCTGTGTGTAATTTATTTTCTCTTTCTTCCTTCCTTTCTTTCTTCTTTTCTTTTTATTTTTGGAGTCAGTCTTCCTATGGAGCTCAGTCTTTCATTTCCCAAGCTGGACTACAGGTATGCACTACTACATCGTGTGTGTGTGTGTGTGTGTGTGTGCACGCACATATATATATATATATATATACATGTATTTAGCAAGGATTTATTTAGCAAAGCAGGACAATACAGGGAGACTTCAGGAAAGAGGAGTTCCTTGGTCTTCAGTTACTTCAGAGGAAGTAGGAGCAAGGAAGCTCAAAATATTATATATATATATGCATTTTAATTATTAAATACACAGCTTATAGGATTTTTTTTTTTTTTTGCCAGTTCTGGCACTTGGACTCAGGGCGTGAGCACTGTCCCTGGCTTCTTTTTGCTCAAGGCTAGCACTCTGCCACTTGAGCCACAGCGCCACTTCTGGCCATTTTCTATATATGTGGTGCTGGGGACCCAAACCCTGGGTTTCAAGTATAGGAGGCTAGCACTCTTGCCACTAGGCCATATTCCCAGCCCTAGGGTAAGTTTTGTGTGTGTGTGTGTGTGTTTTTAATTCTTGGGGGGTGCTGGTACTGGGGCTTGTACTCAGATCTTGTGTTGTCTCTTGGGTTTTTCATTTAAGGCTGGAATTCTACTACTTGAACCACATCTCCAATTCCAGTTTTGCTTGTTTGTTTGCTGGTTAACTGGTGATAAGTTTCTCATGGACTTCTTTCTTTCTTTCTTTCTTTTTTTGGTCTGGGTAAGCTTGGAACCATGATCCTCAGATCTCAGCCTCCTGAGTATTGAGGATTAAAGGTATTAGTGAGTTACCAGCTCCCAGCCTCTGGGAAGTTATTTTTTTAAGCTGCAAATCAAGGTGGATTATATAGGTCATTGTAATGGAGGATACCCCTACAACAAAGAGAACTCATGCAACTTTTATATATATATATATATATATATATATATATATATATGCAACAATTAAAAATATGTAAGTCTCCTATGTATTTCTCTCACTGATCATTAGTGTTTTGTTGGTTTGTTTTTAAGCAACTTCAGCTTCTAACAGGGCAATTAATCAGAACCTAGCAGAAAGAAATTAAGAATTAAAGAAAGAACAAAACAGAGAGCCAAAGTATTTCATGTGTTGGCCAATAGCATCCTTAAGATAACACAAAATCACCAGCAGGTCACAGGTGAGGAAATTCAGAGAGGAGGAAGCCAAGTGCTGTGTGAGGGCCTTCAGCTGTTCTAAATACTTGTGGCTCTTCTCTTTCCCCTTTCTATCAGATTGGAAAAAAAAAAACGGCTGAGGTCTCAAACTATTGGATATAATTAGGTGATATTTAAAGCCCAACTTCTTTTTTTTCCCCTCAAAAAGCATCAAAGAAGCAACCATCATTATAACTGTTGTCTGTGACTGATGGAATTCCCTGGTGTGAAATGGACAAAAGGAGCTTAGAGAATTCAGGATAGGAAATGTAGCTAACTGGACATCACCAAGAATAAGCCAGAGCTAAGAACAGTTGAAGAAGGTTTTTAGCATTTCATAAGACCTAGATGATCTGATCTATTGATTTGAGCAGAATCCTTGACTTGATCTCTCTGATGATATGAACCCTCACTATCCATCCATCCATCCATCCATCCATCCATCCATCCATTCCTCCTTTCCTTCCACCCTCCTTCCCTCCATTTATCCCTCCATCTATCTACCCTGAATGGTTGAATGCTTTCCAGTCCTTCCCTGAAGGGAATATTTTCCTCCCAACATGCATTGCTGTTTGCAGTGGAGCCACCTCTGCCCTATTCTCCTGTTGCAGGAGAGCGAAGGTTTACCTGAAGTTGTAGCCAGGGGAGACACTGCTCTTCTCAGAAACACTATCGAGCCGTGTGAAGGAATATTTGGGGATGCACTGGTCCCAGGCCTTGTCCAAATCGCAGACCCAGCCGATCTTGATGCCCAGAACTCCACCCTGAAGAGAGGAACCAGTTATGAGTTCTCCCTTGTTCTCCACATGGGGAGGGGGCTGCTCTCTGGAAAAAGTGACTTCTGTTCTCTAGGTGCAAGGCAGATGGTCCTGACTCCCAAGTGGGTGGGATTACAAGTGTGCATGACATTGCCACAATAGGCTCCTTATCAAAAATTACATGGCCTTTCTCTGAGGCAAAATGCGGAGATGTGGAAGGGAGAAGGAGATGAAAATTCGAGAAGCTGAAGCTTGGGGAAGTGGGTGATGGAAGAAGGCAAGACCACTCAAAAGGATTCAGGACAAAGCCAGTTGCAGACCCCAGACGCTTCCACCAGGTGGCGCTGTGTTGCCTTCCCAGCATCCTTCTTTGCATCCCAGGGCCTTGAAGATGAGAAGGAAGGTCAGCCTGACCTTCTAGGTTAAGGACTGTGGAAGAACCGACCACTAGGTTCTCACCGTGCGGGCTATCTTGGCAAAATCCTGCCCTGCAAACTTGACCACGTCCCCTACCCGCAAGATGGGGCAGAAGGGGGCCTTTTCAGGGTGGAACCGGCAGGTCCTCATGTCCCCGGCTGTCAGATTGGGCAGGAGGTTTCCCCTGGAGAGGAGAGGAGAGGAGACAGGCAGGGCCCAGGGTCAGTGCAAAAGATCTCACACCAATTCTCCTCCAGTCTCAGGGGGCTCCACACCCAGGCAGGGGCAGCCTAACCCCAAATGGGGCCCTGAGGCCACCTGATAATTGGGCTGTCCAGCCTGGGGCGGGAGGGGGGTGGGTGATGGGAACAGGAGGAGCCCCAGGATGGAAATGAGGTAGAAGGCAGGACGGACTCACTTCTCAAAGTTGAAGAGGGGGAAACGGATGCTGTTCTTGATGAAAATAGTGAAGTTTTCAGCTTCCATCATGACGGGCCTGTGGATGTGAGCAGGAACCTCAGCTCCCAGAAAGGAGAGAGGAGCCTTTCTTCCTATGGGTGTGTGTATGTGTGTGTGTGTGTGTGTGTGATGGAAAGGAGGGGTGGGAAGATGGGGAGGAAGAGGAAGGGGGGGGGGGGAGAATGACACCCTAAGGCTACTTCCCTCCCCAAGGAAGGATAGGGAGACATAGATCTTCACAAGCTCAGAGATGCTTAGAGCAGCCCACATAGGCAAAAAGCGGGGAAAAATGGGGTCCTCTCTCCTTCGTCTTGGGTCCCATCCTTACATCTCCACAGTATCCACCTCCGTGGGGCACCAGCCCTGGATCTCACAGGTCCGGAGCACAGAGCTGTAGTTCACGCAGCGGCCTGTGAGAATTCCTGGCAGGGTGGAGGTGCAAGGCTGGGTGACCGCTGCCCATGGCCACACCCCTCCCTCCCAGAGCGCACCCCATCCCTCCCACACACACAGAGGGAACAAGCAGGCTAAGGGAGAGGACCTGTGGCATGACTGTCCTGTCCAGTTCTCTCCCTCTCCTCCCAGGCCTCAGAACAAGTCAAAGGGAGGTGACAGCCTTCCTTTAACAGGCAGTCCCCAACTTCCCTGGGACCCCTTCTTCTCCTTGCTCCCTTTTCCATGTCTCTGAGTCTGAGCTGTTCCTTCTGCCTGAGATTGATTGTTTTCCTCTTTCTCTCTCTAATTTGTTAGCTTTGGAGCTTGAATTCAGCACCTGGCACGATGTCCCTGAGCCCCTGAGCTCTGTTGTTCTCTCTCTAATTTGTTAGTTTTTGAGCTTGAATTCAGGGCCGGGTACTGTCCCTGAGCTCTTTTGATCAAGGTTCGTGCTCTACCATTTTGAGGCACAACACTATTTCTGGTGGTTCATTGCAGAGAAGAATCGCATGGACTTTCTTGACTTGGCTGGCTTTGAACCTGGATCCTCAGCTCTCAGCCTGCTGAGTAGCTAGGATTATAGGCCTGAGCCCTTGGCGCCTGGCCATGGGATGCTCTTTAAGAAGTCCTTGCCATCCTGCCAAATCCTCCTCTTCTTCTTGGGTCCACCCCATCCCCCCTGCCCCCCCCCCCCAGGGCTCTGTATCTCCTTGAGGACTCTTGTAACTTTCCCTATCCCTTTATGCCACACTCATTGGGGGACTGCAGATGCCCCCCCCCCCCCAGGGCAGAGGCCAGGCTTCCTTTTCAGCCCCTCCCCTGCAGAGTGTGGCACCTGCTCTAAGTGGAGTCTGCTGGTTTCTGCTCCCTCCAAGGGTGGGCGCTCTCTTTCTGGTCTCAATAAAACCCGGGGACTGTGAGGGTGTGGAAGGGGCTGCACTCACCCCCACTCGGGAAGCGATCAGGCCCACACTGGCTGTCAGACACACAGTGGTATTTCTCCTCGCTCTGTGGGGGGAGGGAAAGACAAGGCCCCAGGGGTGTGAAGGCCTCAGCCCCAATCCTGGCCAGCCCACAGCTCCCGCTGCCTCCCGCAGCCTGAGAGAGGGCGGAAGTCCTCGGCACAGCTCCAAGGCCCGACTGTGGGAGTCTGCTCAGACCCCGCTCCCACCTGCCTGCATCTTCATTTACCCAGCCTCCCTTCGTCCCCCTCACCTCTGGGCAGAATCCTTGCATCTGGTTTTCAGTCACGATCATCTTGGTGATGATCACAAAGACAGAGGTGCCCTGGGAGGGGATGAAAAGGACAGAGCAAATGCAGCACCCCTCTGGCTCACTGTCTGTACTGTTATTGGCTTGAAGGAGATGGGGGTGGCCCAGCTTGGGGAGGAACCCAGTTTCCTGAGGCCCAGAACCTTGCTGCAGAGGGCAGGCCCATCGCTTGTCCAGCGGCTCCCAGCTGCTGGATCTCGGGGCTCCCATGGGGACAGCCCCCCCCCCCATTCCCAGTGGTGTGCAGGTACGGGTCCCTGGGGGCAGTAGGGCCATACCTGTGGTGGAGTCACATAGTCAGACACATCCATGACCCTGTTGGCATAGCGTCCGAAGCCCTTCACCTTGGTCACCACAGAAGACTCAATGGCAGTGTCCCGCACTTGGTAGGCCTTCTCATGCACAAAAACCCACCTGTGACAGACAAGCAAGATGGAGAGAGACAGACAGACAGAGAGAAAGAGGAGAGACCATAGGCCCAGAAACAAGAGTGGGATATCGGTACATACATTAGGACAACATAGCCCATGCTAAAAAGGTGCAGACTTAACATGACTTACCTGATGTTCCCCCCCCCCCCCCGCCCATCGACTATCTTCTCCCATGTAACTTTACTATCATAGCTACCTGTCTGTGCTGCATGTATGCTTGTACTTCATATATAAAGAGTGCTTTTTACCCCTAAGAAGGAATCACCCCATCCCCACTTGCGGGGCACTGTCCCGTTGAGAATAGTTTAAAACCATTCCTGCTGATAATGAGGCTTCCCCCATCCCCTCACTGGGAGGAATCCCACAGACACAGGGGCAGAGGGTCCCAGGTCCCTGAGATCACGCATCTCAAAGCTATGTTTACGACAGACTTCTGCCTTGCATGTAGTAAATCGTCAGGAGGTAAATCAAGGAAAGGTTCTTGGAACCTTGGACTAGACAGTGTTCATCAGTGCAGACAGCTGAGCAGGGTTAGGAGAGAGGAAGGGAAGTGACCCGGAATGGGCAGATAACTTCAGCTTGCTTTGGGGAGGGGTACTAATGTTATTCCTTGGATTGTGCTGCCATCCAGTGGTTATTACTTGTACTGCCTTCTCCCTGCACCTTTAAACCAGGACAGGACCCAGAACATAAGGCAGGACTCCCCCCTACTCTTCTTTCACCCCTTGCTCCCCAACACCCCTCTCAAAGCAAGAAGGATCTATAGACACTCGTAGAAGCTTACTCATTACTTATACACACATTATATTTTATATGTACCATTTATTCATTCTATACTTACAAGGACAATTATTATTATTAGCTGGGCGTTGGTGGTTCACACCTGTAATTCTAACTATGCAGGAGGCTGAGGAGCTGGAAGATTGTGATTTGAAGTCAGACCTGGCAAAAAAATACGTGAGACTCCATCTCCAGTCGACCAACAGAATTCTGGAGTGGAGATGTGGCTCAAGTGGTGGAGCACCGGGTATGAGCAAGAAGCCCTGAGTTCAAGCTCTGCTACCAGCGCACACACACACACACACGCACACACACACTGTCATTCATGATTATGGGTTTACAGTGTTAGCAATGGGACCCAGGGCTTCACGAACTGTAGGCAAGCCCTCTGCTACTGACTCCCAACCTTTCTCAATCTTACTTGACCAAGGAAGCCATTAGCTACATCTAATGAAAGTCAAGGGTGCATTTTCTGGAAATGTTGGGTTAATGTCCTTTGGTGCATCTAGCCAGAGTGGGAAAGCCTGGTTCTATTCATCAGGAGAAGATGGAGGGAAGGAACTTGGGACTATGTAGCCCGGAGAAGATGAGCTGTGGGCATCCAGTGTTGGATAGCTGCAGAGGCAGTACTTGTACTGGATGCCTGCAGAGGCGGTACTTGTGCTGGATAGCTGCAGATGCAGTACTTGTGCCGAATGCCTACAGAGGCAGTGCTTGCACTGGCCTGTCTGAGGGCTTTATCAGGAGGCAGCGAGGACCTCAAACCCAGGATGACTCACCCCCATTCCCATGGTCCTAGGACCTGCTGTTGTAAGAGGCGGTAGGCACCAATGGCCGGGAGGGCTTAATGCTCCCTTCTAGGGGTGCTGAGATAAGATGTATCCCTCAGGTGGAGGTTGGACTGGATGCCTCTTGGGGTCCCCCCCAAAGGCCCTGAGAACATGCTGACAGTGTCACGGGCACTTGTAGAACGGAGTCCCCTCCCCACTGACACGCTCACTGTGAGCGCAGGCTGATGGCCACAAGCAGCCTTCCATTTCATTTTCAGGGAGGCTTCAAAGCGCTCCCCACAATTAGCATTTCCTCATGCAGATTCCTTTATACTTATTTTGTACAGGCCCTGGGACTGAACTCAGCACTCTCCTTTGGTTTTTGTTGTTGTTGTTCAAGCTACAGCTCTATGACTTGAGCCACAGATCCACTTCTGGCTTTTTGCTGGTTCACTGGAGGTAAGAGTCTCATGGACTTTCCTGCCAAGACTGGTTTTGAACCATGATCCTCAGATCTCAGACTCCTGAGAAGCTAGGACTACAGGCTTGAGCCACCAGAGCCCAGCATTTTTTCTTTCTTCTTTATAATTTTTAACCCTTAGTTGACAGGCAGTACTTGAGTAGTTTGAGATATAGAAACATGGTGGGATGAGGACATCAACCTTGTTTTGTTTTGGTACCAGTCCTGGGGCTTGAACTTAGGGTTTGGGTGCCGTCTCTGAGCTTCTTTTGCTCAAGGCTAGCACTGTACCACTTGAGCCACAGCTCTACTTCTGGCCTGTAGTTTATTGGAGCTAAGAGTCTCTCGGCCTTTCCTTCCTTGGTTGGCTTTGTATCATACTCCTTAATCTCAGCCTCCAGATCAGCTAGGATGACAGGCATGAGTCACCAGCACCTGGCCCTTGTATTTTATGTTTGTTTTTTTTTTAGTGTCACTGGAATTCTGAATGCTTCTTTGACTTGAAAAGAAGATGTGGAGTCCCGGTGAGCATTGGCAAATGGCCCCAAACCTGTTACCTGTTTTATTGTAGTGGGCAGGAGCATAGATTAATGCACCATTAGAACTTATTCCCATGCTTATAAAACACTCTTCTAAGTGCCACGCCTTTGTGGCCACCCGCACTGCCATTTGCTTTACCTCCCTAGTATTTTTCCTTTCTTCTTTCTGGAGGGTAAGAAGCTTGCTAAAGTCTTGCTCACTAGACCTGTGTTGTTGGGCAGAGAAGGGAGAAGAATTCTATTCCAGCAAATGGAGAAGTGAGCCACTGGCCCAGAATGCAGAATGCAGGCTTTTTGCTCCCAGCCAAGATGGCTGACGATCACTCACTAAAGTGTAAATGGCAGTCTAAACAATGAGACTCCTTCTGGAACCTTCCATGCCTTTCCATGTCGGCTGAGAAAACAGTTCTCTGAGGCCTGACGGTAAAGTCTCGGAACATTGGCTGATGAGAAGTAGATTTCAGATGACCATTAGCACAGAACAAATACTGGACACTAGGCCTCCTTTGATGAGTGTTTACTAGTGTGGTGACTTTGTGATTACTACCAAGTCACAAATAAGGAAGCTGGCCAAGTGGAGGAAGGAGAATTGTTACCAGGTGAAGTTTAGCAGAGGCGAAGTTAGTGAGATGCTACCTCCAAAACAAAAACAAACAACAACAACAAAAAGGGCAGGAGGTCATGGCTTAAGTGGTAGAGTACTGAGAGCTGTGTTCCATCCCCAGTGACATACACACACACAGAGACAGACAGACACACACACATGAGGAAACTGAGGCACAGAGGAGGATGCTGATCTGGGGGTTCCAAAACAGGCAATGTGCTTGAGAACATTCAGCCCCCTCACTGTGATCTCCGTGTGTGTCCCGCTCTCTGAAGTGGACCCCACCGCCCATCCGGCTGGCCCTGCTCGGTCACCGAAGGGAACAAATCCTAGCTCTGGACTGTTGCAGGAGAAGGGGCTCCAACCTTGGGAGACACAATTAACTAATCTTCTCCTCCTGCTTCCTTCGCCGCTTGGAAGTCTGTCTCTGAGTTAAATAACAATCGGAAGAATTTCTGTGGTCCCAAGGGGACACCGCATCATCAGAAGACCTTGAAATGAGGGGGTTCGTTTCCGGCACAGAGGGCCCTGGGGCCTGTCTCTAGAGGCCAGGATGGAGGAGACAGAGCAAGATGAAGCCTTCGATTCTTGGCATTTATTCTGCTTCTCTGACTTATTATGTTCTCTCTCTCTCTCTCTCTCTCTTTCTCTCTCTCTCTCTCTCTCTTTCCTGGTTTATTATTTATAGAGTGGAAGGCGAGTGGTAGTGCCTTGGCAGGTGAGATGAGCGGGATGGAGGCCGGAGCGGCCTGCCAGCTCCCTCCCATCCAGGAGTCAAGGAGGCCGTGTGTGTGTGTGTGTGTGTGTGTGTGTGTGTGTGTGTGTGTGTGTATAGCAGGGTCTCTCAGGAAGGTGTGAGCTGGGCATAGAGAAAGGGGGAGGCATGCTGGGGAGTTGGTAGGGTAATAATAGCTCTCATTTATTACTGAACATCACTGAGTCACCATCTCAGGCAAGGTACTTGGTATGTGGCCACCTCCTTCCCAGAAGCCCCCAAGGGAGAGGGATTCCTACATCCATCTTCCAGATCTGGGAACTGAGATCTGGAGGCCTAACATGCAGATATCCAAGCCCCTGCTTGGAGCTGATGTCAGAGCCAGTGCACCATATTGGTCTCCCCATCCCAGGGCTGGGGTGCGCAGATACCATGTAGGAGTCACTGCTCCCCCTGGACTGTAGGATGGGGGATTCCAACAGTTCTTCTCTCTTACTGTATCTGTCACCTCGTGTGCTGGACAAGGGGCCTCAGGATGCTACGTGCGGCAAGGGGAGGGGTAGGGGGCTGAGAGGGTTGAATTCTAGGCCCTTCTCTTTATAGTTTTATTATTATTATTATTTTTTTTTTTTTGCTAGCCTTGGGGCTTTAACTCAGGGCCTGAGGCACTGTCCCCAAGCTTCTTTTTGCTCAAGGCTAGCACTCTACCATTTGAGCCACAGCGCCACTTCTGGCCTTTTCTGTTTATGTGGTACTGAGGAATCAAACCCAGGGATTCATGCATGTGAGGCAAGCACTCTACCACTAAGCCACATTCCCAGCCCAGGCTCTTCTCATTGTACCAGAGCCTCTCCCTTGTAACTGATGTGAGTAGGAGCTAAATAGTTTGAACCACAGGGGGAGCTGGGTAGACAGTGAACAAGTAGATTGTGTGTGTGTGCGTGTGTGTGTGTGTGTGTGTGCGTGTGTATGTTCATTTTGGCATTTGAACTCAGGGCCTGAGTGCGATCCCTTTGCTTTTCCACTCAAGACTGATGCTCTACCAATTGTACCACAATTCTATGTCTGGCTTTTGGGTGGTCAGCTGGAGATAAAAACCTTGTGGCTGCTCCTGCTTTGAACTACAACCTTCAGATCTCATGCCTCCTGAGTAGCTAGGATGACAGGTGTGCATCATGGGTACCCGGCTTACACTGGGTCTTTTTAGGGGGAGAAACAAGGTGGGGAAAGCAAAGCCACATGAGTCAGAGGCCCCACCCACCATCAATGGTCCTCCTGAGGAGAGGGGCATCGAAGCACTGGGAAATACTCTCACCCTGCAGCTTTGCCTGGAGCCAGTTTCTTCAACATTGGGTTGGTACTAGCTAGCACTTCTAAGGAGTCAGGCCCCAAAGATTTTCTTCTACTTCTTGTCCAGTCTCCACACGAAGTCTCACCCCATGGAGGAGACTAGAGATTCTCTCGTGGGTCCAGAGAAGACAGGGGAGACTTGAGGCAAACCCTGGCCTTTGGTGCAAAGGCAAAGGTATAACAGTGTGAACCACAGGCCAGCAGAGGCCAGGGGCAGGGGTGAGAATATGTGCACACATTGGCTGGTACATGGCTGCGAATGAGTAAGAGCAATCATTGTCTCTCATGACTCCACCTTCTACGTCTCCATCCTGCCTCCTTGGCAGAGGAGTCATGGGGGGAAAAGATTTAAGCATTAGGGGAATATTAACCGTCCAGCAGTGAAAACAAATCCCTTCAAATTCTAGTCATTGTCGGCATCATTATCGCTCTTCATACAAAGGTGCCATCTTGCAGGATTGTACATATCTGCCTGATCTGTAATCCCTGGACACATCAGCCAACCCCAGTTCCATTGTGGTTGCCTGTCTCTCTCTCTCTCTCTCTCTCTCTCTCTCTCTCTCTCTCTCTCTCTCTCACACACACACACACACACACACACACACACACACACACACAGAGATCAAAATGTTTCAAGAGCTTCCTTCCTCTTCCTTATTCTCCGACGAAACAAAAGCCCTCTAAAGGTGATTGAGGTTTGGTCTTCTTTTCTTATTTCTTGTCAATTGTGGGGCTTGGACTCAGGGCCTGGGCGTTGGCCCTGAGCCTCTCTGTGCTCAAGGCTAGGACTCTACCACTTCAACCACAGCAACACTTCCAGTTTTTGAGTGGTTAATTGGAGATAAAAGTCTCACAGAAACTTTTCTGCTTGGGCTGGCTTCGAACCACGATCCTCAGATCTCAGCCTCTTGAGTAGGTAGGATTACAGGTGTGAGCCACCTGTGCCCAGCTAGGTTTGCTCTTTTGATTGTGTTCCTAGTAATCTTGCAGAACTCTTGTCTCTGCTTTCTGGGCTCCAGCTACAAACTCCTTTCCATCCATCCTTTCCCCGTTCCCAGGCTCATTCTCTTTGCAGATGTGGATTTGTGCCTTGAGCTCTCCCCTCTCCCTTCTTTCAGGAGTTGCTGCTATTTGGCTTCAGGTCCTGGCTGGAACATAAGTCTGTCCAGACTCTAGACCTTCCCTTGCTTCTCTGCAGATCAGACACCTCCCTCCCTCTCTACCTACCAGCCACAGATGAAACTTTGCCCATGTGTCTGTGTATGGATATGACTGGAATACCTTCTCTTGCCTTCACAAGTATGTATGTTTCATATTTAGTGTTAAGTCTGCTTTTGTCTACCATGTTATCCAACCAGAGCTCTATGCCTGGTAGGAAGAGACGCTCAATACTTTTCTTTTTTTCCTTCTCAATGAATGACAATGGATTCGTGAAGACACAATGGTGCACAGGCTCTTATAGACTGAGATGGGTTCAGGCCAGGGGGCTGGGCTGCCAAGAGTGCTGCTCAAACTGCAAAGCTGTGTTCCGTGGGGAACTGTCAGGCCGGGAGATGGATGGGGTTGGATATCAAGACGCCAAAGAGCCTCTCTCCAGCTGCCTCACGCAGACTGGGCTCCAGCCCTGGAGAATCCAATCTGATCTTGAGCTGGGAGACACTGGGGTAGTGGGGGGGGGGGGGAGTGAGCGGGTTGGGCCAGAAGCCTTCCATCCACCTCCCTCCCAGAGGAGCCCCCTGCATCCCCCCCTACCCCTCGCCCCCGCCCCGAGCGGGACTAAGTTGGGAATGTGCTGAGGCAGCCTGTGCTCCCATCTGGATCTGCGCACCCTCCTGGGACTGCACAATTGTGGCGCTCAATACACAGGTGGACAGGGAGGGTCGAACCCCCAAGTTTAAGTCAAGCTCTGGAGATACTTTGCAAACATCCTCTCTCACAGACACTCTACATTGGGAAGGGAACTCCATCCACTCCGTCCTGGCCGTTTCATCCCACTCCAAGGCTTTAATCACTTCACCGAGAGCTCTACAAGGAAGGCTAGCTATACCCACACTTACAAGCGTTCACCAAAGCCATCTGCTCGCTGCCAAACCCCTGAAGGAAAAATTGCTTACCACCATCACATCAGAAGCCCCATCTTTCCGGGCACACATGCACACACAAACCCAACCTTTCCAATCCGGCCCGCACGCACCCAATATGCCTTCTTTGACTGACTCGAATTTACTCATGACCTGGTCCCTGGTTCCTGGCTTGCTTCTCTCACACATTAAGACCCATGGTCTCCAGGGATAGCCAGAGACCGCAGATCCAAAGACCAGGAAAGAAAACCTCTGAGGTTTCTGCCTGCATTTCCTGGTGCCCGCCAGCATGTGGAAATGACCACAAGAAGGCTGGGACCTGTGTTTTCCACCCCCCCACCCCCACCCATTGTCTGCTGATGGCCCTTTGTGTGTCTATGTGTAGGGGAGCATACCTCTAGGAGGTGGGGGCTGAGGGGGGAGTGTTTGGATCTTGCTGGTTTCTCCTTGGATGAAACCAGGTAGCTTGAGGGGGTGAATGGAGTTGAGAGAGATGGGGGGGGATGGTAGAAGGGGTGACATTGATCCAGATGCGTTGTATTCATCAACTGCTTTGTTTAATGGCCAAAAAAGAGATGGCTTATACTCACAGACTGACATGTGGAATCGGAACCCTTTTGTACAACCACTTAAAGGGTATTAGTTAAATGATAATAATAATTATAATTAAAGAAACTCCCCGGATAAGTCTTATGGCACGGAATCAAAAGATAGGAAATGTACACTTCGTTGTTTACAAAGGACAGCGTTTCTATATTCTCAGCAAAGGGTCCAACACACAGGGCATCTGAAAAGCTACTTTTCTCAGCAACTCTTCCCTTGTCTTGTTCCCATGGCACGGGGGAAGGGGTGGTGGTGGCAGTTCCCTCTCTCTTGTCCTCCCTTCCAAACAAGACCCTCTCACCTTTCCACGCTCTTGGCATCTTGTCCTTGCCACGAGGGACTTCGTGCTAATCAAATCTAGCTTTCTCCTTTCCCCTCCAGTCCTCCCTTCCACCCGACACCAACCCAGCCAACCTGTCCGCATCTCCCTGGGGTCCGGGCTGCCTGCCCCTGCTCCTTTGAGTTTCTGAGACCCCTGAGACTTGTCGGAGAGGAATGCAAGAGGGTGGGGAGGGGGCTTCTTCCTTTTCTTGGGGTGGGAGAGATAAATTGCCCGGGATTTCTGGTGGTGAGTAATGCTGGAGAGCCCATCGCTTGACGCGTGTGTGTCTAGAGACTACTCTCCAAGTCGGGAGGATTTACCAGGAGAAAGAATCCACCTTTGGACCTAACCCCTGAGGTCCTGGCTCCCCCGGAATCGAGGGAGGGGGCAGGGAGGGACACTGGGGAGCAATCCCATCCAAAGTCCCAAAGGGTTACAGACTCACCCCACGAAGTAGGAGATGATGAGAAGCTGCACTGCGCGGTTGATGATCCCAATGGTCCAGCTCTTCACCACCACCGACTTGGTGGTCTCATAGGTGAAGAAGTCGGAGATGCAGTTCATGCTGAGAGAGCACGCAGCGGCCACCCAGAAGGGGTCTGATGGCCACCTTGGGAGACAGAGGACTTCAGGGCAGGGAGGTAGAAATCAAGGCCAGGAGAGGGCAGCTTAATGGGACTGGAGGAATGGAACCTATTCCTGTAAGCCAGGCAATCCTACCCAGTACCCAGGCTCTCTCTGCTATTAGCACTCTGACAGCCAACAGCCCTGGCCCAGGGCAGGCAGGGTGGAGGGGGGGGACCCCTTTATTATTCGTCTCCACCTCACTCCCCTGTGATGTCACAGCAGGGGTGGGGTCTTCAGTCCTGGGCTCCTGATTGCCTGAGATGCAGCTGGCTAGGGCCCCCTGGGACTCATGTTTTATCGGCTCTCTGTCTAACGTTGCTGCTCTCTCTCACCCCAGTGCACCGGCTGCTTCAGGCTCTCCCTAAAGCCCCTGTGATGTCCCAGCCCCCAGTCCCCTCATGGTCTACCCCACTCAATTCCGGGGCCAGTCCCTCCCTTCCTCAGTTGAATTGCAGGGAGAGGGGACTTTTTCTGGGTCTCCGAGGAGTGGGGTAACAAGTCACATCTTCTTTCCCTTCCTCTCTCCCTCCCTCCCTCCCTCCATCTCTTCCTCCCTCTCTCTCTCCCTTCGTTTCCTTTCCTCTCCCTCTGTTTGAGACAGAATCTTGCTATGTAGCCCAGGTTGGCCTCAAACTTGTGATCCGCTCATTGCTGCCTTCTGAGTGCTGGGGTTTCAGGTGTGAATCCCTGTGCTTGGCAGTCACACATTTCTGATCAGCTAGTGATTGCTGGAGCTCTAACTTGTCAAGGTGTGTGTGTGTGTGTGTGTGTGTGTGTGTGTGTGTATTGTACTGGTTATCTGGATTTTTCACTTTTCACTCGATTATGCACTTCTGGAGAGCTGGGACACTTTTCACCACATTTGGTAGTTCTCTCAAATCCTAGGGGTGGTGGTGGTGGATTAATAACAGACCCTCAACACATATGTATTAAAGCCCATTGAATTTATATTGCCAGAGAATATAAGAAATAGCATTGTTTAACCTAGAGGTTAAAACTGGCACTCTAAGCAGGCAACGCGTGCAATGACTGTCAGGGAAATCGTATGCTGAAATCATCTCTACCTATTGTCAGTCACTCTGAACATAGAACCACCGCGATGATGTCAGAAGAGAATGGGACTAGTGTTAGGGAGATCTGGGTTCTTATCTCTAACTTTGTAGCCAAATCACTGAGACCCTGGGAAGCTCCTTTTTGAGCTTGCTTTATCATCTACAAAAAGAAGGAGGTGTGGCTTAGTGGTAGAGTGCTTGCCTAGCATGCATGAAGCCCTGTGTTTGATTCCTCAGCACCACATAAACAGAAAAAGCTGGAAGTGGCACTGTGGCTCAAGCTATAGAGTGCTAGCCTTGAGCAAAAAGAAGCCAGGGAAAGTGCTCAGGCCCTGAGTTCAAGCCTCAGTAGCTTCAAATACACACACACACACACACACACACACACACACACACACACAGAGGAAAATACAGGAATAGGAAAATTTCTCTTTCCGGCCTGGCCTTCTCTGATTTTGCAAGATAAATCCAGGGATTAAGTGTATGTGTGCATATGTGAGTGTGCACGTGCGTAGGTCACGTTACCCCACGCTGATATGATTTCAAACCAGTTCTGCCTCTAAGCTAAATCTGACACCAGCACTTGAATTTGATGCTGCCATCTTCTAACCTCTTCCAGGGAAGCCACAAACTGTGGTTATAGATGGAAAGACGTTGGGTGTAGACACTAAACTCATTTCAGAAACAATTCAATCTCAACTTGACAGGGTACCGCTGGAGAGCAGCCGTCCCCACCGCCCACATCCCTTAGTAGCCAGTGGGAGTGGAATTTCTTACCACTCCATATATACATATATATGTATATACATGTGTATATATATATATATCATAATGAAAGTGTGATAATAGTCCCAGTTCTGGTGGCTCACACCTGTAATCCTAGCTAATCAGGAGACTGAGATCTGAGGATCACGGTTCAAAACTAGCCCAGGCAGGAAAGGCAGTGAGATTCTTGTATCCAATTAACAACCCACCCCCACACACACAAAAAAAATGCAAACCAAAAACAAACCAACCCAAGAAAACAAAACTCAATTAGAAGTGGTGCTGTGGATCAAAGTGGTAGAGTGCTAGCCTTGAGCAAAAAAGCTTGACAGTACCCAGGCCCTGAGTTCAAGCCCCAGGACTACCACTACAACAAAAGTATAATAATATCAAAATTTCTTCCTCCTCCTCCTTTTATTTTTGGAACTGGTCCTGGGGCTTGAATTCAAGGCCCACGTGCCATCTCGAGTATTTTCTGCTCAAAGCTAGCACTCTATCCCTTGAACGATAATGTCCGGCCTTTTCTCTGTTTGTGTGTGTGACTGACTATTTTTGCTTTCTTGATTTTTTATCCCAAAAGTATATAAGGTCACAAAACTAAGAGCAAGTTTTCATCTTACCAAAATGTGATCATACAATCTTATATCGGCACCACTGGATATGTAAGCCAGAGATTCTTAACACAAAACCTGAAAGTAACACTAGCAATACTTCGTGGTAATTAATTTAGAGATCAGCGGATCACGAACTTTCCAGCCTAAACTGGCTTTGAACCGCTATCCTCAGATCTCATCCTCCCCAGCTGCTCGGATTACAGGCACAGCGGAAGCCACGGTCTCTGGTCGAGTCCGCCGAGTCAGCGCCTCTCTAGCCAGCCGGTCGTCTCTATGGTCGGGGCGCGATTTCCGGTGGCGGGACGCGGGGCTGCGCACGCGGGAAAAGCTTCCCCAGCCTCCCCACCGTCCCCGGCGTCCCCGCCCCCTCCCCCCCGCGGCCCCCAGCGCGCCCACCGCCCGCGCCCAGGGATCGTCGCGAGACTGTGGCATTCAAGAGGTGGGTGGTCGCGGTCCCGGAGCTCCCGGAGGGCCCGGGCCCTGCTCCCCCCCCCCCCCCGCAGAGCCGCTCGACATGGACCGCTCCGCGTTCAAATCGGCGGGTCGCGGGCGCATCCATTTTAAAAATAGGGGAGAAGCGCGGGTCTGGAGCTCCGGAGTCGGGAGGGGAGCGCGGGGAGGGAAACTGGTCCTGGGAGCCGAGTGGAGGTGCGGGCTCCGAGCAGGCCCGGGGCGGGGGTGGGGGTGAGCTGCTGCTCGTTGCCATGGCTCCCGATGGAGGGGTGTCGGCTTGGGGGGTGTCAGCACTTGCTCCAGGCCAATGTGGGCCTGGCCCTAAGGAGCACTTGGCGGTGGAGCCCCCGGAGCCGTCCTGGGGACAGCCAAGGGCCGCCACCCGACGGGCTCCCCGCCTCTCGTGCTTGTCCATCTCCCTCCCGCACTCAGGTTCGCGCCCTGCTGAGTGATCATCCGCACACGCACCCACCCTAGACGTGGGCACCCAGGCTCCCTGATCACTCACTTCCCTAGGGCTCCGTGCCCAGCACAGCAGGTCAACATGGCAGAGACGCTGGAGTTCAACGACATATACCAGGAGGTGAAAGGCTCCATGGTGAGGAGGGGCCTGGGCTTTTACCCACATGGCCCAAGGGTACAGGGTTCTTGGGTTTTTGTTTTGTTTTGTTTTAAATCCATTAACAAAAGCTTAACTTCGATGATGTATAGGGTAACAGTTATCCTGTTATACTCGGGATAATGTGTATCTCATACCTTCTGCCACAAATTGCCCAGTCTCAAGAATTACAGGATTGTGGATTTAGAAGAGATTGTAGATACTATGTTACAAAGGGAAACTGAGGACCTGCGACGTTTTGGAGGCCAGAGCTAGGTTTAAAATCCATACTTTTCAGGTCGTTGGTTCTTCTTATTGGCCCTTAGTATTTATTATTGTTATTATTATTTTGCCAGTCCCCGGGTTTGAGTTCAGGGCCAGGCCACTGTTCCTGAGATTCTCTTGCTCAAGGCTAGCACTCTACCACTTGAGCCACAGTGTCATGTCTGGCTTTTTCTGTTTATGTGGCGCTTAGGAATCAAATCCAGGGCTTCATGCATGCTAGGCTAGCACTCTACCTCTAAGCCACATTCCCAGGCCTGGCCCTTAGTATTGCCTCAATAATCTAGCTAGTCATCTCACAGCTAGAAGGGACATAGAGTAGAACTGGACCTCATATGTACTATTGTCCTTCCTTCCTGCATCTGGGTCTACTTTTCTGACAGAATGATGGTCGGCTGCGGTTGAGTCGCCAGGGTATCATGTTCAAGAACAGCAAGACAGGCAAAGTGGACAACATCCAGGCTGGCGAGTTGACAGAAGGCATCTGGCGCCGGGTAGCCCTGGGCCATGGACTTAAACTGCTCACAAAGAATGGCCATGTATACAAGTATGACGGCTTCCGAGAATCGGTGAGACTTGTGACCATACCCCATCTCATTCAAATCTACAGCGAGTTGGGAGTTCCTTTGGGCTCTTTAAAGCAGGGCTGTTGAGGCCTCTTGAAGAATCATGGCTAGTTTTGAGTGTTTGTGCCTTGCGTCCAGACAACTTTCTCCTGTCTTAACAGTGGTTTCCACTTTGTGTTTCCCAATCTTGGTTTGGGTCTTTAGTTAGCATTTTGCTTTCTCCATTTTGAATTCCTTGAGTTCAAAAGGACTTGGTTTTAATTTCTTTCATAAAAACTACACAAAGTTAAAAAAAAATCTACCTGGTTAGGCCTTCTGTATCCCTCCTAGCCTGATGTCATTCTCAGAAACAACCTCTTTTCAGTAACCATTTAAATGCTTCTAGAGCTGTGATACTGTCTGTGGTGGACTTTTGATTGGAGCAGTTTTTATGGAACTAGATGGTCCTTAAAGCTTTGAGTTGTGTGGATGCCATGTGGATTTGCTGGGATTGTACTTTCTTCCTTCCCCTGACAGGAATTCGAGAAACTTTCTGATTTCTTCAAAACACATTACCGCCTTGAGCTAATGGAGAAGGACCTATGTGTGAAGGGCTGGAACTGGGGCACAGTGAAGTTTGGTGGTGAGTCTTGGGGAAGCTCGAGGTTTGGGGGGAGAAGGTAGGATGAACGGTTTCAGCTCTTCCCCCGGGCACTGTCTCTCATTTTTAATTTGTGTGTTGCTTATGTGTCTACCTGTCGCGGCTTAGACACTGTGTCTTGCACAAAGTAGTTCCAGCACCCCATCCTTGTGGGACTGACCACCTACTAGGCATGTCTGTGGAGTTCAGAGGGGGAGCTTGTGGCTTGATCAGCCCTTTCCTCACAGGGCAGCTGCTTTCCTTTGATATTGGTGACCAGCCAGTCTTTGAGATACCCCTAAGCAATGTGTCCCAGTGCACAACAGGCAAGAATGAGGTAACGCTGGAATTTCACCAGAACGATGACGCTGAGGTGTCTCTCATGGAGGTGCGCTTCTATGTCCCTCCAACCCAGGAGGATGGCGTGGACCCTGTAGAGGTGAGGCCTTCCCTTGGTTGCCTTGGGAGCAGGTGATGCTAAGCAGGCCTTGGCCAGCTGGCCTGGAAACAAGGGGTTTGTCGCCCAGTGACCACTGTGTGCTCATGCAGGCCTTTGCCCAGAATGTGCTGTCCAAGGCGGATGTAATCCAGGCCACTGGAGATGCCATCTGCATCTTCCGGGAGTTGCAGTGTCTCACTCCCCGCGGTCGTTACGACATTCGGATTTACCCCACCTTCCTTCACCTGCATGGCAAGACCTTCGACTACAAGATTCCCTACACCACCGTACTGCGTCTCTTTTTGCTGCCCCATAAGGACCAACGCCAGATGTTCTTTGTGGTAAGCAGAAACCGTGTGTGTGTGTGTGTGTGTGTGTGTGTGTGTGTGTGTGTGTGTGTTTCTAATTTTTGTCCGAGTCTTCAGTAGATAGATCTCACTAGTGTTTAGCGTTTGACTTAACCATGTCCATCTGCCCTCACCAGATTAGCCTGGATCCCCCCATCAAGCAGGGCCAAACACGTTACCACTTCCTGATCCTCCTCTTCTCCAAGGATGAGGATATCTCTTTGACCCTCAACATGAACGAGTGAGTGTCTCTCCGGACTCATTCTCCCACGGCTGCCCGGGCAGGAGACAGGTGTGCCATTGGATGGCATCAGGGCTCGCAAGCTCATCTGGGTCTGTTTGCAGGGAAGAGGTGGAGAAGCGCTTTGAGGGGCGGCTCACCAAGAACATGTCAGGATCCCTCTACGAGATGGTCAGCCGGGTCATGAAAGCGCTTGTGAACCGCAAGATCACAGTCCCAGGCAACTTCCAGGGGTGAGGAGTGGAGCGCAGGCCGGGATGGGGTGGGTGAGGAATGCCATGTGTCTTTGGTAAGTCTCTCCTGAGATGGAAATGTGAACCACCGAGGAGAGGCTGGGCTTGGGCTTGAGCACGTGTTGCAGGTGTGCTGTTGGTTCTTCAGCCCTGACTGGGCTCCCTGCCTCCTCCACTAGCCATTCGGGGGCCCAGTGTATCACCTGCTCCTACAAGGCGAGTTCGGGATTACTCTACCCTCTGGAACGTGGCTTCATCTACGTCCACAAGCCACCAGTGCACATCCGCTTTGACGAGATTTCCTTTGTCAACTTCGCCCGGGGTACCACTACCACTCGCTCCTTTGACTTTGAAATCGAGACCAAGCAGGGCACGCAGTACACCTTCAGCAGCATCGAGAGGTGAGCACATCCCTCCCTCACCACCCTAACACTCGTCTCCACCTGCCTTCCGTGAGGAAGCTTGCCATGCCCAGTGGCCTCTCTTGAGTCTGGGATTTGACATTTCATGGTTTGAATTGAATTTTTCTTCGGCCCCATTGGGATCTGGTCTCTCCATTTCTGTCTTTACAAAACGTATTCTCCAGTGTTAGGATTGCTGTATGTGTTGACACTCATCCTTTTGTTTCTTCCACTCCCCCCATGGTGGAAATGCTATCTCTCTCTTTCCTGGAATGAGCATTTGTGCCCAGAAGTATAGCAGTTAATGTTTATTGAGTGCTCACTATAGGCTAAATCATTTACCAATGTCTTAGTATTTAATCCGCATAAGAACCCAGTGAGGGATGAAATCAGACCAGGAAAAAAGGTGAAAACACCTCTCCTGCTACTCTGCCATCGTTCCTTCCCAGAACTCAAGGCCACGCAGGTTCCTCTTTGAAGACTCATATTTGGCCCTTCAGACTGCCGCCTTCTAGGGTCTTGGAGATTTTAGGTTGGGTGGTGTGGCCAAGAGCTCCAGCCTTACCATCTGCCCAGCCCAAGTCTGTGAGAACATTGCTTCGTCCACCCCTGAGTTGTTCCTAACCATCTGCTAACACTCTGTGTCTCTCTTCCCAGGGAGGAGTATGGAAAGCTGTTTGATTTTGTCAATGCAAAAAAGCTTAACATCAAAAACCGAGGATTGAAAGAGGTACCTCTGTGGGGAGGATGAGCCCCTCTCCTGTTCTGTCTGTAGGGGAGAAAGGTGCAGAGGTTCTCTGGCTTCCTTTTCACTCTCTCTTCTCTTCTCACCCTTATAGAAAAAAGAGGTGCGTGTGACCCTTTCCCCTTCCTGGTGCAGGTTTTTCTCTGCATGGCCTTAGATCAGTGCAGCTCCATTGCAGCCCACTGTGGGGCCAAGAGAGGGAGGGGCTTGGACTAACCCAGCCTGGCAGGAAGTACTCAGGCGTAGGCCCTGCATGTTAGCCATGTGTGAACAGTCTGGCTTCCAGGTCTTCTAGTAGCCACTGGTCTGATCTTGCAGGCATGCAGGAGTGGTTTTGAGTGTGCTGGGATGTAGGTTTGAGGATCAGAGCCCTCACTCCCATGTCCTCCCTGGCTAGGGCATGAACCCAAGCTATGATGAATATGCAGACTCTGATGAAGACCAGCATGACGCCTACCTGGAGAGGATGAAGGAGGAGGGCAAGATCAGAGAAGAGAATGCTAATGACAGCAGTGATGAATCAGGAGAAGAAACTGGTGGGCTATGCTTGGTTCTGGGGGGAGGGGCAGGCAGACTCTCTCCGTAGCCTGGGCTAGATACATCCTGGGTCTGGGTAACAAGTGGGACTTCATGCAGGGCCCTGGTGGCTCATGCCAGTCCATCCTAGCTATTCAGGAGTCTGATATCTGAAGGTGGTAGTTCAAAGCCATTCCAGAAAAGCAATGAAACTTACCTCCAATTAACCACCAGTAATCTGGAAGTGGAGCTGTGGTTCAGAGTGGTAAAACACTAGTCTTGAGCATGAAAGCTCAGGGACAGAGGTGCCCAGGCCCTGAATTCAAGCCCTATAACTGAACAAAACCAAACCAAAACAAAAAAGCAGGACTTCCATTGGTAGTAAAGCTGATGCAGCCTGTGTATTTTTTTTTCTTTTTTCAGATGAGTCATTCAACCCAGGTGAAGAGGAGGAAGATGTGGCAGAGGAGTAAGTTTTGGTTTCATCTCAGGGCTGAGTGTCGCCTGTATGCTTGACAGACCATTAGACAGAAGGGTATTTCTTAGGTCTTAGCATTAGCCACTGACCCAGAATGGCCATGTTTCCTCCAATGAGATGATATGTGGAGTGTGTTAGCCCATCAGAGGTTGTCTTAGTGCATGGCATGACTTGAAGCCAGAGGGAGAATAGAATGACATCCAGTGCCTGCCCACTGCTAAGAGTGTTGGAAAGTCATGCAACCTTGGTTTCCTCACCTGTTAGTGGCAGGCTACTTACTCCCTTGTGTTAAATCAGTTAAGATTTTTAATTGCCAGTATTTGAATAGGACTCACATTGAGGAGCATAAAAGGCACTTTAATAAGTTCCTATAACTTAGAAGGTTCAGGGCTATACTTGGCTTCAGATCTAGGTGCTTAAAAGTTGTGGCCTGGGCACTGTCCCTGAGCTCTTTTGCTCAAGGCTAGCACTCTACCACTTTGAGCCACAGTGCCACTTCTGGTTTTCTGGTGGTTAGTTGGAGATAAGAGTCTCACTGACTTCTGCCTGGGTTGGCTTTGAACCCTAATCCTCAGATCTCAGCCTCCTGAGTAAGTAGGATTATAGGCATAAGCTACCGGCACCTGGCTTTGTTTCTTTCTTCTGATTCCCTTGTTCGTAGGCAGGCTTGCTCTATTTGGTGCCAAATGGCCCCCAGAAGGTCCAGGTAGGCTTAATGCTTGCTACTAGCATCACAGCAGAAGCACATAGAGAACCATGTGGTCACCTGCCTTCCTGTGAGCCTCACTTACTAAGGTGTGCAGAGCTCCGATGGACAGGAGCTGGCCATGTATGCCTAACCTTGGAGCCTGCGGCTAGGCCGAGTCCTTCCTGTCTTTCTCAACAGGAAAACAGGACTCTTGATCCAGAAAGTTTGCAAATGAATGTTGGGCAGGAAGAGCCAAAGTCAGAAGGTCTGCTTGCCATGTTCTCAGGAAGGCTAGCGTATGTGCACTTGTGAATTGCCTTGGAAACTGCTCAGCAGTGGGCAGGAGTCAGGCGGGTGTAGCTCTGCATTGTACTGGATAGAACTCTCAATTATGCAGGTTGCTGGCTGCACCGGAAGCTGCTTTTCCTCTCCTTTTGTGGTGTCTCGTTGATTGTATGGTAAATGAGGATTAACCCAGCCACACTGGTCGCATGTCTAGAATCCCAACTGCTTAGGAGGCTGAGATCTAGAAGATCATGGTTTGAAGCTAGTCCATCAGAAAAGTTCCTAGAGTCCATCTCCAAAAATAACCAGTAAAAAAAACACCCCACAAGCTTCTGGTGTGGTTCAAGTGTTAAAGCACCAGCCTAGCACATGTAAAACCCTGACTTCAAACTCCCATTGCCTCCAAATAAACAAAGGAAGAGGTGAAGTGGACTTGGCCTAGTTCAGACAAGAATGAGAAGATTTTCTGTGTCCAGGGGTAGAAGTGGAAAAGAAGTACAGGTAGGCCAGGACCAGGGAGAGCAGCTAGAGCTCGCTGATAATGCATTGCCGTGGCTGGATCTGAAGAAGAATGGTTGAGTCCAGTGGTTGAAGGCATCTTTAGATGTTCTTTCCTCCTGTCCCGAGACTTCTGGGTCTTGCCCTCCACCTCTGAGTCTCAGTTCCACTGTTGGGCAGGTTTGACAGCAATGCCTCTGCCAGCTCCTCCAGCAATGAGGGTGACAGTGACCGAGAGGAGAAGAAGAGGAAACAGCTCAAAAGGGCCAAGATGGCCAAGGATCGCAAGAGCCGCAAGAAGCCTGTAGAGGTACAGACTTCTGTAGTGGGGGAGTGTATGTCCACCCTTTCCACTTTCTCTTGCTCATTACCAGTAGGTCCTGATGACTGATCCTTCTGGGAGTGCTTCTTCGTAGCTAGTGATTATGGGGTGTGTGTGTGTGTGTGTGTGTGTGTGTGTGTGTGTGTGTGTGTGTTGTGTGGGAGGTGGGGTTTGGAAATGTTTCCAGTCCTGAGATAATCATGGAAAATCTGACTTAGGCTGTTTGTGTTCCCTGGACCCCTTGTGAGCTTGAGGAAAAAGATGTAACCCCTGCTCACACTTGATACTATTTAGATCTTCCTCCATTTTCCCTATTTGGTGATACATAATTTCTTTGGAAAGATGGAGGCTATGTACCTGTGGGACATAGGTGGCCACTAGCATTTGGATTCTCTGTCCTACAGGCCAAGAAGGGCAAAGATCCCAACGCCCCTAAGAGGCCGATGTCTGCATACATGCTGTGGCTTAATGCTAGTCGAGAGAAGATCAAGTCAGACCATCCTGGTATAAGTATCACAGATCTTTCCAAGAAGGCAGGCGAGATCTGGAAGGGAATGTCCAAAGAGAAGAAAGAGGTGAGTGGCAGTGAAGATGGTAGGGCGGAAATCTCGTAGGTTGGGGTGTTGTAGTGGACAGGGAGAGAGCCACTCCTCTGTAGAGCTTGTTGTCTGTGTCAGGGAAGAGGTCTCACTCTTTGCTCTGATTTGTGTGTGTGTGTGTGTGTGTGTGTATGTGTGTAACAGGAGTGGGACCACAAAGCTGAAGATGCCAGGAGAGAATATGAAAAAGCCATGAAAGAATATGAAGGAGGGCGAGGCGAGTCCTCTAAGAGGTGAGTGTCAACAAAGTGGCAATTACAATAGCTTCTTTAGCAGAATGTTTTTTGCCCAATCAAAATTGAGAATGGGGTGTTAAAGTCAGTAGATACATTTTTGTTTGCAGTAGCAAGGTTCTTCTCAGGCCTAGTAGGTCATTGCCCTAGTATGGGTGATATATTGGAAGAATTAAGTATTAGATAAAAACAAAGCCATTAAATACATAAAGTATAACCCACTTGCTAAGTCGTATTCAAGTTATATGAAAATGTAGGAAAAGAAAGTTACTGTGGCACCTAATATAAAACTCACATGAGTTTTTATTTATTTTGGTTTTCTTTTTGCGCCAGTCCTGGGGCTTGGACTCGGGGCCTGAGCACTGTCCCTGGCTTCTTTTTGCTCAAGGCTAGCACTCTGCCACTTGAGCCACAGCGCCACTTCTGGCCTTTTTTTTTTTTTTTTTTTTTTTTTTCTATATATGTGGTGCTGAGGAATTGAACCCATGACTTCATGTATACGAGTCAAGCACTCTTGCCACTAGGCCATATTCCCAGCCCCTCACATGAGTTTTTAAAGATGACTCAAGTTGACAGTGTGGTGGGAACTGGGAAAGGCGTCACTAAAATTGGGAGAAGTTTGGCCCACTTCATTTCCCTTGTGCTACCATAGGGACAAGTCAAAGAAGAAGAAGAAAGTAAAAGTAAAGATGGAAAAGAAATCCACACCCTCTAGGAGCTCATCATCGAAGTCATCATCAAGGCAGCTGAGTGAGAGCTTCAAAAGCAAAGAATTTGTGTCCAGTGATGAGAGCTCTTCTGGAGAGAACAAGAGCAAAAAGAAGAGGAGGCGGAGTGAGGTGCGGCGGAATGTGGGGGCTAGGGGCCTGGGGTGTGGTTCGTCTGTAAGAGAAATGTGTTAGGCTTGAAACTGGGGAATTCTGAAGGTGAGGTACTGGAGGGAGGCTGGTCAGAATTAGGGGTCCTTCACCCCTGAAAAGTGGCTGTGAAGGCAGTGTACACCGTATACCATTCCTTGAAGAGAACTTTGGTTTTCAGGACTCTGAAGATGAGGAACTAGCCAGTTCTCCTCCCAGCTCAGAAGACTCGGCATCAGGATCGGATGAGTAGAGAGGAAGACAATCTCTCTTCGTGCTTGTCCCTGCCTCACCCGGGCTCCCAGCTCATGTCCGGTACCAGTTTCTACTACATGCTATGCAGTCCTTGGATTCTGTGCCATCTGAACAAGCTTTCCTGGTGGCATGCCCTTGGTCGGGGCATTGTCTTCAAGGACAGCTCCTTATCATTTGAGGAGGGACTGGGTAGGAGTCTGTCCACTGTCCTTGCAGGGCAGCCCAGGATCCAAGTCTTTGTCCTACTTAGCGACCTTAGAGACAGCTGCTTCTTGTCCTGTTCAAGTTGCCGCAGCAGAGGTCATGTGAGGTCAGGCTCGTAGCTCCTAACTGGGGCCTGTTTCTACTTTTATTTTGTATTTCTGGCCTGTGAAATCAACGTTTAATAAAGGGAAATGACTTTGGAAGCCACGTCCTTATGCCTCCTTTCTACACCTCTCCTCTCCTTTTCACTTTGCATGGTGGTGTTTACCATTCCTGGTGGGGGGCTGGGCCCCCACCAGCTGGGAAGCAAATCTCCAGGTACCTGCTCATTCTGTTCCCGCTGGACAAGCATTGGTTTTCACCCTCTTCTGCCAGGACGTGCCACCTGAGAGTCTAGAAATGAACACTGATCTGATTAGGAAGTCTCTCGGAGCTCCACTCCATTAGTCAAGGCCGAGCCAGACAGTTCTTGGCTCCAGCCTCACTTACCTTCCAGTTAAGGGTCTTCCAAGGCTTTAGTTAATAGAATCAGAATTGACTTATCTTCCCCTGCAGCTGAGAGTGTGGAAACCTGAAGCGGGGGGGGGGGGGGGGGGGGGGAGGGGGAGGGGGGGAATGAGTGGTTTTGTGTGTGGGGGAAATTGGTGTTCAGGAATGTATGTGTGGAGCTTGCGTTCTGTGGAGAAAGGAAAGAATGTATTTTGGGTGGGAAGAAACTGAGCTACCAGACGGGCTCCTCTAGATGGGGATTTATCCACGTGGGAGGGCCACGTTCGCGCGTGCTCCGGCCGGCCGGGCAGGTACAGGAAGCTTCTCCGGTCCGCCAATGGCTACCTTCTTGCCCGCGCTCGATGGTACTGCAATCAGTGCCTGCGGTTGGGCACGGGAAGGGCGGGCCAGCGCCGTCTCCTCTCTAGGCTGCCATCTCGGTGGCACTCGGTAAATTGCATCAGTTTCGCCGGAGTCTGAGCCCGGGGCGGGCCCCTCATTTGCAAAATTCATGAATAATTGAGCACGGGGCAGCGCCTGCCGACGGGTGGAGAGACGAGGCGAATGCTGCCCGGGCTTCCTACTCCGAGTCTCCGTCCTTATGAATATTCATGAGGCGGCGTGTGGGCGTGGCTAGGGGCGTGGCCCCCGCGGGGCTGGCTCCGGCTCGGTCCCGCGGTGACGGCGGCAGCGGCGGCGGCGACGGCGGCAGCGGCGGGCCCTAACGTCGTGGCGCCAAGCCGAGCGGAGCTGGATCCCGGGGGAGCGCGTGAGTGCGGGTGCGGTGCTGTGCGGTGCCGTGTGGTGGGCGGGGGAGGGGCAGGGGGGCTGGAGAGGCGGGGTCCGGGCTGGGGGGGCGGGGTAGGAACGGTGGCCAGAGCGGGCTCTGGAGCTAGGATCTCTGGTTGAGAGGGTGGTGGTAGGTGGGGTAGGGTGGGCGGGGGCCACCAGGAAACTTTGCCGGGGTCGTGGGGGGCGTGGGGGGTGGCGCTGGGGACATGGGGACGCTAGGGATCTCGTGCGTGCGCGTGGGGAGGTGTAGGGCGCACGGCCGGAGGAGCCTCAAGGGGGGGAGGAGGGGGCGAGGGCTGGGGCGGGGCTGGGGGCGGGCTGAGCTGCCGGAGGGACCCTGGCCTCCCGCACCCCATCCCGACGCCGGATCCCTCCCCGTCCCCTAGGCCCGCCCGCCCCTGGGCCGCCCCCACCCCGGGTCCGCGTTGCCACTCCAACGTCTGTTCTGCTGCCTGGCGTCCCGCGCACAGCCCTTCTGCTGCCGTCGCCCCCTCCTCCGCCGCCCTCTGGGCCCCTCTCTGTGTCCAGAGCTCCCCACGGGGGGCCCCTCCAGACCGCCCCTGCCTCGGGGCTGTTCCGTCGCCCCGCTGGCCCTCCTTCTTCCAGCAGTTCACGGGCTATTCCTCTGGCCACCAGATCCTAGGGGTGACCCTGCCTGCACCCAGGCTCCCCCGGGCACCTGTCTGCCCCAGGCTGAGGCTGCTCTGCTCTGCCCTAGCTCTTTGGGTGGTCTTTGCTCCTGGGGTCACTTTGCTTATTTGGATCCCTGTGGTGGCGGTTGAAGAGCGTTTGGATTCTGCAGCTTTTAGGCCATGGCTTTGATCACTTGGGGCTTCTTGGCTCTGAGGCCTGTCAGTCACAGTCGCCACCTTCCCCACTTCCTACTTCCCCCTCCAATCCGGGGAACCCTTTTTCATAGCCTGCACCTCTCAGTCTGCACAGGTGCCCATTAGACACCCCCCCCCCCTAACCCCACTCCCCACATGAGAGGGATTTTCAATTCTGGGCAAGTTTATGTTTATTTCAAACCACCCACTCCGTGTCCCTTGTAATATGTTCAAGGACAAGGAAACAGCCTTGTGTGTTTTTTAATTTTGTTTTTCTGTCATGTGCTCCTCCCCCACATACACACTTGGCCTAGCTCTGCACGTTAGTCACCCACGCACAGTGGGCAATGCTGTTAGTTGATCAACGGGCTGACAGTGTTGTATTTCTCTATGGCCTTCATACCCTCTTCTAGCTTTGAAACAAGTGGAGACAGGGTCACTGATGGGGCACAGGAGGATGGGGAAAGATTGGATGTGGTGGTTTTCATCCAGCTGTTATAGGTGGCTTGAGGTTGGCCTGGTGCAGGTTTGGAGAAGTTTGAGTTATCCTGGGTTACGAATCTTCTCCCTTGCTCTTTCTTTCTTTCTTTTTCTTTTTCTTTTTGATCAGAGCAGGGTTCTGTTCCCCACAAAGAAGATCCATGGGGGAGTCTTGTGGGTGGAGGGGTGTTTTGGTAGCCAGGCTGGGAACTGAAGAGGTGGTGTGGTGCCTGAGGAACAGGTGACGTGATGGTGGTGAAGGTATGGCCAAGGCATGCTGGAGCCTAGGGTGGGGGAGGGGCTGGGGGTGGCGACACCAAATGCCATCGCAGAAATAATGTCCTCCTTGTGCTGGTCACTTGGGTGCTTGACATTGTGCTAAGCACTCTGCATGTATGATCAGATCCTCAGTCTCCACATTGAGTCCCACCGAGTCCATTTTTCTTTTCTGCTACGGAAACTGAGGCTTAGAGAAGTCACAGGGCTAGGACAGTGAGAGTCACACAGCTTAGTCTTTGTACCCTAATAACCTGTGGGATCCAGAGGCTCTTGTCACAGGCTGAGACACCTCTCCACCACGCGGCTACCACCTGGTTTATTTTCTTCTGTTCCCCCCTCAAAACTCCTTGAGGCTTTCCCAGGCTGGTGAGTGATGCCCACATATCCGTGTCCTGGGCTACATTTTCCTCTCTCTTTCTCTCCCTCTCTCTCTGGAAGGGGAACCCCAGGGACTTTTCCTCCAAGTTACCCCACCCCCCGGATGTTCTCAGGCCCTGTCCCGTCCTCCCAGCCCAGCCTGGGCGGGCTCCTCCTTCCCCTTGGCGAGGCTCTGGAAATCCAGTGGGAGGCCATTGCTATGGCAACAGGACTAGGCCCTGGCTTTACCTCATCAAATTCCAAGCTGAAGCCAAAACGATTGGGAAATTAAAGAAAAAAAATGCATTCCAGATGTTTACTTTTTATTCCTTATTTTTCCGTGTTTGGATGAGACAGCTCGGAGGGAAAGGGAGGTGGGGCAGGGATGTGGAAGGAGAATGGGGCGGGGAGGAGGGGGGTAGCCACTCCCAGCTGTGGAGGGCGGGAGGGAGACCGGGAAGGAGGGTGATCAGGAAGGGGAGGCGGAGCCCCAGGTTGGGGAGGAGCGGGTTTTTCCCGTCTCCCGTGAGGTGATTCACAGACAGACTTCAGAGTTTTCGGCCTTCTTGCTCTGCCTGCAGTAGGTACTCCAGCCGGGTGAAATGCCTTGGGAACCGTAAGTGAGGTGTCTTGGGGAGCCTGTTATAGGAAGGCAGCTCCCTGAAGCTCTAGGACTCAGAGATTGGCCGGAATGGGAGGGGATCCGGGCAGGGTTGAGAGCTTGGCTGTGGGGGCCTCCTTCGACCTCCTCCTGGCCCCCTCTTCCTGTCCCACGCTGCCTATGCTAGAAATAGGAGACCTCCCTGGCTGAGCCTGCTGTCAACGCCCAACTCCTTTCCCCACTCCCCTTTTCCTGGGTCCTTGCACAGGCCAGCTTACCCCTGTCTGTCCCCCCATTCTCAAGCAGGGTCTGCTGCATGTGATGAAAGTGTCTACTCTCAGGGAAAGCACGGCCATGGCTTCCCCCCCAGCCCGGGAGATGGAGGAGGAGCTGGCGCCTGCTGGCTCTGAGCCAGGTAATCCTGGGTGATGGGTGTGTATAGGGGGAGGGTTGGAAGAGCAGAAGCTGTACCCCCCTTCTGTCTGGCTGGGGGGTGGTCGTCAAGCGATGACTGTGTTCAGGTGAGAGTAAGGCAGTATGGGATGCGGTTGAGAGGTTCTCAGTGCCTGATGACCCTCAGCTCTCCAGCAGGAGTGGAAACACAACCTTGTTGAGGTGGTGGGGATCAAATCACATGCTTTGCAGAGGAGGCAATTGAGGCAAGGGAGGAAGAAATGGAGTAGATGCTCAGGGATTTGAACTCAGGTCCAGACTCTTTCTTAGGCTTAGCTGATTTTCTTGTAGAAAGGTCATGGTTGTGAGTGAGTCCAGGTCTTTTTTTGGTCATTGGAATGCCTTATATAGAAGGTAGATTTCTGCTCTCTCTCTCTCTCTCTCTCTCTCTCTCTCTCTCTCTCTCTCTCTCTCTCTCTCTGTAGATTTACTTTGGTTTGGCTTAGGTCAATAGTAAGTGTGTCTTCTTGGTCGTACACTGGGATGATAGCATGGGAAAGGTCTGGGAGTGTGGAAGGAGAACAGGTAGCAGGGAAGGAGGGTGGAGAATCTCAGCTGGGATAAGGCTGAACTGTGGCTGATGCTGGTGGCTCATGTCTGTTATCGTAGCTACTCAGGACATTGAGATCTCGAGGATAGAGGTTTGAAGCCAGAAAAAAGCCACAAATGGGGGTGTGGCTCAAATGGTAGAGTGCCAGCTTTGAGCAGAATAAGCCAAGTGACTATCTGAGGTCCTGAGCTTAAGCCCCAGTACTGTAAGCAAAAGAAAAAATGTGTGTGTGCGTGTGTGTGTGTGAGAGAGAGAGAGAACGAGAAAGAGAATATTCACTGAGATGTTGTAGAATGCCATATGAAGGGAAAGGACTAAGTTGGGGATCTGACCTATTGTTGGAGGACCTGAGCTATTGTTGGGGGTCCCAAGCAGGCAGACTTTTTATTTCTATTTTTGGCGCATTTGCTCATTCATTCACTTGGTAGGACTTGGTGCTAGGTGTGAAACTGGATGGAGGACAGTAAGGTGCCACCAGGGCTTATAAATAGCTGTAGCTTACAAGGGGATGGCCTAAACATTTCTGGAGTTGGGAGGTGGGAGATGTTTTCCCAGATGAGTGGAGAAAGCTGGGAAGGCTTCACAGAAGAGGTGGCATGTGACTCGTGCCTACAAATGCCTGAACTCTGCTGGGGTGGGAGCTTTGGAGGACCAGCAGCCACCAGAAGTTCCACTTCCTCCTCCTTCTGGCAGTCCTCTCTCTACCAACCCTTTCTCTTGACAGGTGACCCTCGGGCCAAACCCCCAGTCAAGCCCAAGCCTCGAGCCCTGCCCACTAAGCCAGCCCTGCCTGCCAAGCCCAGCCTGCTGGTGCCTGTTGGGCCTCGGCCCCCCCGGGGCCCCCTGGCTGAGCTGCCATCTGCTCGGAAAATGAACATGCTGGCGGGACCCCAGCCCTATGGTGGCAGCAAGCGTCCCCTTCCCTTTGCACCGAGGCCTACAGCTGAGGCCTCTGCCGGAGGAGAAACCACCCAAGAGGCTGGCAAAGAGGAGGGTGGGAAAGAGGAGCTGCTGCCCCCTTTAACACCTCCAGCTCGATGTGCTGCCCCTGGGGGCGTGCGGAAGGCCCCTGCCCCCTTCCGTCCAGCCTCAGAGCGGTTTGCAGCTGCCACTGTGGAAGAGATCCTGGCCAAGATGGAGCAGCAGCCTCGCAAGGAGGTCCCTGCCAGCCCTGACCGCCTTTGGGGTTCCCGCCTCACCTTTAACCATGACGGCAGCTCACGCTACGGCCCCAGGACCTACAGTGGTGTGGCCACTGGCCCCAGAGAGGAGGATGACAAGACCCTCACCAGCGGATGGTTGCCGGAGGGGCCAGCAAAGCCTGCAGCCGAGGGCCAGGAAGAACACAGCAAGACGGGCGAGGAGAGGTGAGGGTTGGAAGGTTGTATGTTTCCTTGGAGCCTAAAGGCTGGGTGGCTGGTGTGGTGGGCTCTCTCTCGGGCTGTGACCTTCCTCTTTAGGATCCGTGTAGGCTGTCAAGATAGGCAGACCCCAGTTGCAAGGCATTTCCCTGGCAGATGGTATTATTACTGCATGTGTTTCTGTTTGCTCATTCTTGTGTTTCTGTGTTGGTGATGGAACCCAGGGGCTTTTGTGTGTGCTAGGCAAGCACTTTACCCCTGTGCTCAATCACTACAGAGTGTTGTTTTGTTTTTTTAAATCATACTTGTCTTCAGAGTTGATAGGCGTTTGTAATAGAGTCCCAAGAGATGCCCGGAGATCAGGGGGCTTCAGACTCTATGGCCTGGAATCTGGAACCGGTCTTTGTTGGGGAAGCAACTGTTGGGCCCATTTTTACAGACAAGAAAACCGAGGCTCACAAAGGACTCCTCAAATAAGAGGCTGAGGCCTAGTCTGAATTCAAGCCCATCTGATACCCACGCCTGAGCTCTTAACTGCAAACTTTTCCTGTGGGCAGAGCAGCGTGCCAGATGTGTGGGTGCGGGAGTCAGGGTGTGCAGGGCACAGACTCTGCCCACAAGGAGAGAGGTCTGAGGGGAGAGAGAACACAGGAGTAGCTTGGATAGTTTCTGCACAGATTTCGGCTAGTCGGGAATCCAGTCCGTTTGCCCACAATGAACTTCCCCAGAATTGGCACCTCATGCAAAAGAAGACCGGCGAAGGAGGTGCCCCATTGGGGTCGTGGACACAGGGCATGCAGGGAAGCTTGATGGATTTGGGGGAGCTTTGGTTTACACAGGCCATCCTCCAAGCAAGGAGAGCCAGCTGGAAGCACTGGCTGGGCCCAGAGGCTGCCTTCCCCCACCACAGTAGAGACAAGGGTGTTGAGGTATGGGCTGTGTGGAAAGCTGAGGCTTGGCCCAGCCTTGTCTGCCCCGCCCTGCCCTGCCCTGCCTTCCAGCCTTGCCCTTCTCACCTGAACATACCTAGAGGTTTGATTCTGGAATTCACCTCTGCCTTTCCCAGACAGGGGCAACAGTGGTCACCCTGCTAACCCAGGCCAAGTTCTTCCCCCCATCCAAGCAGTGCTTCAGAGGAACAACTTGAGCCTTGGAAAAAAATCACTCTTTCCCCTTCCCTTCCCCCTGCAATCCTTCATGCAGTATTGGCAGGGCAGCCTAGACCAGCTGTGCTCTCTAGCTGGAGGAGAACTTTAACCCTTTACGGGTCAGAGAAAAGAGGGGCTTTCTTCTTGGGAACCACACGAGATGCTTCTCCTGAAAGAGCTTGAGGAATTTAACGCTATGTGTGCAGGCAGGGAGGAGGCAACGCTCTCCTGGGCCCTGGCTCTGTGGAAATGACACAACTTCCTGTCCCCCAGTGGCTCCCAGCAGGCCTTGAGAGTACATTCCTGGGGTGTTTATTCTTTGGGCGCTGTTGTACTTGCTTAGGGAAACACTGTCCCCTTTTTGATTGTGCAGCAGGCTTCAACATCCTGTGCCTCTCTGTCTCCTTTCTCCCTCACAGGAACCCCCCTTCCAGCCCTGCTATCAACGGAGACTTGGCTAAGCCAGCCAGCTCTGAGCCTGCTACCAACGGGGACTTGGCTAAGCTGGCCAGCTCTGAGCTACCTAGCACTGTGAGTCCAGTCATCTTCCTCTTATGAGTTGCATCTCCATATTTAAGAGCTTGAGGTCATGTAGGTCACTGCTTTCACTCTCCTGGTGGTTCACAGGGAGAGGGTGAAGGCCGCAGACTTGCTCCAGGGCTTGGTTCTGAGACCTCAGATTTCTTCATTCCAAGCCAGTGCGGTGGATCATCAAGGTGGTGTTCACAGCACTGGGGCTTCTCCTTACTAGCAGTAACTACTGTTATCTCCCACACTGCCTCTCACTGAGGCCCCACTGTGTGTGCTGGGCACTCTCTAGGAATATTAACCAACTTCATCCCTGAGGAAACTGTCCATCACAGTGTGAGAACCGAGACCGCCAGACTCACTAGGTTAAGGATCTCGCTTGGCCTGAATCAGAAGCCAAAGCCTCTGGCTTTGGAACCCTCCCTGGCTGGGCTGCTATTTCAGGGCTCAGAAAGGAAAGAGCCTTTTTTTCCTTCTGGATTTCCTGTTGATCTCTTCTCT
The DNA here is from genome assembly GCF_023159225.1 of Perognathus longimembris pacificus. Taxonomy (NCBI): domain Eukaryota; kingdom Metazoa; phylum Chordata; class Mammalia; order Rodentia; family Heteromyidae; genus Perognathus; species Perognathus longimembris. The sequence continues at coordinate 52,239,173 of NC_063173.1, read as the reverse complement.
TCACCCTTCATGCTGCTTTCCTGAGTAAACTGCAAAAGCGGCTCCTTGACTCCTAGAGCCCTTGCTTGCCGGAAGCCTTCTGAGCCGTTCTGTAATGAGACTATCCTCTAAACTGACAGATAGGCAGTGAGGGCTGGGAGAGCTGGACCAAGGCGGTGGAAGCCCTTGCTGCTAAGGATGGACAGAGAGCTGTGTGGTAGCCAGGGAAGTGCATTCGTGACAGAGTACGGCCTGTGCATGTGAGGAGGCAAGGAAGCTGGAGGGGCCCTGGGTTGCAGTGAGATAGGAGCTGGGCGATAGTGAGGAACAGGAGGTGACAGCACTCCATGGTCTGAAACCTCTCAGGCTGCTCGAAGGCCTTTGACCTTGAAGGAGGGCGAGATGCCTGGGAAGGGTTTGGAGAAGAGGAATGAATGGCTGTTGCTTAGTTGTGAAGAGATCACTTGGCTTGCTTGGCCAAAAATGGGTAGGGAGGTTGGAGCGGCAGCCGTAAGGACCGGGTGGGTAAGTGGCTGATGGAATAGTCCAGGTGAACCATAATGGAGGTCTAGGCCAGTGGTGGAGCTGGTGAGGAGTGGTTGGATCTGTGAGCATGTAGAGGTGAGGTAGACAGGACGATCAGATAGACCGCTGGGAGGAGAGAGAAAGCAAGAAGCCTCTAGGGATTCCGGCCCATATAACCAGCTCGAGGGCCAGGTTACCGTTTACTATGATGAGGACAGCTAAGGGCAGAGCCAGGACTGGTTGAGATATGAAGAGCTTGCTTTGGGATTTGTTGAGTTTGAGATTTTTTTTAAAGATACCCTGGCAGAAACGAGGCAGGCAGAGGGCTGGATATTGGAGCTAGTTAAAGAAGTCTGGGACTTGTAAGGGTCAAGATTGATAGGTGAGACGGAGGGGTGGCAGTGCAGGAGGGTGTGAGGCCTGAGGTGCCGCTGAGGAAGCTGGGAAAGAGCAGCCATGAGATGGAAGCAGAGTCCCAGCCAAGCCACATCAGCCCCTCGTGCTGCTGGACGGGCCACAGCAGCCCCCAGGACTGCAGGAGGGGCCAGCAGCCTCCAAATGCTGGGGCAGTTCTTGGCGACCTTGACAAGAACAATGAGTTGGCGAGGTAAAGGAGAAGGCATGTGTGGAGAGGGTTCAGGAAGACTGTGGACCGTGAATGTAGGCAACACTTTGAAGAAAACAGATGGTAGCCTGAGAGAGATGGAGGGTCAAGAGTAATTTTTTTTTTCTTTTGTGAAGGCAGAAGAAATTAGAGCAGTTGGTGTGCCAGTGGAAATGATCCAGTAAGAAGGGAAAAATCAATGATGCAGGAGAGGAAGTGTTGGCTTTTGCCAGGAGCAAGGACAGTGGCTGGTTATAGAAGGGGGTGCTGAGGGCTCGCCCCCCCCACCCCACTGGTGGTGCAGGGAGGACTTGGGCTGTCTGTGTTGGTGGCCTCTGTTGTAAGGGAACCGGAAACAAGGCCATCAGCTGAGAGAAGATGGGGAGGTGTTGCAGGTTTGGGGAGAGACGTGTGAATGAGACCACTGAGTGTTGCCTGGAAGTGAATGGAAGAGGGGGTGTCATGGGGTTACTTTGGAGACCAGCTTGAAGTCAGTGGTGACTATGAAGCGAGCCCAGCCACCCTGATTGCATGTTTTTCTCCAGCTTCCCAGGTGCTGGGCTCGAGCTGGATTTAGGTTGCCGGATGTGATGGACAGAATGAGAGATCTGAGCATTGAGAGTACAAAGCAAGTGTAATGGTTGAGAGGCGAGGGAGGGAGGGAGCGAGGGCCCTGGGAACTGGGAGAAGGAAGTCACTGTGCTTCCCAGAGGGGTTGAAGAATGCAGGACAGATAGGAAGTAGGGATGGACCAGTGGGACACTTGAAATGGAGATGGTGGTGGTAGGGGCCAGGCTGTGACCTGGTCAGGCACAGCAAGTTGAAATTACTGTCAGTGATAGCAATGGTGCTAGAAGGGTTGCCATGGTCTCGGAGCTACAATTTTCAAGGACTGAAGGGTTTGTAGGAGGCTGGTGAGGAGGGGCTATGTCCATGTAGTTTAGCAGCATGACTTTGTGTGTGTGTGCACGTGTGTGTGTGTGTGTGTGTGCACGCGCCAGTCCTGGGGCTTGAACTCAAGGCCTAGGAACTGTCCCTGAGTTTCTTTTGCTCAAGGTTAGTTCCCTACCACTTTGAGTCACGGCTGTACTTCCAGCTTTTTTGTGTGTGTGCAATTAAGTAGAGATAAAGAGTCTAACAGATGTTTCTGCCCAGGCTGGCTTTGAACTGCTGTCCTCAGATCTCAGCCTCCCGAGTAGCTAGGATGACAGATGTGAACTTGTAATCCTGACCAGGGCATGACTTTGATACAGGAACATTACAAAGAGCAGAGAGGATGAAGAGACATGGAAGGGGTCTTGGGAAGAATCAAGACCCCTTCCCCTTCCCAGACCCAGTGGCTGAGGAGGGAACAAAGTATGTGCCATGTTGGAGGAGGTGGCAGAGGTCAAGATGGAACCAAGTACTTCATTTGTCCAGGGACAGGGAATGTGGAGAGAGCCAGGGGCCTGGCATCCCCCTGCCCACTTCCGTTCCCTGATTTACCCCCACCATGGGCCCCATCATCCCATGGCAGCCATGGTTTTCTATACCCACAAGCCATGTGCATGAGTCTTATTTAGTCCTTACCCACTGCACGAGGTGGAGATAATTGCCGTCAGCCTCCCGGCACAGATGGGGGTACTTGAGGCTCAGAGAGACCCTAGGGGAGGGGAGGCAGTTCTGAGATGACTCCAAGCCAGGTATTTTTCTGGGCTTTCAGCCTGAATCCCACAGTCTTTCTGCTTCCGTGGGTAGGTAGTAACAGAACAAGATGGGGGTGCACACAGAGCAAGATGGGGGTGCCGCCCATCCCTCCTAGCTACCTTAGAGTTCTGCTCTGAGGCCGATCCCTTCCCTCCCACCCCCACATGCCTAGATGGTCAGTTGCCTGATTTTTCTGTTCTCTTTGTAAAGCAAGTGTTCTTTATCCGCAAACTGTGGCCTCTTAGGAAATGCCTAGGTGAGCTTGCGTTAGGTGGCTGGTTAGAGTTGAACCTCTGAAATGGTAAGAATCATCATAATTGAATAAGGCGCCTTTTCTTGGGAAAAGATCAGAGTGGGGCGTGGCTCTGTGACCCTAGAAAGTCTGTGAGGCTTTCCTGGAGATCACCCTGGGCCCTTTCCCAGCCTCTCCGCATGTTGGTTTGCTCTTCCCCATCTAGGGAGCCGTTAGAGCAAAAGCCTGAGGGAGAATTGTCTGGAAGTGTCCGTGGGGCTCCGCTGAGAGGTGTGTGTAATGGCTTTGACCTTTCTCTTGCAGGTTCCTGAGTCCCAGGTCTCCACCCCAAGCCCCACATCAGATCGTGGTGGTGCTGCCTACCCAGGCCTTCCCACTTCAGTGTCCAGCCCAGCCCCCGAGTCTCCCCAGCGTCATTCACCTGAGGAGCACACTCCCAGCCACGCACAGCTTCCAGATGCCCAGAGTCCTGCAGCTTCTGAAGCATCTTCCTGCCTCCCTGCAGCTCCAGCCTTCCCTAGCACAGCCCTGCCCATTGAGGGCTCCTGTCGTCCCCCCAGCCCAGGGTCTCAGTCGAGGTTGCTCCAGAAGCCCCCGGACCCAAGAACCCTCCCCAGGAGAAGGTCTCTGGACACCAGAGTCCAGAGAAGCCCCCGACGACTTCACCCCAGCTCCCGATGGAGGGAGGTGAGCTGCTGGATCTTGCTCGGACGTTTCCCCCTGGGGAGGAGGCAGCAGCCAAGGGCAGCGTGGACCCTCGCCCCAGCAGCCTGGGTCAGCGCCGCTTCTCCGAAGGTGTGCTCCGTCCACCCAGCCAGGACCAGGAGAAGCTAGGGGGCTCTCTGGCTGCCCTGCCCCAAGCCCAGGGAAGCCAGGCAGCCCTGGATCGTCCCTTTGGGAATGGGACAGAGTCGAACTGGAGTTTGTCACAGTCCTTTGAGTGGACCTTCCCCACGCGGCCCTCGGGTCTTGGTGTGTGGCGGCTAGACTCGCCCCCTCCCTCCCCCATTACTGAAGCCAGTGAGGCGGTCGAGGCTGCGGAGGCTGGTGGTTGGACTGTGTCCGGCAGAGAGGCGGCAGGGTCCCAGCAGGACCCAGGGGGCCCAGGAAGGCCTAGTTCCTGGGTGCAGGAGGAAGGTCCCAGTATCTCTCCAGCCCAGAAGGACAATGGAGAGAGTCAGCCCCAGGACCCACCTGTTCCCTTTGAGTCCCCATCTACAATCGAGTCCCCACCCAGAACATCCCTCCTGCAAGCCGAGGAGAGATGTGCAGACCAGGAGCCACTGGCTGGACAGGAGGCCCCCCTCCCCGTGACCACCAGTGAGGCAGCCCTACCCATCCTGGAGCCAGTCCTGGGGCAGCAGCCACCTGCACCCTCCGACCAGCCCTGCATCCTCTTTGCCGACATCTGTGACCCTGGGCAGGCATTGCCTGCGGAGGAGGAGGCGGTGACCCTAGCCCAGGCTGAAACCACCCAACCCAGGACAGAGGCCCGAAACTCCTGTCGGACTTCCCCGGAACCTGTGGGCCCCGACAGCAGCTCTCGCTGGCTGGATGATCTCCTGGCTTCACCACCGCCTAACGCAGGCAGCGCCAGACGGGCAGCTGGAGCCGAGCTGAAGGAGACACGCTCCCCGAGTACCTGTTCAGAGGTGAGGGCCGGGACAGACAGGAGGAGGCCTCTGGGCTCCGAGGACAAGGCTTGGGTTGAGCTGGACTCTTTCAACGCGGAGAAGGCAGTGATCAAGGCAGCTGTGGGTCTGCACCTAGTAACTCTACAGTCTGGCAGAGATAATACAGGATAGTGCCTAGGCCTTAAATGTGGCATGAGTTCAAATCCTGACCTCAGCATTCACTAGCTAAGTGGTCTTGGTAATTCTAAGCTTTAGTGTCTTTTTTATAATAATGACATTATAATAATGGCATTAGTTCTACTGCCGTTAACAGTAAAACGTAGAAAGTGCCTGACGCAATGCACTATGGCCAACTATGCTAAGTTGTCTGTTATTAGCAGGAGTGTTGTGCAAGGCAAACTAGCATAGCCTTCTAGGGCCTGGGCTTATCTCCCAGTCGCATCTCGAAACTCTGTTTCTTTGCTCAGGTGTAGCCTCGAACAAGTTAACTTTTCCACGCTCTACCTCAGTTTACGTATCTGTAAAATAGGATTATAATGAAGGGCTCACTCTTGGAGAGTAATGGTGGGGATTACACGAGTTAGGACATGTAAAGTAAGAAGGATAGACTCGTCATGTGTGTAATAAGTGTTGGTTTTTTAAAATTGTTATTGTAAAGGTGATGTACAGAGAGGTTACAGTTACATAAGTCAGGTAATGAGTACATTTCTTTTTGGACAATGTCACCCTTTCCCTGGCTTTCTTCCAGTTTTTCCCTCTCCCACCCCCCACAAATTGTAGAGTTCATGTTCAACATGTATTGTTTTTTGTTTTTTGTTCTTTTTTTTAAATCACCAGTACAGTAGTACTTCTGTTGAGGAAGCAGGGCCTTCTGCAAAGTTACCCAGCAAGTTGGTGACTGGGGCCCTGGGCCCTGGGCCCTGGGCCCTGGCATCATTTCCAGGCCCAGTGCCCTTTCTTCTACCAGACCTCCTCTGTCTTTAAGGGCTGGGATCCAGGTGACTTGTGAAATTTATTTTTGATCCTGGCCTGGGCTGCTAGGGGGCGGGGCTAGAGGAGCCCCGGGAGGAGGAAGGGGAGGAGCAGGAGCCAGAGCAGGAAGGGGTTAACACCAAAGTGACTCCTGTGGTGGGTGTGTCTGTCCCTGAGACAGGGGTGACTCAACTGGCTCCTGGGCGGGGCCGCCAGAGCAGCAGCTGCTCCAGTGGGAACTGAGGGAGCCCAGCCCGGGAGCAGGAGCCCCAGGAGTCGTCAGACAGGTCCAGGCTAGGGGTGCGCTCAGGGAGCGGCCCAGCCCTGTCCAGGTCCTGTCCCGTACCCACCCCACCACACCCAGCAGCCCCAGGGCGGTTGGGAAGTGTGTGGGGGGCGTCGGGGCCATGGCCCTGCCTGGGGATGGGGAGCCCAGCATGTCTGTCCTGGAGCGGCTACTGGCCAACGCGGCGCTACGGGACGAGGCTGGCAGGCTCCGGAGCCCTGAGCCCCAGGCCCGCCCACCCTCTGGGGTGAGTCAGGGAGGGTGGAGTGTGGGTATGGGGAGCCCCTCCTGGCTCCCCTGGGCTGGCTGAGGCCAGGGCGCCAGGGCGGGGATATCTTCCGGGGAGTGGGAGGCTGTGTGGTTTCCTCAGGGAGGAAGAGCCTAGGTACTCATGCCCACCCTGACTTCACCAGGGACGTTGTGGAGGGGACCCTGGGTCTTGACCTCTCCTAACTGCAAGCGCTCCCCTCCCCTCCCCAGTCTCACATACAGACTGTTCCTTCCTGCAGGATTTCTATTGGCACCTAGCCTGCTGTTGCCCAAGGGCTGTAAACATGACCACAGGACCATCGATTGAGTGCCCGTTGTGTGCCAGGCTATGCTGAATTAGGGCTTTTTGGAGTGATCTTAGTTGTCTCACATTTAGCCCCTAACAGTAGGAGGAATTATCTCTGTTGAGGGATGAGGCCCAGAGTGGTTAAGTGATTTGCTGAAGGTCACACAGCCAGACTCCAAACCCAGGCTCTCTGCCGCCAAAGCAGAGCTTTCAGGCACCGGGCAGTGCTGACGCTTGTTCTGGATTGATTCCCACTCTGATGGACACTAAATATTCTTTCTTCTTTTTTGCATGTGTTTTTGTTTTTCTCCTGAACCCCAGGGACTCCTTGGCTGGGCCCAGAAGGACCTGCAGAGTGAATTTGGGATTGCAGCAGACCCCCATTCCAGCAGCTTCACCTCTTCCGGCTGGTCTCAAGATGTTCCTCAGGACTATGGCCTTGGGGGCACGGGTCCTCGAGGGGACCCAGGCCTGGGGGACAGGGATTGGGCCAGCAAGTACCAGCCAGGAGCTGAGGAGGGGAGCAGTAGGGAGTGGGCCAGCAGGGGTGGCCTTGGTCAGGAGGGGATAGACGTCCGAACTAGCTCAGAGCCCAGTGATGCCCTCGGGGGGCTCTCAGCCTATGAGAGGGTCGTGGGAAAGCCAGCCCAGCTGGGCCCTCAGAGCCAGGAGGCCAGCATACAGGAATGGGAGCTTGGAAAGAGGGATTCCCAGGGCACTTACTCCAACCAGGATGCTGAGCTCCAAGACCAGGAATTCGAGAAGAGAGATTCACTGGGTGCCTTCAGCGGTGGAGATAGAAGACTCCAGGACTGGGAATTTGAGAAGAGAGATTCACTGGGCTCCTACCTCAATCAGGATGCAGAGGAGGAGCAAGCCCAGGACTCGGGGGCGAATGACCACCATGGTGGCTACAGCAGCCACGACGCTGAGAAACAGGACCGGGAGTTTGAGAAGAGAGACTCCTCGCTTGGTACCTATGGCGGCCTGGCTGCAGCACAGCAGGACGAGGAGTTTGGGAAGAGCGTGTGGCTGAGGGACTATAGCAGCAATGGGGGTGCTGCAGCCTTCGGCGCACAGGACAGAGGCTTTGGATCTAGAGGCCTGAGCTCTGGGTTCAGCCCCGAGGAAGCCCATCAGCAGGATGAGGAGTTTGAGAAGAAGACGCAGAGTGGGGAAGACAGTCTGGGTGATGCCAGCAGGGAGGCGGGCCTGCCAGAAGAGGCAGAATCAGGGGGCCTGTTCAGCCCCAGCCTCTCCCAAGTGCAAGATGGGGCCCTTGGGCAGAGAGACCAGGGCAGCTGGCAGGGCAGTGACTCAAGCCAGGATGTCGAAGGGCTACAAGAGAGACTGCACATAGGTGCTCAAAGCCCTGGTGATGCTGGCCTTGAAGAAGGGGCACTAGGGAAGCCAGGCTGGGACGGGGAGTTCAGCCTTGGAATTGCCCCACAGCCCGAGGCCGCGTTTAGTCCCAGGCGGCAAGACTGGAGCGGGGACTTGTGCCTTGAAGCCACTGAGAGGAGCTACCAGTTTGGCATCATTGGCACCGACAGAATGAGTGGTGCCGGCCTGAGTCCGTCGAGTAAGATGGGAGGCGGTCACTTTGTCCCTGCCAAGGAGTCCATGTCCAGGGCCTTGGACTGGACCGACCAGCTGGGTCTCAGGAACTTGGAAGTGTCGGGCTGTGTGGAGTCTGGGGGCTCGAGCGAGGCCCAAGAGAATGCCATGGGACAGATGGGCTGGTCGGAGAGCCTGAGCTTAAGAGACGGAGACACGGCCAGCCGATTGGAGACCGGAGGGCCTGAAGAGCCCAGGGGGATGGGAGTTGGGGAGAAAGACTGGACTTCCGATGTGGGGATGAGGAGCAGAGATTTGGCTGGGCAGGGGAGGTAGGGGACCGCACCCAGGCCAGAGAGAGTGGTGTGGGGCAGCCCGACTGGTCAGGTGTGGAGGCTGGCGAATTCCTGAAGTCAAGGGAGCGTGGGGTGGGGCAGGCTGACTGGACCCCCGATCTGGGGCTGAGAAACATGGCCCCAGGAGCCAGCTGCAGCCCCCGAGAGCCTAGAGAGCTTGGGGTGGGTCAGGTGGACTGGAGTGATGATCTGGGCCTGAGAAATCTGGAGGTGCCCTGTGACCCCGAGTCTGGAGGGCCTCGGGGCTGTGGAGTGGGGCAGATGGACTGGGCCCAGGATCTGGGGCTCCGAACCACGGAGCTCTCTGGGGTCCCGAGGGAAGCTAGGGAACATGGGGTAGGGGAGGTGGACTCCGGTGGCCTCAGGAACAGTGGCGGTTTGTCGTCTGGCCTGTCGGCTAGAGACCCTTTGGAGGCCCGGGAGCGAGGGGTGGGCGAGACAAGCGGACCAGAGATCCCCCGGGAAGACAGCACCTCGCCTTCCTCCGAGACCTGTCCCGAAGACCCTGGAGCACAGAAGGGAGAAACCCCGGGCTTTGCAGCCAGGTAAGGGAGCCCATCTGGGGGTGGGAGGGCAGGTGCACTGCTTCATACCTGTAACAATCCTAGCTACTCGGAGGCTGAGATTGGGAGAGTTGCCGTTCCAGGACAGCCTGGGCCAAGAGTTTATGAGACTCTCACCTCACCCAAGAAAAAGCTGGGCTTGGTGGCACAGGCCTGACCTCCCAGCTGTGCCAACCACACAAAAGATCATGGGCAGCCCAGGCAGAATGCAAGACCCTCTTCAGAAAATTAGAGCAAAAGGGCCGAGGGTGTCACTCAAGTGGTAGAGTACTAGTCTAGCAAAGTGCCAGACCTTGAGTCAACTCCAGTACTGCCTCAAAGAATGGGGAATTTCCTCTGAGGAGGAAAGAACCAGTTTTTCCCACGGATGGGGCGTGCTTGGAAAATGGAGACTACTTGAACAGTGTCAACAGCAGAATTGGAATATGAAACAGATACAGGCGAGCTGAGTTCCTTTGTTGAAGGAGGGGTGTAAAGTTGCTGGAGGTGTTTACCCTTGGCCACCTCCTTGGGCTTTCTTGGTGCTACTTGTGGCTGTGTGGGGAGGTGGAGTTAGCCACCTCTCCGATGGTTTCTAGAACTCAGCAACACAGCACGGCAGTTCTGTTTCCCCCAGGCCTTGAATTCGCAGGTGCTCCTGGCCCGGGGAAAGCAGGTGTTTTGCCGGTAGCAGAAGGCCCACCGCGTGCGTGCGTGCCTGCTTGCGTGTGTTGGTGTGTCAGCTTCATGGCCTGGGGCCACCACAGCCAGCAGCAAAATGGTGCTCATTGTTTGTTAGGATAGAGCCAGACCAGGGAGCACTTAGGGAACTTGAAGCTGTTAGGACCTGGCTCCTGGCCTCAGGACCTAGGAGCCCCTTTCCGCCCCCCAAGTTTCTGAAATAACTCTCCCAAGGAACAGCCTGTGTCATGGCCGGGTGTTCTAAAATCCACAGAGGTGATTTCACCCCTTTTAGGAAAGGCGTGAAAAAGTCTTGGGATGAATCTGTTTCGATAATATTTCTATCCATCAAGGTTTGGTTTTATTCTCTTTAGTGAGGAGAAATAATTTTCCAGCATCAAAGTGAGAGCTTCCCACTGGTGGTGCAGGAAGGAAAGGGAGGGCAAAGGAGGTGTTGGGTGGGGAGCTGTTCTAAGTGGGAGGGGCTGAGGGTAGTGAGAGGGAGGGAGCCAGAGAGGCTCTGGGTGGGCTCAGAGTGGCATTTGAGATGGAGGTGGAGGAGAATGTGGGGCCAGAAAGGGAGTTTTCTGGGGATCCAGATGGTTGAGAGGATGGGGGGGGGGGGGGATGGACACAGGGAGTGATGGAGTCTGGCAGGTGAGAGACAGGTACAGAGCAAGTCAGGAGACTCCTGTAGTCCAGGAGCACTTACTGGACTCAGCCTCAGTTTTCAACAGACTTGGGAAGCCCAGGCTTCCAGCTGTAAGATTCCTGGCGTGGGAGGGAGGGATCTGCCGTGGATTTCTCTTCCCAGGACTCAAAGGTCCATGTGTCCCAGGGCTCAGCCGCACATGCTGACTCACTGATCTAATGCCCTGTGAATCAGGACAGAGGATTTTGATCCTGTCCCGTGGGTGGGTTCAGAGACAAGTGACTCTTGCTTCTATCAACTGCCCTTAGGTGTGGCCACCGTGTTTTAGTATGACTGTCAAGGAGTGGGCTGGAATCCTCCACCTTCTCCTAGTGGTTGGGACCCATGGGTGGCCGGCGAGGAGGCAGAGCAGTGAGTCCTTCCCTTGGTTCAGGATGTAGGGAGGCGGCTGCAGGCTGGCAGGGTGGGGATGGCAGGAATGGTTGGGAGTGCTGCTGGCGTTGACCGTTCCTGAGCTCAGGGATTAGAGCTGATGCGGGGCAGGTGAGCCGCCTCCTGTGAGAAAGGAAACAGCTGCTTTGGAGGGGGCTCATGTGGATTGTGTGCTTCTGGCTTTCCCAGATGTGCCCTCGCAAACACCTAGTGGTGGTGCTTAGGGCTGGAAAATGCTGGGTGCTCTGTGACTGGGCCAGACTTCCGGTGTCTTCTGGCACACCTTAAGACCTGGAAGTTGAACTCAACTTCAGGGTTTCCCAAACTTAATCTGACTAATGTCGTGAGAGCTGGTGTCCTGAGCGTTTGACAGAGGGAAGTTCTTATGGAAAGTTCCTCTTCCAAGGAAAATTTGAAGGTTGTTTCCTATCTGGCTTTGGGCTCGGGTGGGTCCTGAGTCTCTCACTATGTCTGTAATTTGGGACAAGTGGCTTCTCCTTTCAGGCCCCTCCCACCCCTCCCTACCCCCCATTCCTCATCTGGAAATTGGGAGTAGTGTACTTGCTCTTTCCCATGGGGCTTTGATGCGGACAAGGGTTAGAACACGCGAAGCAAAAGATAGAAACCTGTCCACGGAGTGGACCCTGGGAGCAGTCTTTTGTCTCCTTGGGGCCATTTTTGTCATGATCCTCACGTGATAATCCTTGGCTGGACTGCTGTTTGGGGCAGCTGTGACACAACAGACTAGCGTGGGGATAGGTGGGGTGGCGAGAGCCCATGGGTCTCCTCCCACTCGGTCTCGGTGGAAGCATCACGGCAGGTCCTCTTCTCCTCCGGCCTTCTGCTCATGCTTGGATTCAGCAGTGCAGAAGTCGCCCGGCTACTTGGGAGTCTTCGTGGATTCCCAGAAGTCCCTTGGAGATTCCAAGGAGGCCCTCGTGGCCAGAGCAGCTGACAGTGCGTGATTGTGTGTTTCTGCCCATTCCTGCCGGCCTCAGTCCTCCCGGGCTCCCTAGAGTCAAGGCCAGCTGCTGTCCCTTCAGACACACGGTTCCAGCTCCAACCCTTCCCTTCCCTCATGCTACACCTTCGGGGGGTTCTGATACCCGGAAGCCGCGAAGGACCAGGCTAGTCCAGCTCCTTCTTTGGGTTATTATCAAGTCCTAGGCTGGGTGATGGATGAGTAAAGATGGTAGAAGATGCTGAGCATAATGAGAATTATCCTAGTAATTTGTATACCTACCAAGGGCTAAGTGTATGGTAGGCACATATTTCTGCTACTAGGCCCAGCAAAGTTCAAGTATGTTCTTTGTCCCCATCTTACTGAGGAGGAAACTGAGGCTGAGCACACATATAACTTGTCGCCTGAGTCATTGGTGCAGAAGAGAATAGAGCCTGGGTATGGGGCAGTGGCAGGGTTTTGCACCCAGGTTCCTAATTTGTCTTTGCTTCCTGCCAGGAAGGTCTCAGGTTACAGGTATTCTGGGCTCTCTCGGGTAGGAAAGCAGCTCCTGAGAGGGGGTGATGGCTGAGGCCCTGGGGTGGGCTCTTTAGGGCGCTCCTCCTCTGGCCCCCTCCGTGGCTACCCCTGGAGTTCCCGCCAGTGACCACTGCTCTTGTAGCTTGGGCCAACTCTTGTTCAGGGTGATCTGTCCATTCACCTCATGCTGGTCGTGCATCTAACAACCAAGCTCTAGGGCCTGCCCTTGGCCTCTCTGTCCCACCCAGAGACAGGCTTAAGGCCTAACTCTCCACCTCTTTCTTGACATCCTCCCTGACTCTAAGCTGGCTTCAGGGTGAGCTTGCTCTGGCCACAGTTCAGGGCTGCTCCCAGTTCCACTGCCTTTCTGTGCTGAAGCCACTGCCCCCCTCTCCCACCCATCCCCCCCTCCTTCCTCCCCACACTGCTTTAATTTCCATCTGTCAGCAGCTTGTGGAAGGACAGACTGACACATGTTCTCCCCCCTTCCCTGCCCTTTCTTTATTTCCGGCTCAGTATTGGCTCACCTGCCTTATCTCCTCCCCTCTCTAATACCGGTAGTCTGGCTTCCAGGCACTGCCCTGCCAGCCTTTCCTGGCCCTCTGTGATGGCGCCAGTGGGGTGCATGCAACGTGTGTCAGGGAGTCGCTTGTGCTATGTGAGGGTGTGGTGGGCACCGCCAGCACACACCTGCCCTGCCCAAGGTGTGTGTGTGTGCTGCGCATGCACACTTGTGCTTCAGGGTGTGGCAGCCTGCTGAGGTATGAGGTAGAGAGCATGCGCGGTGCTGCCTGCCTGGGTGTGTTTGTGCTGGGTTGTGAGGAGCCCCAGGCTGGAGATGGAGAAGCCATGTTGAGGTCCAAGGTGACCCTGCTTCTCATTGACTCAGCACACATTGGATTTGTCCGGCCCCTGGGCCACATGCTAGGGGCAAAGACAACAAGGGCCCAGCTTTTCCCAGAGTGGTGGGGTGACAGAGGATCACGGGACTGAAGCCTGGGCGGATGCAGGATGGATGGAGCCCCCATCAGGAGCTGGGATGTGGAGCTGGGGGTGCCGTGCTGGCTGGGCGTGCGGGGAAGCTTCCCGGGTATGGGAACAACTAGGGGCTGGGTGTGTTCTAGGGGGAATACAGAGATGAGATGTGGGGCGGGGCTGCAGGTGATAGAAGGTCAGTCAGGCAGCTGGGCTGTACTTGGCTCATCCCGGGAAGTGTGAGGGTTCAGGCAGCAAGGACAGTGGTCAGCACAGCTGAGATTTACGGGAGCTGGCAGGGACCTTGCCAGGTGCCATAGATTGCCCTTCCTTTACCCCCACCCCCTCGCCGGCTGCCGAGCAACCCTGGGAACTTACAAAGGAGCTCTTCCGAGGCCTCACGTACAGGCCAAGCAGCCCCCAAATGCTGCTCCACAAGAGGAAACCCTTTTTTCTAAAGCATAGATCTGTCACAAAGTGGAAAATCCACACCTGGCCTCCCGTGACAAGGTCACAGAAGTTCCAAATGCAGGAGCACTGAAAAATACCATACAAAGTTACTTGCAGGCTCCCTGTGTAAGGTGTAGAGGAGACGTAGATGTGTGTTAGCTTTAGAAACATTCCTATCTCATTAGCGGGGTGGAATGGCTCAAGTGGCAGAACATTTCCTTTGAAAGTATGAGGCCTTGAGTTAAAACCCCAATACCATCTATATCTATTATATCTAATATATATACTATGTATTATATGTAATGTACATGCATCTATTCCCAAATTTTGAAAAAAAAAACCTAAACTCCCAAGCTCCTCTGGTTCCAAGCATTTCAGATAAAAGATACTCAAGCTGTAGTAAGTATTCCATTTGGGATTAGAACCCACCACGCTCTCTGTCCTCAACCTCCCCCTGCATGCTGTGTACTTCAGTCTGCAGAGAGGGTCTTACCAGATCAGTGACCTTGTTTTCTTCCCAGCCCCAGGTACCTGGCCCGCTCCCCGCCCTCCGGCTCCCAGGGCCTGCTGGAGGAGATGCTGGCCACCAGCAGCTCCAAGGCTGCTGCCCGGAGGGAGTCAGCAGCCTCAGACCTCAGGGTCCCCTTAGAGGAGGAAGGAGCCTTAGCAGGTGCCGATCAAGGGGAGTCCCCGGAGTCTTTGCCTGCCCGGGACCCACTGCCATCCTGGAGGCCGCAGCCTGATGGGGAAGCCAGCCGGACGGAAGAGGTCGATGGCACCTGGGGCTTGGTCAGGGCCAGGCAGGAAGAACATGGGCCCACTCCAACCCCAACTCCTCGGCGGCCCCCCCAAGGTCCTCCACCCACCTGCCCCAGTCAGGACTTCTCCTTCATCGAGGTGAGTGGGGGTGAGCCCGGGGCAGTGGGAGGGGAGGCTGTTGTCCCGCTGTATGAAGCTAGAGCCCCATTCCTGGAGCTGCCAGTTGGAGTCAGCATGCAGGCTGTGGGGGCTGTGAGAACAGGAAGCTCTCTTGTGGGTCCCCTGTGGGGTGGACAGGAGTATGGGGCAGTAAAGGCCTTGATGTTGCCTGTGTTTCAAGCAGGACACTGAGGTCCTTGACAGTGCCATGTATCGGAGCCGTGCCAACCTGGGTCGCAAGCGTGGGCACCGGGCCCCGGCCATCCGGCCAGGGGGGACCCTGGGCCTGTCAGAGGCAGCAGACTCGGATGCACGCCTGTTCCAGGATTCTACAGGTAGGACCGGTGGATTGTTTAATGGTGTGAGTGTGTTGCTGTCTGGCGGTGTGTGGTCTGAATGGGGTGCGGGGGGTGGGGGGGAAGGGATGATGGCGGGGGTGTCACCTGTGATGTGACACCCATTTCCTGGCCTCTGCAGAGCCACGGACTTCTCGGGCACCATCTTCAGATGAGGAGGTAGTGGAGGAGCCTCAGAGCCGCAGGACACGGATGTCCTTGGGCCTGAAAGTCAACCTGTTCCCTGGCCTCAGCCCATCTGCCTTGAAGGTACCATCTAATCAGTCATCTGGCCTCCTTGAGGCAGCCTCGCTGCTATCCTCCCTCCCTCCCTCCCTCCCTCCCTCCCTCCCTCCCTCCCTCCCTCCCTCCCATTCTTCCTTCCACCTATCCATTCTTCCATCCATCCATGCATCCAACTATCCATCCATCCTCTTTCCTTCTACCCATCCATCCTTCTGTTCTTCCATCCATCCATCCATCCATGCATCCATCTATCCATCTATCCTTCTTTCCTTCTACCCATCCATCCTTCTGTCCATCCATCCATCCATCCATTCCCCTATTTCTCTCTCATATTCCTCCTCCCTTTCTGTCCCCCAAGGAGGGCCTTGGAAGGCCCTTTAGCCTGATGGACCCTGAGTGGTAGGAACAACAAAGTTGTTCTTGTTCCGGAGTCTCAGTGGAACTAGGGGATGGGAGCCATGCCTGTAATTTGCTCTGGTGAAGGGAGAAGTGAAGGTGTCACTTGGGAGGCAGATGGGGGCCGGGCTTTGCAGAGGAAAGAGTCACTTTCTGACAGCAGGGTACTGTGACTAGAGGGTGGACTGGCCAGGACCTCGGAAAAACATTTGCTTTTAGCCTTGAGGTAGCCATGAGAGTTGGCTGTGAGGGTTGGGTTGGGGAGGAGGCATTGCAGGCCGAGGGAACAGATGGGCAAAAGCATAGGTGTAAGAAGTCACCCCCGGCCTTTTCCAGCCCAGTTTACTGAATTTAATTCAGTATCTTTTTGAGGACCTGCTGTATGCAGGACAAGACTCAGCTCTGAAAGGTCTGTCTTTAAGTCTTTAAGGAGAGGACCTTAGAGGGGTCTAGTTCTGGCTCAGGGGATTATACCCTCTGGGAGAAGGCTTGACTCTGAATCCTGCTGCTTGTCTTTTTCACATCCATATCAGGCCAAACTGCGCTCCAGGAACCGCTCAGCTGAGGAGGGGGAGCCAGCAGAGAATAAATCAAGCCAGAAGGAGTCCTCGGTCCAGCGCTCCAAGTCCTGCAAGGTCCCAGGGCTGGGCAAGCCCCTCGCATTACCTCCCAAGCCAGAGAAATCCTCAGGGTAGGTGACTAAGCCTTGGGCATCCCTGACCTCAGTTTACGAGGTCAAGTAGGGAAGCCCTGCTTTACAGAAGAAAAGCGAGGCTCCGAGTGGAGATGGAGTGCTTCGCCTGCAGTAATGTCAGATGTCTGTATATGATAAAAGTTTGCCTTCTGGACCTTTGCCTTCTGCCTTCTAGGTCAGAAAGTTCATCGCCCAACTGGCTGCAAGCCCTGAAGCTGAAGAAGAAGAAAGTCTGAGAGGTCATTGAGGTGAGGGGCGTGGCCTGAGTTTGGATCTAGCCCCGGGGTCCAGGTGTGAGTAGGAGAGCTCCTGGCCCTCTTCTAGACTTTAGCTCCCCTTTGCGCTTTCTGTACAAGGCTAGAAAGAGGTGGGTGAGGACAAGTCGAGAGCCTTGGTAGGTCCTTTGGCTCCTCTGAGCTGGCATGAGACGCTGGTCATTCCTCATGATGAGGCTCCGCTGTCAGAGCTGGGATGGTCAGGGCTGGGATGGACCGAGCCAGGATGGGCGGAGGAAGCTGAAGTCTGGCGTCCTTCCTCTGACCTCTCATCCTCTCTCCCTGTTGCAGGTCCTTTCTACCTGGCAGTCTCAGGCAGTGCCTGTTCCGGTCGGGGTCCCATACAAGGCGATGGCTGGAGCCCCGGCCAGGCCCCAGGCTGCAGCCTCCATCCTGCCCCACCTCTGAGGAGTTTCTGGGAGGCACATTTATGCACTTTGTATCACCTTCCCAACCCCCACCCCCCCAGCCTGGATTACATCTCTAGTGCTTGAAGGTTTTGGTCCTTCCTTTGCTGTTTTGTCCTTCTCTGCTTCCTCTTCCAGCCTCCTTTGGGTTTTCTTTTGATACCAATTTATAGCATTTTTTATAAAAGCCTTTGATTTTTGTAATGGGCAGAGCCCTACCCAAGTCCCACCCCGTTTTTTCTCCCGTTGCCCCTCCCCCCTCTCTCCCTCCCCCACCCCCCCCCACCCTGCTAGGTGCCCCATGGAGACCAATGACATTTGAAACAATGAATAAAGTCTTTTTTTGGGAATTAGTGCTGCCCAGGTTTGTGGGATGTGGTTGTAGCCCTCACCCCTCTTTTCAGGCTGCAGTTGGAAAATGCTAGTTTTAGCCCTGTGAGTCAAGTTTTCATGGCTGAGACGAAATACCTGAACAAGACTTAGTTTGGCTCACAGTTTCAGAGGCTGCACTCCGTGTCGCAGGGAGGGTGGAGGAGTCAAGGGTGCCATACCTCTCTTGAAGGCCAGGAAGCAGAGAGAAGTGAGCCTGTGGCTCCAGTCCTTTCATTCCCTATAGATCCCCAGGCTAACTGGGGGATATGGTGGTGCTCTCTGAAAGGGTCTGTCCCAGCTATTCCAGGGGACCATGTGGAGATAGTCACGGACAGGGGAAGAGTAAGGAGGTTTATTAGTGGGGCCATATCTCCCACGGGAGAGGGAACAACATGGCGGCTGCACCTTATCCAGGTGGTAGCTTCTCTGGGGCTAAAGGGGAAGTAGGTAGGTCTGAATGGTGAGTGGGAATGGCCTGTTATAGCTCTAGAGCATTTAGTTTAGGTGTGGGTGGATCTGGGGGCTAATGGGAGGAGCTGAGGCCATAAGGTAGGGGAAATGCTAACACTCTTTCCCCCTTAATATTTCTGGAAATATTCATATCCAGACACGTGCTTTATTACCCTCTTAGGTGCTCTCAGACCCCTCCATTGACAAGATTAACCAAGATTTGCTAGGGTATTGGCACAGTCACCTCCCTTTAACTCACGGACCTCTGTGACCCTGTGAGAGTACATTGGTTACAGTGGGCTGATCGTTCATTTAGACATCCCCGAAACTTCAGTTGCTTGGCACAGAAAGGTTTGTTTCTCACCCGTGCCATAAATCCAGTGTGGGTTGGTGGCAGAGTGCTCTGTGTCTTACAGTCATGTGGAGTCCTCGTAACCCTGTTATGGCTCCACCACTTGTAAGGATGTTGGAGTCTTTCCCAGCATTCAGTGGGAAGATGGGAATCCTGGGGAATCCCTGTCAGCTTGAACTACGATACCAAAAGACTTACAACAAACATCTGAAATTTTATTTCTCACAGTTCTGTAGTCTGGGAAGTCCAGGATCAAGGGGCTGGTAGGTTCTGTGTGAGGAAAACACCCTTAGTTGTCTCAAGGAAGACCTTTTCTCTCATAGCCTTAACTTGGAGGTTAGGAGTTTGTTGTATATTGGACATAAACATTCATAGACCATCATATTGCACCTGCCCAAGGTCTCCTAATACCTGAGGTAAAACTGACATGGTCTGGCTCATTCATCCTGAGGCAAATTGTTCTCTAGCTGTCAGCCTGTGAAATCCAACATGGCAAAATGTTTGCAGAATCGTGGCGGGACAGGCATAGGACACACGATTCCATTCCAAAGGAAGAAATAGGCTAGAAGGGCAAGGGTCACAGGTTCCCAACAAGCCCCAAACTTGAAATCCGAGCATGATCTTCGACTTGAAGCCCTTCCTTCCAGAGGCTGAGGTAATGCCCTTTGGACCCATTGCCTCCATTCCAGTTCTCTGTAGTGACTGTACCTGGGTCATAAAGTATGACCTGGGGCTAGAATTGCACAGTGGTTGGCTTCACTGGCCTGGTCGTGGATAGCCTCACCCTGGGCCCCCATGGACTGGGCCCCAGTTGAAGTTCTCTGCAGTGGCCCACTCCTGTGTGGCATCCTTTGCAGTCCCAGTAAAGGCAACCAGGCTCACAGAGTACACATGTACTCTGTACACGCCACCACAGGATTTACCACCTGTGCCCTATGGGGTTGAGGACAGCCACTGGGGCCCTCCCTGTACTGGGCTCTCCTGGTGTTGAACTTGGAGAGGCTGTGTTAAAAAATGGAGGTGGGGGCTGGGGATATGGCCTAGTGGCAAGAGCGCTTGCCTTGTATACATGAAGCCCTCGGTTTGATTCCCCAGCACCACATATACAGAAAATGGCCAGAAGTGGCGCTGCGGCTCAAGTGGCAGAGTGCTAGCCTTGAGCAAAAAGAAGCCAGGGACAGTGCTCAGGCCCTGAGTCCAAGGCCCAGGACTGGCAAAAAAAAAAAAAAAAAAATGGAGGTGGAAAGCCTTGGGGTGGTACAGGTCACTGAGTGTTGAAACCCTGTGGGTGACCCAGTCCCTTCCTTTGTTCCCTAGATCTTGGCACTCTAGACCAGAAGTGGGAAGGGCAGGTCTAATAATCTGAAGCACCTGCAGGCCATTCACTCTCGCTTGGCCCAGATGAGTAGCACTTGGCCATTTCATACTAATCACTATATCCAGTGGTCACTTGACCACACCCTTCGTATTCCCAGTTCCAAACATTTGTTTGTACAATAAGGACAAAGAGGTTAAGTGCTCTTTTTAGTGTGTGGTTTAAGCTTTGAAGGGAAGCAAAGCTACCCCTTCACTTGATTTAGAATTTCTTCAGCCAAATATTCTGCTGTTGTTTTAACCTGTACTTCTGAGCAGTTATTTATCACTGGGGGTTTTCCATAAGCCCCTCTACCGGTTTAATTTGCTTGAGTGACTCAGAACTCAAGGAAGACACATATTTACTGGTTTATCATAAAGGAAATACAGAGGATACTGATGAAGAGCTACATGGTGTGAAGGGTAGGGGGACTTCAAAGCTTTCAAGACCTCTGAGTGGTAACAGCTTCCCCTTGCTGTGACTGGAAATAATTTGAAGGAGGAGCTTTATTTTGACTCACACTGTGTGTGTGTGTGTGTGTGTGTGTGTGTGTGTGTGTGCGTGCTTGTCCTGAGTGGCTATTATTTCAGGCATGGTGCATACTTTTGGAGGTTTCAACTCACACTCGTTTGCTAGGGCCCTAGGCCAGGCAGCATATATCATGGAATAAGTGGAAGAAAGCAATTTGTCTCATGACCGGGGAGGAGGGAGGGTAGGAAAGGAAAGGAAAGGGAAGGGAAAGGAAGGGAAGAGAAAGGAAGGGCAGAAGAGAAAGAGAGAGAGAGAGAGAGAGAGAGAGAGAGAGAGAGAGAGAGAGAGAGAGAGAGAGAAGGGGCAAGGACAAAACACTCCCTTCAAGCATGTCCTGACTTTCTCCAATGAAGCCCTTCCTCTTAAAGTTTCCATCACTTCCAATATCATATTAAGCTTGGAATTCATCAGTGGGTTTGAAGTTACAGCCCTCATGATGCAATGACTTGTGAAGACTCTACCTCTGAGCACTGCTCTGTGAGCTTTTGTGTGTATGTGGGGACACATTTCAGATCCACATCATAACAGCCACCTTCCAGGGAACCGCCATGAATTCGGCTACCCAGAAACTCCCTGAATCCTGTCCTTTGAGTATTTTTTATGGGGAATTCATTGCATATGCATGATTGCTAAGAGACTGGGGGTGGGAGACACTTGGCAAAGCCTTTCTAGATTCTTCAGCATCTCTTCTTCAGGGGCTATTATTATTATTATTATTATTTTACGAGTGTAGAATATCTACTTAATCTGAGGATTTGACCAGAGCTATAGATCCTTGAAAAATATGTGTCTACACCATTTCACAAGCTTCCTAACCTTTCACAAGCTTCTTCACTGGACATGACTATTTCCTCCTGGGTGCTATGGAAGATGCATGTTCTGGGCCCATCCCCAGGATTTCAACCCCAGAGCCCGACCTAGGAATGTCCCTGAAGCAAAGGGCCTCAAGGGGGCGCCTCTGGGTGGGTGTGTTTTTGTGAGATAGCACCTGTCCCTACCCTTCCAGGGCCCAGCAGAGCTAGGCACAAGCTAGGCGCAAACTCAGTCCCATTCTCTCCCACCCGCCCCTTCCTGTAGGAGCAGGACTGGCAGGAGCCCAAGGCAAACACTTAAGACTCACTAATGGGACAAAAGGAGCCTGGGTTGATCTCAGGGCCTGGGCTCTGTGCTGGGAGGGAGATGAGGCAGGGGCCCCGCTTCTGGGGGAGGCAGTGCAGGGCCTCCATTGTGGACAGGGATTTCCCACACTCTCCTGCTTTGTGGGAGTGATTTAAGGTCTTTGTTAGGAATAGGGAGAATGGAGGCCAGCTCGAATGAGTGCTTTGATGGTAAAGGCAGGTGTAGGACGGATATCTGTGCAGGGAAAGGAAGTGTTACTCTTTTTTTTTTTGGCCAGTCCTGGGCCTTGGACTCAGGGCCTGAGCACTGTCCCTGGCTTCCTTTTGCTCAAGGCTAGCACTCTGCCACCTGAGCCACAGCACCCCTTCTGGCCGTTTTCCATATATGTGGTGCTGGGGAATCGAACCGAGAGCTTCATGTGTAGGAGGCAAGCACTCTTGCCACTAGGCCATATTCCCAGCCGGAAGTGTTACTCTTGTCCTGCAGCCTTTTCTAACTGGGCCTGGGGTTCCCAGGATGGCCTCAGAAGGACCCAAAAGTCACTTGGGTGAATACTTTGGACAAAGAAGCAGAATGATCAATCTGAGTGAAAGGTGGGTCTGAAGGTGATTTCTTGGGAGTTCAGTGAGGTCTGGGAGTCTCTAGAATAAGTGGACAGTCTTCCATGGGATCCATGTGGAAGGCAATAGCTCGGTGTGTTTGTGAAGTCATCCAACTCTTTCCTACCTGTCATCTGAGCAGGTCCTCCCCAGGGTCTTGCTGAGAGCTCTCAAAGGGAAATCTTGTCCCTTAAGGTTGTGCCTCAGCTAGCTCACTCCTAGGCTCGGCTTCTGGTCCCTTACCAGAGAAGGCCAAGGTATGAATGAACTAGGACTATCAATGGAAGATACTCCATAGAAACTGATAGGGGTGAACCAATCCCAGCTGCTTTCCCAACTAGAATTGATCTGGGGGCCCTAGAATGGATTTTTGTATTTGGGTGGTCATATCAGAATGCTCTGGGAGGTCTTGTTGCTGCCCACTATTTGGTCCTTCCTTCCTCTAACATCCTTTCTCCTAAATGTGGTCCAGCCCTTTGCTGTGGTCACAGTCTGCCCTTGAGAGAGTTAGTGAAGACACAGGTGTCAAGCTGGATGCGGGCGGCTCACACCTGTGATCTAGCTACCCAGGAGGCTGACATCTGAGGATTGTGATCCAAAGCCAGCTTCCATGAGACTCTTATCTCCAGTTAAGCACCAAGAAAGTCAGAAGTGGAACAGTGGCTCAAGTGGCAGAGAAGCTCAGGGACAGTGGCCTGGTACTGAGTTCAAGCCTCACAACTGGCACAAGGAAAGAACAAAAAGAGATGGTACTCTTTGTGGGCAGCTCTTAGGAGGAGAGAAAAGATCAGAGGTCATAGCCCACCCATTACTCCCTCGTGAACTGTGGACTCTCAGAGTCATGGCTCTAAAAGAAGTATGAAAACAGCATCTGTTTCCCTGGGCTGAGGTCTGACAGTGAACCAAGTATTTGAGAGAAAGCACTGGGCTTGTCTTTTGTTTTAGGGTGGCAATGGAAGACCATTAGTAAGCCTCCTGCCTCCTAAGCTGATGGTGACCCTGAGTCTGCTTGTGGTTGGCCTGCAATCTGGATGTGACTTTCTTGGGCCTTATCAGGCTCACCTGGACTCGCCCTTCGGCCCTCATGACAGTCACCTTGGCTTTAGCCGCTCCCCTGCCAGCGAGTGCTCATCACAGACAGGAAACATGCTGCCTGGTTCCAGTAGTGTACCACATGACTCTGGGGAGAGTGCCAGGCCTCTGTGGCCAGAGCTGCCTGGATGCAGAGTGATAACGTGCGTTTTAATCGCTGCCCGAGGAGTGACTCTAATTATACTTTTATTTGGATAGCTACTCTGTCTCCAAAGGGCCTAACATCCATTCATTCAATTTTTTAAGAGCTAAATTCATTGAATATTTTTCAATAAATAATGAAAGCAAATTACTTTCTGTGTAGCCTACTCAGAAAATTCCTCCTTGTTTCCCAAAGTGTTAACATTCCATATTGGTATAGTATATTTCTGACAACAAATGAAGCAATATAGATGAACCATTAAACAAAAGTACTTTATTTACATTGCTTTCCCTTCCTTCCCCTCCCCTTCTTCTCCTTTCCCTCATTTTCCTTCGCTTATCCCTTCTCTTCCACCTTCTCTTTTCCTTCCCATCTCTTCCCTCCCCTTCTTCCCTTTCTTTCCCTCCCCTTCCCATCCCCCCTCCTCCCCTTTTCCTCCCTTTTCAGATATTGGGCCCCACATTTGCTAGGTAAATCCTGCATTTCCTTACTCTCCTGCTTTGTGGGAGTGATTTAAGGTCTTTGTTAGGAATAGGGAGAATGGAGGCCAGCTCGAATGAGTGCTTTGATGGTAAAGGCGGGTGTAGGACGGATATCTGTGCAGGGAAAGGAAGTGTTACTCTTTTTTTTTTTTTTTGGCCAGTCCTGGGGCTTGGACTCAGGGCCTGAGCACTGTCCCTGGCTTCCTTTTGCTCAAGGCTAGCACTCTGCCACTTGAGCCACAGCGCCACTTCTGGCCATTTTCTGTATATGTGGTGCTGGGGAATCGAACCCAGGGCCTCATGTATATCCCCAGCCCTGCTTACTGTCCTTTTAAAACAAATTGTTCCAGGATCTCATGCAGGAGACCATATTACAGTGATCATGTCTCTGTAGGTTCTTCTCAGTTGTGACCTCTTGGTTGTTTGTGACTGTCTCTTAGACTTTCCTTGTTTCTGGTGACCTGACATTTTAAGGAAGCTTTGGGCTAGTGTTTTGTGGAATATCAGATATTTTCCTCATGATAAGACAGACTGGGGTTATGGGTGTTTGGACAGAGAAATGAAGTACCATTCTCATTCACCTGACCTCTAGATTGACCTCTAGTATCAAAGGTACTGGGCTGTTTACTGTGACTTATCAATGTTACCTCTAACCTTGATCAGCTGACTTAGTGAGTGATTGTTGATTTTTTCTCCACTCTGAAGTCACTCTCTCCCTTCTTTTCACACTGTATTCTTGTACTCTTTGGATGGAAATCACCAACTGCTGGCATTTCCACGTATTTACTGCAGTTTAAACCTCTCCCCACACACCACCCACTAAAGGAACTGAATTCCATTGGCCACCCATCAGTTTTGCCAGTCATGGAAACTGGGTAACAGTGTCACCAGCTTTACTTTCTTATTTATTTTTTTTTTTTGGCAATTTCAGCTGGTTGGTACATATCACTATTCTAAATGAACCTGTGCTTTGGTTTGATCATTAGAACTAAATTCATCCAGATGGACTCAGGTACTGTGCTAAATGACTTCCGTGCATGGCAGAGGGGATATTGCTATCTTCACGCTATGAATGAAAGCTGCATGTGTAGTAGTTGTAAGGTTTGCCAGAAAAAGGAAACTCGCCACATGGTTTGGGCAGATAGGAGTTTATTGGGGGGAAAGCAAACTGCCAGCTCACACAAGATGGAGGTGTAGGGAGACAGAGGGCAAGGAGGAAGGAAAAAAGAGAGAAAAGAGCAAGAGTTAGAGAGAAAAGGAAAGAGAGAGGGGGCTGTGTTGAGCCGGATTCTATAGGAAAGTATGGGAGATATGGCTAGGTGGATTGGATGTGACCTTAGAGGGGGAGGTAACTGCCTCCAGTTGTGCCAGTTAACTAGGTAACTCAGGTACTGGGCACAGACTTAAACAGGTGGGGGGTATCTGCATGGGGCCATCCGGAGGTGGGCCTTACAGTAGTGAAGTGTTAGTTTACTACATGTGCTACTACCTGTATTACAGTCACACAGCCTGAATATGATGGAGCTAGAATTCAGATCTTGGTCTATAATCCCACCAGAGTTTAGCACTCAAGCAAGTCTGACCAAATTCCTTCAGAGCATTATAGAGAAACAAGCTTTCTGAGTACAGATACAGTCTTGAGTGTGTGGGTGTGTGTGTCGCGCGCGGGGGTTATTTCTATGTCCATGCCTCAATTTTCTGACCTGGCAGTGGGGACAACAATATGGTTGTTGGGGATAACCACAGTGTTACCATAGTGATAAGTTTTCATTTGCACATCTAGTTATTGTTCTGTCCACTACCTGTGTGTACATCATCTATTCAATTCCTCCATCCTTCCACTCATTCAGGAGCCGCTTGCTCTTTGCTTTGGTTTCTCCATTTATAGTAGAGGTTGAAATAGCAGGATTTTTTTCCCGCTGGGGGTGGGGGGGGGGTATGTACGGGTCCTGGAGCTTGAACTTAGGGCTGGGTGCGGTCTGTGAGTTTGTTTGTGAGAGTCCTGGGAGGGCCCACATGCTGCCCATAAGCTTTTTGGGCAAGGCTAGTGTTCTACCACTTGAGCCACAGCTTCACTTCAGACTTTTGGGGGAGTTTATTGGAGATGGCTAATGACTTCCCTGTCTGGGCTGGCTTTGGACCGTGGTCCTTAGGTCTCAGCCTCTTGAGTAGCTTATTACAGGCATGAGCCGCCAGTGCCCAGATCCTGCCATTATTATTTTTTATTTTATTTATTTATTTTTTGGCCAGTCCTGGGGCTTGGACTCAGGGCCTGAGCACTGTCCCTGGCTTCTTTTTGCTCAAGGCTAGCACTCTGCCACTTGAGCCACAGCGCCACTTCTGGCCGTTTTCTGTATATGTGGTGCTGGGGAATTGAACCCAGGGCCTCATGTATACGAGGCAAGCACTCTTGCCACTAGGCCATATCCCCAGCCCCCCTGCCATTATTTTTTAATGAGAAAGTATTAGGTGCTCCTAATTCTATATTATGGTGTGTGGCCTTTGGAGTCACGATGCAAAGAAATACTAAATTTCAGTTATAGATTGGTAAATCTTTTCCTGCCATTCAGTTCCCAGAGAAGAAACTCGAATGGAAGATCATGTCTGGGTCTTTTCTAGCTTTGATTCTGCATGATTTTTAGTCTTCTCTGGAGGAGACATGGGGGTCAGTAGAAAGACCCTGCACTCATAAAATATTGATCCCAGAACAGGCCTACAAAGGGCCTTTCAAACCTCTTCCTGGATTTCCTGAATGGCTCTGTTCTAGAAGTTTCAGTTCCCAGGGGGACCTTTGCCCTCCCTGATCAATGGCTGCAACAGGAGATCTATTGACCCAGCCCTTTGTTTGCGGGAAGCAGCTGCCTTTCTTTTGTTAACCCTAGCCAGCCTGGCCCAGAGCAGAATGCCTTCTGTGCTCTCCGGCT
The DNA here is from genome assembly GCF_023159225.1 of Perognathus longimembris pacificus. Taxonomy (NCBI): domain Eukaryota; kingdom Metazoa; phylum Chordata; class Mammalia; order Rodentia; family Heteromyidae; genus Perognathus; species Perognathus longimembris. The sequence continues at coordinate 52,212,865 of NC_063173.1, read as the reverse complement.
GAGCACTCTGGCAAGATGGACAAGAGAGGTGGCCTGGATAAAGCACGCCTGCCAAAGGCCAGGAGCTCTGCTGGGCCCTTTTATTTGAACCATCTCATTTCACTAAGTCTATCTGAACTTCAAAAGCTGTGTTTGCCCTAGAGTTCTAGAGACTTCTAAGCCCTGCTCACCCCACAGGTGTCATGGAGAATTTTCTGTGCCCAAGATGCACATATATTTTCTCTCCCCCCCTCCCCCCCCATGCCTGCATGCATATTCCCTTCCTTCCTCCTTTCCTCCTCTCATCTCCAATTTTTTTGTATCTTTTTTCCTTCTTGCCAATCAGGGGTTTGAACCCAGGGCCTGAGTGCTGACCCTTTTTTTTTTTTTTTTGTGGTTCATAGGAGATAAGAGTCTTATGATGGAGTCACCCCCCTCCCCACCCCACCCCCGCAAGGGAGGGGATTCCTGGTTCCTCCTAGAGTCCACTACTCTGTCTCCAGCAAAAAGATGATAAACGGATGGATTTATTGGGGAAGTAAAAAGCGAACCGACCGGCCAGCATCGCAGCCCAGACTCAGGAGCTGAAACTGCGACCACGTGTGGCCTTCCAGGCCTGGTTATAAAGGCAAACATCACATAGTCAAACCTGCCACACGCAGGTGGCCAATGGGGTTACAACACTTACAGAGCAAAATGGAGTTACAGTCTGTTTCACAGTATCTATTTGAACCAACCTATCATTCTCGTTAGAATTGGCACATGGATTTGGTGGGGCTCACATGATGCAGGTGGACATGCCTACTCATGGGAGGGCACAGGTTTAACCTTGAACGTTCCTTGAACCTTCCACACCTCAGGTGGTCAAGCAGTTTACACAATCTTATCATAGTGAAGGGGAACTTCCCTGGGTTCTGAGCAGACAGGGCACACTCCCAACTCTGGGGCTCAGGGGCAGGGGAGGCAGCTTCTACTCTCTTTAACTGAGATGGAGTCAGACTGACACCCCTCAACAGCCAATGATGGCGCTGGCCAGATCTGACCTCCTTATTACAGTCTCATGGAATTTCCTGCCCTGGCTGGCTTTGAACTCTGATCCTCAGATCTCTGCCTCCTGAGTAGCTAGAATTACAGATGTGATCCAGGGTCTCCCGGCCTTGTTTTTGCCTTTTTTTTTTTTTGTCTTTTGAGATGGTGTCTCATAATTATCCTACCGATGCTTATTGTTTTTGTAAGGTCCGTCCCTGGAAGGCTCCATGTAAATGCTCCCACCTCATTAAGTCTCCACCCAGTTACCTGGGTAACCAGCAGACCTGGAGGCAGTTACCTCCCCCTTCCCTGAGGTCACCTCCTAATCCACCTGGCCACACCCCCTGTCCCTGCCCTAGTTAAGGCAGGGCTGGGTGGGGGTCGCCCCTTCTCTCCAGCCGTGGGTCATCTCTGCCACAGGCCATCAGTTCCGTAGTAAACTTCTCTCCTGCCTGAATACTGCATGGCATTCTCCTTTACCAGCTACCTACTTTAAAAACCTAACAGTCTTCTATTTCTTTCTGGGCTTAAAGTATCCTAAGTATGGGTGTATAGGAATAAGTGCTATTAGCAGCTTCAGGGGTCTTAGGAAATGTTCTTATGATAGGTGGGGACCAGCTAGTGTTCTGTGTGAGACTGTGCAAAGCCATCGCTAACTCAGGGAGCTTGAAGGGCCGTGTCCTGGAGAGTCAGGTAGTGAGGAAGGCCTAGGTCACTGGGTCGGAGGCAGAGGGAGAGAACAGCACTTTAGGCAGGGAGCTCAGCTTGGGCAAAGTCTGAGGAGAAAAACCCATGACACTCAGGATGGAAGTTATCTTAGGTTGCTGGGGCTGCTATAACAGAATGCCACAGACTTCCATAGAAATGAATGTCCTCGCGGCTGGGGATATGGCCTAGTGGTAAGGTGCTTGCCTCATATACCTGAAGCCCTGGGTTCGATTCCTCAGCACCACATATATAGGAAAAAGCCTGAAGTGGCGCTGTGCCTCAAGTGGCAGTGTGCTAGCCATGAGCAAAAAGAAGCCTGGGGCAGTGCTCAGGCCCTGAGCCCATGCCCCAGGACTGGCAACAAAAACAAAACAAATAAAGAAATGAATGTCCTCATGTTTCTTGGAGGCTGGACGTCCAACGCCAAGGTTTTATCAGGTAGAATTTCTTTCTTTTTTTTTTTATTAACTGTGTTATTATTATTATTTTTTTGGTCTTTTCTTTTTTGGTACCGGGGATCAAACTCAGGACGTTGCATTTACTAGGCAAGCACTTTGCCACTCAGCAATATCACAGCCCAGCAAGTAGAAGTTCTTCTCATTCCTTTCTTCTTGGCTCCCAGGAGGCCACCTTTTCAGTGTGTCTTCCACGTAGTCTTGGTTTTCCTGCGCATTTGATGCAGCCACATTTCCTTTCCCATTTCCTTTTCCTTTAGGTTAGAGCCCACTCTAACTGCCTTATTTTAACTTAGTCACTGCTTTAAAGGCCTTATTTCCAAATCTAGCCATATTATTATCATTAATTTTTACTTGATGGTACTGTTACAGGGTTCAAGGGAGGAGCTTCCAGGTCCCTCCAAGAGTCAGTCCACCACTCAGAGACAGTCTCAAGCAAAAAGATGGATTTATTGGGGAAGTAAAAAGTGAACTGACCGGCCAGGGACGCAGCACAGATTGGGGAGCTAAACTGTGACAGTGAAAAGCGGGCTGACAGGCCAGGGACACAGTGCAGACTTGGGAGCTGCCATTGTGACCCCTGAGCAGTCCTCAAATTGGGAGTTTATAAAGGTAAAAGCGTAGCACAGATGTAGGGGCTTGATGCAGGGCGTGAAACAAACACCCAACAAGTTAAGCAAGCATGGCATAGATTTAGGAGATTGACGCAGGGGATAGGGCAAACAACAAAGTTAAGAAAGCCATTTACAGAAGCAGAATTTTGGAGCCAGGTTGACCTAATAATCAAGATGGAGTCAGATCTACTCCCCCCTACATTTCCTACCATGTTTCCCTAGTCAAGATGGAGTCAGCTCTGCTCCCTACAACAGTGTTAGGGTTTGAACTTAGAGCCTCACACTTGCTAGGCAGGAGCTCTATGTCAGAATAATACCTCCATCCCCCCCCCTTTTTTTTTTTTTTGCACTGGTTAGTTTGAGATGGGGTCTTCCTTATTTTTTTTTGACCTGGATTTTCATGTGGCCCACGATTCACCCATTTTACATTTCTAGGTGTAACTGGGATGACAGGCATGGACCACCGTACTCAGCTTCTTCTGTTGAGAGGGGCAATACTGCTGCCCAGGCCGGCCTGAAACCTCAAGATCGTGGGCCTCAGTTTCCCAAGTAGCTAGGGTTATAGGTATGAACCACTAGTGCCTGGCCAAATGCAGCCACATCCTGCATGTCCCCGGGGTCAGGGTTTCCATGATTGAATCCATGATAGGAAGTGGCTGGGGCAGAAAGGGCAGAAGGCGAAATGAGTCCGGGTGGTAGTGGTGGTGTGTAGGTAGAGGTAGATGTGCAAATGACTGACTGGACTGATTTTTGACACATTAGGACTCAAAGGTGCTGTTTGAACTGAGAAGGCTCACTGGAAAGCGAAGGGTCTCAGCTCTCCATCTCCAAGGCTCCAGCAATTCTGGGAGGGGTGCAATCTCTCAGGCACACAGGCCCACCCCCCCCACCACCACCCCCCCCCCCCCCCAGGCTTGGTCATGAAGGCCACACCCTAGGGAGAGGTCAGCATTGGCCCTCTGCCCCATCACTGTGGGATCCCAGCCCAGCTGGGTGGGTCCTGGGAACTTATCAACTTAGGAAACTTGTCTTCTTTCCAGCAACTCCCGTTAAACTGACATGGCTGCCTGAAGCCTGCAGTTGGCAGAGGCCTGGGGCCGTGGAGAGCTCAGCCACACTGAGAGGAAAAGAAAAATCCAAGGAGCAAAGTTCTGCCTCTGGTGTGGCTGTCCTCACGTCTGAGGATCCTGGTCCCCGCTGTGGTGCGAGGGGTCTTGAGCAGGAAGTTGGGAAGTTGCCTCCTGGGCTCACATTTAAGTCCTGTACCTTTGAGCTTCCTGCTTTCCTCCTCTATAAAATCAGGACCTGACTGAAGTCTCTAAGTGCCCGGCCCTTCTTCAGGTACTTTCAGATTCTGAAAGTAAGAAGGAAGAGGAGAAGGGGAGGGGAGACGGCCTGGGAATGCACTCCTCCATCCCTGGGGAAAGCTGCCCCAGACTCCCTCTCTCCCCGAGTCAAAGTGGGGATGCTCGGGAATCTGCTTTCTTGGAGGGCAGGTAAAGCTGGCTGAGGGTGAGGATGGAGAAGGACGTGCTCTGACTGGACAACTTTTTTTTTGGCCAGTCCTGGGCCTTGGACTCAGGGCCTGAGCACCTTCCCTGGCTTCTTCCCGCTCAAGGCTAGCACTCTGCCACCTGAGCCACAGCACCCCTTCTGGCCGTTTTCCATGTATGTGGTGCTGGGGAATCAAACCGAGAGCTTCATGTGTAGGAGGCAAGCACTCTTGCCACTAGGCCATATTCCCAGCCCTACTGGACAACTCTTAAACACAATTTTCTTTTCTTCGTGTGTGTGTGTGTGTGTGTGTGTGTGTGTGTGTGTGTGTGTGTGTGTGTGTGTGAATCCTGGGGCTTGAACTCAAACTGAGGGCCTGATCTCTGTTCTTGAGTTTGTTTTGCTCAAGACTAGCACTCTGCCACTTGATTTTTTTTTTTTTGGCCAGTCCTGGGGCTTGGACTCAGGGCCTGAGCACTGTCCCTGGCTTCTTTTTGCTCAAGGCTAGCACTGCCACTTGAGCCACAGCGCCACTTCTGGCCATTTTCTGTATATGTGGTGCTGGGGAATCGAACCCAGGGCCTCATGTATATGAGGCAGGCACTCTTGCCACTAAGCCATATCCCCAGCCCGCACTCTGCCACTTGAGCCACACCTCCACTCTGGCTTTTGGGTAGTTCGTTGGGGATAAGAGTCTCATGGACTTTCTTTTTATTTGTTTTGTTTTGTTGCCAGTCCTGGGGCTTGGACTCAGGGCCTGAGCACTGTCCCTGGCTCCTTTTTGCTCAAGGCTAGCACTCTACCACTTGAGCCACAGCGCCACTTCTGGCTTTTTCTATACATGTGGTGCTGAGGAATCGAACCCAGAGCTTCATGTATATGAGGCGAGCACTTTACCACTAGGACATATTCCCAGCCCTCATGGACTTTCTTTCTGGGCCTGGTTATGAATGGCAATCCTCAGATCTCAGCCTCTTGAGTAGCTAGGATTACAGGAGTGAGCCACAAGCATCCTGCTAAACATAAAATTTAAGTTTAAGCTTGATTAGTTAATGGGGTAGTGTATATCACTAAGATCAAGATACAGAACAGGCCAGAAGCTCAACAAGCTACCTCCTTTTTGTATCTTTGATCCACCCCAGGGAGCTCTTTCTTCTTCCCCTGGATCCTGGCCTTGAGCATGCTAGGCAAAATGCTCCATCACCCAGATACTTCCCAGCCCTGTATTTGGCCTCTTTTGCCTGGAACTTTCTCCCATTGGATTCTGTAGGATGCTAGTGGCCAGATCAAGGATGAGTCTTCTCAGGTCCTTACTTCCACTTGGCTCCTCTCTAGGGGTTAGAGTTAAGAGCTGATAAACATGGCCACCTCATTTCTTGACATTTCTCCCACCAAGGTGTCCCTCCTTGCCTTTGAATCCGGGTGAGCTTGTGACAGTTTCTTTTTCTTTCTTTCTTTCTTTTTTTTTTTTTTTTTTTTTTTGCCAGTCCTGGAGCTTGAACTCAGGGCCTGAGCACTGTCCCTGGCTTCTTTTTGTTCAAGGCTAGCACTCTGCCACTTGAGCCACAGCGCCACTTCTGGCTTTTTCTACATATGTGGTGCTGGGGAATTGAACCCAGGGCTTCATGTATATGAGGCGAACACTCTACCACTAGGCCATATTCTCAGCCCCTTTTTAATTTTTTTTTTTTTTTTGCCAGTCCTGGGGCTTGGACTCAGGGCCCGAGCAGTGTTCCTGGCTTCTTTTTGTTCAAGCATCTTCCCAGTTTTGGGCTAATGGTTGGTTCTCTGAGTTCATGGCCCCTACCAACCACAGGCATCACATCACATGATGTGATTCCACCCTCAGGGCTTTGGCTTTTTATCAGGGTTCTGGAAAAAAGGAGCATGTGAATTTTTGAAGCACTGAGAATCTTGGGCAAGCAAGTACATGAGCATTGCTTACCATTGCCTTAGGGGCATAGTGTTCAGGAGATGTTTATGTCAAAACAAACCCCCACCCCTCCCCCTCCTGTGGCACCTTGACCCTCAGAACTCTATTCTGAGGTCTCAAATCCATGTCATACTCTTTTTACATTATGACACATCATTTTTTTTTTTTTTTTTGCCAGTCCTGGGGCTTGAACTTAGGGCCTGGGCACTGTCCCTGGCTTCTTTTTGCTCAAGGCTAGTACTCTGCCACAGTGTCACTTCTGTTTTTTTCTGTTTATGTGGTTCTGAGGAATCGAACCCAGGGCTTCGTGCACACTAGGCAATCACTCTATTACTATGCCACATTCTCAGGCCCAACACCATCTTTTATTATGAAATAACATTCGAAATGCTATACAGATGAATTATAACATGGCAATTAAAATTATAGGCTAGGCTGGGCATTGGTGGCTCATGCCGTGATCTTGGCTACTCAGGAAGCTGAGATCTGAGGATTTGAAGCCAGACCAAGCAGGAAAAACAGTGAGTTTCTTCTCACCAAATAATAATCAACAAATAAAAGCAGAAGTGAAGCTGTGGTTAAAATGATAAAGCACTAGCCTTGAGCAAAAGAGCTCTGGGACAGCACCCTGCCCCTGAGTTTAAGCTCTAAGACCAGCACCAAAATAAAAAGATAGGAAAAGGTAGGTTGGGCCAAGCTCATGCCTATAATCCTAGCTACTCAGGAGGCTGAGATCTGAGGATCATGGTTTCAAACAGCCCAATCAGGAGAAGTTTGGGGATCTCTTATCACCAATGAACTTGCAAAGGCCAGAGGTGGGGAGTTGCTAGCATTAAGTGAAGAAGTCAGGTAAGAGTACAAGGCCAAGTTCAAGCCCCAGTACTGGCACCAAAAAAAAAAAAAAAAAGGTAAATAAAATGACAGGCTGGCACAGTGTCTTTTCATTTAGTTATCATCCTTATAAAATACATAATCTTGGTTTTGTCCAGGGCTACAGTGAAGACTACTGTTGTGCCAAGTCGCGAGACCACCACCAAGAAGACCACCGAGACTCAGACATTCCGAAATGCAATAGCAAGGCAAGACTTTATTCAAGCGGGGCCGCGGCCCGGGCCTTGTCCTACCCACCGACACAGCGGAGGTTAGGAGGCAGCCCCCAGCTGCGATTACACAGAGTTTATAAAGGCAAAAGACAAAGTTACAGCAATTAGGTGTTTAAGCAAGCAAGATTACGAGTACAAATCTGATTGGCTCAGGGCTCGAGGCCTTCTAGGGGTGGTTAGAGTTAAGCATTCCCAGTCGTTAGAGTTCTCGACTGGCTGGGCCCTAATAAACTTGTCCTGGGTTTGCTCACAGGGCCTGCTTATCTCAGGTTTAAGTGGTAAAGTGGGGCCTGACTTCAGTCTGGCTCTTCATTTCCCCCCTTCACTACTAGAAATGATAATGCATTTGCAGCATTCATGTGGATTTATTAAATGTTAGGCAAACAAAACCGTATTAGTATGGTGCTGAAGTATCAACTTGTATGCTTGGCATAATTACTGACTTTTTTTTTTTTTTTTTTGTCCATGTGTCAGTGTTGGAGTTTGATCTCAGGGTCTTTTTTTTTTTTTTTTGGCCAGTCCTGGGCCTTGGACTCAGGGCCTGAGCACTGTCCCTGGCTTCTTCCCGCTCAAGGCTAGCACTCTGCCACTTGAGCCACAGCGCCGCTTCTGGCCGTTTTCTGTATATGTGGTGCTGGGGAATCGAACCTAGGGCCTCATGTATCCGAGGCAGGCACTCTTGCCACTAGGCTATATCCCCAGCCCTGATCTCAGGGTCTTGATAAGCCAGTTCTACCATCAGCCATGCATCTAGCCTGGCTTTTTGCTGTTTATTTTGGAGATGGACTCCTACAAAGTTTCCTGCCTGTGCTGACTTGAAATTGTAATCCTCCAGATTTCAGCTAGGATTACAGGTGTGAGCCATAGTATCCAGCTATTTTATTTTTTTTAAACAATTTTTACTGAGATTTAAGTCATTTCTCATAAAGGACCTAATTAAAGTATGCAGTTCAATTGCATTTAGTATACTCTCAGAGTGGGGCAACCACCACCACCACAAGCAGTTTTAGGACAGTCTCATGATCTCATAAAGATATGTTGCATTGGGGTTGGGAATGTGGCTTAGTGGTAGAGTGCTTGCCTAGCATGCATAAAGCCCTGGGTTCAATTCCTCAGTACCATATAAGCAGAAAAGGCCAGAAGTGGGGCTGCAGCTCAAGTGGTAGGGCTCTAGCCTTGAGCAAAAAGAAGCTCAGGGACAGTGCTCAAGCTCTGAGTTCAAGCCCCAGGACTGGCAAAAAAAACTCCAAAACTTATAGGCACAGGAAGGAACTTCCTGAATAGAGTCCCAGGGGCACAACAAATAGGGGAAAGACTCAACAAATGGGACTACTACAAATTAAAAAGTTTCTGCACAGCTAAGGTCATAGCCACCAAAATAGAAAGACAGCCAACGATATGGGAAAGGATATTTACCAGCACAGCAACAGTCAAAGGCCTGATATCAGTCATCTACAGAGAACTCAAAAACTAAGCCCCTCCAAGCCCAATAAACCTATTAGGAAATGGGTAAAAGAGCTAAAGAGAGACTTCACAAGAGAAGATATAAAAATGGCAAAGAAACACATGAGGAAATGCTCAACATCCCTGCTAGTAAAGGAAATGCAAATAAAAACAACCCTGAGATACCACCTCACCCCAGTTAGAATGGCCTATACTCTGAACTCAGGAAACAACAAATGCTGGAGGGGCTGTGGGGAAAGAGGAACCCTTCTCCATTGTTGGTGGGAGTGCAAATTAGTACAACCACTTTGGAGAACAGTATGGAGGTTTCTCAAAAAGCTCAATATAGACCTACCCTATGACCCAGCCATACCACTCCTAGGCATCTATCCTAAACAGCAAAACCCAAGATATCAAAAAGACATTTGTACTTCCATGTTTATCGCGGCACAATTCACAATAGCCAAAATATGGAAACAACCCAGATGCCCCTCCACAGACGAATGGATCCAAAAAATATGGTACTTATACACAATGGAATACTACATAGCGATTAGGAATGGTGAAATATTGTTATTCGCAGGGAAATGGTCAGAACTGGAACAAATAATGTTGAGTGAGACAAGCCTAGAACACAGAAAACAAAGGGGCATGATCTCCCTGATATATGACTGTTAACAAAGGGAGAGGGAGAGACAGTAGAGACCAAGTCTGTGAACACTGTATATGTTCTTGATACATTGTATATTGCATATGTGTCTACCTGACCTAGACAAGGGATGGAAAAACAGGTTGTAAGATATCACAAGAAATGTACTCACTGCCCTACTATGTAACTGCACCCTCTTTGCACAACACCTTGTAAAAAAATTTATGTTCAATTAATAAAAAAAAAATCATAAAAAAAACTCCAAAAAACAAAACCCCAAAACAAAACAAAAAACCCAGCAGATATCTCTGAGCCATAATCCTCTCCCTTTTCGGGCAACTGCCAGGCTATTTTCCAAGCAGTCGCATCCATGTCACCTTTGCTGCTTAAATCATGCTGCTGTCCCTTTTCACTCTGTGCTCACTTTTTGTCATTTCCAGTGTGACAAATCCTCTTATTTACGCTTCCCAGAACAGCTGGAATGACAGACACACACTGCCCTGCCCACCTTTTTCTATTGAGATGGGAAGTCCTATGAATCTTTGGGCCCCAGCTGGCCTCACACTCTGATCCTTCCACTCTCTGCCTCCCAGGGAGCTAGAATGATGGGAGCCAGCCACCAGGGCCTGGGTAATGCCTCTTTTTCATCCCTACCTGGCCTAATGATTGTGAAGTGGGATGTCTGTGGCTTTGCTTTGTATTTCCTTGATGGCTAAGGATGTTGTTCACATTTCCATTTCTTGCTGGCCTTTGGTGATCTATTTTCATTGGAGGAATGATCTCCTCCTCCTCCTCCTCCTCCTCCTCCTCCTCCTCCTCCTCCTCCTCCTCCTCCTCCTCCTCCTCCTCCTCCTCCTCCTCCTCCTCGTCCTCCTCCTCCTCCTCCTCGTCTTCCTTGTCTTCCTTCTCCACCTCCACCTCCTTGTCTTCCTTCTCCACCTCCACCTCCTTCTTTTTTGCCAGTCCTGAGGCTTGAAATCAGGGCCTGGACACTGTCCCTGAGCTTCTTTTGCTCAAGGCTAGCACTCTACCACTTGAGCCACAGCACCACATCTGGCCTTTTCTGTGTATGTGGTGCTGAGGAATGGAATACAGGGTTTCATGCATGCTAGGCAAGTACTCTGTCACTAAGCCACATTCCCAGCCCTGCAGAAAAGACTACTTTTAGTCTTAGCTGATTTGTCTTTTTGGAGACAGAAGTTCATTAAATATTCCTGAGGCAAGTCCTTTGGACTGTTTTATCTTCAAGGATATTTAGGAAAGGCATTTCATAGCTTCCTTGTTCCTGTGTTTATGAGCTAGAGAATTACATCAGAAACTAAACATTGTGTCGTCCAATGAGGTATTGCTGACACCTCTTTTCAGGCCACAGCTCAACACACATTCTTGGTGCTGTGGGAATAGACAAGGTCTTTCTGGTTCCTTTGGTCTTGCGCTCTCTTTTCTCCAGCTTCACCTAAATTGGATCCACCTATCTCAAGGGGGTGGGGGCAGTGCCCACACCCACCTGGTTCTTCTGAATCTTACACATATTACTGACTCTCAAGAGCTACATGCAGTTTCCTGTCCCTCCTTTCATTTCTGTTTTCTTTTTAATTTTCATGTCGTTAATGTACAGAATAAGGGTTTCATCATGACATTTCCATGCTTGCTTCTAATGTACTTTGAAGTCAGGTGCAGTGACTCCCACCTGTAATCCTAGCTGCTGTAGGAAACTCTTCTTTTTTTGCCTGTATGGGGCTTGAACTTGGGGCCTGGGCTCTGTCTGTGAGCTCTTTATGCCAAGGCTAATGCTCAACCACTTTGAGGCACAGCACCATTTCTGGTTCTTTGGTGGTTAATTGGAGATAAGTGTCTCACCGACTTTAGTGCTGGGCTGGCTTTGAACTGCAATCCTCAGATCTCAGAGTCCTGAGTAGCTAGGTTTATAAGTGTGAGCCATTATAGCCTGTCTTGTGAAACTCTTATCTCCAATTAACTACCAAAAAGCCAAAAGTAGTAGACTGCCAGCCTTGAGCAGAAAAAGCTCTAAGGGACAGGCCCCAGGCCCTGAGTTCAAGCCCAAGTATCAGCACACACACACATACACACACACACACACACACACACACACACACACACTTTGGAGTCAAGCACTGGTGGCTCATGCTTGTAATCCTAGCTACTCAGGAGACTGAGATCTGAGGATCGTGGTTCGAAGCCAGCTCAGGCTGCAAAGTCCATGAGACTCTTATCTCCAATAAAAAGTACCCAGAAAAAGCCAGAAGTGGTGCTGTAGCTCAAGCGACAGAGCACTAGTCTTAGGAAAAAGAATCTCAGGGACAGAACCCAGGTCCTGAGTTGAAGCTCCAGGACTTGCAAAAAACAAAAACAAAACAAAACAGCAACAACAAAACAATCCAAAAATGAAACTTGAGTCATGTTTTCTCCTCTTAGTCCCCTCTTTATGCTCCTGACCTTGCATCTGTTGTTGTTTGTGCTATTTAAAAACCATTTGTGTGTATGCACATATGTATGTGCATATATCTATATCTATCTATCTAGCTGGTTTAAAATTTTTTCTTTTTCTTTTTGATACTTGGGACCAAACCCAGGATGTTGCATTTGCTAGGTAAGCACTCTGCCACTGAGCTTCATTCCAGCCTGCTGATGTTTTTGTTTTGAAAACCATTATTCTAAAAGTAATTCTTTGGAGTGTAACCTTGATGTGGCATGGCATGAGTTCTGGGTGGCAGCAAAACTGAGAAGAAGTCTCGGGCCAGGGGCAGTGGCCATTGTTGCTCTTGAGACACAGAAGGGAACGTTCACTTCTTAGGAAGAGAGGCTGGATTAGGCGGTCAGATTGTTCCCAGCTGGGGCCAGGTGTGAGATCCGATAACACCTTGGGGAGGAAGAAAGGGACAGTGACCTCTTTTTGTCTCCAAAAGGTTCTTGGCTGCCTTATTCCATCTTTATTAAGGTTCAATATTGAGCCAGATATGGTGCTAAGCATTTTTTAAGACTCTTTGTCTCTCTAAATCTTCACCATAATGTTATGGATTGTGTCCTTATTTTCCACAGGAGGAAAGTGAACCCTAATAGATTAACCTGTCTACTATCCCTTAGCAAGCAAGTGGCAGAGCTGGGATTACAAAACAGGCTGTCTGCTTGCAACACCTGCACTTTTAAACTCCTCCTCCTCCTCCTCCTCCTCCTCCTCCTCCTCCTCCTCCTCCTCCTCCTCCTCCTCCTCCTCCTCCTCTTCTTTTGTTGTTGAACTCAGGGTCTGGATCTCTGATCTTCCTTCAAGGCTGGTACTCAACCACTTGAACCACAACTCCATTTCTGGTTTTTTGGTGGTTTATTGGAATTAAGAGTCTCACAGACTTTCCTGTCAGGGCTGGCTTCAAACTGGCTTCAAAAAAAGATTTTGTCCTTGGATCTCAGACTCCTGCATAGTTAGGATTACAGGCCTGAACCATCAGTGTCCAGCAAACACCTCCTTCTAATGTGCAGAACACTCCACCTGTGGGATTTGAATCCTACTGATGCTCATTTTCACATCCATTTCCCTAACAATTTGCATGGGAGGCAGCTGACCTGCATGGAGGCCCCTGCATGGGTTGGAAAATTGGTTGGAGGAATGCACACCAACACACAGGCTTTGTGTGATCTCGGTGAATTACGTCATCCTTCCCTAAGTTTCCTCACCATATAATGGTGATCACATACTTCCTTCATGGGGTTATCGTGAAGGTCAAATGAGATTATGGCTGCAAGTCCTGATTTATAAGCTCTGCAGTTTGGAAAGTCAAAGATTGTTATTCTTATTGTATTGTTCACTTAATTCAGGTCAAATCCTGTCATTAACAGCTCCCAACCTAGATAAAAAAGAGTTTAGTGTCTTAGCCAAGTTCAGCATTGGCTCATGCCCCCTGAGGAATATTCAGAAACAATAGAAATGGGGTACCACCCAAATGTTGGGTTTTAAAGCTTTGTACTCAATGAATCAGTCACAGGATCCTTATCCATTCCTTCTTACTTGTCTACCACCAGTCCTGATCTTAGCTATTTCCCTGATTCCATTGGTACCAAATGGTGGAGCTTTTTGAGCCTTTCCCTTGCTCTTGACCTTGACAGTATCCATGTAGGTTTTTGGGGCAGAGATGGATATGTTCTCCAAATGTGTCACACATGTATCAGAAATGACGGGGTTCCATCCAGGCAGATGCGCTTATTCACCAGGGTTCCTCTTCTGTCTCTCTCTTCCCTGTTGGAATCCACTTATGGGATGGAGGAAAGCTATCTTACTCACATCAGTCTGGTGAAGAATAAATACATCTTTTGCTGTACAAGGTACTGAGACTCAGGAATTTATTTGCTCAGACTGTAGCCTGGCTCCAAGTGTACCCTGACAAATGCATTTCCTGCTACCAGGTAATATACAAGGGAGGAGGGACAACTCTATCACTGGTGGAGCAGCATTAGCAAGGGATTGACATGTGCAAGGGAGTATGCGAAAGTTGACATAGATGTAAACAAGTTGTGGTGTGTGTGTGTGTGTGTGTGTGTGTGTGTGTGTGTGTGTGTGTATGTACAGAGCCCTGTGAGATAACGTAGCTCTGCTGCTCTGTGTCTTGGAAAAATGACTGTGCCTAAGCCTTGGTTTCTTTCACTATAAATTTCAGATAATCACAGCAACCAGCCCATGGAGTTGTGAAGACTGAATGAGTGCTTAGCTCAGTGTTTAAAACAAGGTGAGTGTCTGATAAAAATCAGTCATGACTAAGAAGGATTAAGAAGTGAATTCAAGAACAAAGGAAGGTGTCTTCTATGGATACAAAATGTGAAACTTAGGATGCTCTGTATAAGAATGATGGGTGCTTTTTATTTCCTATTTGTGTGTGTGTGTGTGTGTGTGTGTGTGTGCTGGTCCTGGGTCATGATCTCATGACCTAGGCACTGTTCCCTGGCTTTTTCATTCAAGCCTGGTGCTCTACCACTTGAGCCATAGCCCAACTTCTGGCAGAAGTGGATTCTCACAGATCTCAAAGATGACTCTGAACTACGATCCCCGGATCTCAGCCTCCTGAGTAGCTAGGATTACAGGCACAATCCACCAGTGCCTAGCAAAAATAGGTGTTCTGTATGAGGAGGTAAGGTGTCCCAAAGCACCCAGAGACAATTCACCTTATCCATCCATCCACGCATCCATTTATCCATCCAACGAGAATCACTTCCTGAATCTGGAAGGGAATTTCTAACCAACAGAGAGTAAGAGCCTGAGACACTATGGTTACTGGCCTTTTAAGGTCCTACTTGCCTCTCTAGGAAGTACGGGGAAAAAGTAGAAAAGTCAGGCGGGGAGCCAAGGAAGGGCAGTGACAGGAATCCAGCATCAGGCTAAGTGCTTCTCTTTGGGGCCAATGCTGCCTGTATGAAGAGCTGGTGGGAGAGGCTGGGGGCATCTCCAGCCCAGTTCTCTATAGTCAAGGGCTCTCCTGCTTTCCACCCACTAGGCCCCTGGGCTGGTATGGGGAGAGCAGGATGTTGGGAAAAGCCAGACTCTGCTTTGTTCAAGTTCAATCTCAGAGTCACAAAGAGCATGAAGTGGGACCTGGTGTGTAGCACCATTTCTGGCAATTTCACAAGAGCTTATTAGGAGCACCAGTGAACAGACATGTAGAGATTGGCCAGCATGAGTATGGTGGGCTTTGTTTGTCCAGCATCCATTGCCCTGTTTGCTCATCACTGAACCCACCCTACTGCAACTGTTGATTCCATCCCTGTTTCTGGGGTGGAGCAGCTGGCCTAGTCTTGGCCAATCACAAATCAGTTCTTCCGGACCACTAAGATGGGCTCAGGGAAGACTGTATTGGTTCAAGAGGATTGTATTTGTAAACGTTATTATTATTATTATTATTATTATTATTATTATTATTATTATGCAAGACTGTGGCTTGGACTCAGGGACTGAGCACTGTCCCTGGCTTCTTCTTTTTTTTTTTGGCCAGTCTTGGGCCTTGAACTCAGGGCCTGAGCACTGTCCCTGGCTTCTTTTTGCTCAAGGCTAGCACTCTGCCACTTGAGCCACAGTGCCACTTCTGGCCGTTTTCTATATATGTGGTGCTAGGGAATCGAACCCAGGGCTTCATGTATATGAGGTAAGCGCTCTTGCCACTAGGCCACATTCCCAGCCCCCCTGACTTCTTTTTGCTCAAGGTTAGCACTCTACCACTTGAGCCACAGTGTCACTTCTAGCTTTTTCTGTTTATGTGGTGGTGCTTCAATGCATGCAAGGCAACCACTCTACCACTAAGCCATGTTCCCAGCCCCTTGTAAACATTTTCATATTTTGTATGTGTCAGTCCTGGGGTTTGAATTCAGGACCTGGGTGCTGTTCCTGAGCTTTTTTGCTCAGGCTGGTGCTCTACCACTTGAGCCACAGCTCCACTTGTAGTTTTTTGGAAGTTAATTAGAGGTAAGAGTTTCATGGACTTTCCTGCCCAGTCTGGCTTTGAATTTTGATTCATAGATCTCAGCCTTCTGAGGAGCTAGGATTACCTATGTGAGCCACCAGTGGACATTTATTTTAACTATTGGTAAACAATGGGTTTGAAAGTTGGAGGATATGGACCTGGAGTTTTTGGAAGCTAGAAGTACAGGAAGAAAGTCTGCCTAAGTATGAGGCTCACAAAGCAACGTGGAGTGAGGAGTGAAAGACAGAGCCCATATTCTGATGTCATTGCGTGTGAACACCCAGATGCAGCCATTACCTTCTCAGGGAATTCCGAGTCTCCATTGGCGTACTGGCCTGGTTCTCTAAAAAGCATCTTTCACTTTCTAAATAGGATCAGATGAGGAATCTTGTCACCAAGATGCATTTCCATTCTCTACCTTTCGATCTTTCCCCCCAGTTCATGGTGGACAACTTACTCTGCACTTGTTTCTGAGCTGCATTCCTTGGACAGGAAAAAGAATGGCTCCTGGGCCTTATCTTCAAAGAGTGTCATGGTCTTTAAGGAGTGAGTAACAACTAGCATCAGATGTGCAATGAAAGCTATGTCACAAGAACAAAGTGAAGAAAGGAAGCCCAAGGTTATGGGGAGAGGACTGTTAATCAAGGCTGAGAGAACATCGCAGGCATTCCTTCACTCCGTAGGTATTTCCTAAGCTTCTACTATGTTTTGTATACTGTACTACACATCAAGGATATAGTGGTGACCACAAACAGAGATGGGCCTGGACTTTGAGGAGCGTACTGTCCGGTGGGAGCAGAGCACCCAATTTCCCAAGAAGGAAGGCTCATGCAGGCAGGGGAGGCACATTACTTTGTGAGAAACAAATGGTGAAGAAACCCACCCTTGGCTTTGGGAATCTAGTAAAGGCTTTCCCAAAGATGAAGAAACATCTCAGCTGATGCTTGAAGAAGCTCAGGAATGAACAAAAGGTGGAGGTTGGAAACGTTTTCTGCAGAGGAAACTCTACTGCAAAAGTTCTGTGCTGGGGGGCTGGGAATGTGGCCTACTGGTAAAGTGCTTGCCTAGCATGCATGAAGCCCTGGGTTCGATTCCTCAGCATCACATATACAGAAAAAGCTGGAAGTGGTGCTGTGGCTCAAGTGGTAGAGTGCTAGCCTTGAGCACAGAGAGGCTCAGGGACAGTGCTCAAGCCATGAGTTCAAGCCCCAGGACTAGAAAAAAAAAGTTCTGTGTTGGGAGGAACAAGAAGATGGAAAGAACAAATGAGACCCAAGGCCTGAAGCTCAGAGATGGAAAGAAGGAAAAGATGGGCCATTTATTTTACAGTCACCTAGGAAGAATGTGTTGGCTTTGAGAAATTTAAGACCATGACCCTTAACTTGATGTTTTTTTCATTTCAAATGGTCTTTAAATCACTCTGAATGTTATTTTCCTTTTCTCCATAAATGAGACGATAGCGGCTCACATCTGTAATCCTAGCTACTCAGGAGGCTGAGTTGAGGCTCAAAGCTAGTTTATGCAGAAAACAGTGAGATCCTTAAAGATCTCCAATGAGCCAGGAAAAAAGCCAGACATAGAGCCATAGTTCAAGTGGTAGAACACCAGCCTTGAAGAAAAAAGCCAAGCAGGCATGAGGCCTGAGGTCAAGCCCTACTTCAGGCATAATGGGATAACATCACTTGTTTGGCAGATTTAAAATTACCTGAGATGACAGGCCAGTTGTATTGTGGTGATTAAGGTTCTTCAACCCTCCTTGGACAGGTGTGTTTTCTTGCTGGTTCATGCCCTGCCTCCTTCCCTCCTACCTGCCATCTATTGATCTGTCCTTTTAGACAGGTGAAGGAGGGAGAGAGAGGCCCTAGGAACAAAGAGACATTGTTCTCCTCCTGCTTCCTTCACCTTTCCTGGGATGCGGGTGAGTGAGCACTGGCATCCCTCAAGCCTGGCCCCGAGTCTCACTTCCTGGGTTCTCATGCCCATACTTCCTGTGTGACATTAGGAAAATTATTCATCCTCTCTGTGCTTCAAGTGTGTGTTCTACCACTGAGCTACATCCACTTCTGGCTTTTGCGGGGGGGGGGGGGGGAGGGGGGCTTAATTAGAGATAAGAGTCTTGCAGACTTTCCTGCTTGAGCTGGCTTTGAACCCCAATCCTTAGATCCCAGCCTCCTGAGTATTTAGGAGTACAGGTGTGAGCCACTGGCACCCAGCATGTACTGACTTTTTATTTATATGCTAAGGCTAAGTTTTAGACAGCAATGAAGATGAAATAAACCTTCAAATCCTTACAACTTCTACCCCCACAAAAAACCCTGGGACCCCAAAATTTACTACCCTGGGTGTTAGTTAGCCCCAGGCTCCAAGCCAGCCCTGGCTCTTCCATGATGAACTAATAAAGGACAGGCTGTAACTGCCCTTTCCTGAGAAGTGATAAAGGCAGGGTTTGCAAGGCCTCCCATTTCTTTAATGGGAGGTGGCAAGGTTGAACCCCCCTTTCTGGCTCTGTTTTTGTTACTTCCCACCCTCCCTTCCCTCCATCCTGAAGAATAAGTTATCCTCTTCCTATAAGCACAGATTCCCCAGCTAGGGAGAAGAGAAAGTGGGGGAAGGCTGTACAAAGTGCTTGCATTTCCTCCCTAAGCTGGAAGCCGGGCTGGCTGGCACTCAAGGTTTAATTAGCCGAAATAACTGCGCATGATCATCTTTAAAATGACAGTGGTTAAAACTTAGACCTCACTGCTTCTGATTATCAGCCAGCCGGCATGAGCGTGCTGTTGCCAGCTCAGCTGTGCCAATGTGTCTGCCAGCCTGAGTGCTTGGCTTCTCTGCCCTGCGGGAGCTCCTCCTTCTGTTCATCCGTTGTGTGATAGAGAGGGTAGCAGAGGAGGGGTCAGAACAGTGCCCATGGCATGCACTTTCAACACACCGAAGGCAAGTCCTTTCCCAGGACCAGCTCACAGGATAGTCACTGTTCAGACACTGGGGAAGGTTTATGGTCTTCGATCTGACCTCTCGGACATGTTTATTTATTTATTTTGTGTCTGTGTGTCTGTGTGTGCATGGGTTTGGGGGCTTGAATTCAGGGCCTGGGTGCTGTCTCTGAGCTTTTTTCAGTTTTGCTCAAGGTTATCATTCTACCACTTGAGCCACAGCTCCAATTTTAGTTTTCTTTTTGGTGTTTAATGGGAGGTGAGACCCTCATGGACTTTCTGCTTAGGCTGGATCCTTAGATCTCAGCCTCCTGAGTTGCTAGGACTACAAGCATAGGCTACTGGGACCCAGCTTTAGAACATGTTTTTTTTTTTTTTTTTCACAGGTCTGGGTAAGTTAGAGATCTCTTATTTCAGGCACATTTGACCACTCAACTTAGGTATTCCATTAATCCTTAGTTGAAGAGAGGGAGTGATTCAAAACCATCTTGTGACATCCCGTGACCTTGGTGGGCTACTTTGACCTTAAAGGCTACTTACCTTTTAGGAAATGGAAAAACCTCCCATGCTCTTGGATTGGGAGGATTAATATAATCAAAATGGCAATATTGCCAAAGGCTATCTACAAATTCAATGCAATACCCATTAATATCCCAACACCATTTTTTCTTTTTCTTTTTCTTTTTTTTTTTGGCCAGTCCTGGGCCTTGGACTCAGGGCCTGAGCACTGTCCCTGGCTTCTTCCCGCTCAAGGCTAGCACTCTGCCACTTGAGCCACAGCGCCGCTTCTGGCCGTTTTCTGTATATGTGGTGCTGGGGAATCGAACCTAGGGCCTCGTGTATCCGAGGCAGGCACTCTTGCCACTAGGCTATATCCCCAGCCCCCCAACACCATTTTTTAATGAAATAGAGGAAGCAATCCAGAAATTCATATGGAACAATAAAAGACCTAGAATAGCAAAAACAATCCTAAGCAGAAAGAACAGTGCTGGAGGAATTATAATACCCAACTTCAAGCTGTATTATAAAGCTATAGTAATAAAAACAGCTTGGTATTGGCACCAGAACAGGCCTGAAGACCAATGGAACAGAATTGAAGACCCAGAAATGAACCCACAGAACTACGCCTACTTAATCTTTGATAAAGGAGCTAAAACAATAGTTTGGAAGAAAGATAGCCTCTTTAACAAATGGTGCTGGCAAAACTGGCTCAACACATGCAACAAACTAAAACTAGATCCTTATATATCACCCTGCACCAAAATCAATTCCAAATGGATTAAAGACCTCGAAATCAAAACAGACACCCTGAAAACACTAAAGGAAGGAGTAGGAGAAACACTTGGGCTCCTTGGCACAGGACGGAACTTCCTTAACAAAGACCCAGAAAGGCTACAAATCAAAGAAAGGTTGGACAAATGGGACTGCATTAAACTGCAGAGCTTCTGCACAGCAAAGGACATAGCTCGCAAGATAAACCGAAAGCCTACAGACTAGGAGAAGATCTTTACCGGCCATTCAACAGACAAAGGCCTCATATCTAAAATATATGCAGAACTAAAAAAATTACCTTCCTCCAAAACAAAACCGCAAAGAACCAATAGCCCCCTCATCAAGTGGGCTAAAGACTTACAAAGAGACTTCTCTATGAGGAAATGAGAATGGCCAAGAGACATATGAAAAAGTGCTCTACATCACTGGCCATAAAAGAAATGCAAATCAAAACAACATTGAGATTCCATCTCACCCCAGTAAAAATGTCATATATCAAGAAAACTAACAATAACAATTGTTGGAGGGGATGTGGCCAAAAGGGAACCCTACTTCATTGTTGGTGGGAATGTAAACTGGTTCAGCCACTCTGGCAAGCAGTATGGAGATTGCTCAGAAGGCTAAATATAGAACTCCCCTATGATCCAGCAGCCCCACTTTTGGGTATCTATCCAAAAGACCACAAACAAAATCACAGTAAAGCCACCAGCCCAACAATGTTCATTGCAGCACAATTTGTCATAGCTAGAATCTGGAACCAACCCAGATGCCCCTCAGTAGACAAATGGATCAGGAAAATGTGTACATATACACAATGGAATTTTATGTCTCTATCAGAAAGAATGACATTGCCCCATTTGTAAGGAAATGGAAGGACTTGCTAAGTGAAGTGAGCCAGACCCAAAGAAACGATGGACTCTATGGTCTCCCTTATTGGGAATAATTAGTACAGGTTTAGGCAAGTCATAGCAGGGGATCACAAGAGCCCAATAGCTATACCCTTATGAACACATAAGATGATGCTAAGAGAAATGAACTCCATGTTATGGAAACGATTGTTATATCACAGTTGTAACTACTTTCAACGTCCCATGTGTATCGGTAGCTTCTATTATTGACGATGTTCTTGTATCACCTTCCTGTGGTTGTACCTACACTATCTCTGTAATCTTATCTGAGTATATTGGAAACAGTGTATACTGGTATTAGAACTAGGAAATTGAAAGGGAATACCAAAATCGAGAGACACAGGGTAAAAAAAGATAAACAACTACAAAAGCAATACTTGCAAAACTGTTTGGTGTAAGTGAACTGAACACCTCATGGGGGGAAAGGGAACGGGGGAGGAGGGAGGAGGGTATGAGGGACAAGGTAACAAACAGTACAAGAAATGTATCCAATGCCTAACGTATGAAACTGTAACCTCTCTGTACATAAGTTTGATAATAAAACTTTGGAAAAAAAAAAGACTACTTGCCTTTTAGTTGGAGAGTTTTATTGCAATGTTTTCCCCCAGAGACCTTGTGCTCTCAGCCTCCATTTTATTTTCCTTTGCGTTTCCCCATCACTCATGGCTAACTGCTAATCATTTTTCCCTCTTTTTCCCTCTTTCCCATGACATCTTTTTGGAAGTTAGTCTTTGGCTACTTCCTACTATGTGGGGTGTAGGCCTAGCTCTGGGGTCACTTATCCTTGCTCTCTGTTGAAGAGGACAGCTAGGATCTGGGCCAGAGATGAGCCCGGGGAGCCCTGTAGAAGGAGTACATTCTCTGAAGATTGTGTTCAGAGTTTGAGGAGGAGGAAATATGTACAGAGTGCAGTCGAGTTAGCCTTCGAGCTCTACTATCTGTAGTTTTGTAGCCAACTGGAGACAAAGAACTACTAAATGTGAGTCATGGCACCAAAAAATAGTTACTTTGGTCTGTATATCCAATGAGAGATGAATTCAGGGAAGATGTGAAATATACTGAAAATGATAGGTGCTTATTAGGAAATCAATAGCAGGTCCTCTCCAGGGTGAGAATGACCTTGCTTTGCTTGTTCTTTGAATAGAGTCTCATGTATTTGCACTGGCCAGCCTGTACCTCAGCCCTCTTAAGATGCTTCTAGCACAGTGGATAACTGGTACTTAAAACCCCACTTTTATTGGTTGAAGTGGGGTCTTGAGAACTATTTGTTTGGGGTTGTCTTTGGACTATAAACTTCTTGATTTCTGCCTCTTAGTAGCTCGTATATTGGCATGAACCACATATGGGCTTTCAAAGAAGCTCAATTAAAAAGACTGCTAACCAGGTACCAGTGGCTTAGGCCTGTAATTCTAGCTACTCAGGAGGCTGAGATTTAAAGATTGCAGTTCAAAGCCAGCTCAGGCTGGAAAGTCCATGAGACTCTTATCTTTAATAAATCACCAGAGCCTGAAGTGGCACTGTGGCTCAAAGTGGTAGAACATTAGCCTTGAGCACAAAAGCACAGGGATAGTGCCTAGACCCTGAGTTCAAGTCCCATGACCAACCAAACAAACAAACAAAAAATCCCAAGGAGGAATGAGATCAAAGCAGAATTGAAATCCAGTAGGGTAGGCAATAAATCCTATAGCACTATGTCTGGCATGCAAAATTTTTGGTGGCTGCTTGCTCAGCCCTGCCCCTATGACCTTCTTGGATATAGCCTCCCTGGTCTCTCTCTCTAGCTGGCTTTGTTTTCTGCCTGCAGTTCTCTTCAGCAGATATTCCACATTCCTGGCATCTCTTAGTTCTGGAGGTCTCCATTGCAGCTTAGACTTTGCCCTCACAGTTTCACATGTCACCCTTTCAGGGCCTGCCTTTAGGGTCATAGGTTGCCTAACTTCTCAGGCTTTCCTTTGAAACTGAGGTGGAAGCTTCCAGGACCTTCCAAGGCCCCTTTTGCATATCTGAAAAGCCACCAGCTGGTCAGGACGCTGAAGTCTGTTATTAGCTGGAGCAGTTAACCAAGCACCTTCAGACTTTGGCTCCAGGGCTTCTAATCCTGAGCATGATACAGTTGAATCTGTGGGAAAGTACTTCCTAGGTGGCCCTGTCAGGTTAGGACTCCTGCAAGAGGAACCTGTCAAGGAGTTTATGCCTCCATACCTTGGATGTTTGGTGTCTGGTCCTCAAGCAGCTTTTCTGTTGTCCAGCTTTAAAAAAAAAAATTCTGTTCTCAATATCAGACCTTTCACTCTACCACCTGAGCCACTCTTCCAACCCTTTCCATCTTGTGTGTATGGGACTTGACATCAGGGCCTGGACACTGTCCCTAAGCTTTCTCTATCAAGGTTAGTGCTCTGCCACTTGGGCCATAGCTTCACTGCAGGCTTTAATTGCTGGCTAATTGGAGATAAGAGTCTCATAGTCTTTTTTTTTTTTTTTTTTGCCAGTCCTGGGGCTTGAACTCAGGGCCTGAGCACTGTCCCTGGCTTCTCTTTGCTCAAGGCTAGCACTCTGCCACTTGAGCCACAGCGCCACTTCTGGCCTTTTCTATATATGCGGTGCTGAGGAATCGAACCCAGGGCTTCATGTATACGAGGCGAGCACTTTACCACTAGGCCACATTCCCAGCCCAAGAGTCTCATAGTCTTTCCTGCCTGGGTTGGCTTCGAACCTGGATCCTTCGATCTCAACCTCCTGAGTAGGTGGAATTACTGGTGTGAGCCACCATCATCCAGTACCCAGCTTCTTCTTAATGGCACTAACCTCTTCACAAACTGTGCCTTCCTTAGTTATAGCTTCACACTGGATTTTGTGACTAAGCTGAAAAAAAAAATCTTTTTGCTCCCTTTTTGTTCCTAATTCTCACTGTAAACCTGGCTAAAAGCAGCTAGCAGTAACATATCATAGCCCAAATACTGTATTGCTTTGCTATTTCTCCCCCAGCAGATTAATTAGTCCATCACCTTTAACCTCAGCCTTCCTCAAAGTCTCAGGGCACAGACAAAATGTACTCATGTACCTTGCTACCATATAACATGCATGGCCTCTAGTCCAATTCTGGTCAAAGTCCTCATTTTCATTTGGAGCTCATGAGTACAGACTTCATTGCCTATAATAAATCATTCTGGGCATCTGAATTCCTGTCAGAGCCGGGTAAGCAACAGTGATAATTTAGTAGTAAGCTCTGCTTACAGTACTAAGTAGCAGCTAAGTAATAAGCTCTGTTCACAGCTGCATTCTAGATTTTTTCTAGCCTGCATCTCCAAAGGCAGCCCCCTTTGTTGTTGTTGTTGTTATTTTTAAATACAAGGAATTTATTGTTAAATGACCCTGTGAGAGAAAACAGGCACCCATGAAACTGTAGTAATGTCTGTCTGTCTGTCTGTTTCTCTGGTACTTGACATGGGCTTGAACTCAGTGGATGCTATCCCTGAGCTTTTTTGCTCTAGACTAGCACTCTACCAAATGAGTCACAGCTCTACTTATGGCTTTTTGGTGGTTAATCAGAGGTAAGAGACATGTGAACTTTCCTGTCCCAGCTGGCTTCAAAATGTGATCCTAGATCTCAGCCTCCTGAGTAGCCAGGATTAAAGGTATGAGACACTGGTCCTGGGCTATCTCTATTTTGACCTCCTGCTGGAAGTCAAAGGCAGCACATAGTGAGATAAAAGGCATATGCTTCAGGAAGTCTAGCTAGCTATTGTCCCCATAAGTCAATTGTGCTGTAGTCTTAGAGTTTATCATGGACCCCAAACTGATCATTAAAGTGTGCTTTTAATAGGAAGCAGAATGGAAAAAGGTGTTTGGAGCAAGGGGGTATGTGTATCTTCACTGAACAAAAAGAAACATTTAAACCAGAATCTAATTTACAATAAAAAATACAATTACTGGGAACACTGGCTGGGTGAGGTGGGCCTAGCTACTCAGGAGGCTGACATGAGACAATAACGTGAATCCAGGAGTTTGAAGACCAACCTTCACAATATAGTAAGGCTATGTAACAAAAAATTTACTGGGTTTACTGGGTAAGCATGTAATCACATCAGGAAAGCATACTGAGCTGGGCACAGATGGTTCATACCCGTAATCCTAGTTACTTAAGAGGCTGAGATCTGAGGGTCACAGTTCAAAGCCAACTTGGGCAAGAAAGTCTGTGAGACTCTTTATCTTCAATAAACTACTCAGAAAAAGCCGAAAGTGGCTCTGTGGCTTAAGTGCTAGCCTTGAGTACAGAGAGGGTCAGGGACAAAGCCCAGGCCTTGAGCAGTTCTAGCCTCAGGACCAGCAAAAAAAGAAAAAAAGAAAAAAAAAAGGAAAGCATACTGATCATAAAGAGTTTTGTTAACCCAAGTGCCAGTGGCTCACTCCTGTAATCCTAGGTATTCATGAGGCTTTGATATAGCTAACTGAAGTTTGAGACTAGCCCAGGCAGAAAAGTTTGCTAGATTTCAAAATTATCAGCAAAACTGCAGGGCTGGAAGCATGGCTCCATCTAAGAATGCCATTTGCGCAAGCTTAAGATCCAGACATCAAACCTTAGTACTGAAAAAAAAGTGTTCATTACCTGAAGCAGTTTGACATACTCTCATGTATCACACAGGTGACAAAGACACAAAAATGATAACTTCACTGAGACAAGGCCCAGAAGGGCAGTCAGTGTCAGTGCCAGGCTCCAGCCTATAATCCTAGCTACTCAGGAGGCTGATATCTGTGGATTGTTGAAGTCAGCTAGGCAGGAAAGTCTGTGAGAGGTGTGGCTCAAGTGGTAGAGCACTGGTCTTTATCACAAAAGCTCAGGGATAGCACCCAGGCCCTGACTTCAAGCCCCAGAATTGGCATTAAAAACAACAAAAACTAATCTCTTTCAAAGAAATAGTGATTGGTTGACAAGATGATTATTAAGCTTCCATTTATTAAATTAGTCACATTTGCCTTTTAATTTTTATATTTTTAAGAGTCTTGCTATGTAGTCAAGTTTAATCTGGAACCTACTATGTAGCCTGGATGGTCCTCAAATGCAGTATCTTCTTGCTCAGTTCCTGGAGTGTTGAGATTACAGATGTGTGACTTCACTGAGCTTTCTTATCTGACTACCTAACATTTCTCTCCTAGGAGCAGGACTAGAGGGTTTATCTCCCTCCCTCATGTGGATTAACTCCAGAGCCTTGGGTGAGGACAGCCCCCTTTGACTCACATCAGTTCCAAAGGCTTAAGAACCACAGGGTCTTTGAGCACTGGTAGCTCATACCTGTAATCCTGCCACTCAGGAGGCTGAGATCTGAGGATTGTGGTTCAAAGCCAACCTAGACATATAAATGCAAGAGACTTTTCTCTCCCATTAGCTAGCAAAAAGCCA
The DNA here is from genome assembly GCF_023159225.1 of Perognathus longimembris pacificus. NCBI lineage: Eukaryota > Metazoa > Chordata > Mammalia > Rodentia > Heteromyidae > Perognathus > Perognathus longimembris. The sequence goes on along the minus strand of NC_063173.1, from coordinate 52,186,489 downwards.
GAAGTGGGTGATGTGTGGCTCAACTGGTCAAGTACTAGCCCTGAAAGCTAAGGGACAGTGCTCAGGCCTTGAGTTCAAGCCCCAGGATCAGCACACCATGCACAAGAAAAACAACAACAAACAAAAAGAATCGACAGGTTTAGTCACAGATATGACCCCATTTCTCTAGTATCAACTTACTGACTTCCTGTGCCCTTTCCACTGATGTAACAAATACTTGAGAAAAACAACTGAAGTGGAGGAATTCTTTATTTTGGCTCATGATTTCAGAGGTTTCAATTTATAGTCCTTGGCTGTGATAATTCTGACCCCTTGGTGATTCACAACATTATAGGAACATGTGGGTGAGGCTACTTACCACATGGTGGACCGGAAGCAGAGAAGAGGGGGCAGAGACAAAAAAGGAGAGAGAGAGGGAGAGAAGAGAACAGAGTCAAAGATAGAGACAGAGGGAGGGAGGAAGTGTGTGTGTGTGTGTGTGTGTGTGTGTGTGTGTGTATGTGTGTGTGAGAGAGAGAGAGAGAGAGAGAGAACAACCTTCAAAGGCATGCCCTCCCCCCCATACCCTACTTCCTCCTAAAATTTCCCCCAAAATAGCATCACCAGCTGAGGACCAAGAGTTCAGCACATGAGCCTTGTGGGGGACATTTCATATTCAAATTGTATCAGGCCTTGTCTTGTTATTGATTGCTGAAAAACGAATGACTCCTGCATTTAGCAGCTTAGAACCTCAGACCTATATTATCTTACAGTTCCTCTGGGCCAGGAGTCGTCCATCATCTGAAAGGAGATGCAGTCACCTGAGAGCTTGATTAGAATTGCAGAATCTGATTCCAAGGTCTCTCGGGCCTGCTGCTCTGATTCATTTCCTCGAAAGGTGTAGGGATGGAGGGCTTCAATCTCGCACTGGCTGTGGGCCTGAAGACTCCCTCCCATCCCTGCCATGTGGGTCTATCTGTAGAGCAGACCCCAATATGGGAGCTTACTTTCCTCAGAGCAAGTGATTGAGAGAGAAGGGGTACTCCGGGATGGAAATCCTTCCTCCCTCCCTCCCTCCCTCCCTCCCTCCCTCCCTCCCTCCCTCCCTCCCTCCCTCCCTCCCTCCCTTCCTCCCTTCCTTCTTTCCTTACCTTTTCTTTCTTCCTTCCTCCCTTCCTCCCTCCTTCCCTCCCTTCTTTCTTTGATGCTGGTAATGGGGCTTGAATTCAAAGCCTAGGTTAGCCTTTTCTCTTAAGGCTGGTGCTCTATCACTTGAGCCACAGCTCTACTTCTGGCTTTTTGGTAATTAATTGGAGATAAGAATCTCACAGGCTTTCCAGCCCAGTGCACACTGGCTTTGAATCATAATCCTCCAATCTCAGCCTCCTGAGCAGGCTAGGATTATAGATATGAGCACCTAGAACCCACCCAGCTGGAAGCCAATTCCCCCCACCTCCCCCCCAGTCCTGAGGCTTGAACTTAGAGCCTGGGCACTGTTCCTGAGCTTCTTTTGTTCAAGGCTCTATCACTTGAGACACAGCACCACTTCTAGCTCTTTTTTTTCTGTTTGTGTTGTACTGAGGAATGGAACCCAGGGCTTCATGCATGCTAGGCAAGCACTCCACCACTGAGCCAAATTCCCAGCCCCTGGAAGCCAATCTTGAAACCTAAGATTGAAGCAAAACCCCCTCCCTTGGTCCAACACATATTCAAGGAAAGACGATCTTACAAGAACATAAATACTACTGAGGAAAAAACATGGGGGCCACCCCAGAAGATTCTGTCCCTAAACACCACTCTTTTAGCACTGTCTTCTCATTAGACCATCACAGGCACATCTAGGCTTTAATTATGTGTCACCAACAAGAGAGAGGCGAGTCACAAGCTGATATTTTCATCCCAGACCTCTTCTCAGACTTCTAACCAATCAGTTGTCATTTCACTTCAAGGTTCCTTCAGTACAGCTTGTGCAGAATTGAGCTCAAGCCTAGTCTTGTTCCATAGCTCTTTGTGTGTGACTTTTGGCTCAGATTTGAATAAGAGGTAGAGAGATAAGAATTGAAAGTATTTCTTTCTCTTGTTACAAATAAGCCAGAGGCATGGTGTCTCATTGCTGGGCTCTATGTACCTTGGAATGTTGTCTTGTCTGTTTGTTCAAAGCTGCTTCATGGGCCCCACCCGTAATCTAGTCTACTGACGGAGAGAAAAGAAGCAACATTTTCTTTTCTTATTAGTTTTTGTTGTCGTTGCTGGTTGTGAGGTTTGAACTCAGGGCAAGACTAGCCCTCTATCACTTTGAGCTACACCGCCACTTTCAGTTTTCTGGTGGTTAATTGGAGATAAGAGTCTCATGGATTTTCCTGCCTGGGCTGGCTTTAAAATGTAATCCTCAGATCTCAGCCTCCTGAGTAGCTAGGATTATAGGCATGAGAAACCTGTGCCAAACTCTTTTTAATTTAAAAAAATAATAATTTTATTGTTATGATGAAGGTGTTGTACAGAGAGGTGACCATTTCACAGTTCAGGGGACTTAATGAGGTGGAGGCATCTACCTGGAGCCCTCAGGGAGAGGACCTTACAGTGTACAAGTACCACAGTTTTTCAGAACCACTCATTTATTTTAGGGCTTCTAGGCTGTTTCCATAATTTAGCTACTATGAATAGTACAGCAATGGACATTTTTGTGCAAGTAACTTTATGGAATCCTGACTCATAACATTCTAGGTAGATGACCAAGAGGGGTCTTTTTCAGTTTTAGATTTATTTTTTATTGTATGTATTGATTTTTTTTTTTGTATGTTTGCCAGCACTGGAGTTGAACTCAGGGCCTCCATCTCTCACTTGTTTTTCTTTCTTTTTTTTTAAGACTGGCCTGCTACCGTTTGAACCACACCTCCACTTCGGCTTTTTGCTGGATAATTGGAGATGACTTCTTTTGGACTGCTTTTGGACAGCTCTCAGAACTAGGCCTCCTGAGTAGCAAGGGTTACAGGCATCAGCCCAGTATGCATCTTTCCTGCTTCATATCCTATTGATCTAGTTTCTAGTGATGTAACTACTCCCCCTCAGCTAATAATACTTGATGGTTTTATCATGGCCTGAGCCTGAATTCCCCGAAGGCAGAGGCTGGGGCTGAGGCTTCACTAACAAGAAGAGGGAAGGAAGGCGGGTGAACTAACACAGGAGTGCGTATTGGATTGGACCCTCTACAAGATAGAGACAGCGAGAAGTTGCATACGCTTTCTGTACTGATTTCTGCCACTCATGGGTCACAAATTAAACTTGCGAGTGAGAAAATCAGTGTCAGACCAGGTTTGGTGATGGCCACAGAAGCTGGAATTGAGAAGCAAGAAAGGCATGGCTGGCAAGGACTACAGGAAGGAGCTGCCAGACGGTGCCTACGTCAGGATCAGGAGAGCTCAGGCAGAGGTGGAGCAAAAGGCAGGTGAGCAGGCGGAGCTCAGAAGTGGCACCAAAGAGGACTCGATGCCATTGCTAAAGGGAAAAGGAGAAGACAGGGAATCATGTTCACCCACCAATTCTGCCACGCCCTGTGCCTATGAATGATGCCCTGTTTATTGAGTCCCGGTAAACAAGAAATTTAAGCGATTGCCTGCATCTCCCTTTCCCTTATGTCCATATCCAGTTCTAAATGGCTCTGTCTGTTCACTTCTTCCTGCTCTGACCACTGTGATTTAAGCCAAGCTCTCTGTGGGGACAAGTGTCTTCTAAATGGACTCCTGTCCTTCTTACCCAGTCTGCACACAGCCGGTGTGTCTTTACCACCACCGGGATCATGTCACCAAGCCCTGATAATGAAAATCCCTGTCAATGGTTTTCTAGTTCTTGGAGGGCAAAGATGAACATCACAAGGCACCTCACAAATCCCTGCATGGTCTGGTCCCTGGTCTCCTTTTTAATTTTCTGTCAGTTGTGGGGCTTGAACTCTGGACCTGGGCACTGTCCCTGAGCTCTTCAGCTCAAGATTAGTGCTCTACCACATGAACCATAGCACCACTTCCAGTTTTCTGGTGGTTCATTGGAGATCAGAGTTCTCATGGACTTTCCTGCTTGAGCTGGCTTGGAACCATGATCCTCAGCTCTCAGCCTCCTGAGTAGCTGGGATTGCAGGTGTGAGACACTGGCGCCCAGCCCTAGTCTAAACACCACCTCTGTGGTTCTCTCTTCCAGCCTCACCCACCTCACTTCAAGCTCTTAGCTGCCACTGGCTCTGTGCGCATTCAGCCCTGTAGTTGCTATAACTGCTTGCCCTTTTGCATCCACCTGCCTTCCCTGTTTTCAGTATAGCTTCCTGCTAGTGTCAAGCCTCTATTATGTAAGTGTTCAGGCCTGCGGCCCACAGTGGGAAGACTAAGCAAGTATTTCAGACACTAGTGAGTCATTCCTGAGTTTTTATACTATACTATTGGATTTTTTAGTTAGGAATATTTTATTTACTTAATTTTGTGATACCAGTGCTTAAGCTCAGGGCCTTGCGTGTGGTAGGCAGCCATGCCTCCAGCCCCCTAATATTTACATTTTCAACGACACAATAATCATGCATATTTTTTGAGTACAGTGGGATATTTCAATATCACAACAAACAGTGATCAATTGAAGGAAATTGATCTGTCCTTTACTTCAAACATGAATCATTTCTGGTATGTGAAAGACTCTGTCCCAGCCATCCCAGGGGACCATGTGGAGATAGTCATGGACAGGAGATTTATAAGGAGGTTTATTAGTGGGGCCATATCTCCTATGGGAGAGGGAGCAATGTGGTATCTGCACCTTAATCCAGGTGGTCACTTATATAACTTTGTGGCTAAAGCTAAAGGGGAAGTAGGTAGGTCTGAATGGTGAGTAGGAGTGGCCCATTATAGCTCTAGGGCAGGGAGTTTAGGTATGGGTAAGCTGGGGGCTAATGGGAGGGGCTGAGGACTTCAGGCCCAGGAAATACTAATAGTATGTAACATTTCAAAATCTTGGTGGGACTAGGGGTTTAACCCAGGGCTTTGTTTTCATTAAGCAGGTGCTCTACCACTTGAGTCATGCTCACATCACTTTCTACTTTGGTTATTGTTATTATTGCCAGTTCTGGGGCTTGGACTCAGGGACTGAGCACTGTCCCTGGTGCCACTTCTGGCTTTTTCTATATATGTGGTGCTGAGGAATTGAACCCAGGGCTTCCTGTATGCAAGGCAAGCACTCTACCACTAGGCCATATTCCCAGCCCTAGTCCAGTTATTTTTAAGATAGAATTTTACTTTTTTCTCCCTAGACTGGGCTGGACCATATTTACATTTCCTGCTGCAGTGGGTTGAAAGTCAGGTACCATTCTGTCCAACTTCTTCTTCTTCTTCTTCTTCTTCTTCTTCTTCTTCTTCTTCTTCTTCTTCTTCTTCTTCTTCTTCTTCTTCTTCTTCTTTTTCTTCTTCTTCTTCTTCTTCTCCTTCTCCTTCTCCTTCTCCTTCTCCTTCTCCTTCTCCTTCTCCTTCTCCTTCTCCTTCTCCTTCTCCTTCTCCTTCTCCTTCTCCTTCTTCTTCTTCTTCTTCTAAATTGAGATGGGCTCTCAAAAACTTCTTTTTTGGTCCAGGCTAGACTGGAACTACGATCTTCCTCATTTCAGTCTTCTGCATAGCTAGGATGACAGGCTTGCACCACGGCACCCAACTATTCAGAAAGTCTCATGAACTTGCTTGTATGGGCCAGCCTCAAACCACCATCCCATGGACCTCTGCCTCTTCAGTGGCTAGGACTCCAGACATGAGCTACTAGTACCTGACTCTGACTCTACTCTGTTTTTAAATATGCAATTTATTATTGTCAACCATGGTATTGTGTATCTGTGTCATTCACCCTTTTTCTTTCTTCTTTATTTATGTCTGTTTATTCCTCTCTTTCTCTTTTCTTCCCCCTTCCCTTACTCGCTCTGTCCCTCTTTCTCTCTCCCTTTCTGTCTTTTTCCTCTTTCCTTCTTTCCTTCCTTCCTCCCTCCTTCTTCCTTCCCCCCCCTCCTCCTCCTCCTCCTCCTCCTCCTCCTCCTCCTCCTCCTCCTCCTCCTCCTCCTCCTCCTCCTCCTCCTCCTCCTCCTCCTCCTCCTCCTCCTCCTCCTCCTCCTCCTCCTCCTCCTCCTCCTCCTCCTCCTCCTCCTCCTCCTCCTCCTCCTCCTCCTCCTCTCTCCCTCTCCCATTCCCCCTCCCTCCATCCCTCCGTCCCTCCCTTCCTCACCTCCTCCCTCCCTCCCTCTTTCTTTATATTTCCCCAGGGGTAGAGATGGGAATAGCTTGATGTGTCCTAGACAAAGAGCATTTCAATGTATATCTTCCTTGGGCCAACTCACCTTTGTGTCCTTGCTAAAATTAGTGTGTGTACCCTAGAAGCTTTCAACTTCAAGTTGGTTGAGTTGAAAGTTACAGATTAGGAGTTTAGGAAAAGCATGGAGGGTGAAAGAGGGCACACACACACACACACACACACACACACACACACACACACACACTGCTCAATATAATTAAATGAGTGAAAAACTGAGAGGAGCCTGGATTCGCTGTTCTGGAAGAAGCCACAAGGTGGCGCTGGGTGTTCGTCAAATTGATTCTTGCCTCCTGAGACTGCTCTATCATTTAAAAAACAAACACAAAAGTCATTTGTCAGTTTATTAAGACAATTTCTCAGTCTCTCTCTAGTACATGGTTTTCCTTAGTAGAGCAGAGAGCTGCACTTCTGGCTTATGTTACCTTTGCTGAGTGACAGGCCTGAGGAAAAGTCATGAATAATATTGAGGATGACTCAACGTCTCCTGCTTCCTCTCCTGCAGCACCACCCAAAGAGAAAACAGTAAGTCAAGATCGTTTCTTTTTCCGTATCAGTGTCATAATACGAAATATTTTGTGTCATCACAGTGCAGTGTAACCACACTTCAGGAGAGAAAATGTACTCCAAACACTGAAGGAGGTGGGAGGGCTGAGGGCTGAGTTCTCCAGAAGACTCAGGATGGAGCTGGGCTGCCTTCTAGCACCTGTCCAGCCTCAAGGATCATCAGGTAATTGGACTGTGTGTAAGTCCTCCAGCTCCCAAACAATTAGCTTCTAGGGTCGACCAATCCAGAGATCAGGAAGCAGGAAAGAGTCAGTCACAGCTGGATCTGTCTAGGGACTCAGCCTACCAAGTCTACAACCCTGAAGCAAATCTTTCTAGAAGCTGGTGCTAGAATTGGTGGCTAGTGCTAGGAAGAAGGGCCAGGGTGAATACCAGCGGATCTCCACCAGAGGTCAGCATCACCAAGCGGTGAGAGGCATGGCAGACCCTGTTGAGTGTTCGGATCTGGCTCACCAGCACTGAGCAGATGCAAGAGTGGGAGACTTGGTAGTATCTCTTAGTCAGGTACCTGACCATAGAGTCCCTATAGTCTCTAGGAGCTGATGGTCAACACGTCAGCAGAGAGTTGCAGCATCCAGGGACAGCTACCGGCGCTCACACGAAGCTCTGGCTGCTAGCAAAGCCTCAGCAGGTAGAGTACACCCAAATTACAAGACAGTGAAATTGCGTTGTTTCAAATGAATAGCAAGGCTGGGTGCTGGTGACTCATGCCTGTAATCCTACCTACTAGGGAGGCAGGAAAGTTTGTGACAACCTTATCACCAGTTAGCCACCAAAAAAAGCCAAAAGCAGAACTGTGGCTCAAGTGGTAGAGCACCAACTTGAGCAAAAAAAAAAAAAAAAAAAAAGTACTAAGGGACAGTGCTCCAGCCCTGAGTTCAAGGCCCAATACTGGCAAAAACAACAAAACAAATAAACAAAAAAACCTCAACCCCATATACAAACAAAAAGCCCCATGACCTGAGCACAGTGGTACAGGTTTGTAATGTCAGCATTGGGAGGCTGAGGTCAGAGAATTTTGCATTTAAGGCTAGCCTGGGCTACATGGTGAGACTCTGTCTCAAAAAACCCAGGGCTGAAAATGTAACCCTGTGGTCGAGTGCTTGCCTAGTTATGTGCAAGACCCTGGGTTTGATCTCAGACCTTGAAAAACAAAGGGACAGCACAATAAGAAAACGTATAGCTTTACAAAATCATTCAAGGACATGAAGTAAAAAAATAAATGATTATGAATTGTATAATAGCATGGTGTTTATGGGTGAAGACTTGAAACTGGTCATCCTGGATTTAAATCCCACTTACACCTCTCATCCTTAGAGATAGACGTTCGTTTGTTCGTTCGTTCGTTCGTTTGTTCCTTCCTTCCTGCCTGCCTGAATTCCTCCCTTCCTCCCTTCCTTCTTCTTCCTGTTTGAATTCAGTTTTATACCCAACCTTTAACCTAGGCATCCAGCCTTTTCTGCTCTAGTCATTTTTTTTTCTTTTGACAAAAGGTCTTTCTTTTTGGCCCAGGCTAGCTTGGGCTGCAATCCTCCTATTTATACTTCCATCCATAGCAAGATGATTGGCAAGAACCACCACACCCAGCTTTTTCTGATGAGATGGGGTCTCCTGAGCTTTCTGCCGAAGCGGTCCAGAGCCACACTTCTCCTGATCCTAGCCTCCCATATAGAAGGATAACGCCACTTGTCACCATGTCCTGCTATCAATTGAGATGATGCTTCATGAACTCTTTGCCTGGGCTTTCCTTGAACCCAGGGTCTCCTGGTCTCTGCCTCCTGAGTAACTAGGAGTCATTGAGCCATAGATGCCCGGAGAGACAAATTTCTTCATGTCTGCCTATTACCTATCACTGCTAGTCATGTTTATGTGGGGTTCTGGCTTTGGGAGGAAAGAGTCTCATTTCACTTGATGAGAAAGTACTTACAACAGGAAGACTAAGGGTCAGGCCAGGGCTGTGTGTGTGTGTGTGTGTGTGTGTGAATACTGGGACTTAAATTCAGGGCCGGTGTTCTCTCCCTTACCTGTATTGCTCAAAACTGATATGCTCTACCGCTTGAGCCACAGCTCCACTTCTGGCTTTTTGCTGGTTAATTGGAGATAAGAGTCTCATGGGCTTTTTTGCCTGGGCTGGCTTTGAACTGCAATCTTCAGTCCTCAGCCTCCTGAATAGGTAGGATTATAGGTGTGAGGGCATTTTAAGCTTTTTACTTTGCATCTCTTCAACTTGGCACTGAATGGCTTCCCCTGAACCCTAACTCCAGCCCTAAGACTGGTTGTCATGGCTCCTATTCGGTAGAGAAGGAGCGGAGTCCTGAAGTAGATGGATTCCTTTTTGTGGCTGTGATTTACAAGTGGAGGCATTGTCTCTAGCTCCAGGCCCTCCAGAGGGCTTGAATACTTCTACTGGACAAACAGGGCTGTCAGAAGCAAGAGTTCTTCCAGGGGCCCCAGGGCAGCCCGCACACAGCAGTGGGGTGGCATTGGGACAGGCTGAAGAAACGTGTGTGTGTGTGTGTGTGTGTGTGTGTGTGTGTGTGCGCGCGCGCCAGTACTGGGGCTTGAATCCAGGTCCTCACACTCCTCCTTAGCTTTATCTTCTCAAGGCTGGCACTCTACCACTTGAGTCACTCTTCCACCTCCTGTATATTACTGGTTAATTGGAGATAAGAGTCTGTCAGATTTGTCTGTTAGGGCTAGCTTTGAACCATGATCCTCAGTGACAGGTATGAGCCACCAGTTCTTGGGAAGATCCCTTTGGTAATCCAAGAGTCTCAGAGGCTTTCCTTTGCTGGGGAGAGGGGACCCAGTCACTATTATCTCTCTTTGGGCTCTAGCCTAAGGGTGGAGGGCCTGATTTCCTCTTTCAGCTGCGCAAGGTCAGCCTTCCCCAATGCCCAGTCCCCCCTGTACAGCCTCGGGCTGATTGCGTTGATCTTCGCCCCTGGAGGGCCCAGCCCTACATCCTCCCATTGTCAGAGCTGATACAGTACCTCATTAATTTAGACTCACTGTAAATATTTTTGGAAACACCCGTTTTGCTCCCCTGAAGGTTGGTAGGGCGGGGGGTGAGCTGGCTGGGGTCTCGTCCGCCTCTTCCTGCCCTCCTTCCTGCCTCTGCTCTGTTTCCTGTCCTCACTGCCTCTTGCCCAAGTCCTTCCTGGCAGCTGGAGCCAGGCCAGGAAGGTGCAAAGAGGGGGCAAAGGAGCCTTCTTCAGGGGGTTCTATGGGGACAAGAGGGCAAGATGGGAGGCACAGGGAGCCCTGGGCACAGCCCTTGCCCTTCCTGGGCCTCAGGTCCTTCGGGGTGGAGTCCGGTGTGGGGTATAGATTCATGGCCATAATTTTTTCACCATCAAAAGGCACTTTGCCTTCTTTCCTGTTCTTCCCCCCCCCCCCCCGCCCCCGGTGAGTTTTCTTTCAGGAAGGATCCTGTTTATCTAGCCCACGCCATTTATTAAATAATAATGAATGCATCTTCTCAGTTTTTATTCATCAAAGGAGCAGGGCAGAGTGTCTCTCCACCACCAGCTGAGGAGCTGGCACTTGACATTTACAGAGATTTCTCTTGTTAAGGGGCCAGGAGAAGGTGCCATTCCTCCTCCTTCTCCCATTTTTCCTTCTTTTTTTGTGCTGGTACTGGGGCTTGAACTCAGGGCCTGACACTGTCCCTGCACTTTTGTGCTCAAAGCTAGCTCTCTACCACTTGAGTCACAGCCCTACTTCTAGCTTAGAATGTGCCTTTCTAAAGAGATTTCATAAAGTGCACAATACTGCCGAAACCATAATACTGCCCCTCATTTTCCAAATTGCTCTTTCTCTCTCTCTCTCTCCTCCCTCTCTCGGGTATGAGTACTTAGGCTTGAGCGCAGGACCTGATGCTGTCCCTTGGAATTTTTGCTGGCTAATTGGAGATGAAAGAGTCGAAAAGACTTTCCTGCCATGGCTGGCTTTGAACCTCCTGAGTAGCAAGGTCCGTCCTTGGCCACATTGCTGTTGTCTAAGCCTCCTTATCTCAGCTTGGGAGCCAAGAACCTCAAGAGATTTCACGAGTCTTTCCTGTTCTAGTTCACAGGGACCCAATCCTTGTCCAGGTTGTCCTGAAGAAAGTGCTGATTGCTTTGGAAGTTACAGAATGGTCATCTTATGATCCCCATAGGTTTATAAGTGGGCTGCTATGCTAAGTATTGGGGGTAGGTGGGTATTGGTGGATATGGGGGTGAGTAATGGTGGGTGGAGGTTGAGGAAAGGCTTCTAGACACCCGCTGCTCACAGTCTAAGCCATCAGTAGGACTTGGTGCCATGCTACGAAGAAGAATTTGTCACACGATCCTCTTGTCCACTGAGGGAGAGAGAGTCAGCTCACCAACCCTTTTGACCTCATATTGCAAGAAATGCATGTCTCCAAACCACTCCATTTAGCTGTGGCCACAACCCCCAGTGACACATAAAGCCTTGTTCAGGGCGTGAACGACATCACTCTTCAGATTTCAGTTAGACTGTCAGTGTCTCTCAGATTTCCCTGCGAGAAACCCTCCAGATCACTCCCTGTAACTTTCGTCATGGGCCCACTCAGTACGTGAGGCAGTGCATGGTATGACCACTCTTGCTATGCTTCTAGATTGTGAGTTCGGGAGGTCAGGAGCACGGCCTAGGAGGTGGACATCGTGTGGCTAGTGCCTCCGGGGCAGTCTGGCATGGAGGAGCTGCTGGAGGGGGATTTTGTGGAGGGAGAGATTAGTAGGCAGTGCGTGAGCAGGCAGTGGGTTTTCTGACTCAGGAAGTCTCCAGAGCTGGGAGTATGGCCCTGGAGCTGGAAGTAGAACCAAATGGAGAGAATGCCATGGGGGGGGGGGGCAAGGCGTGGGAAGGGAGGGGGTGGGGGAGGTTGAGGGGCTGCTTTGATTACCCAAGGGCAGCACAACATTTGGTCAGATAAAGTAGGGGTGTGTGTGTGTGTGTGTGTGTGTGTGTGTGTGTGTGTGTGTGTGTGTGTGTGTAGGGCCAGGGTGGTGGGGGCTCAATGTCTGGAGATGGGAGAGATGGATTTCTGGAGTTCCATCCCTGACTGTTTTCCCTCTTCCTCCTTTCCTCAGATAACACCACCCAGCTGTTAGCCACCCAGCTGTGGCCTCCTCTTAGGAAGGAGAGGAAAAGGCTGTTGTTGTGTTGTTGCCTGGGTGAGTTCCCCAAGCTGTGGAGTTCAAAGCAGACTTGTAAAGTCAGGGACTGGGGGTGGGGGTGGGGTGGAGGTGAGAAGCTGGAGAGGGAGGAGAAAGCCTGCCCTGCCCACTTTGATGTCTTCAGCCAGGAGGTTTCTGGCAAGGTCTGGGTGGGGTCTCAGGAGAGAGTTCCAGCGTCTCCCTTCTGGTCCCAGAGCCTAGAGAAATCCAAGTAGCCATCCTTTCCGATCCTCCACACATAATGGTTTTCCCAGATCCCTCATTTCAGAATACCAGCAAGCACACCTTTTCACACCCATGAGGTGTGCACTCCACCCTCAATGCTCATGGACATCTTTTCCCCTCCCCCCTGCCCCAAGTACACTCCACAGACAAAAATGTGTGCATTCACGGAGCACTGCCATCCTGTTAGACACAAGCAAACACACACTCATCTGTGTGCATAGATGTGTGCACAATATATACCCATCCAAGGGAACACACTCTTCCACACGTGCAAATGCCTCTTCCCAGTATCTCCATGGGTCCCAAGTCCAGTCCATTGCCAAGGACCTGTCTCATAGCACACGCAAAATATTGCAGTCACAGTAGGCCCCACACCCCCACAGGGCCAAGCCTGGCTGTGCTTCCTAGACCAGGAGCCAGCCTGGGCATGGGGTGGGTAAAGGCTGTGGAGCCATTGACACCAGAACTGTCTGTAGGCTAGGCTCTCCTTGAAGGTCACTGAAGCAGGTCTAGGGTGATTTCAGAAAATTCTTCATCTCAGACTCATCACAACACCCTGAAAAAATCACTCAGGAAACAGATCTCCTTTAACCAACAAGCTTGGGCCTCTCCAGGGAAGGTCCCAACAAGTCTATGATAGGTGCTGGTTTGCTAGATGATGTAGAGTATTACATCAGTGCCAGGAATTCAGGACCTCCCACTCTTGATTAGTGTTTTCTGCTCAATGTTGGTGCTTTTCCACTTGAGCCACGCCTTCCATTTCCTCAATCTGGTGAGAAAGGGTTCTTGCTACTCTAATAGCCCTGGGCTCTGAGCACAGTTCAGTTGCTTAATTCAACATTTACCAGGGGTCACACAGAGGAGGGAGAGGAACAGGTGTGGGTCCCAGGTCTAGGATGTGTTTGGTACATGGGAACTTCTGAGCCATGGGGCACCACCAGCCTTCAGCTATCACTCCTGTTTGCCACCTTTCACCTTCTGGGATGGATAATGAAGTGAAGGACAGAGATAGATCAGAGTCATTCTGCGTGAAGGGCCAGGCTGCTACTATAAGGGACACACAGGCCATTTGGTGTTAGCTGGCTTTTGGCACTCCAGCCTTCTGGCTCCACCATTAGCTCAGTCCACTCCTCTTTCAATGAGTCTCCCAGCTCTGGTTTCCCATTTTGTTTCCCTATCTTCCAACCAATCTGAAATGAACTCTGGAGACCAGAAGCTTGAGCATTAAAGAGAAGCATCTACATTTTCTCCCTACGTGTCTCTGGGCTCCTGGATCTGGCTTAGGATTCGAGTGAGGCAGCAGAGACAGATAGACAAAGGACTTGATTTCCTGGATATTTCAAGTCACTTCTTCCTCTTCCTCTGTGTTCTCAGCTGCAAAGAGTTTGGGCTCCCGAATCTTTCTGGGAGAATCAGGGAGGATCTGGGATCCCCAGGGACCTCTCTGTCTTGTGTCTTTATCCTGGGATATTTTGAACAACACTTAATTTATAACAGGCCCATCCCTGAGGAAGCTGGATGCAGCTGACTGATCTCCATGTCTGGCCCTTCCCGTGCTCACTCAGGTTATAATGAGACATTCGGCTTCCTGCATAGCACTTCTGTTAGATTCTCATGAAAACATGGAAAGTGATAGATGGGTGAATTCGATAAAAGTTCATTTTGTGCTTGTACTGAAAGTCACAAGAAAGCTCTTCTATGCACATGGATTTTAAAAAGAGAGAGAAAAAAGTAGACAAGCAAACAGAGACAAGACAGCCCCAGGTTGTTTCTCTCAGTGCACTACGACATGAATAGAGCTGTGACTCTGGGTGTTATTGGCTATCTTGGCCACCTACTGATGGCCAAAATTCCACAGGCAGGGTTCTGGTAGATTTATAGTGATGCCAGGCAGCCAGGAATTCTCTCTGGCAGTTGCTGACCACTGAGAAGTTTCTTGATCAAGATTCTGGCATTATTCCTAAATGTGTATTGACTGGAAGGATTCTCTTTCCTTTTCTTTCTCTTTATTTCTCTTCCCCCTTCCTTCCTTCCTTCCTTCCTTCCTTCCTTCCTTCCTTCCTTCCTTCCTTCCTTCCTTCCTTCCTTCCTTCCTTCCTTCCTCTCTCCATCTCCATCTCCCTCCCCCACCCCCCACTACCTTTTGTTGGTGGTGGTGGATCACAGCCTTGTGCCTGCCAGGTACTCTAACACTTGAGCCATGCCTCTAGCCTTTTGTGCCTTAGTTTTTGAATAAGCTGTTACATTTATGCCTGGGCCAACCTGAACTGTGACTCACCTTTTTATGCTTCCCTTGTACATGGGAAGACAGACATGTACCACTGTACTTTGCTTTTTATTGGTTAAGATGGGGGGTAGGGTGGGTGTGTCTCACTGACTTTTTCCTTGGGCTGGCCTTGAACCATGATCCTTTGGATTTTTGTCTCTAGAGTAGGTAAGATTACAGATATGAATTGCTATATCTGATTCTGGAAGAGTTTTTTTTTCATCTTTTTTTTTTTTTTCCCAGTCCTGAGGCTTTAACTCAAGGTCTGGGCACTGTTCTTCAGCTTCTTTTGCTCAAGGCTAGCACTCTAACACTTGACCCACAGTGCCACTTGTGGCTTTTTGATTATGTGGTACTGAGGAATTGAACCCAGGGCTTCATGCATGCTAGGCAAGCACCACTAAGCCACATTCCCAGTCCTAGAAGACAGTGTTTCTAAATATGGAGTTTTAATTTCACCTTTATTAATGTTATTAATTTTAAATATTTTTAATCTCACCTTAATTAATTTTAAATATTTTATTTATTTATTTTTTGCCAGTCCTGGGGCTTGAACTCAGGGCGTGAGCACTGTCCCTGGCTTCTTTTTGCTCAAAGCTAGCACTCTACCACTTGAGCCACAGTGCCACTTCTGGCTTTTTCTATATATGTGGTGCTGAGGAATCAAACCCAGGGCTTCATGTGTATGAGACAAGCACTTTACCACTAGGCCATATTCCCAGCCCAATATTTTTATTTTATTACTTTTCTTTTATTATCTTTAAGTAGTTGTACAGAGAGGTTTCAATTCAACATATCAATTTACAAGTACAATGATTAATGTCACCCCTTCTATCATTTTCCCCCTCCACCCATCCCAACCACACCTGTTCCCTCAAGTTATGGGTGCAGCTCAAGTGGCAAAGTGTCTGGCTAAAAAGCACAAGGCTCTGAGTTTAAACTCCACTACCACCCATACACACACAACTAGTTTGCATTAGTTATACAGAGGGGGATTTCATTGTTATATTTCCACCTGTTTATAATATATTCCAATTCATCTTACCCCTTTTTCTCAGAAGAGTTCATGTTAAATCACAGCTATCCTAGCACCATCCTGCATTTCTATAATGCCTAATAGATGACAATCGTGACTTAAAAAGGGTTGGTTTTTTTCCTTTAGGAACATAGCGGGTTAATTTGTGGGTTGAAACTAGCTGTGGTTAAAATTCTGACTCAGATAATTACTAGCTTGGTGACCTCAACCAAGTTACTACACACTCTCAGTTTCAGTTTCTCACCATTAAACTGAAGCTACAGGGGTGTATCCACTGTTAGTCTCATCCTTCAACATCATCATCCATCACAGTCATCAAAGGCTCCTTCTTGCTTTATTTCCTTCCTATATTTCCCCATTGCACCCGAGGGCTGTGGCCATGTGTGTCTTCCCGCATTTCTTTGCATTTTATGTCTCCTTCTGGTTTTCCTACCTTCTATTCTTAGCAACCTCCTGTTTAGAAACTGCCAACAGTGAGACTAGAGGATCTGTTTTTCTTATCTTCTTTTTTGTTTATTTGTTGTTCTTATTTTGGTTAAAAAAAAGGAATTAATTCCTCAAAATTACAAGTTTGGAATTTTCTCACAAACCTCCAGAATTAGAAATTATCCTGAGAAATCTGAAGGCATGGTAATGTTGGTTTCATATTTCTGCTTGGCAACCAGACCAGAGCTGAGAAGCATTCCTTTTCCTTTTTGTTGATTCTGAGTTTCGTTTTGTTTCATTTTGTTTGAGATAGTCTTTTAAAAAATTATTTATTGAAAAGGGGATGAACAGGGGGGTTACATTACATAAGATAATGAGTGCGTTTCTTTTTGAACACTGTTACCCCTCCCTCATTTTCTCCTGCTTCCCCCTCCCTTCTCCCCGCTCCCCGAGTTGTAAAGTTCATTTCCAACATAGTGTCTAGTGAGTATCACTGTTGCATTAGTTCATACTTTGCCCTGCTGTTTCTGTGATTCCCTTTCCCTTGCTCAGATCAGATAAACTTACATGCAAGACAAAAGGTATAGAAAACTAAAAAGGAGAAATAATTGCAAACATTACATAATAAAAAAAATCTCTTGTTTCCAATTCTTGGAGTTCATTTTGATATACTTCATTATATATGGTCATATGCACCCAGTGGACTATTGTGATCCTCTGCTAAGAATATCATAGACATATTCTAGTTATTAGAAATGAGGGAAACCACACAACCTACATTTCTTTGGGCCTAGCTTGCTTTGCTTAATATACTTTCCCCCCCAAGTCTTTCCATTTCCTTACAAATGGGGCAATGTCATTCTTTCTGATGGAAGCATAAAATTCCATTGTGTGTATGTGTGCGTGTGTGTATAATCATATTTTCTTGATCCATTCATGAGATAGAATCTTGTTGCTTCTATGTTGACCAGTTTTGTCTCAAACTCCTGAACCCAAGGGCACACCTTGTCTCAGTTTCCTGAGTAGCTGGGATGCCACTCTGCCCAGCCTCCTTTTGATAGTATAGGTAGACTCTGCTTTGCCAGTCTCTATATAGTGTACATATATATTGTATAGTCTCTACATTGTACATACTGGCTATTTTAATGATGCTCTTTTTTTGGCCTGAATTTTGTGGGTATTTGAGTCTGGAACTTCTGCTTGAAGTTCCAGAAGTTGTTTGAACAACTTTTCCTCTAGGCAATGGATTTCAGGTTTATAAATTTTTTGCCTAGAGGGATTATCATATCTGATTTTGGTCAGCCTCATTACTGTTCCCTTCCTTCCTTCCTTCCTTCCTTCCTTCCTTCCTTCCTTCCTTCCTTCCTTCCTTCCTTCCTTCCTTCCTTCTCCTTCCTTCCTTCTTTCCTCCCTCCCTCCCTCCCTTTCTTCCTCCCTCCCCCTTTCCTCTTTTTTCCTTTCCTCCTCCTCCTCCTCCTCCTCTTCTTCTTCTTCTTCTTCCTCCTCCTCCTTCTCTCTCTCTCTCTCTCTCTCTCTCTCTCTCTCTCTCTCTCCCTCCCTCCCCCTGTGCTGAGGCACAAACCCAAGGCCTCTGTACATGTTAGAAATATACTCTAGCACTGAGCACCCTGCTTCTCCTTAGGCAGTCTCCCTTGCTTTGGGGGTGCTGGAAAGGGAGTATGTTTTCCTAATCTTACCTTGTATACCCTATCCTCTTTCTTGCCTAAGGATAACTAGGTGAGGGGGGAGTGAGTTCCTAGGCCCTATGACTATGACATTTATTTTGTGCTGGCTGCTTCTTGTTTTTGCCTCCTCCCCTAGCTCAGCTTCCTGACCCTCTGTTGGTCTCAAGAAACATCCTGGTCAAGGGAGGCAGTGAGAAGCTGTGGACTGAACTGTCTCTGTGCTCTCACCATATAGTTATTGATGCACTTCAAATACCTGCACTCTTCTTTTCACTTGCTCCCTAATCCATCCATTCACTCACTCCACAGTCATTTAGTGAATACCCACTACATGGCTACAACAGTCTTTCTTGTGGGTTTGGAGAAGATAAGCGGACAACCCACCATCACAAAACTCACTTCACCTTATGGATCTTCACTTTGCTCATAGCTTTAATGACTCAATTCTAGAGATCATTTCTGTCCTGGATTTCTTTTATCTCATGACTCTGTCTTTAACCTTCTGAAACTTCCCATACTATCTGCAAACTGCAGACTCCCAGCTGCTGTCAGCTTAAGACTTCTAGAGAAATCCCCAGATACCTGTGTGCCTGTAAATGATGATGATCATGATGAGAGAGAGAGAGAGAGAGAGAGAGAACGAGAGAGAGCGCACACGCGAGAGGTGCCACAAATCTAGGAGTAGAGGAAGATGAAGAGCAAGGGGAGGAGAAAGAAGAGGGTGCTAGTGGGAAGTTTGAGCTGGGAGTTAGGTGGGAGTTGGGGAGGTAGCTAGGGGCCTGGGTCCCCAGCAGGAGGGCTTTTCCAGATGCTAAGGCCACCTTGCGAAATTTCACACCTTCCTCATTTCCTAGGGTCTGGCTCCAGGTCAGGCTAGATTTCAATCTGCATAATGTGTTCCACTTAGAAGGGAGTAGCTGAGGACGGAGTGCTCCTTGGGGCTGGCTTGGAGTGGTAGCCAGAGGAAAGCTAAAGGAAAAGGGAGGGGGTGGGACCATGAGACTGCAGGCTTGCAAAGCACAGATAACCAGCAGCCCAGCCCAGCAGGGGGGAATTTGGTCTACTTGCCTGGTGACCAGAAAGGGGGAAAAAAGTGGGCTGAAACTTCAAGATCTTAAGACTCACAAGTGTGTGTGTGTGGGGGGGGGGGGGGTTGTCCCGGAGGTGGGAGGAGGGAGGAGGGAAGGACAAGCCAAAGAGTGGACAGAGAGACTCAGGGGGCGGGTGGGGGTGCAAGGAAATCTCTTGGCGGAGTCTGAAGCAAGCAGCAGAGGGCAGAGGGAAGTCTGCAGGAGAGAAATCCCCTTCAGCGTCCCAGACAACAGAAGCAGCATCTCCAACCTGCTGGAAAGATCTGTGAGCATCTTTCAGCCCTTCTCACCCACCGAGCCTCCAGCCAGAAACACAGGGTACTTGCTGGGTTGGTGGCAGAGCTGGTATCAAGAAGCTGGTACTCTCAGGCCCCTGTGCCCATCTTCTCTCCATACTCCAGCATGGAGGAAGGTGATTTTGACAACTACTATGGGGCAGACAACCAGTCTGAGTGCGAGTACACAGACTGGAAGTCCTCAGGGGCTCTCATCCCCGCCATCTACATCCTGGTGTTCCTTTTGGGCACCACAGGCAACGGCCTGGTGCTCTGGACCGTGTTTCGGAGCAGCCGTGAGAAAAGACGTTCCGCGGACATCTTCATCGCCAGCCTAGCAGTGGCCGATCTGACCTTCGTGGTGACCTTGCCCCTGTGGGCCACCTATACCTACCGGGATTTTGACTGGCCCTTCGGGACCTTCTCCTGCAAGCTCAGCAGCTACCTCATCTTCGTCAACATGTACGCCAGCGTCTTCTGCCTCACCGGGCTCAGTTTTGATCGCTACCTGGCCATTGTGAGGCCCGTGGCCAACGCGCGACTGAGGCTGCGCGTCAGCGGGGCCGTGGCCACGGCCGTTCTGTGGGTGCTGGCTGCCCTCCTGGCTGTGCCTGTCATGGTGTTCCGTACCACGGGGGACATGGACAACAGTACCAAGGTACAGTGCTACATGGACTACTCCCTGGTGGCCACCACCAGCTCAGAGTGGGCCTGGGAGGTGGGCCTGGGGATCTCATCCACTGCCGTGGGCTTTGTGATTCCCTTCACCATCATGCTGACCTGCTACTTCTTCATCGCCCAAACCATCGCGGGGCACTTCCGCAAGGAGCGCATCGACGGCCTTCGCAAGCGCCGGCGGCTGCTCAGCATCATCGTGGTGCTGGTGGTGACCTTCGCCCTGTGCTGGATGCCTTACCACCTGGTCAAGACTCTGTACATGCTGGGCAGCCTGCTCCACTGGCCTTGTGACTTTGACATATTCCTCATGAACGTCTACCCCTACTGCACCTGCATCAGCTATGTGAACAGCTGCCTCAACCCCTTCCTCTATGCCTTCTTTGACCCCCGCTTCCGCCAGGTGTGCACCTCCATGCTCTGCTGTGATCAGACTGGGTGTGGGGGCCCCTCTCACAGCAGCAGTGGGGACAAGTCAGCCAGCTACTCTTCAGGGCACAGCCAGGGACCCGGCCCCAATATGGGGAAGGGTGGGGAGCAAATGCACGAGAAATCCATCCCCTACAGCCAAGAGACTCTTGTGGTAGATTAGAGCTGAGATCTGAGAGAAATCAGGTGACCTGGGTCTGCTCCAGCCTTTACCTCTGCTCTCTGAGAATTAGGGAGCAGCGACTACACCTTTGCATTTCACCCCTTTCCTTTCCCTGTCCTTTGCCTCCTGGCTCTGTCCTGTTTTTCCATTACTCCTTTGTTCTTTCACAGAGAGAGAGAGAGACAGACAGACAGACAGACAGATACACACACACACACACACAGAGACAGACAGACAGACAGAGACTTGAGCCCCACAGACAGACTGGAGCCCAGCTGCTCAGCCTCTGTAAGGCAGGCCTTGTAGTCTCTCTGAGCTTATGTTTTTGTACTTGTATAAAAAAGGAGAGAAAATCATATGGACCCTAAAATATTGAAGTGTGAGTCCCGACTCAATAAAAGTTCTTTGCTTTCCACCTATTTCTTAGACTTCTAGCCCTCTCTACTCCCCTTGATTAGATTTCCCACTTTCTTTGCAATTTTTACTGTAAATTCTCATCTCCTAGCTCCAGCCCCTCCCTCTGAATAGATTCTCTCTCCCTGAAAGCTCTCCTTGACTACTCATTTATCTTTTGTTCTGCAGGGCTTCTAAGGGTTAAGAATCCTGAAGCTTGTAAAACTGGCTGGATTCAAGCTCTTATCCTGTTTTCTGAGAGCCAGCTAGGGAATAGGCTGGGGCTGGGATAGGAAGGTGTTGGGGGGTGGGGTAGGGAGAGTTGTGCTCTGGTCTCCAGAGCCTGGAGCTCTGGACCCTCGTCTAAAATTGGAACCTTTCACTGACCTTTCAGACTCAGGGGCTAGCATGATTCCTGGAGAACCATCTTCCCGGTAGAGCCTCTGTGATGCTAATTTCTACCCATTTCTCAAGACCATTTCCTTCTCCATTGTTGTCTGTGAAAATTAGTAGGTTGTAGCCCTGATGAAACTAGGAGTTCCCAGACAGAATGGAAATTCCGGAAGGGCAGACAGAGAAAGAGGGGATGGTGGGGTGTCTGTGTTTAGTAACTGTGTTTAGTAACTACCTTATGCTGCTTGGCTCCCCCCTCCCCTAATCCCA
Source organism: Perognathus longimembris pacificus (assembly GCF_023159225.1). NCBI lineage: Eukaryota > Metazoa > Chordata > Mammalia > Rodentia > Heteromyidae > Perognathus > Perognathus longimembris. The sequence goes on along the minus strand of NC_063173.1, from coordinate 52,165,118 downwards.
ATCTTTCCAACTCCCTCCGGAACTGTGAACTGCAAGTCTTTTCTTGTCTCCCCTTCTCACCCCAGCATCTCCCAAGGTTTTTTTTTTTTTTTCCCTTTACTTTGGGCATTGGTGCTGAGTCCCTTGTTGGGGCGAGGATGCTTGCTTTTTTTTTTTTGTCTCTGTATGAATATATACGCACATATAAATAGATGAGCATAGACTGGAAAGTGCTGATGGTTGAATGAATTTGGATGATTCCCCTTACCCCCAGTTTCCACTGTATCCCTTCTCATCACACAGCGCCCTTAGGGACATAGGCAGCCATGTGGAATAGAGATAAGCCCACGCGCCCCCCCACCCCCACCCCGTCCTCCCCACCCCCTTACTGGATTTGGGGGACTCTGGCGGCTGGCCCGCGCTTTAGGAGAGGAGTCTATGTTTGTTTGCACTGAGCATCCTGCAGAGAGCTCTGTCACAGGATAGGACTGCACCCAAAACTCGGGAGTCCTAGTGAACTGGGTTCTTCTTCCTTCTCCCGTTCCCGTGGTGGAAAGATGAGTGTGGGTAGGTCTCGCCCGGGCCTCCCTACCTTGATTTGAGTTTCTGAGTTTTTTCTTCACCACAGACCCCTTTTTCCTGAGTCCGTGGCCCTCATCCTAAGGCGGACACCTGCTTGCCGAAGGGGGAGGGGGCCGAGTGAGTGCTTTTCCTTCTCACTATCACTCTGGGACACTCTCTTGACTTCTCTGGCTGGATCTGGGGACTGGAAGCTGGGATTAGAAATGCCATGTGGAGGCAGATTGCCTATTGTCTACACCACTTGAGAGTCTTGGAGGACAAGATTTATGGTGGGGCCTTTGTGAGCTGGGAATGGGGCATGCGTCTTCTGGGTTTTGTTCCTGGAGGACTCTGGAAATGGAGGACAAGACACCTGCCCTGGAGCTCAGCTTGATGTCTTCACCGTCCCTGGCATGGAGCCTGCTCTGGGTGCAGGGGAAGGGAGAGAGGGACCATGGTTTTCAGCATACTCTCCCTTCCATGGAGACACTTGCTCCGTAGAGGACTGTTTTGGAAGCACCCATTCCAGGCTACAGGAGGCTTCTAGAAGGCTAGAGGATGCCCCTAAGCCTCTTTGGAGTGCATTGCAGAGACTTCCTGCCTGGAACTCATCCGCAGCAGGGGAGACTGCCTCATCTCCCTTTGGCTCCTCCCCTCCCCATCAGAATGTCTGTGTTATTCCATTAAATCACTGCAGTTTATCAAATAAAACTGTGTGTTGTGTAACTGCTCTTTCCTAAGCCTCCTCTTATAAGGAAGTGTTTTAGGATAAAGAACTTGAATGATTTTGTTGGAGGTGAGTGAGAATCTTGGATAAGGAGCAGGAGGGCCGGTCCAAAGGGAGGAAGTGGAGTGGGAAACTGTGAACTCTGTGTGTGTGTGTGTGTGTGTGTGAGAGAGAGAGAGAGAGAGAGAGAGAGAGAGAGAGAGCAGGTGAAGAAAATAGATACCAGGAAAGGGAAGGGATGTGGGAAAGAAAAGGAAATACAGGAACGGGAGTAGGGAGGGGACAGGGAGCGGGGAAGGTGGTTATGATAATTAAGCTTGTGTCCCCCAAAGCTACAGAATATACAGACATTCATTTAGAGTCTAGAGGACAAAAATAGTAGCATTTCTCCTCATTGAGGTAGACCTGTTATTCATTTATCCTTCTATTAATCAACTCATTCATTCATCCATCTCTTTCCTCATGCACTGTCTTCCATTTATTTATCCACATGTCCCTCTATTCATTTATCTCCGGTTCATTCATTCATCCCTATCATCCTCTATTGACTAACTCATTCATTCACTTATTCACTGTCATTTCAATATCCACCCAGTTTAGACCAGAAATGTGAATCCTGTTCTTCAGTCAGAGTCATTCTAGACACTTCTGAAAACGTCTATTCTTGGCTGTCATCCAAGGCCCATGGAATCCCAGGCTCACAGACTCATTCTAGATGTTCTCCAGCCCTATTAACTCTTCAGAAGGCTCCTGGGGGAAGGCCACACATAGGGCTGTCTTAGTAGGTAGTGATTAAAGTGGTACAAAGATCAGACTGTCAGAGCCAGAGAAAACTGGCCCTTAGGGCCCTTGATGGGGAGGACAGGAGTGAAATAGTTCTGGGGCAAGGACATTCTCCATCCAGGGCTGTTTACCTTCTTCAACAAAGGCTTCCTGGGGATTAATAAAGTTTTCTGATGACACAAAAGCGATGGGCCATAGTGGAAGGAGAGCAATGAGGAGCGCACATGTACAGTGCCATAGCGTGAAGCTCTGCCCCAGCCTCATGCCATCTCTCCTCCAATCCTTGCAGCCAGCCTCGGAGAGGGGCATTTACATTCCATTTTGCTAGGAAGGAAACTGAAGGTCAGAGAGACATGCTAGACACCTTAGAAAGATTAGTTATGCGATCATGGGCACATTGCTGCTTTGTGGAAGAGCTGGGCCTGCATCCAGAAGGATGCCTCCAACTCCAGAGTCCACCCTTGGCCATGGCTTGGTGAGCCTTCTCCTGAAGTACAGATGAGGCTGGGCAGGAAAGCACAGTCCCATTTGGAACAGGCCTGGCACACTGAGGACTGGAGCAGGAGAGGTACCTGACAGGGATGGTGGCGAATACTCAAAAGGGAGGAGAGGGAGGAAAAGGGAGACAGAGACAGAGAGAGACACAGAGAGAGAGACAGAGACAGAGAGACAGAGAGATGGAGATAGACTGAAAAGACAGAAGCAGTAACAGAGAGACAAAGGAGAGAGAAAATACAGTATAGGCAGAATGAAGAAAGAAATAGGAACAGAGACAATGAGGAGATAAATGGTAATTAAAAATTAGGAGGCAGCGCAGAAAACCAAGGACAAGCAATAAAAGCTTCTTTTGTTTCTTTCTTGTGAAACACATGGTGAAAGACCTTCAGGAACTTATAACTATTAATAGCCTCCCTCCCTCCCTCCCTCCCTCCCTCCTTCCCTCCTTCCCTCCCTCCCTCCCTTCCTTCCTCTCTCCATCCTTTTTATCCCCCTTTCTTTCTATTTCTTCTTTTTCTTTCTCTCTATTTCTTCTCTCTCTCTCTCTCTTATTTTCTAGCTGCTGTAAAAATTTCCTGGGAAATTTGAGGTCAATTGTCAGACACATAATAAAATTATAGCATGCCTGGCTAGACACTGGTGGCTTACACCTGTAATCCTAGCTATTCAGGAGACTGAGATCTCAGAATTGTGGTTCAAAGTCAGCCCTGGCAGGAAAGTCTGTGAAACTCTGATCGCCAATTAACCACCAGGAAACCAGAAATAGTACTGTGTCCCAAGTCCTAGCCTTGAGCAAAAGAGCTCAGGGACAGTGTCTAGGCTCTGAGTTCAAGCCCCATGGCAGACAAAACATATTAGAGCACACTTAATAATTATTCACACTTTTCTTCACTTACTGACTTGTCCTGAGTTATTACTTACAAGCTAAGCACTATTGTAGGCACAGGATCAAGCAGTAAGTGGAGACCTGGTCTCAAAGGCTGCTGAAAGAGACAGAGCCTGAGTGATAGCAATGTGGGGGGCAAGTGCTGAGAGGGGGAGGCACCCCGTGTTCTAAGGCCTGTAATTCAGACAGCGGAATGAGTCTAGCAGAACATTGGAGGAGACTTCAGAGTGCTCGGAGCCTGCTTACTGGGCTATGAGGGTCAGTGGTTCATGGGGGGAATGCTCTGGGCAGAGGAAATCCATAAGAATAAGGGAGACCAGAAGCCCCCTGAAGAGCTGGGGAGATGGCTCTTCCTTGTTTCACCCAAAGCTACCCCAGTTCTGGGAGGTGAGCCATCCATGAACCACAGAGAACTGGCTGGGCCTCAGAGCACTGATGCAAAGAAGATTGGGGTCTGGGGCCAAAATCTGAGTCTCTAGAGAAACAGGAGAGTGGGAAGGGAACAGAATACCTTTTATTAAAAAAAATTATGACTTCTAGTTACTTCTGGAAGTAGCAGGAGATGTCTAACCCTCTCAATTAGCTCCTCTGGTAGCTTGACCCTAGGTCTGTGAGTTCTGATCTTCTTCAGTATGAGTCTGTTGGAGAAAGATGCTAAGAAGGGTCAGATTGATCCCTTGGGAATGGGATGGCCCGTTTGGCCCTTAGAATCTAGGGTGGCACCCAGGGTGACAAGATCTGGAGGATAATCCTTGTGGCATTGAAGGCTTGTAGGGTCTGCTCCAGAGGTTTTAGCCTTCCAAAGGGGAGTTGAGACATTGGGCTGACTCTAGAAGTTAATACTTACAGTTATACAAATACTGTGTCAGAGAAATGTTCACTTAAATTTATATGGTCTTAGTCCATTTTCCTCCCCCCATTTCCCCTCTATTATTATTACTACTACTACTATTGCTGCCATTATTATTATTATCCCTAACTAGTTGTACAAAGTGTTTTCAATTCAACATGTCCATTTATGCCCTTGATGATTTTGAGGAATACTGGCCAGACATTTTGACCCATGTACTTTGAGAACAAATATCTTTTTTTTTTTTTTTTTGTGTGTGTGTGTGTGTGTGTGTGTGTGTGTGTGTGTATGTGTGTATGTCTATGTGCATATGCTGGTACTTAGAGATTGAACTCTGGAGGGCCTGGGTGCTATCCTTTAGATTTTTCACTCAAGGATGATGTTTTACCACTTGAATCACAGCTCCATTTCTGGCCTTTTCTTGTTTTTTGTCTGAGACTGGGACTTGAACTTGATACCTGAGGCTTGCTTTTGCTCATTGGCTGATGATCTACAACCTGAGTCCCACCTCCCACCCTCCCCCACTTCTAGCTTTTTTTGGTGTTTAATTGGAGATAGGAGTCTCACAGACTTTCCTGCCTTGGCTGGTTTTGAACTGAGATCCTCACACCTCAGCTTCCTGAGTAGCTACAATTACATGCATGAGCCAATGGCACTGGGCTCAAAAACAAAAATATTTTTATTTTTACTTACCAGTCACATGCTAGGTGATGAGGAGATAGTAATAAATGATTGTGATCAAGCGATTTTGGCTCTTTATGAGTGCAATAATCATTAATAAGGAGCAGTAAAGGTCAGTACAGGCAAGTACAGGAGGCTTTGGAGGAAAACCCAGGTCAAAGGGAAAGGTCAAAAACATGTCTGCATGGACTGAAAGCATGCATCCACTTTTATTTCTCATCTTCAAACTCACTTTAGTACTGTTTCTTCTTTTCCTCTTCTTCTTCCTTCTCCTTCTTTTTAGCTTTATTTATTTATGCTATTATCTTTAGTTGCATAAAAGAGTCTCAAGTAAATACATCAATTTATGAGTACAATGCATCCTGATCCATAACTCATTTTATTCTGGGACATGAGACAAGAGAATATTGTGTCCAATGGGCATTTCACCCCATTGTTCTTTACCTTTTTATTTAGTTGTAAGGTGTGTCTCTTGTCTACCTGAGGTTGCCACTCTCTCTCTCTCTCTCTCTCTCTCTCTGTCTCTCTCTCTTGCTCTCTCTTACTCTCTCTCTCTCTCTCATCTCTCAAGGATAGCACTCTACCCCTGGAACCACATAGCTCCATTTCTGGCCTTTGGTGGTTATTTGAAGATATGAGTTTCACAGACTTTCCTGCCCAGGCTGGCTTTGAACTGTGATCCTCAGATCTCAGCCTCCTAGGTAGCTAGGATTATAGGGGTGAGCCACCAGTGCCCCACTTGAGGCTGCTTCTTACATGTACGCTAGAGAGATTCCCCAAACCTGTCAGACCCTACTAACTCCCCAACTTCAGGCTCTCTGGACACTGGGGCCAGGTCCTCAGGAGATACCTTACTCTGCTGCTCTGTGAAGTCTGTGTTCTTGCCCATCTCTTCTGCTCAGAGAGCAGCTTCTCTAGAGTAAGGGCTATGTTTACACTTATTTGCATTCCTAGTCCTTGGAATGCAATAGGCTCTCAAAGGATGTTTGCTTAAATATTTGAACAACTGGATAAAGATAGTGTGGGGGTAAAAGGTGGGAGGAGTAGGATCTTTGTATACAGCAAATGAAAATTGGTGTGTGTGTGTGTGTGTGTGTGTGTGTGTGTGTGTGTGTGTGTGTTGAACTCATGGTCTGGGTGCTATCCCTAGCTGATTAATTGGAGATAAGAGTCTCATAGACTCTCCTGCCCAGTCTGACTTTGAACTTAAGAGTTTTAGATCTCAGCCTCCAGAGTGGGTAGGGCTACAGGTGTGGAGCTACAGGGTTCCAGTAGAGAAATGATTTGTTCAACAAAGAGCCCAGAAAGGTGAAAGTAAGGATTTGGGTCAGAAAAGCTAGAGGGATTGTTAAGTATGCAGATTCCTAACCATGAACCCAATTAAACCAAACAGTTTTCTTCGTTGGGAATGCAGAACCAGACATAGGGTAAATTAATTAGACAGTGCCATGGGGACACTTCTGACATTCTTCTAAGCAGAACTCCCTAAAGCATGTCTTTGTACTGACCAGTGTAGTGTTTATACTGGACATCATGTCTCCAGGCCTCTTCTGTTGGATGACATTGTACAAGGCTGGATGGCTTCCTGGGAATGGTGGGAGTGCCAGCTGGAGACAGTACTGAGTCAACCAGTTGCTGGAAATCTGTGTTTGGATGCTCAAGGTTCATGGAGGAAGGACTCTCCTGATGATGGGCATGCACTACTGAGTGAATACAAAACAAAATCTTGGACTTCCCCCTATATAAAAATATTCAGGGAAAACATTTCTTCCGGTCCCTGGAAAAAGAAAAACAAGTTGAGCTAGGCTTAAGGGCATCCAAGAAGATTTGGCCTTCTTTCTTCAGGGCCTGGAATATATCCGTCAGTTCAAGAGGTCTTCCTGTAGGATGAGAGATCAAGCAGCCTCTGATGGCGAGAGGAATTGAGGGCTTCACTCTTGTTGCCCTGGGTCTGATGTCTTTGGTGGAGAGAGGACTTCGGTAGCAGGACAACAATGATGCAGAGGCTGGGGAATCTGTCAGCCCAAGGTCCCAAGACTGAAGAGCATGGATGTCACCCTTGCCCTTAGGAAAATGAACGCACCAATATGGCTGCCCATTGGTTTCCTGGAGGAGCCCTGGAAGCCCTTGAGCATGTTTGGATCCAGCTGGCTGCAAGTGTGGTATTGGGGGGTGCTGTTAGGGTTCCTGAAAGATAGTGGCTTTTTGCAGTACTCATAATAAGCTATTTTTATGTTTCAGAAAAGCCACACTGCAATTACTAAAGGAATTCATTAAAGGTAAATGTCGAAGGCTGGAGAGGAAGTGGTTTCCAGTCTGACTGTGTCAAGGGTACAGGCAGCACAATATACTTTCACATAAAAAGAAAAAGAAAGGGACTGGGAATGTGTCCTAGTGGTAGAGTGCTTGCCTCGTATGCATGAAGCCCTGGGTTCGATTTCTCAGCACCACATATATAGAAAATGGCCAGAAGTGGCACTGTGGTTCAAGTGGCAGAGTGCTAGCCTTGAGCAAAAAGAAGCCAGGGACAGTGCTCAGGCCCTGAGTTCAAGGCACAGGACTGGCAAAACAACAACAACAACAACAACAAAACAAAAACAAAAAAGAAAAAGAAAAAAAATCTCAGCATAACTGAGCTGGAGAAGATTGTTCCAACTCTCCTATTTCTCTAGGTAAGACTTTATTAAGTAATGACTGAGCAAGTAATGCCATTGCTAAGTAGTTGGCTTGGTTCTCTGTATTCCTAAGCCTACCTGCTTGCTTGTCTTGTCATCAGTCATCTCTTTTCTAAATGATAGGTAGCTTTGGAAGGGAAATTCTTCAGGATATAGAAGAAACCAACATTGCCTGTGTTGGCACGTATAATGTGTATTAGTGATGAACTGTAGGTGGTCTTCTTCAAAATCATGATGTTTGTGTCTCAGCTGTCCAGAATCTGCTAAGAATGCAGTAAAAATAAATAAATAAGTGAACGCAGTCAGAGATATTGAGTTCAAATCCTAGCCCATCTTTGCTTTGGCTGTGTCATATAGACCACTGCTCCCCACACTATAGTGTAGGAAGAATTTTACTGGGGAGAGGGTGCTACTAAAATGCACATTATAGGTCACTGAATTTAGATTATGGATGCATCCTGAGGAGCATGCTTTGTGTGTGTGTGTGTGTGTGTGTGTGTGTGTGTGTGTGTGTGTGTGTGTGTGTGTGTGTGTTGGTACTGGAACTTAAACTCAGAACTTAGGGCTTAGGGGGCTGTGTCCTTAGCTTTTTTTTTTTTTTTTCCTCCATTCAAGGTACAACTCTAACACTTGAGGTACAACTGCACTTTCAGATTTTTTGGTGGTTAATTAGAGATAAGACTTTCTTGCCCTGGGCTGGCTTTGAACCATGATCCTCAGATCTCAGCCTCCTGAGTGACTAAGATTACAGGTGTGAGCCACCAGCACCTGGTGACCATCTTATTTCTAAAGGACCTCCATTAATGGTAGGTAGCTGCTGTTGACCCTTGGACTGCACTCAGAGAAGTGAAGCTCTGAGACATAGCACTTATAAATGGAGTTTAAAAAAATCATCTGTCATACAGAATAAATCAAGCTGAGACTTACAGAGGCTTGATACAAGTAGTCACCTTGTAGGATTGTTTTGAGGGTTATATTAGGTAATTTTGCCTTTGGCAACCAATTTCTGGCAAATTAGAGGTAATCAACAAGTTCTAATTTTCTCCTTTTGGATCTGGCCGACTCTCTTGTTACAAAGACAGTGACTTGAATGAGTTTCTGTTCTAGAGGGCTGCATTTATAAAGAAGTTCATGGGAAGGAGGAAATGCTTGAGAGTTTGGGGAGTATGAGTAATTGGTTCATTCTGGCTATATAAAAAATATTTTTCTATCTTGGTGGTAACAATACAATTTTAATTAAACAAATTTGACAGACTTTTGCATACAAAATTACCTTGGTCAGAAATTTGTTAGGAAAAAAAAATCAAGAATACTATTGTAGGGGCTGGGGATATGGCCTAGTGGCAAGAGTGCTTGACTTGTATACACGAGGCCCTGGGTTCAATTCCCCAGCACCACATATACAGAAAATGGCCAGAAGTGGTGCTGTGGCCCAAGTGGCAGAGTGCTAGCCCTGAGCAAAAAGAAGCCAGGGACAGTGCTCAGGCCCTGAGTCCAAACCCCAGGACTGGCAAAAAAAAAAAAAAAAAAAAAAAGAAAGAATATTCTATGGGAAGTAGTTTTAGAATAAAAAACATGCAGAATCTCCGTTGTCTTTCAAGTCTGTGTAAGTCTCAGCTTCTTTGTCTGGGGTGGTAGCAAAGGCAGTTTGATATAACTCCACCCTAGTGGTCCTGATGGGTCAGTTCTCTCTCAGTGCTTTCTGCAACTAGCTGTGTCCCTTGAAAAATCATTCTACTTACCAGAGCCTCAGTTTCCTCATTTGAAACTTAAGTAGACTGAATAGGTCAGAGGGCTACCTTCTTCCTATTAACTTACAAATGTAATACATTCGTTTGGCTCAACTTTGGAACAGTTTTGAAGATTCTAGTCCTTGAATGATTGACTCCATTTTCTTTTTCTTGAAGGGGCCATGATGAGGTAGCATATCATGGTAGGAGAATATGACAGAACAAAATCCAATTTATAAAATAGGCACAGGGGAAGGGGAGGGGTTAGATTCCCACAATGCCTTTCAAGGATGCACCCCCCCCCCCAATGGCTTAAGAGCCTCCCACAAGGCCCACTTCCTAAGGGTTCTAGCACCTCTTTACAGTGCCATGATGGTGACTGATATTTTATTGCATGGGTTTTTGGGGGAGACATTAAAGATCCATACAACAGTAGGTGGCTTTTGCTGTTGATTACGGCCCATCACTGAGTAGTGCTCTGGGACAAATGTGAACATCTCTCCCAAAGAACTCACTTAGAATCCTATGATTCTAAGAATTAGTCATGGTGCAATTTCAGGCATTAGCGGTGAAGGTGGCCCTTGAAAGATGATTGGGTTTTGACTACTTCAGTACAGAATGAATGTGGTAAGAAGCCCCTGGACTGAGGAGATAGGAAGTGGAGGTGTACTCAAGTGGTAGAGCACCAGCCTTAAGTGAAAAGGGTAAGGCTAAAGATGCTGAGTTCAAGCTCCAATACTGGCACAACAGAATTAAAAATAAGAAAAAGTACGCAAGACACAGTGTGAACAAAGGCGAGAGGAGAAGAAAGGAGATGGTAGATCTGAGGAACAGGTCTGCCGTGTTGTGTATACAGAGTATGCAATAAAGGAGAAAACTTTAGTATGAGGACAAATCAGAATGGTTTGTTCATTAGGCAGCTATTTTTTTTTTTTTTTTTGGCTAGTCCTGGACCTTGGACTCAGGGCCTGAGCACTGTCCCTGGCTTCCTTTTTGCTCAAGGCTAGCACTCTGCCACTTGAGCCACAGCGCCACTTCTGGCCATTTTCTGTATATGTGGTGCTGGGGAATCGAACCCAGGGCCTCATGTATACGAGGCAAGCTCTCTTGCCACTAGGCCATATCCCCAGCCCAACTATTTTTTTTTGTGTGTGTGTAAGATTTACTTGGTACTGGCATTTTAGTGGAGGATGAGACCGATGTGGTCCTTCCCCTATGACACATGGCATTCCTTTTTTTTTTTTTTTTTTGCCAGTCCTGGGGCTTGAACTTAGGACCTGGGCACTGACCCTGAGTTTCTTTTACTCAAGGCTAGCACTCTACCACTTGAGCCACAGTGCTACTGAAATGGTGACCAAAGTGAAAGTGATTCCATAGTTAGGACAATCTGCAGCAGGCCCATGAGAACCTCAATAAGATATGTGCAACAGTTTTCTGTGCATCAGCTTTTAGCCACTTCCTGAAAATGCAGACAATGTATGCTCAGTGTATCTTGCAAAATTTCCTGTTAAAAATTGTTTTTTAACTTCTTCTTGAAAAAACCCCAACTTCTTCGAAAAACCAGGCTTGTTTTATAAGGATCTGAAACTGCTTAAACAACACATGCTTTGTGTTTTTTTTGCTTTATAAGCCCTGCCTTTACCCACCCTCGGGGTCACAGTCACAGCTCCTGAGCCTGTGGTGTGTCTGTCCAGTCAGCTTGAGATTTCTCCAAATAAACTTCTACTCTGCAGACCTGTATTTTGTAGTGGACTCTGTTCTCAGACACTGTAACACTACTTCGGACATTTTCTGTTTATGTGGTACTGAGGACTCAAACCCAGAACGTCATGCATGCTAGGCAAGCACTCCACCACTAAGCTACATTCCCTGCCCAAAGTTGACATTCTTGTAGGAGTAGATAGGCAACACACAGGGAATGTAAACAAACCAATGACTGGTTATGAACTGATTATGCGTATGACTGAATATGCTGGGAAGATAATAACATTTGAGATAGAAAATGATATCGAGGACCCTTTCTGATGAGGTGTTCAGGGAGAGTCACCAAGGAAGATAGTCACTTCATGGACACCTGCAGGACTGGAACGAATCTACTTTGTGACAGGCTGGAGTGCTCCAGACCCAAGAATCAGCATAATGAAAGCAGAAAGGAACAATGTTAGGAGGTCAGGGAGCTACTGCTAGGAGAACTGGAAGGACTAATGGTTAGTAAGTCAGGGAGAAGGGGGACATGAAACCAAGTTAGAGAGGAAAGCAGAGCTAAGCTCACACAGGTGGGGGCAGGAAAGTTGGCTTTATTCTAAGTGCAATGAAAAGCCATCAGGAAATTGACATGCCCCAATTTGCATTTTAAATTCTCAGGCTACTGCGTAGAGAATGAATTAAAGGGATGCAGGAAGGAAAGCAGAGAGATTATTTAGGAGGCTTCTTCAGCGGCCAAGATAAGGAAGGGGCACTGATGGTTGGTCACATAGAGGTGGTATCCATAGAGACAGGGAAAAGAGGCAGATTTGAGTCACACTTTTGATAGAGAATAATCAGGACCGCAGATAGCCTAGATATCAGTGATGGAGGGAAGTAGTCAAGGTTTCAGGCTTGGGTAACTTGGAAGAGCATGGTATCAACTAGTGTGATAGAGAAAGGTGAAGAAGGAGAGAGAGAGAGACAGAGAGAGGGAGAAGAAGGACAGATATATGAGAAAGATAGAGGGAAGATAAAGATGAGAAAGAAGACAGAGATATAAGAGAGAGAGAAGATAGAGACAGAGACATGAAGAGATATGAGAGAAAGAGAGGGAAGATAGAGATGAGAGAGAGAGAAAGAGACAGAGAACTGTATCCTTACTATATCATACCTAAGACATTAAAAAGACATCACAGTGAAGATGTCAAGAAGACAGATTAATGTACCTTGTAAAAAGTGGTCTGGAATGCTGAGTGCTGAACGCTAGTGACTCAGGAGGCTGAGACCTGAGGGTCATGGTTCAAAGCCACCTTGGGCAGGAAAGTCTGTGAGACTCCTATCTCCAATGAACCATCAGAAAGCTAGAAATGTTGCCATGGCTCAAAGTGGTTGAGACTAGCCTTGAGCAAAAAGAGGTCAGGGATAGAGTCCAGGCCCTGAGTTCAAGCCCCATGACCAATTAATTAGTGGCCTAGATTAGTGGCTAGGAGGATGGGAGAACGTGAAAAGAGCTCTTAGTGTGTGTGTGTGTGTGTGTGTGTGTGTGTGTGTGTGTGTGTGTATGAGAGAGAGAGAGAGAGAAGAGAAATGGGCAGTAGATAGTGGAGGATGTAGGATAAAGCAAAAGTCTTAAAACAAGCAAACAAAACAAAGCTAACAAAGCAAGAACCTGTTTATGAGGACCAAGACTACAAATGAGGGTGAGAGCAAAAGAACAAACCATGGAGATTATGCTCCAATGGAAAAGAGATGATAAACAGAGGAGAAAACCATCCTTGCAAATAGGTCAGGGTCAGATTTGGTGTTTAAGGTGTTTTGGTTCTGTGACTTTGGATTCCCGAAGGAATTATACAGTGATGTTGCTTGTCAAAAAGTATGAGCACAGAAAGTTTGGCAGGAATAAAGTTTTGTCTCCAGCAATGAAAAATCCCAATCTCTAGGGAAGTAGATGGTGTTGATCCTCTGCATGAGCCTGGCATCTGGGCAATCACTTAGCCAGGCCGTGGGATTTCCTCTGGAAGCATTTAGTTGCAGTGAGGTAGGCACGGAGGCAGTGCTCACAGAGAGAGACTACTGGAGTTTTGCAAGGGGGGTTGTGGTAGAGGAAAGATACTTGGAGGTATTGGGGTGATTTGCAATGATAAAGAAAGCACTCATGTAAGGAAGGAAGGGAGCAAAGATAGGAGGTAGCTGTAGGAGGGTGCACATGAATGGGATCAGTGGGTTAGTGGTCAAGATAAGAGACCAGAAACAGGGAAACTGGTGGAATTAGAGTCCGCAAGCAGGAAGATCTGGAAGTGGAGAGTCAGAGAGAACGATGTAGAAGAAAGATTTCTGGTCCTATGGTGTTTCATGCCATGACTGTGGGTGGTTGGGGTGGGGGAGTTGAAGGCACTGGGTGAGTTGCATATACAGACTGAAGTTTTGAGAGTTAGTGTAGGAAGCTGGTAGTGAATATGACTATAACCAGGAGCGAAGGGTCTGAAGTGACAGAAGAGAAATGATGGAAAAGTGGGTAGAAAGCTCCCAGAGGTGCACAAGGCTATAAAATCAGGGCCATGGCTAGTCCATAGGAAGCTTTTGCGCAAATTAGGACAAAATATTCTTCCTTCTTGCTTCTGGAGAAGCAGCCCTTCCCTGGCAGGCACAGTTTGACTGCCCTGTGCTGGATTTTACTCACCCTTTATGAGCATCCTAAAGCCAAGAGGACCTTCCTCCACTTCCTCCACAGTCATGCCTGGTACCTTGGTTGTGTAGCAGGGGCATTCTAGGAATCGGCTTTCTGTAAGAGGAATGTACTACAAAGGGGCAAATCGAGGTGCAAATATCTCTTTTCATTTCACAGACAGGGAAACTGAGGCCCAGAGGATGGAAATGACTCAAACACCTAGGAGGTGGGGTTGATGGCAGAATGGGAACAAAATTCAACTCTCCTGACTCAGTGCCATATTGGAAGTGATTTTTTTATTTTAGCAAATTTCCTCAAATTGCAAATTCAAAAATATGTTGTACCTCAAAGTCACTTCTGTGGGAGGTGACAGACTTCTTTTTAGTGGAGCTGCCATTGTTCCAGCCATTTCTGGAAACTCCTTCAGAAGAATGATCTTTAGAGCCAGTTTGTGAGTCACAAGGTAGCAGCTCACTCCACTGTCAAGTCTTAGTTAATACATGGGGTAGGAACCATTTTTTGCTCTAGTGCTATGTCTTAGAGCCCAAGAGGCAACCAGTGAACAAAGACTCCATTTTATGCCACTCCATACTTATTTTGTGCTCAGGATGTTCTGCAGTCCCAGTCTAGGGGTGTGTGTGTGTGTGTGTGTGTGTGTGTGTGTGTGTGTGTGTGTGTGAGAGAGAGAGAGAGAGAGAGAGAGATTGCTGTGAAGTATTTTCAGTCTGCACAGGTTTATTTTGCTAGCTTGGGAGGCAAACAGGAGTTTTTTGTCCTTTAGACATCTTAGATGCAAACCCCATAACACCCTCCAGCGATTTATGCAGGAAATGAATTTGCTAAAGGATACTGAACAGTTCACAGAATCTCTGGAGACTTCAGAAAGGAGCCATCCTTGAATGATCTGGCTATAGTAGCATTTTCTCTGCTTGTACCACGCAGTGCTGCTGGGACTAGACCTTCCACCGCAGCCATCCCTGTGACCTCAAGGATTCTCTGCACTCCATCCTCAACCAGAAAGCAGATTCCATCTAGTTATGGGGTCCTTAGGTCATTCTTTTGTTCAAAGTGAATTCTCTCTCACCTGTACAAGGAGTAGGGAAAGAAGGCCTTGGACTTTTAAAACTCGGAGCTCATATCCTTGGGGCTTGTAACCTCATTTCCTCACCTGCAAAGTAAATAAACTTAGTTCAGGAGGTGGTTTGAAGAAGAAAGTGGGGTATGATAGTGGAGTAGCCTCATTGACACTGAGCTAATGTGTTTCCACCATGGCTCTGCTCCTCCCTCTTCCTGGGAACTCAGAGATGGTGGTGATGAGTTCTGCTTGATGGATTCAGGCTGGGTTCCTGCTTAGGGCAGAGTTTTCATGTGGAGGGCAAGCGAGAGGTTTCACGCTATAGAAACAACAGGATCGAACCCACTGAACAAACACCACACTTTGGAAATGCCATCTGGGTAAGTAGGTAGGAGAAGACACCGCTGGGAGGCTGGGCTGGGGAGGGGTTTGAGTTTTGTGAAAGCCAGGTGCCAGTGGCTCATGCCTATAATTCTAGCTACTCAAGCGGCTGAGGTCTAAGGATAATGGTTCCAAGTTAGCCTGAGCAGAAAAGCCCAGGAGACTCTTATCTCCAAATATTTAACGATGAAAACAAACACAAAATCATGAGTGGAACTGTGGCTCAAGTGGCACAGTGCCAGCCTTGGGCAAAAAAGCTTAGGGAGAGCCTTTGGGCCCTGTGTTCGAGCCCCAAGAGCAGCACCCCCCCGTCCCCCCCCCCAAAAAGTCATGAACCTTCTATCATCTATAAGCATGGGAGGTCTATGAAGGGCTTTAAGATGGATGGCTGTTTTGGAAAGGTTAATCAAGTTGTTTTTTGGTTGGTTAAAATATCTGTCTTTGATTTGGAGCTACCCTGGATTTTGGGGCTCCCCACAGATGTGGTTTAAGAGATAAGGATGGAAGGGGTGAACTATTTCTTGACCACTTATATCTTAGGGATATGCGTGGTTGGATGCCGGGAAGAGCTTCTTGACACTATTTCAAATAAAAACCATAATAATTCCACTTGTTGGCCATCTGCTACTTGCAGTGCACTGTTCGTTAGGTACTTTACATAAACAGTTTTCAAACCCTTTGAATAGCTCTGTGAAGAGAGATAATATTTACTCCATTTCACAGCGGAGGATTCAGAAGCTCAGAAAAATGTTTGACAACTTGCTCAGGATAACACATAACCAGTGTCTGGCTATGCCAGGATTCAAAGTCAGGTTTGCCTGGGCTGGTTATAATATGCCATGCCCCTGAGTCCCATTGAATCATTTCTTCTATCATCAAGAAACTTAGATCATGAGAACTATTTATCTACCTCTGCAAAACTTTGTGTATCTTTCTAAATCCATTATCTATCTATCTATCTATCTATCTATCTATCTATCTATCTATCTATCTATCTATCTATCTATCTATCATCTACCTATCTATTGCCTATCTGTAATCTACTGCTTTAACCATCAGTCTTTCTAATGGAATGTCAGAAATTTAAATAGCATCTCAAAAATGTCTTCTCATCCTCTCTGGGAAGTCAGTGACATTCTTCTTTATGAAATCTGGCTAAGTATTGTCATGGAAAGCATTTCAGATAAGGAAGTCATTTCTGCAAATATGCATATTCTCTAAGCAAGTCCTGGGAGAAAAAAAATTTGGGAGCTGAGTTTCTAGAGGGTGAAAAGAGATTCCCCGAGACTCTGGCCTCTTCCTACAGAACCCTTCAACCAAACCAGCAAGGCCAGAAATTCCTTGGTCATTTGGTCTGTGGTGCTGTAGAGCTGAGAGACGAGTTTCTCTTTGGATTCATAGATTCCTCTGTTGAGAGGTCTGTGTATCCTCCCTAGTGACAGGAGCCTTGGGTGAATGATTTGCAGAACGCCTCTGATCTTCCATTCTGCTGAACAGCAATGGTAATTTCACTTATAGGTTGTTGTGAGGATAAAATGAGATGGCTATGTAATTCTGGGTGCACAGATGTTTATCTATCTGTCTATCATCATTTTTTACAATTTAAACTCTTTTCCCTCTGTAGTGGAAATATTTTAAACCATACCAGACAATCATTTCAGATATTTATGCTGAGACCCATTTTTGAAAGGCAGATCGGGGTTAGTTTATAATAATACTTGAGTCATAGTGGCAATACTCATGTGGGAATGGGGAATAAAAGAAAGGGGGAAATAAAAAGAACTACAAAGAAAGGCTTATCAGCACTGTCAAGCTGGGTGACTACAGACCATGCAGGACCTAGAGCTGCCCACAAAATCAGCAGCAGATGTTCTGGGGTGGGCGCCTTGCTGCTATGTCCATAAAAGGTTGCATGAAATTTGCATCAAGCCACAAATGTCTTCTGCGATCTGAACACCATCTTCCCTTAAAGGGCAAACAAAATGTGCACGAGTGGAGAGGTGACTTTATTTGGGTTTCCCTGGGGTGGCAGCACACAGAAGGCTCTTGGCAGGAAGCGGCTCCCGTGGCTCCTCGCCAGCCCAGCGCGGCCCTCTGACCTTCTTTCTGGCCCTCAGGAACTTCTGTTTCCCTGGGAGGAGGAAGATAGCAGGGAAGTGGGGAGGACACAGGGAAGAGCAACGGGAACTTTACAGAAAAAAAAAAAAATTGGTGTTCAGGGAGCCAAGGTGAATGGGGAAAACCCTCAGAAGGATTGTGAGGTGGAGTGGTTTTCAGTGTTGTTGTCTCTCTTGTTTGCTTGTGACTTTTCCTTCGTGTGTCCCTCTTAAAGTCACTAAGTGTGGAAGAATTGTTGGGTCTCATTTCCCCCATTTTTCTCCATGTAATAAAGACCCAGCAAGGGCAAATGAGTTTCCAAGGACCAATTTGCTCTTTTTACCACTTCTCATGGGCCTGGGGTGCTATTTTGTGATCCAATTATTCTAAATGGGATTGCTAATAGTAACATTTGCTAATAACAAAGGCAACAGCAGCACTTAAGTTGGGTTGAATACTTTCTAAGCTAGATACATCTTAAATGATTTAAACATCCTGAGTATTTATAGGCCTACCATCTTTAACTCTGGGAGGTGAGCATAGGTGTTTCTGGGACCAGTTCCACTTTATAGAGGAGAAAACTGAGGCTCAGAAGGATAAAAGAAATGACCAAATACTAAATGGCAGTCAGAAAGGGGTAGCTGGGTGGATGGGATCTAGAACCTCAAGATTTCTCCAGCACAATGTTGTAGCTGACTGGCAGTGAGTTTTACACACTCCTTCTCTGCAGGACTGGGTGTATGTGCAGGGGTCAAAATCGCTCAATAATTTTGTTTTACATTTTTATTAGCACTAATTACACAGGGGTTTCATTGTGAGGTTTCCATATACATGTACCCCGACTCCTCCTTCTCTTCTTTCTTCTTCTCCTCCTTTTTCCTCTTCCTCCTCCTCCTCCTCTCCCTCCTCCTCTTTTTCCCCCTCCTCCTCCTCTCCCTCTTCCTACTCTTCTCCCTCCTCCTCCTTCTTCCTCCCCCTCTTCTTCCTCCTTTTTTTCCCTCCTCCTCCTCTTCCTTCTCTTTCTTTTTCTTCTTCTCCTTTACTTCCTCAATACTAGAGTTTGAGCTTGCTCAGCTGGAGCTCTACCACTTGGACTATTCCTCCAGCCCAATTTTTTGCTGGTTATTTTGGAGGTGGAGTCTCGAGGACTTTTCTGCACAGGCCCACTTTCAAGCCACAGTGTTCTAGATCTCATCTTCCTGAGTAGCGAGGGTGGTAGGTATGCCTGGCTTCATTGTTCTATTTGAATTATGTGCATAGAATATCTTGACTATATTCATTTCCCCATCAGTAAATTATTTTTATGTGACAATGAAATGAAAGCTTCCCCTCTTTCATTTGACAGCTTTATTTGGGTCTTGGTGCTGAGAAAATGCATTAAGTACTCAATTGATTGGTCCCAAATTAATTTTCTTGAGTGAGGAGGAACTGGCTTAGAGACTCGGCATTGGTGTACACATATAGACTTTATTACCTGCTTGAAGTAAACAATATGGCAAGACAGATTCTGTGTTGGCTCACCACAGATTCAGTATGCTGAAGAGAGTTACCTGGACTGTGTTACTTATCATCATTGCAACTCTGTAGATAGGGGGTGTGGAGGTGCTGTGTTCTTATGCCAACTTTTACAGAATGTAGAATTAAGTATCCCAGTGCAGTAATGTGGTGCATGGACTAGGTAGGCTAAGGACTAATGAGAGTTGGAATCCAAGACCACAGTACTAAGTTACCTTTCAGGTGTTGGAGAAATGATTTAAATCAAGGAAAGACCACGTTTGCATTCCACTCCACATGCTGAAATGAGCCCTAGGCAGAAGGAAAAGAGAGGCTGTTAGTTGTATTTCTCTCTGAGGGATGTTTAATGCACACAAGAGGTAAGGAGTACATTTATAAGGATTTTGAATGGACTCACTATAGGGCACTCAACCAAGGTTCTTGGGGGGTAAGGAGCTCATGGCTACCAACCAAGGACCTGCTTTTGCTTAGAAATATCTGATCTCAGCCAGCATTGGTGGCTCATGCCTGTAATCCTAGCTACTCAGGAGGCTGAGATATGAGGATTACAGTTCGAGGTCAACCTGTGCAGAAAAGTCTCTGTGAGACTCTTACCTTCAATTAACCACTCAAAAACCGGAAGTGAAGCTGTGGCTCAAAGTGGTAGAGTGCTAGCCTTGAGCAAAAGAGCTCAGGGACAATGCCAAGGCCTAGAGTTCAAGCCCCACAACTGTTCCTCCCCCAAATCTGATCTCCCAAGTAGCCTATGTGGAATGAGAACTAATGCCCAGATCACTCCATTTACTAAAAAGAAAATAAAAAACTTGAAACAACAGGTTACTTGCCCATCAGAATTCCAGATTTCTCTTAATGACTTATGAGAGCCATGTGGATGCCTGTGCCCATCCCAGAAGCAGAGGCTGAGGCTATGGGCTTCCATTTGCTTGTGCTGCTTTGTCTTGTTCAAGCTCCACAGAACTTGTGAAATACTACCACCGCTTGGAAGGTTGATCTCCACACTGCATCCACTCCTAGGGTCTTAGTCTCCAAGGTGGGGGCCAGTCAAGGTGGGTCTGAAGTGGGTTGGTCAGTTCTTATCTGTCACTTTTCCCATTTGTTCTTTTGAGGAGGCTGTGGGCTTTTGTCAGGGTCCCATGGAGGAGTCCATAGCAGCACCGGTCTTTCATTCTGCAGCATCTGTAAATACTCTCCTAGAACCAGATGTTTAAGGAGGCAGGAAGTGAGTTTTCAGTCTGTGAATCTTGAGGCCAGAGATCTTTTTTTTTTTTTTTTTTTTTTTTGGTTTTGTGCCAGTCCTTGGGCTTGAACTCAGGGCCTGAGCACTGTCCCTGGCTTCGTTTTGCTCAAGGCTAGCACTCTACCACTTGAGCCACAGCGCCACTTCTGGCTTTTTCTATATATGTGGGTGGTGCTGGGGAATCGTACCCAGGGCTTCATGTATACGAGGTGAGCACTTTATCAGTAGGCCATATTCCCAGCCCTGAGGCCAGAGGTCTTGAGGGACAAACATACCAGGAGCTGGAGACTGCTGAGGGCACAGCAGCTCCAGGAGGTTACCAGCAGGGTATATGCATTTTAGGGCCATGTTAAGGGAAGGTTATTTGCTTAGTGGATGGAGACCTGCTGAATTGGTGGTGACTATGTGTGTATGTGAATATGTATTTGTGAATATGTTTGTGGGTGGCTGTGAGAGTATGTAGTGAACATATGTATATACTATGTATCTGTGTATGATTGTGTATGAGCATACATATTATATATGTATGTGTGAGTGTTCATATGTGTGTCTGCAGCTATGTGAGTGTATGTATGAATATATGTGTATGCAAGAGCAGAGTGCACGTGTGTGTGTGTGTGTGTGTGTGTGTGTGTGTGTGTATGTATGTATGTGTCCTTTAGTTTGTCTCTCTTCCCAGGAATGATAGGTAAGGCATTTATGAGTCATTTTCCTCACTTTCACCCATCTTACCCATCCCCAAAGGTGGAACAGTGTTTTTGTGTGAGAGACCCTTGGCTGCTAGGCCTCTGAGGTTGGGTTTCCATGGGAACCATAAAGGGGGAGAGGGAGGAGGAGTTCGGGAGGGAGAGAGCCTGAAATCTCATCTATAAGCCTGTGGTGGGAGGAGGTGGGAGGTGGCTTTCTTTCAGACAAAGAGGAGGAAGGAAGGCTAAGGGGAGGGGCAACAGGGGTGTCATCATAGATGAGATTGATTAGTTTTGGGATTCTCTGAATTGATGACAGAATAATGGAACCCTAGGCCTCAGGAACCAGGAACCGGGTGTGTGTGTGTGGTGGTGGTGGAGGGGGGTCAGAGGCTGAAGGAACACTGTGAAGTCCTGGGCTTGGGGAGTGAGGATTCCTAAACTGGGAAAAAGGGGAAGGAAGAGCCTTATCAGAGACCCATTGACTGCAAGGGGAAAACTCAAAATCCCATGACTGTCATTCAAGGCTCCATCAGTATCTGATTCTACCTGACCTGTCCATTTTCCTGCATTTCCTCCAAGACATTCCTGCAGAAGACTGATGGCCTATTTACTGTGAATTTCTTCAGGGAAACAACCCTATCTTTCCAATTTCTGGCCATCACCAGTGACCATGTAGTTGAGCTGTATAAATTGTTCACGTGTGTATCCTAACTCTAGTCCCCAAAGCCCCTGCACCCACAGAGCTTCTAGCCTGTAAAGCCTTGGGTTTTCCCTTTCCATACAAGTCTTATCTTGTTTTTTTCTTTCCAGCTATCAATGCAAGACTGTGGTTTTCCCAGCCCACATGCATTACCAAGATCTTCAAAGGATGAATCTAGTTCCTTGGCTTGCAAGTGCATATTAATATCTGGCTTCTCTGAACACCTGTGTCTGTACTTAATCACAGCCTGTTTGTTTTGCAAATGCATGCTCTCTCCCTTCTGTTGCAAAGGGCACCGCGTTTGGATAAACAATAATACTCATCAGTAATTCAGATCTTATATTATGAGTGTTTTGCAGGCAAGGAATCATTTGAAGTACGAAACTGCTTCAGTTCTGAGGCTTGGCACTGCATCTGCTACTTATGAACTTGATTAAGACATTAAAACTCTCTAAGCAAATGGGAATAAAAGAAAAAAAGAAGAATCCCCGTATTCTCTTTACCAGGTTGTTTTGAAGATTCTAAGAGCTATTTGTCAGAACCGTTCACAGTAACTTGAAACCTGAACCACAGTAACTTGTGTTATTGCCACAGCTATGAGTTCTTCAAGTGAGGGAACCTAACCTGACTACAGACTTCTCTCTGTCCACCCATTAAACCAGAAAAACCAACATGGCCTGATCCCAGAAGGAAAGGTCAGTTCCATAGTGTTGGGGACCACACCGAAGCTAGAGGATTGTTAGGGTATTGGGGGGGGGGTGGGTGATGGCAGAGGAAATAGCCTTGGGCGTTGCCTCAGGAAAAGGGTGAAAGAAAGGTACAGAGGTTCTAGAGAATAAGATTAGGTAAACTCAGCCTTGGCTACTTCCTACCTGCTTTGATTTTATTAGGTTTCATTTACTAATCAATCTCTTGCTTTATTTTCACAACCATGTTGACAGGCAGGTCTCACTATCCTCATATTAAGGGTGAAGCCCCTGGGCCAGAGGTTCGCCTGACCCACATTCCCACCTCCACCAGCCTAATCAGAGGTCCAAGGTCCCCTGGACTGATTGGACTTGGAGTAAGATGACCCCTTCACAGCTCCCAAGGGAGAGAGAGCCAATAGGTGTGATGACGGGCAAAAACAACATTTGGTTGGAAATCACAGTTTGTCAATATAGGAGAGTGAGGTTGCATCAGGAGGTGCAACCTGAGAGAACTTCCTGTGTTATTCTCCGGGTGGTCTGCTCTCGACACCCCTTGCCTGTGTCTTGAACTCACACACATCCATCACCACTGGGCACAGGGTGGGGGACATGGAAGAGTGGGGAGGGGAGAAGGGGAGGGGAAATTGCTAGTCCCTTGCACAGATGGCTTCCCTCCACTTGGCCCCCTCCTCCTTCCCAGACTTCAGGCTCTCAGGGGGGCAGGGGTGAGGCTGATTAAGAACTTTCAGTCAGGACGTGATCACCAGCTGCTGAGTGACCTCGGAGGCTGTTTAATGTCCAGCAACACAATGTCAGTCACAACCTTTGCCCTGTCAGCACCGTTGGAGGATGGAGCCTATGTTGAAGAGGAAATCATCTTTAAAATAGAAGCTAGCCTCCTGAGCCTGCCCCCTGACTTTTCCTGCCACTTCAAGGCTCTTGTTGGAAGCCTGATGATGGGTGGTTTTCCTTGTTTAGTCGAGCCAAGAAAAGGGTCAGGTGGAAGATTTACCAAAGGGAGCAAGACCACTGGAACCAATTGTTTGTTCTGGAGCCCACAAAAACATTTTGATTTCTTAAGAAATGTTGCAGAGAGCCTGACCTCACTTTAATGAAGCAAAGAGCACCCCTCTTGCGTTCATTCCTTAGTTTTTGTCTGATATCCAGGTGGTCAGGTGCTGCGTGGTGCGCAGAGCCAGAAGCTGTGTTTGGCTATTCAGTTCAAATATATACTATTTCAAACTGAGTAAGATTTAAAATGTCATTTCTTTGGCAGCATGGGGCACACTTCAATAGCCATTTGTGGATAGTGCCTACTTCGCAGGACAGTCCTGATGTGAGACATTTCCATTACTGTAGAATACTCTTTTTGGATGTGACAGCCTTAAGAGCAATGGTTCCCCTCCGTAGCTGTACAGCCTTAAGAGCAATGGTTCCCCTCCGTAGCTGTACAGCCTTAAGAGCAATGGTTCCCCTCCGTAGCTGTACAGCCTTAAGAGCAATGGTTCCCCTCCATAGCTGTACAGCCTTAAGAGCAATGGTTCCCCTCCGTAGCTGTACGTTGGAATCACTCAAGTGCTTAGGGAAAGTCCAGATGCCTGGCTAGGCTCCCTTCTAAGACTATTTTTTTTTTAAAGAGCCTGGGATTGGTGGTGGGGACCTCACATTTGAAATTTTCAGAAGTTCACTCAAGTGGTTCCAATTAGTAGCCAGCACTGGTCCCACTGAGTTCCATACTCCTAAGAATCCTGTAGGACTTCTGGAGGAAATGCAGACATTCCTAAAGGATTCTGAGTCTGTAGGTCTGGGCAAGGTCTTAGGGATCTGTCTGTGTTAAAGCAATCCTGGTAAGCAATCCTTATCCTAATAGAACACAGACAGGGGATCATGGGTCTTATTAGACGCTCGTGCTGGGGTTGTTGCAACAAAAACTTTAGAAAGTGTACTTTATGTTACAGGCAAGGACAGGGGAATTTTTTATTTTTTTTTAAGTAAGTCTTTTCCCAGACCACAGGAGGCAGTCAGAGAAAGCAGTGGTTTTTGGACCTGGCTGTTTGGGTGTTTCTGAGAGTGGTCCTTAGGACCATTCTAGTAGTCAAAGGAAACCACAAAGGGTGAGAGCTTGGGCAAGGCCATAGCATTGCTCACAGTTGATCTCTCTTTGTATGGCGGGAAGCAGAACAATGATACAGTGATTGGGGTAAAATAATCAAAGGACTCTGTACAGTATTATGGACATCAGGCAATGTCCAGTAACCCTAGCCCTGGAGGAACAAAGAGGATGTCTGTCCCTGCAGACAGAGTTGATCCTGAGAGAATCATTTGTCTTGTTTTATTCCCATGTAGGATTCCCATGTAGATGTGGATTCTGCTTTTCACAGGTGTGGATCCATCCAGGGGTGTGGGAATCTGGAGGTTGTGCATTAGGTAGAAGGGGCAGCTTCCTTGGACCAGAGACATTTGTGTTACAGAGCTACAAACATCAGTATCTTCAGCTGAACACTAAAAACATCAACAGGAAGGACAATTGTGTTACTTTATTTATTTTTGCCCTTCCTGGGGCTTGAACTCTGGGCCTGGGCGCTGCCCCTGAACATCTTTGTGGTCAAGGGTAATGCTCTACCACTGGAGCCACAGTGCTACTTCTAGCTTTTTCTGAGTAGTTTATAGGAGCTAAGAGTTTCATAGAGTTTCCTGCTCAGGCTGGCTTTGAACCATGATCCTCAGATCTCAGCCTCCTGAGTAGTTATGAGTTCAAGCATGAGACACTGGCACGTGGCTATGATACTTTATAGAAGGGGATCAGCTGCCATTTACTGAGACTATGATTGCTTGTCACTGTGCTAAGTGCTTCATGTATCAGAGTGTTTAGTCCTTGCAGCAAGCCCAGGAGGCAGACAGTGCTCTCCTTCTCTGTCTTCCCTCTCCCTCTCTCTTTCTTCCTCTCCCCCTTCCTCTTCATCTCCCTCTCCCCTGTCTTTTCTAACCGTTACCCCCCCCCCCCACACACCAACATCAGCGTCATCTGCAATAGCAGAACTAGAAATGAGCAGAAGTGAAATCTGAACTCAGGCCCCAAAGCTGTCACTCAAAGAGAAAAAAAAGAAGACACATACACATAACTGAAACATTCCCTTTAGGGAAATGCTGCTTTCTGAGAAAGGCCTTTCTCCCTTAGTTCACTGCAGCTTTCCCCTTGCACAGGACAAAGACAAGCTCATGGCCCTGAATGTGAGAAGGGCTGAAAGATGTGAGAACCAGGGAAACTTGTGTTTGAATCCTTGTTCTGTTACCCTCTTGTTCAAGAGCCTTCTTCTCTGAGCCTCAGCCCACACTCCTGCAAAATTGAAGATAATAAGAACACCTTTAGTATTAGTCATTGGCTACTAAGGTCTAGATGCACATGTTCATTCACCCCAGAGCCATTGTTATCTGTGATTACCATGATCACCAGCCAAATGGGAGAAGCAGAGGCTAGAAACTGTCTCATTTCTACCTGGAGGTGCCCTGGGGCTCTGTTCTCTCATGTTGATTAGGGACAGAGGAAAAGGGAGGGGGTGGATCCTAGAGAAAGGACAGAGGCCCTTTAATGAGCTCAGGAAAGCCCATCTCCTGACAATAACAGCCCTGGACTCTACAATAACATCCTGTCAGAAGAAGCAGTGACAGGATATGTGCTGGGGGTGGAAGCTTGCACAGCTCCACGCTCACCTCCTGGTCTAGCTGTCTTCATTACTAAGGAGGCTCAGGAAGCAGCAGCCGGGGAGTAGAAGGATATGAACCCTCCCGGCCTCTGCCTGCGTTCTGGACTGATATGGAGACAGGAATTACAGCTTCGTCCAGCAGATTGTTAATGGCTTTCTCCCTAAGCTGCTCCTGCTCATCCTTGGCCCTGCCTTAGCTGGTGCTATCTGCTGGCTTAGCAGCCTCTGGGGTGCCATGGGTGTTCCTAGCTGACAAACTCCTTCCTGTCATAGGTGTGGAAGGATCTCTGAGTCCTTAGGATAGAACTTAGCTGTAGAAATACAAGCATGGTGGAGAGAAACTGTATCAGTCAGAGGGGGCAGATAACTGCAGCAAAGGTGGCCTAGAGAGAGGATAAGGAGGCACAAGGAGCGGAATGGAAGTCCAGAGTGTTTTGGATCTTATATGAGGACTGGGAGATCACCAGGGAAGACTTCAAGGAGGAGGAAGTTAGAGATCCTTCTGAAGAAAGAGCAGGTGTTGGCCAGGTGGAGAGGTGAGAAACAGACTCCAGTGAGAAATGACAAGTACGTGAGAAGAGCAGGAAAGTGCTGGAGGGGAGGGGCTGTGACTCAGAGCTCTCAGAGGCTATGGTTAGGGAGTATCAGGGTTCTGAACCCTGCAAACCAACCACATTCAAAAGGATAAAAACCCCACCTGAAATGTCATGAAAAGCAATGGAAGCCTTTCAAGTAGGGAAAGAGACCCAATCTTATTTGTGGTTTGAATCTTTTTTTTTTTTTTTTTGTGCCAGTTCCAGGACTTGAACTCAGGGCCTGGGCACTGTCCCTGAGCTTCTGTTTTTTTTTTTTTCCCCCGTCAATGTTAGCTGGTGCTCTACCACTTGAACCACCGGCCTTCTCTGTGTATGTGGTACTAAGGAATTAAACCCAGGGCTCCATGCATGCTAGGCAAGCACTTTACCACCAAGCCACCTTCCCAGCCCTGTGGTTTCCTCTCATCAATAAAATAAACCTTGGCAAAGGACCAGCATGCTCTGTGTGCAAGCCCAGAGAGCCCCATGGAGACTTCCTCTCCAAAGTCTAGGGAAATGAAGAGAGATCTGCATATGATACAAGGAGCAGGGCTCAGACCCTGACTCTGCAGGTCATTCATTTGGGGACCTGGGACAGTACCATAAAAGGTTTGCTCCGATTTGAACAGAGAAGCTACAGCCAGATGAATCCTACAGCCTCTTTCAGATAACATATCTTCCTGTCCAAACTTAAGATACTTCCCTACTTGCAGGAAGTTTGTGGTCTGGTATTGAATGACCACAAATAAGATAGCAAGCTTGGAGAGAAGTTCTATTAGAAAACACTGTGTCTCTCCCCCCCATCCCCCTACTGTTGTGGATCTTGAATTCAGGGCCTAGCCACTGTCCTTGAGCTTTTTCTCTGCTCAAGGATAGCACTCTACCACTTTGAGCTACAGCTCTACTTCTAGGTTTTAAGTTTGGAGGTAAGAGTCTCATGGACTTTCCTGCCATGGCTGGCTTTGACTAGCCATGCTCAAGTCTCAGCCTCCTGAGTAGTTAGTATTACAGCTGTGAGCCACCAGTTCGTGGCTAGAAAACACATTTTGTGGGTAAGGGGTTGAAGAAGGGCCCATAATGTTCGGTGTCCTGCAAGATGGCATTTCTGTGCAGATATGTGAGGTAGTGCCACAATATACTTATTTCCTGCTGGATCAGAGGATGGATTTCTCTTAGTACTGAATAGGACTAGTCTTTCCAGTAGGTAGGGACATGACAGGTTATAGCCGCTCTCTCCCAGAAGAATCTAGGTATCTTGGTTTGAGGGTCTTCCTTACAGACATCTGTCACCAGAATGTCCTTGGAGGCCCTGATCCATAGAGTCAGAAATAGAGTCCATTTCTATGAAGGCCAAGAAGCAACAGGGAAGGAAATGAACTTGAAATAGGAGACATGGGTTATTTTCCTGACTTTACCAGTGAGACAAGTCTGTGACCTTAGAGGGCCGATATACAATGCTTCCTTTCTAGGCTTAGTTTTCTCACTTATAAAATGACAGTTTTCTACTCTCCCAAGTGGCAGTGCTGGTAATCTAAGATGGAAAAGACTAGATCACTTTGGTTGAGCAACCTGCATTGAGGTAGAGGAGACAGATGTAGAAATAAGCACACAACCCTCAGGGTCATAGACTGAATACAGTGATGAGGGGACACCCGGACAGAGTAGAAATGCAGACAGGATCCTCCATTGAGCAAGAAGCATAGGAAGGCCTCAGGGAGGAAGAGGCCACATTGACCCTTCGGTCTATGCAAGTCAGCGATTTGGTCTCTCTGGAGTGGCTCCTCTGGGCTGTCCTCGCTCTCTAGGGTGGACTTCTGAGCACTCTCTGGTGGAATGAACTCAGAGCACAGCCCACAGTTAACTGTAAATCCCTGGCTTGCCTTGGGCAGAGTTTTCTAGCAGTTGGCAGGATGTCTCCTGGGGAACCTCAAGGGCTTAGATCAGAGCATCTTACCCTTGGTGTTTGCCAGAATTTGTTGCAAGAGGTACCATCCCTCCTCCTTTCAGAGGCTTCTTAAAGACAAAATGTTCCTCTGCCCAACTTGAGCCTTTGTAATGGGTGCAGATTATAGGATGAAGAGGAGCAAGAGAAAACACATACTCTCATGGTTGAATGCATACTTGAAAATGAGCAAGAATGCCCTGCAGGAGAGGGAGGTAATGGTTTTATGGGAGATGCTAACCAGGGAATCTGCACTAGCCTGGAATGTTCCAGGAAGACTTTCCAAGCAAGGATGCTCTAGTGAGATCTAGTGGAAGGGAAGAAATCCCAACAGTGAAAGAGTGGGGTGGATGGAGAGGGAGGCCATCAGCATTTCAGACAAGAGAACAGCCTGAACAAAGGCTCTGGGGCCAGGGAGCCTTGTCCATTGAGGAGGTAGAAAGACCAGTTGGCTATGTGCATAGAGAAAGGGCGGATGATGTGACGTGAAATAGAAGGCTTGATTCCACATTAGTCCTGTGCGTCCTGCAGAGCATGCTCGGGAGTTTTTCTTTACTTTATAAACAATGGCTATCCATACCAGTAGGGGGCTAATATGATGGGAATTGTGTTTGGAAAAGAAACATCACCCAGGGCATCTCTAGGAGGAGGAGGCAGTGGCTGGCTACTGTCACTATCCAGATGAGCGATCAGTGCTCATCAATCTTGGTTTAACTGAGGTGACACTGCAGATTCTGAGCTGAGGCCGTTTTGTGAATAGGCAGGGTAGAGAATGCAGTGCAGGCAGTAACGGCAAGTGCATTTCCTGGTTTTGGGGCTTACATAAGGAAATCGAGGCTCAGAATCAAGGAGGGACTTTCCCATGCTGGCAGAATAAGGACCAACATCAGAGCCAAATGCTCTACTCATCCTGTTCGTTTTTTAAGGATCTTGGAATCATAGCAATCATTGAGTTGAATTCTTACATCACATTTGTGGATAAGGAAATGGAGGTCCATCGGGGGTGAAGGTTTTAGTGGTCAAAGGCCACCCAGAGAGTTAGTTAATTAATCAGTTGAGTACTGTAGGCATATATAAACACGGCTCTATTGACCTTACGATAAGGGGACAAGTGTCTGTGCAGGAGGGAGATAACTTGGCAGAGATCCCTTCAGTTGCTTTCCCAAGCACCCTTGCGCTGGCTGCCTCCTTTGTGGGCCAACTGCCCAGGGCTGGAGAGATCCAGATGTCCGGGGCCACAGAAGCCAGCTGGATTTTCCCATCTCATGGATTCTCAGTGTTTGGGCTCAATAAATGAGCAACTATTTTGGAAGTGGGATGGTGGTTGGGAAGGAAGGCTAAGTTGTTCTTTGGGTGACTTCTCCTGCAGCTGGGCTTATGGAAAGGATTGATTTCCTTTAGCATCCTGGATGATCTCCCTCCCGGTTGGGCAGAACCTGACGTGAAAGCCAGAATTTACCAGTTACTACTTTATCCTTAAACAAAGGCTCAGTGCTCTTCACAACCCATAGGGTCTGACAGATTTTTTTTTTTTTTTAAAAAACAAGTATTGTAGTCTTTTTTTTTTTTTGCCAGTCCTGGGGCTTGGACTCAGGGCCTGAGCACTTGTCCCTGGCTTCTTTTTGCTTAAGGCTAGCACTCTGCCACTTGAGCCACAGCGCCACTTCTGGCCGTTTTCTGTATATGTGGTACTGGGGAATTGAACCCAGGGCTTCATGTATACGAGGCAAGCACTCTTGCCACTAGGCTATATCCCCAGCCACATTGAGATTCCATCTCACCCCAGTAAGAATGTCATATATCAAGAAAACTAACAATAACAATTGTTGGAGGGGATGTGGCCAAAAGGGAACCCTACTTCATTGTTGGTGGGAATGTAAACTGGTTCAGCCACTCTGGCAAGCAGTATGGAGATTCCTCAGAAGGCTAAATATAGAACTCCCCTATGACCCAGCAGCCCCACTTTTGGGTATCTATCCAAAAGACCACAAACAAAATCACAGTAATGCCACCAGCACAACAATGTTCATCGCAGCACAATTTGTCATAGAATCTGGAACCAACCCAGATTCCCCTCAGTAGACGAATAGATCAGGAAAATGTGGTACATATACACAATGGAATTTTATGCCTCTATCAGAAAGAATGACATAGCCCCATTTGTAAGGAAATGGAAGGACTTGGAAAAAATTATACTAAGTGAAGTGAGCCAGACCCAAAGAAACATGGACTCTATGGTCTCCCTTATTGGGAATAATTAGTACAGGTTTAGGCAAGTCATAGCAGAGCATCACAAGAGCCCAATAGCTGTACCCTTATGAACACATAAGATGAGGCTAAGTGAAATGAACTCCATGTTATGGAAACGATTGTTATATCACAGTTGTAACTACTTTCAACGTCCCATGTGTATCTGTAGCTTCTATTATTGATGATGTTCTTGTATCACCTTCCTGTGGTTGTACCTACACTATCTCTGTAATCTTATCTGAGTATATTGGAAACCGTGTATACTGGTATTAGAAGTAGGAAATTGAAAGGGAATACCAAAATTGAGAGACACAGGGTAAAAAAAGACAAACAACTACAAAAGCAATACTTGCAAAACTGTTTGGTTAAAGTGAACTGAACACCTCAGGGTGGGGGGAAAGGGAAAGGGGGAGGAGGGAGGGGGGTATGAGGGACAAGGTAACAAACAGTACAAGAAATGTATCCAATGCCTAACATATGAAACTGTAACCTCTCTGTACACCAGTTTGATAATAAAAATTTGAAAAAAAAAAGAAAAAACAAATATTGTGCTGTCCGCAGATATGAGTGATCACTGGAGACATGTTGGTTTGGAGGCTAATGTGTTGGAATTTTTTTTTTTTTGGAGAAAAACAAGCAGAACATTTGAATCCCTCATGCCCCATTCCATCCACCCCCCAAGCAGAACATTTGAAATAGGGATTGCATTAGAGAAATTCCAGAACCTATTTTTTTTGACAGCCCATTATCAGGGCGACTTGGCTTTATCTCTGAGGAATGCCTTGGAGACTCAGCTCGCAGGAGCTGCCTTCCAGAGCCTCCCAAAATATTCAGAAAAGGGGGAGAAGGAAAGCCCAGTCTTTGTGGAAGCTCAGGTGGCCAGGAGGATGGTGGTGTGTGGAAGGGCATGAGATCTCTGAACTCATGCAGCCTGGAGGGACAGCTGTGTTCTGGCTTTACCATGTAATGCTAATGTGACATGGGGGTTCCTCTCTCTCTGAACTTTAGTTTCTCATTCCAAGTGGAAAAGAGACTCCCAACTTCATAGTGTTGGTGTGAGCGTAAAATGAGATAATTGAAAAGCACTTGACATATTGTTTAGCATAGGAAAAAAAAGCACTCTGTGTATTTAAATTTTGATCTCCTTATTCCAGGACTCTGAAATCAACCAAGACTGAGTCAGATTGATTTAGATGAACTGAATCTTCCTCTTCAGCTCTGGCTACTCCTAGGTGTCTCCTGAGGCTCACTGTCATGGCAACGGGCCGATGGAAGCTGATAGGAGAAGTTAAACAGCCAGAATGCTGCCCAGCCTGCCGGCGCCACATCCAGTGAGAGCAGCTGTCTGACTGATGGCTGTCTGATAGCATTGGCCTCAGCTCAGGCCACCCTGGAAGGATGGAGCCCCACCCACTATACTAAGCCAGGGCCCTGGTCATTGGGCACAGTGACAGGTGCCACAGAGTCTTAGAACTACCCAAGCAGAATATTGGAGCTGAAAGGGACCTGGGAGATCAGTTATTACATTCCCCTCCTTTTTATGGCAGAGTAAAGAACAGATGAGTAATGAATAGCTCCTGTGTGCCCAACACAGTATGAAGCTCCTTCTGTACAGGTTAATTTCTACAACAGGGAATAGATGTAGTAGGTAAAGACTGGAGCCCAGAGACATGAAACATTCACAACATGAAGGTAGTGTTTGCACCCAAGACTCTTCCGTTCTCACGTTTCTTCTCATTCTCTTTCACTTTACTGATTGCTCATCCAGCTGCTGCAGTTTGATTGGGTCTCTCAGTGTTTATACTTAGGACACTTCATCCTCAGTACAGCAGCACGGAGAAGTGAGGCCTTCCGGAGCTGATGAGATTATGAGGGTGGAGCCCTTCAGGTTGGCTTGATGACATTTGTTTGGGAAATAATAATCGGAACTCATGTTTCTAACTAACTCTCTCATATGGTTGACTTTGCATCATGGGATGACACTGGGTCCTTATGGATGCTAGACCCTGGCTCTTGGGAGTCTCAGCTTTGAGAACTATGCATAATTGTGGGTGCCGGTGGCTCATGCATCCTGGTCCTAGATACTAAGGAGTAATAGGTGAGATCTGAAGATCAGAAGAGTTTGAATGCAGCCTGGGAAGAAAAATCCATGAGACTCTTTATCTCCAATTATCCATAAAAAAGCAAGAGGTGGAGATGTGGTTTAAGTAGAAGAATGCCAGCCTTGAGCTAAAAAGCCAAGTCAGAACTTGAGGTCCTGAGTTCAAGCCCCAGTACTGGTACATAGAAAAATATTTGTACAATAGAACCATAAGTATTGCAGTGTGGACTAAGACAGCATCTCTCAGGCTATTGCCTGATTTACTTCTTTTAATTTGTATTTATTTTGCCAGTCCTGGGGCTTGAACTCAGGGCCTGAGCACTGTTCCTGGCTTCTTTTTTGCTCAAGGCTAGTACTCTATCACTTGAGCCACAGCATCACTTCTGGTCTTTTCTGTTTATGTGGCGCTAAGGAATTGAACCCAGGGCTTCATGCATGCTAGGCAAGCACTCTACCACTAAGCCACATTCCCAGTCCCTGACTTACTTCTTCATCTATTCTTTTCTTATTTTTAAATTTAGTTCTTTTAAAAATGATATATTTTATGATATTTAAGTAGTTGCACAAAGAAGTTGTCATTCAGCAGAACTGTTCATGAGTATAAAACCTCTTGATCAATATCTCCTTTTCATCATTCTTCCCCATCATTCCCAACCAACCCCTTCCCTCGATTTTCTTAATTTCATAGGCCATGAGTTGAATTTATGACTGCATTCTCCCTCCTTCCTCTTTTCATTCATCTACAATCTTCCCACTTGCTGTAGCCTTATATGACACTGTCTCAGTAAAAAAAAAAAAAAGTTCAACAAATGAATTGCTGTGAATAATTTTAGTACCATATTTTTGAAGGCATGATTTTTTTTTTTGGCCCATCCAGGGGCTTGGACTCAAGGCCTGAGCACTGTCCCTGGCTTCTTTTTTGCTCATGGCTAACACTCTACGACTTGAGCCACAGCGCCACCTCTGACTTTTAAAAAATTTATGTGGTACCAAGGAATCGAACCCAGGGCTTCATGCATGCAAGCCAAGCACTCTACCTCTAAGCCACATTCCCAGCCCCAGGCATGATTTTTTTTTTAAGATGGGCCAGGGAAGTACGTATGTAGGAGGCATTTTATCTGACTCCAAGGATGGGAAAGGAAAGCTTGGTACTGGTGGCTCACACCTATACTCCTAGCTACTCAGAAGGCTGAGATCTGAGGATTGTGGTTCAAAGCCAGCCCAGGCAGGAAAGTCTGTGAAACTTTTATCTCCAATAAACTATCCAAGAAAAGCCAGAGCTCTGGCTCAAGTGATAGAACAGTAGCCTTGAGCAAAGGAAGCTCAGGGATAGCACCCAGGTCAAAATTCAAGCCCCAGATTGACACAAAAACAAAACAAAATGCCAAACCTCCCAAAAGATGGGAAAGGTGGCCTCCCAAAGATCTCAAAGAAGAAGTCCTCAGTGGACATCTCAGGCTTTC
The DNA here is from genome assembly GCF_023159225.1 of Perognathus longimembris pacificus. Classification (NCBI taxonomy): domain Eukaryota; kingdom Metazoa; phylum Chordata; class Mammalia; order Rodentia; family Heteromyidae; genus Perognathus; species Perognathus longimembris. Next base: position 52,130,976 of record NC_063173.1, on the reverse strand, counting down.
CACAGCAGGCTCTTTTTCCACAAATAATCTATGTGGTCAAATCTTACTGACTCTACTCTGAATTCCCATTCATCCTTCCCTTCTGTCTTTTCTCTATGACTTTCTCTCTACAGAGAAGGACCCCATTTCCCTGTTCCTTGAGGAACTCATTCCCATCTCTCCATCTCTGTGAACTTTTTCTTAATGCTTTTAAGGGAGTTTGATATATATATTTTTAAATAGAACTTAGCAATCTCTTTCATACATTTTTGATTGCCTTCTGCATTTGGATCTGTCGCCTGTGACCATGTGATTCTTCCTCTAATAGATGGTGAGCAAAAAGCTGGCCTTGACCTTGTTTCATCTTGGCATCATCTGGAACATGTAGCACATGGGTACCCAGCAGTTGTAATCCACATTTGTGGAACTGAATGGCCTTGACTTGGTGCAACATACTGGTAATGAGCTGGGTTAGTCCAAGAATAAAGTTAGAAGTAGGCAGGTGGTGGGGACTAAGCCTTCATCTGCCCCTCTTCTCTCCCAGCAGGAGCTGGAAGTAGCCCTCCCCAAGGACCTACCTGGCCTCAGCTCACCCTCATGAGGGCTGTTTTCGCATTCTCTTGGATCAGGCTGGGAAAAACAGGAAGAATCATTAAGGGACAGATCCCTCAGAGCCAGAAAAACTGTTACTGATTCTTTTTACAGATACCAAAAAGCTTTGTTTGTGCAGTGTGACAAAGGAGTGGGCATTTCCTTTTGGCCCCAGGCAGAGGCTTCTACCTACCTCCTGGATCCATGCCAGGTGCCACACTCGCCCCCTTCACTTATTTTCTTCTTTCCACTATCTCTACTCTGACCTATATTTCAAAATGTAGTGTTGGAGGGCTCCTCAGTTGTATCTAGAATCTTTCCTTGAGAGATCATCTGTTTTTTTTTTTTTTTTCTGTTTCAAGTGCCACCACAGAGCAAGGATACTAGAAGTTTCTAGAAGTTTCTTAGCCTTGGAAACCTCCAGTCATGGAGAAAAGACAGAAGGGAAGGATGAATGGGAATTCAGAGTAGAGTCAGTAAGATTTGACCACATAGATTATTTGTGGAAAAAGAGCCTGCTGTGGAAAGCCTGAGATGTCCACTGAGGACTTCTTCTTTGAGATCTTTGGGAGGCCACTTTTCCCATCTTTTGGGAGGTTTGGGGGTTTGTTTTGTTTTTGTGTCAATCTGGGGCTTGAACTTTGACCTGGGGGCTATCCCTGAGCTTCCTTTGCTCAAGGCTAGTGTTCTATTAGCTTACTGATTCAGCATCTGTGCATACATCTTAACAAGATTCCTGTGGAGTTGTTATGCATGGTAAAGTTTGAAAGAAATTGCTAAAATCCACCTAAGATAATAACAATAAAGAGAAGTTGTATATAAACTCATATACCACTTGAATTGCCTTGTGAATTAGTGGCAAGATTAGCTGGATTTAAGAGACATTTGTGGACCACATTATAGAAATGAGTGTTATATCACTGTTGTAATTACTTTCAACATGCCATGTGAAAGTGTAGCTTCTTTTATTGATGATCTTCTTGTATCCCCTTCCTGTGGTTGTCCTCTGTACCTCATCTGAGTACCCTGGATACTGTGTATACTGGTATTAGAAATAAGGCAGTGAATATCAAAATCAAGAGACAAAGGATAAAAAGACAAATGACTCCAAAAGCAATACTTGCAAAACCTTTTGGTGTAAACCAACTGAACAACTCATGGAGGAAGAGGGAAGGGGGAGGAGAAGGGGGGGAATGAGGGAGGAGGTAACAAATAGTACAAGAAATGTACCCATGGCCTTACGTATGAAACTGTAGCCCCTCTGTACATCACTTTGACAATAAATAAGTAATTATTTAAAAAAAGAGATTTGTGGAAAGCATCCTGCACGTAACCCAGTCCTGTGTGCTGGGCATCATGGGTAAAGTCTGCCGTAAGGATTTGGAGTTTCTTTGGTTTTTAATAATTCTCCACGTACCTCACAGTGCCCTGACTTCCATCAGGGCTTCAGCAAGTATTTGTTGAGTGAATACATCTCTTGCATTCTGGCTGAGGGCTCCTTCCACATCATCACAGCTGCCTTCTTTTAATTACCAGCCTCTTTGAGTAACTCGTAGCACTTTCAGACAGAAATAAATAAGTTATTTAAAGAGCAATTCAGAGAGTGGGCTGCATTCCTGGTTTTGCCAATTCTGGGCAGCAGACTCTCCAGAACTCACACAACAAAGTAGAGTTCATGCAATCTAGAAATCCATCTATCAGAAATGATCCATGGGGAGGGTCTCTACTGAGTAAATAAAGGATAGATTTCCAATGGAATAAAGATGAAAGACATCATCTTTGTTGAAGCTGTATAGGATATAAAGCAGGTCCAAAGGCCAGTGCCCAATTCTACCTCACTAAAGATCTAGTGGTGAGTTTTCATTGTGGTAGCTAGTAATTTTTTTGGTCCAGCCTGGATTATTTTCTAGGTGTTTCCTGTTGTTCTTATTTCCTGAGATCTGATTTCTTTGGGATGTCTATTCTTTCCTTGAGGAGTCTTATTATGGATTTATTGATTTAACATTTGCTTCAAAGTTTAGACACAAGCTTAATTTTTTTTTTTTTGCCTCTACTGGGGCTTGAACTTTGAGCCTATATGGATTTTCACTTAAACTGGTGATAAGAGTTGGATTTGGCTGTCCAGGCTGGCTTCAATTTATAACCCTTGAACATTGGCATCTGGAGTATCTAGGATTATAGAGACAGTCTCGTCATAGAAACAGGGAATAGGTGGTACAATTGCTCTTCTTTTTGCAGTTCTTAGGCTCATCAGTATACTTGTGAAGGGGCAAGAACTGATTATCAAATTTACAATCAGACAAACTTAGATGTACAACAGATCAGACGGCTGGAAAATGGAAGAGTTGGGATTTGTACCCAGTGTCTCTTCCTAGTTCATGGTTTTGATTAAGATCTTTATTTCTCAGTGGTAGCTTTCTCCCAGGATGGCAGTGAGATTTTCCAAGTGAATTACTTGGTGCAACGTATGGTATGATGTAAGTACACAATGAGGATCATGGATTTGTATTCTTACAGTGTCAGTGTTATTCAGGGAGGCCCAGCTTACCCTAATGACCTGCCATTCTTTAACTAGAGAAGAGGATAAGCTTTACAAAGTTGTGAACTATATTTCAATTTCAAACATAGTTGAGTCTATATAACTTGTTTTCTGACTTCATTTGCTTGCTTTCAGCCAAGGGATATTATACCTTCCTCCTATGAAGTAACTTCAGATCAGCCTCTGGCGAACCACCTTGGATACAAATCTGCATCTTCTGAAAATGTTACTGATGATTAGGCATGAGTTCCCAGGGCACCACTGCTAGGTTTGAGGTCTGCTAGAACACTTGGAGTAATATTGTGAACTATTTAAAACCGTGGCTGCATGTTCAGAATTTTCTATTCCTATCTCTGAGATCTCAGGCTTGAGCTGTTTCCTGACATTATAAATCTGTTTGTGTCTCTGCTTCCTTTCTCCCCTTCCAACTTACTCATCAAGGTTTTCTGACTTACTGATTGTTGAATGTCTATGAGGTTATTTCCACCCCCCCTCCCCATAGAATTAAAACAGTCCTTCAACAGAATTAAAACTATGTTTTTCTTTGTGGCATTTATCACTAGCTGGATGGATGCTTTGTTTATTGCTAAATTTATCCCCATGAACCATCTTTTATCCCAATTCTATATAGGAAGTAGACATGAAAGGTCAGGGGCATTATCTTGTTCATTAAAAGATACCCAGCACTTGGAGTATGTGTCTAACACAAGGAAACTGGAATCAATATATACAAATGAATGGAGGCATGAATTGCTTCTTCATATGGGAATCTAATTTTTTTTTCTTTTTAATGCTGGTACTGAGGCTTGAACTCAGGGCTTGCATGCTATCCCTTAACTTTTTCTGCTTAAGGCTGTGCTCTACTACTTGAGCCACACTTCTACTTATGGCTTTTTGCTGGTTAATTGAAATTAAAAGTCTCATGGACATTCCTGCTTGGGCTAGGTCTCAGCCTCCTGAGTAGCTAGGAATACAAGGGTGTGGCTGCTGGCACTAGATTTCAGAAGACTTTTCGAAGAAGGACTTTGTATGCACATTGTAATGTGAAAGTAGGTAGAAGAGAAAACAGCTGCATTTTTTCTTATAAAAGTATTTCTTAATAAAATTGAGGTATTTCAATGTTATAACATGATAGCCCAATGCTATTATCAAGGTAGCAAAAGTGAAGACGCCTGGTACTTCTATAAAAACACTCTGAGTGACAGGACGGTGGCATCTGTGGAGATTCTTGACAGCTGAGTACCTTTCCACATGAAGACATGCGCCTATCAGTGTAGGGACTGAGTGGACTGTGAAAGTCTAACAAATAAGTTGCACCCTCAAATCACACTAAAGAGAAGGGGATACAAAATGGTATGGATAATTTGCTAAAGAAAACAAGTCTTTTAAACTGAAGTTCTTTAAGGAAAAAATAGTATGTGTTAAAATCACAGGGTGAGAAGACTGGAACCCTGAAGCAGTGAATGTGGCATGGAAGATGGCCACGCAAACAGCTGCATTTTTAAGAGAAATAGATTGCTAAGAAAGTGTGGATATGGATTCAAGAGGTTTTTCTTTGAATTCTTTTTTGGTGGTGATGGGGGCGTTACGGTTTGAACTCAGGACTTTTTGTTTGCTGTGCAGGGGCTGTACCACTTGAGCCATATCTCCAAACAGATTAAAGAACTTTTTCTTTTTTGGCCAGTCCTGGGCCTTGGACTCAGGGCCTGAGCACAGTCCCTGGCTTCTTCCCGCTCAAGGCTAGCACTCTGCCACCTGAACCACAGTGCCCCTTCTGGCCGTTTTCCATATATGTGGTGCTGGGGAATCGAACCGAGAGCTTTATGTGTAGGAGGCAAGCGCTCTTGCCACTAGGCCATATTCCCAGCCCCAGATTAAAGAACTTTTTAACTACAGAGGCCACAAACAAAATTCAGTCTGGCATATTTAGCTGTGAAAGCTAAGTAACCCCAATTACATGATACCAGGTCTTTAAGATACTCTTCCAACAAGATTTCAGAACTGTTACAGACCATGACTATATGTGGTCACCCCTTTTTCTTCAAACAAGGAGTTTTTATTTGCTCTAATTCTGTCCCCGTTGTACGTTGTACACATTCCTTTTTAGTTCACTGGCTCACAGGAGACTTGATGGAAAGTGTCAGATCATTGCAAACTGAAACTTTGAGCTGAATGGGGTGATAGAGTGTGAGAAAGAATGTAGCACACATTTGATGAATACAGGCCCTGCTAGGGACAAATAGGGTTGAGTGAAGTCTTTGCTTTCTAGGTATATAACTAGTCTACCTTGTTGAAGTTAGAAGAGTCATGAGACTCTCTACTGGTGGAATTGCGATCCAATGATGTTCATCTGTCTTTACATCTCTCCTGAGATCCTCCATTCTACAGAAGATTCAGTGGAGAGTTTCATTACCTTAGGGATGGCAGAGCCATTAAAGGGAAACATCCCAGATCTCTGAATTACTATGTGGAGAGGAGCTTCTGACATGCTGTCCTATAAATTGCTACAGAGCCCAGGCTAGCCTCTTGTGATCTTCCTGCCTCAGCCTCTTGAGCGCTGGGATAATAGACATGACTATCATTACTGGTTTTTATCCTGCGATTTTGAAAGAATGAAGTAAATCAATTCATATATATTACTTAGCACAGCATCTGGCACATAGCAAGGTCTCAATGTCATCATGATCACCATACCACCATCATCATCACCATCATCATCACCATCACCATCATCATCAATCATCACATCATCATCAATTGCTAAGCTTATGCTTTGGCATCAAGATCCTGTCTTCTGTGACATTTCTGCTTATTTCTGGACTCCTATTTCTGATTTTACACTTGTTCAACATGTTAAATGTTTGGTTTTGTGACACTAGAGTTTGAACTTGGGGCCTCATCCTTACTAAGCAGGCATTCTACCACTTGAGCCATTGCCCCAACACTAAATATTTAGTTTTAAGAGAGAGGGTTGGCTTCCTTGTAATCTACTTAGGACATCTTAGTGTAATCTGTGATGTTTTTGGTTTACCAGAAATGTCTGTGTCCCTTTTAGTGGTTTTACTTGGTGAGTGGAGTATTTGTTTGTAGACTGTGGCAACTGGAGTTAAGAGGAAGAGAAGGCTCTTTTTCCCTCTTGGTGGAAGGAACCACTTCCTGCTGAGATCCCTTTCCTGCTTGTATTGATTTCTTCTTGCCCAGAGCCACTTCATCCTTAAACTCTGCTGCTATTGTACTTACATATGAGAGCAGGTACCATCCAGGTAGTACGGCTGTAAACTCACAGTACTTATATAAGTATGCTTGCCATTATGTAGGAAACAGAAGACCTAGAAAATTTAGAATGCGTTTCCTCCTTTATTAATCTATCATAACACAGACTGAACTTAGATTAGCAATGCCCTCATCCATTTCACATACTAGATACTGTGTTTACCTGTATGCCTGAGCTTGTGGAACATACTGATAAATACCCCTTAGTGATGTTAATTAGATTGGCACACCCACTTGTCTTGGCGTGTTTTATGGATGACCCAAATTGCAAGCATCAACATGTTTAAAACATATGCTTTCTGCTTTGTGTAATTTCAGATTACCAAAATGTGCCTACACATAGGAGTATGTGCATATAATGTCTCAAATATTCTTTTTTTTTGCCTGGCAGAAAGAAATATGCTTCTGCAATGTGTCTTTAACTCCCACACATGCCCCTCCATGGCTGGCACATCTCCTAATTATTTCTATCTACTCCCTCCCCATAAACCTTTTGTGTGTATATTTTGGCACACATTCTTTTGGTTCTCCCTAGTTCATTTCTGTCTTTCTTTCTCTGCCTCCCTCCTGTTCCCTCCTCTTCACAACTCTTTAGAAAATTTGTTAAACTATACACTCTTTATTATTAATGTACATTTATGAAAAATTCTTCACAGTTACAAAAGTGCATGGTTATAAAACATCTCCATACAAAGGTTGGCATCTTCTCTTGAGCCCCTTTCTCCCCTCCCCCCCGCCACAACCAGGCATTCAGTGCTTCACAAGACAGTGCTTCGGAAATGGAAGAGTTCTGTGGGTCCAGATCTCCAATAAAAGAGCAAAATGGCAGCATGAGGGTGATTTGTGATTTGCCTTCCCTCTCCCCCTACTTCCCTTTGACCTTCTTCTGGGGTGAATAACAGAGAAATTTCTTTAGTTTTTTTTTGGGGGGGGGAGATGATCTTTTAAGGAATGAGTAAAGGAAAACTGTCAGTGAAGAAAGCTATGGAGGAAATGGAATTGGAACTCCTTGAGAGCTGAAGAGGAATGCCTGTCTTGGTTTGTTCAAATTCCTGATATCTACCTGCTTGAAAGAGGCAACGAGACTCTATCACATATCTGGCGACCCATTTCTTCAAGGTCTCCTAGGAATTATGGTAAGAATAAGGAAAAAAAGAAGAAGAAATAAGAGTTTCAGGGTAATCAAAGGCAATTGATCCAGGGTGATGTAATGCAGATGTAGGATCTTGTCTACAGGTTCTTTTCGTGCATCAGACTTCAATCATGATAGTTCTGTTGGCTAAACTTTGATATCCTCAGACTCAACAGGAAGGAAACTTCAGTGACGAGGGTAAATCTCTGAGTCATAGAAAAGGAGAGAGGCAAGCAAAGGAAGTCAGGTTCTCACTAAGAGGCTTCTGCCACAGAGTCTTCTCCTTTTCTATTTTCTATGAAGCCAGACCCACTCCAAGCCTTTTTGGGTCTCCATCCATGCAGTAGCCTGATGGCCGAGTGGATAGTGTCAAATCCCACAGAGATCTTTTCTCCCCAAGTCAAAAGATGATCAGCACAAATGGGACCTCAGAGACAGACACATAGACACATTGATATCCTATGGCAAACGTGTTAGCCAGTGTTGAACAACTCCCTGAACTCTTGAGGGAACAACAGTTGGTGGTCACATGAGAACTATCCCAACCAGATTGCTAGCTTATTTCTAGCAATTTCATTCTAACAGTCTGAACAAGATGGTGGTGGTGGTGGGGGTGGGTGAGTTTGTTGCTAGTAGGCAGGCTCAATGTCTCCCTCACCATACTTGAGTTAACTGGGGGACCTTCTAGTACCTTGAGAACATTTTTCTTCAAAAGCCATGTAGCCTACTCAAAATGTTGCCAGGAGTAGAGATCAAACTGTCCCACTCGAAAGGAAACTTGATCTCAAGAGGCCATTGGGTGTCTCATCTTGTTCTAGCTCTATGCAAAAAAAAAAAAAAGAGAGAGAGAGAATAGGTACATATCTCAAAATATATTAGCTACACTCCAACAAGCAGGTCCCTAGGAGATTATTATAGAGGAACATAGTGTTCCTCTATAGGAAGTTAAACTATTCTGCCATGACTATTATTTCTAAGAGTTCTTTTCCAAAAACTTTAGGCTATCAGCCTGATTGGTAGGAAGTACCTGGAGTCCATCATCCTTAGCCACCATGGAAGGAGAAAGCATGTATATAGCTGTGTATCAGGGGACACAAAGTTAGTTCCTCTTTCTTTTCTTTCTTTCCTTCCTTCGTTCCTTCGTTCCTTCGTTCCTTCGTTCCTTCGTTCCTTCCTTCCTTCCTTCCTTCCTTTCTCTTTCTTTGCCAGTTCTGGGGCTTGAACTCAGGGCCTGGGCACTGTCCCTGGCTTCCTTTTGCTCAAGGCTAGCACTGTACCACTTGAGCCACAGTGCCACTTCTGGATATTTCTGTTTATGTGGTACTGAGGGATCGAACCCAGGGCTTCAATGCATGCTAGGCAAACACTCTACCACTAAGCCCCATCCCCGGCCCCTAGTTCCAGTTTCTGAGGAACTGTTGGGTAGATTAGCTAAGGACAGATGAATGGGAGAAGACTTTGTGGATGATGACATAGTCTCCTTCTTTCATTTTATGTTTGCCTGGAGGATGGGGCAATGGATGCTTGCTGGGGCCGAGGATGAGAGAAGAAAACTTCTATTTTCATTTTCACCTTGGTCACCCCTGACAGTGTCTTAGGTCTTCCTGCCCCTGTGGGGGTTATCTAGAATGTTCTCTGTCGTCTTGTACTCTCTTAGACCATAACAGAGCAGCAGGGCTTTTTGGTAGGAGTGGTGCTCACTTTTTTACTGCTTCCCAAGGATCTTATTTATGATGACTATTATTATTTTATATGACAGCCTCCATTGGCCACAAGTTCTAATGCTTTATTTACACACTGTAAAGCAACTGTCTTCTCTTCATATGTTTCCTGGACTGCATCTATGTTTCAGAGGCTGTATAACTTGTGCCACTGTGAACACGTCTCCATGCACAGCTGGGTTCTATTGTCTTTTATTTAGATGATCTATTAGCATGTTCACGATGGCTGAATTCTAGTGTCCTACTACTCACTCCTTCAAGGTATTCTGTTCCCCAGGCTCCTGGGGAAAAGGAATCATGGTGGAGTTAAGTACAAATTTGCTACTCTAGTCAAACTTGAGTTGCTACTTCAAGGTCTTGAACTTCTACTTTCCTATCTATAAGCCAGCCTTACTTGATTGGTCTCCTACATGGGGTTATAAAAAGCTAAGGAGACCGATATAAAAGCACTTCCCAAACTAGCACTAAAGAAGGCTCGGAAGGTGAGGAAGCAGATGGAACTGATGGTGAAAATGATGAAGATGATGAGATAATGATAATTGTGCTTTACCTATAGTCACTTGGTTGTTGACTGATTAGATGTGAGTTCCCTGAATGGTTCTGCTGTTACCTCCTTTCTGGAGTTGGTTCAGATAACCTTGGATAAAGATACTTAGCGCTCTATACAAAACTGCAAAATAGGAACAATAAACACCCCTAGGCAGTGTTGCTGTAAGCGTTGAAATAAATGAGTTGGTAGATATAGACGCACCTGGAAGAATGCTTGGCCCTTATCAGCAGCTCCATCAGCGTTACTTGGATTTGAATTTATAGAGTTTGTCATGTTCCCCATTGGAACATGGCATTGGGTGGGGCAGTAGAAACAGTGAGGACTTGATTTTGATCATCAAATGGCACATTGACGTTTCACCTCTCTGAACCCGAATTAACTTTCTTCTGCAAAATGGCCACCACAACACTCCCCTCAAAGAATTGCTGTGTATGTAGAGGGGATTGTCCATGGACAGAGCACAGAACAGAGCCTGCCATGGCAAGGGCTCAGGAATTGAGCTCTCCCACCCTTATTCTTCAGTAAATGTGTTGCTTAGAAGAAAATGAACACCTTCCTTGTGGTTGACTGTGATGGTGGTGGCTGTGTCCTCCTGCCCCGGGAACTATCATGCTATGGGTCTGTAGCTCACAGTACATGCTCCTGGTGAGACCTCTGGTGTGAGTACCATGTCAAGAACAATCACATAATTGGGGGCCCAGAATTTCAGGACTCTTCTTCTTCTGGTGTGCCAACCTGCCTTCCCCTTCTGAAGCCAAGGCTCGAGTGAGAGGCAGAAGCCAAGGGTAGAAGGCCTGGAACCTCACCTGCAGGTCACAGCTGGAAAATTTGATACATGGGGGGGTACTCAGTAAGCGGTGGTCTCGCTGGTAATAGGAGGCCAAAGGGATTGGCACAGAGGCATTCTCCTTCACAGGAAGCAATGGTTTGCAGTAGTGAGGGCTGAGAGACTGGGCGTCCTAGGGAAAGGTTTACTCCTATGCAAAACCCCTCAAAGTCAGTTTTCAACATACCATGCATGTGGTGGCCTCTGTCATTTTGCTTATATCATCCTTCTTTGTCTCCCTGACATGGGAAACCATAAAAATTTTTTTTTTGGATGATCCAGCTCACCAGTCCCTCCATTCTGTTTATTTTTTTTTTCTTAATTCTTCTTGGATGGCAAGAGATACCATTGCTGATTTCTCCTCTGGGACCATGTGCTCAGAGCACTGACAAATGGTTATAAAGGGGGTGGCATGGAATTCCTCTCCACTACTAGAAGTAGTAGGTGCCTTGAATGCAAGGGACTAATTGGATTTATCCTGTATCCCCAGTTCCTAAGGGCACAGTGCCTGATCCCCAATTGCACAGATGCTCACACCAAGTTAGTGTCCCGACCTTGTTTGAGCCATGATGGAGGTGCCAGGGCACCAGGGAACCAGAGTGGGCAGCCAAGTGTGGGTGTCCAATGGTCATCAGCAATGGCAGCTGGCAGTATGGAAGGATGAGAGGCACTGATGTCAAATCTCTTCCTCTTCGCTAGCCTTGCTCCAACGATGGCAGCAGTTGGCGGTGATGCCCAGGAGGAAGTTGGTAGCCACAGAAGCAATGGAGACCACAAAGCCCACAAAGGCAATGAAGAGGTAATCATCCAGGGTGAGAGTCAGGTGGCAGGCCTTGAAGCTCTCCTCTGTGAGTGAGAACAGAGGGGCACCCTCCACTTCGGGGGGCCCCCGACACTCAGCCAGCTGAGAATCTGCAACATAGAACATGGGCAAGGTTGAGGTGCCTGGGGAAGAGCAAAATGAACCGGAGAGGACCCCACCCCTTACTGGGTTTCTTCCATACACTCCTAGTTTCTCTATCCTCTGCTGTCTCCTCAGGAACACTCAAGGTATATTTATACCTGTTTTTGTAGGTGTGAGAAATCACTGCTTAGAGAGCTTAGTAATTTGCCAAATGTCCTGCAGTAGTGAACGGCAGAGTCTGAGGCATTTTGTGGGGGCACTGTTGTCTCTTCTAGTAGTTTCTTACTGGTCCAAGGTCCTAAGCCCTCTCCATACACTCGACAGATGAGCGCTCCCTTCAAGCCTGAAGTCTGGTGTGGTCACTCTCAACTCAACACCTTCCCTTTTTAATTTTATTTTTCAGAATAAAAGCCAGACTCCTCACTGTGGGCTCCAAGAATATTTCCCCAGCTCTCTCCTTTTTTTAAAAATTAAATTTTATTGACAAGGTGATGTACAGAGGGGGTACAGTTACATAATAAGGTACAGAATACATTTCTTGTCTTATTTGTTTCACCCTCCCTTATTTTTCTTGCCTCTTCTTTATCTTGCTCCAGCTACACATGCCCTTTTCCCCAGGACCCTATGCAATCTCCTTTCAGTGGGGAGAGGGTGCTTTTGCACTAGTTCCGTATAAAGGGCATTTTCGCTTTGGTTATCTGCACTGCTCATTGCCTTTGGGGTTTTGCTCGGTAACATCTTATTAGTGAGGCCTTCCCTTATGGTTCTGTATGAAATAACACCCTAGTTTTCCTTTCCCCAGGGGAGAAATTCCATTATTTAACTAACAACTCTATCATTTTTCTCTCCTGATATTTATCATTGCCTGACAGTTCATCAGTCATGCATTTTCTCTCTTTGGAGATAAGCTTCTCCCATGGTACGCTCAGCATCAGAACAGTGTAATGTCCAGCACAGGTACACAGTGATGCTTTGTTAAGTGAATATGGGACTCTGAGTCCAAAACCTTAAGTCCATCTACGAACCCGTAGGTCCTTCTGCTAACCTACAGGAAGGGCTTTTCCAGACACAATGAATAGACACAATGAATAGGTCAAGGCAATGGGTTTTGCGGCTCTAAGCCTGGGTTCAAATCTCTTCCATCTCTCACTAGTTTGTGTGAAGGGGGATGCTCCTTTTCTGTGTTGCTGTCTTCTCCAGAATTGACCTCTTCCTCCCAGGGTCACCTCTCTAAGGTCCTGGTGGTTGTCAGTAGTCTGAGCTGAGTCTGCCTTGGAAATAGGAGTGGGGCAGAGGGACAATTCTTCCCTGCAGGGCTGGGCATTGGCTTGAGAGCAAGGCAGCTGCACCTTTGTTCAGGCCATAAATGTTAATTGAGTTTTTACCCCGGGCAAGTCTTTTTCTGTTTTTGTCTTTCTGTGTCTTAGGTTCTGCCTTTATAAGAAGAGCAAGATCCAATTTAATTTTCCTAAGAGTCAGCATGAAGTTTTTTTTTTAACTGTGGAGTATTTAAATTAAGGGTGTATAAAGGCCAAGTGCTCATTATATGATTCTTGAGAGCAGAGAAGAAAATGGATTGATCCTTTTGACAAATGGCTAGGCATCTTCCTTCTCAGAAATGGGAGGTCAGGTTTGAGCTGAGGAGAAGGCAAGCTCTAGATTGAGTTGTCCCTGTAGGTTATTTGCACAGGACTGGGCCAGGATTACATCTGGAGTTGACCTGAGGGATGCACTCTTCTAGAAACGGAAGAGGCTCAGTACCCCAAAATCTGTGGGGTACCTGAGCAGAGGGCACAGACAACTAGAGGGCATGCTGGGAGCGGTCAGCAGTACACACAGGATGCAAGGCGGGAACTGGGGGGCTGACAAAGCTCTCCAGTTAGTCAGATTATAGCCTTGTAGTATCCTTAAGTTCTTCTTGTCTGAATCTTTCTTAAAAAACAAAACAAAACAAAAGACAAGTGAGACTCTGACAAAGAAAAATGGGAAGAAGGGTGGGGGGAGACCTAAAAGGGACCCCATCACTTAGCTATATCTGCATTGGCAAGGGTTTCCCCCCCTCCCCAATGAGGAACTGTGGTAAGTGTAGCATGGGACAAATGAGCCCTAGGGAGGAACTGGGGACCTGGGTTTCTAGCAATGGCCTGCTTGTCTCTTATTATGGGTCTGTGGATGGTCTCTGTCCCTCTCTGGAGCTGTGGTCCCTAAAGAGCTGCTAGGATCATGTTTTCCTCTCTTGCCTTCTGGGACCCTAGGCCTCTGCAGGGAAGCAGGGATTTTTAGAGACTGGAGGGGTCCCTCTGTGACTCTCGCTAAGCACTCAAGGGCCCTTTCTGTCACGAGTGACAGGAGCCAGAGGAGACACAGTCTGCAGAAGCTGGGCTGGCGGGGAGCAAGCACCAGGCAGCCACCTCCTCCTGCCCCCCACCCTTGTCCCATCTCAGTCCCCAGCTATTTCAGTCCCAGAGAACTTCCTCCCACAGCTCTGTGGAAACACTGGAATCGTGACCCACAGCCCCCCCTTATACTATTTTGGTCTAGGGCTCCCCACTCAGTCATCCTTTCTATCCTGCCTCATTCAACACTATATGTTTTTTTTTTCTGAGCAGACTGAGTCCAGGTTCTGGGATGGAACCCTAGTGACTACTATTACTCGAAGGCTGGGAACCTTTGTTCGGTGTGGTCCCACAGGAGAGCTGGTGGCTGAGGCCACTGCTGAACTTTGTTGGCTTCTAGGCCAGGCTTAGACAAACTGAGTGAGACCAGGACCTATCAAACCTCTAGGACTCCATCAGGCCCCCAATACAGTCTCCAGTTGGGACTGGCAGATTCAATTTGCTACATCTCAGCTCTTCTTCTCAGCTTCTCATCCAAGAGCACATCTTGAAGGCTCTGTTGAAGTCCTCTGGGAAGACCACAACTTGGACTGTTAGCCCAGGGCCTGACTCTTGAGGATATATGATCAGAGGATAGGCTAATGTCCAGGGTTCCAATCCTGACTGAACATCACTTAGTACCTGAGTGAGTAACATGGGAAAACCATGATACCTCTCGGCATCCTGTTTTTTAATTACAGAGAGTAGGGCTTCATGTGAGCTCTTGTGAGGGTAAGATGGGCTAAAGTACAAAATAAGCTTAGAATAAGGCCTGGCAGATAGTAAGTATTAAAATAAATAGTACTACTCATTACCAGTTCTCCAAAGGAATTAAAAAGGAGCCTGGTTGTGCAGAACAAATGCTGAGAAGTCAAATGAACCTGAGCTTTATCGCCCTAGTGCTTTGTACGTGAGATGACTCAGGACAAGCCTTTTCCCATTCTCAGTCTCATTTTTATTTCCCCCTGTAAAATGGGAATGATAAAAAGTGGATTCAATGAGATAAATGGATGCCAAGCGCTTAGGTGTGAGGAAAGCTGAATAAACATCTCTTAGGAGAAAGCTTTCCTACTTGTTGATGATCTGGCTGCTCGCTTAGGTTACAAACACCACTGGAGCAAGGAGACGTCTGTTTTACTAGCAAAATAATTCCCCAGGCTTGCATGCATTGCAAGAATTCAACAAATGTGTCCAGTGCTGGTGTCTCCCACTTATAATCTTAGCTACTCAGGGGGCTGAGGTATGAGGATCATGGTTCAAATCCAGCCGTGGCAGGAAAATTGGTAAAATTCTGAATCCCCAATAGCCACCCCCCCCCCAACACCCCAAGTTGGAAGTAGTGGTAGAGCATTAGGCTTGAGCAAAAATTCTCAGGAACAGCACTCAGGCTCTGAGTTCAAGCCCTCAGGACTGGCAACCCACCCCCCCCCCCCCCCCCAATTTACCAAATGTTTGTTGATTGAAAGAACAGATGCACAAAGTGGGATTCCTGGAGGTCTCACTTTTGGGGGGAGCTTATGCTTTAGGAATCTCCCCCCTTTCCACCCTTCCACCCCCATGGCCCAGTCCAGCCACGGCCTCTTACCCGCTGTACAGCGCTGGATTCGGTTTCGCAGCCATTTTAGCAGCGGCTCCATGGTGCAGCCACAGACCCAGGGATTGCCCCCAATCTGCAGCGTCACCAGTCCGGGCAGACCCTCCAAGGCCTCGAGGCTGAGGAAGGCCAGGCCTCCGTAGCTGAGATCCAGATCCCGGAGCTGCACGAGGCCCTGGAAGGCCTGGGGGTGGACTCTGCGAAGCCACGGGTTATGACTCAGGTCGATGTGCACGAGCCCGTGGGCCTCCTGGAACATGTCTGCCGGCACGTGGCTCAGGTTGTTGTAGCTCAGATCCAGGTGTACCAAACGCTTGGCATGCAGGAAGAGACCTGGGGGCAGCTCCACCAAGGAATTGTTGCGCAAATCCAGCACTTGCAGCTGGATGTAGCATGTGAGGTAGCCTGGCGGAACAGCCGTGATGCGGTTGTGGGCCAGGCTGAGGTTGCGGGTGTCCCTCGGCAGGTCTGGGGGCACAGAGAATAACCTCTGGCTGCTGCAGTCCACCACCTGGTTGTGGCAGGTACAAAGGACTGGGCAACTGGTACCTGCGTCCAAGTGCATGACACCAGCTGCCAAAAGGAGGGAGACCAACAGCATGGCTGGGTGGAAGGGCCCAGGCCAGGGAAGCTGCGCCCAGGTGTCACCCATCTTAGGCAGCTGGCAACAGCAGTGCTGAAGGAAGCCCATGAGGGCTGGGTCCATGGGTCCAACAATCAGTGCATGGGGAGGCCCGAGTCCTGAAGGCCTGGCTGTTGAGCATGGAGTGTTCGGGGCTTAAGCCTTCCCTGGGGCCTCTAAGCACCAAAGGGCATCTTGAGATCCACAGAAAAATCTCTTTTTTTGGAGCCTAGAGGGGGGGCAGAAATCCAGCAGAGGCCTCCCAGGCTATGAAAAGATGATCAAAACTTGAAAAAGGAAAGGGATGAGGATGGCACTGGAACAGATGCCAGCAGGTCCTGAAAGGGACCCTGCAGCTTGTTTGTACACCCGCTAGCCCATGCCTGCTGGATGCTTTCTCTTGACACTGAGTCTCAGAGGTGGGGGGCGGGGGCAAGGGAGATGAAAGGTGGCCTTTCAAGGTCCTGGCAGTTCTAAGAAAGTTTATGTTCTGCCTCAGGTCTGAGACTGATTAGGAATTCAGGGCTGCATTGGAGTCTCCAGCATGCAAGGTCTCAGAGGCCACTTTTCCTGGTGGTCCAGTGGGCTTGAGTTCAGGGAGGCCCTGGGTGGGAATTTGGGGAAAGGAACCTAGGAGCAAGTTGGTCTCCATGAGCCTCAGTGGCTACAGGAATCCCCAAGGATGCTCTTGGCTCCCCAGGAAGAAGAAAGAGCACCCCTAGTGATTTGCCACTATCGGGGCCACCACAGCTGGGAAACTGTCGAGTGTAGGAGGTCCAGGGTGAGGGTCAGCTAGGAAAACCCTGACAGCGTCTCCAAGTTGCTTCTCCCTCAGGTGGCTGTGTTTTCAGCAGGTGGAGGCAGAATTCACTCTGTCAACAAGGAAAGCATTCAGGAAGCGAGAGCCAGTGCCCTGGACATCCCTGTCCTCTTTAACCATATCCCTTGTCCCACCTCATTCATTCTCTTCCCTTTCTCTCTTCCTCCTGTCTGTCTTCTTGGATCCCACTCTAGCCAAAGTTCTCCGTTTCCTGTTTCAGAGGAGGACCATGTTGAGTTCAGAGCCCAGCCTTACGTCGCTATCACGGTGAACAATGATGCACCCCACCTGACCTACAGCTGCCCTCCTCCCTGGCTTCTGTCCTCAGCTGGATGTATCTGTAGATGCTCATAGCTCTGTCCTCTTCAACACTAAACACCCCACCCTCGAACAACCCCCGACAAAAAACCTGTCTCGACACTCTGATTGTCTGCACACCCCTTTCAAACACTTTCAGTACCTCTCTCTCTCTCTCACACACACACACACGTTCAGAAGTTCACACTTTTCCATTTTTCTCCTTCCTTCTCTACACACACTTTTATAGAATCCCCCACCCCGCCTGCCCCGTGTGCTCCCACCCTCTCTCCCCCAATCCACCCTCTCAGTCCCAGCATCCATTTCCACTCAACACTCTACTCGCCAGCTCCCTGCCCCCAGCTCGAGCCCACACCCACACTTGGTCAGGCAGAGAGATGCAGAAGTGTGGCACACCCAGAGCCTTGTCCCACAGGTCACCCTCCGTGTTACAGCCTCTTCCTTGCCCACTGGCTGTCCTCACTTGTCCTCTTCCCCCCCCCCCCCTTTTCTCTAGCATTGATTCTCTTCCCACCCCCTCTCCCCATTGCTTCCAGCCTCAATTTTGCTTCCTGGGAAATCACCCCATGGCCTCTTTATTCAGATTTGTTTTTTCTAAGCCCTAAGGGCTCCCATTCCCCTCCCACAGGCCCCTCAGGAGCCTACTCACTCGGTTCCAAGGACACAGCCATCAATCTGCCGCAGACTCGGGATCTCCCTCCCTCATGCTGGAATCCCGCTTGCTTGTTTGCTGGCTGGCTGGCTCTTTGGCTGCTTGCTTCAGAGCCGAATGCCTACTGGGATCGTCCTCCTCCCCCGGCTCTCTGTTTCCGTGGTTCCTGGATCCCAGGCTAGCATCTTCTGTGGTTTCCTGTTCAGTGGTCTCCTGGGTGCTTCTTTTACCCAGAACGGGAATCTGAGAAAGGATGCTTAAAAGAAAGTTCACAGAATTGGGATGCTTCTTTCTGAAACTCAGCTGGTGCTGAGGCTGCTGGGTGTGTGGCTTCTGCCAGAGCCACGTCTTCCCCTCCCTTCTTTTTTCCTCCCTCTCTCCCCTCCTTCTATCCCTCTCCCTCCCCCCTCTCTTTTTCACCCCTCCTTTTTTTCCTCGAGGGCCAGGTAATGACGTTTCACTGTCTCTTAGCAACTGCCTCCACATCTCTGAGCAACAGGAGAACTGGCTACAGACCCCACTAAGATGAAAGAGGAGAGAAAAAAGTACTCAGCAGAGCACACAGCCAGCCGTAGAGAGAAGGGAAGAAAGGGAGAGGAGGGTAGGCAGCCCCGGACAGAGGTAGGGGAGAGGAGCAGGCCGGCAGGGAGGGTAAAGGGGGTCTATCTAGCAGGAGAGCTTGGGGTAGGAATCTCAGATGTGAGAGGGTAAATTTAAGGGAATCAGATCCCGGAGGGAAACTAGAGAGGCCTTAGAATAGAGATAAGGACTTAGTGGATGGGGGGGAAAATAAAGAAGGGAGTGTTGATCACATGAATAAGGACAGAGGTAAAGATATGCACATGATGCTCCATGCTTGATGAGCCCTCTCTCTTCAGTCACCGAATCACATTTGCGACTCGCCTCATCCCAGGTGGGTCTCATTGTGTTCTAGTCTCCAGTACCAGGTAGCAGATTGAAGGTGGTTAGGGACCATTCTAGGTGAGAAACCTTCTCCTTATTATTTGATTGTCCATAAGTTCCCTGCCACGAGCGAGCTCTCTGGGGCTGGGAGCTTTGGCTGGAGCCAACCAATTTCCCCTTGGCTTTGGATCTGAGAATCTTTGGGACAAATGGCCAACTGCCTGGGGCTTTGTAGACACTCGGCTGGGCCTGTAGGGCTCTAGAAATGGACAGGAAAGCCTTGTTCTTTCTTCTTTCTTGTAGGCCCCAGGGATTCCCTCTGACGTCTTGTTCCCTTCACTTAATCCTGTATCCTGTTCCTCCTACATACACAGACTGACTTCCTACAAGGGTGAAATTTTCACATCTTTTTTTGTTGACTTATTGAACAAATTTATTGCTGTCCTACGTTTAAAACGTTGGCTTGGCTAATTGGTTTGATCAAAGAGCTGCTTATTTCCTTTAAAAAATTATCTCCTTCCCTATTTTCCCTCTCTTCTTCCATACCTCCCTTTCCCTCCCAACTTTCTCTCTTTCTCTCCCTGTCTCTGTCTTTGTCTCTCTCTAGGGTCTTGTTGTAATCTAGGCTGGCCTAGAACTCATGATCCTTCTGACTCTACATCCCCATGTGTGTATCCTCCATGTCTGGCTTCATTCCTTTTTTTAACAATGAATACTCTTTGTTCATTCACTGTGTATGAAAAAATTGGCCAGGTGGTGGGTTTATAGTTGCTAAGTTGGGCAAGTCCCTCATGGAGCTAATATTGGCTTTGGGTTTTCAATCAGCTGACTTGGGCTTTATGTATTTAAGTAATGCTATAGGTCTTTGGGAGAGCCAATAATGCTGTCCTAGAAGACAAGTGTGAATTTATACAGGTTCTGAGTACTTACTATATGGCCAAGACGGTTGGCATTGTCCTCCAAAATGTGGTTATAGGAAGTTAGTTTCCCTATGTACTCTATATCACAAACATTTGGAACTGCTTATGTCCCAGAGGGTCTAGCCCAGAGTAACATGGTAGACATTTCAGAAATGACTAAATCTGTGGAGATAAGTGTAATTTACATCCCTCCCTCCCCCCCCGTGTGTGTGTGTGTGTGTGTGTGTGTGTGTGTGTGTGTGTTGGTACTGGAGCTTAAACTTAGGCCTTGGATGCTGGTACTGTGGCTTAAACTCAAGGCCTGAATACTGTCTTTTAGCAATGTCTTGAGAAATGGCTCCACTTTTCATTTTTCTGCTGGTTAATTGAAGATAAGCGTCTCATGGAGTTTTCTGCTAGAACCCTGATCTCAGCCTCCTGAGTAGCTAGGATTACAGTGTGAACCGCTTGTGCCTGGCTATCTCCTTCTCTTAAAAGAAAGCAATGGTTCTTTCATCTCATTTATGAGCTCAGAGAAAAAAATCTTAATCTTAAATCAGAATTAAGGACACATTGAAACAAGCAGTTCAACTGTAGGACTGTTGGCCTCAGGAAGGCAAAGATAGCACCTTCTTTTAACTTAAAAAAAAAAAGGCAGAAAACAAAATTGTCTTACCAGAGAGAATAATGGAAGGTAATGATGACAAGCCAGGAGAGGTATTTAGCACAATTCAACATTCAACACTAAAAACAAATAAAAAAGATGCAGCCTTCTTTTGTTTTGTGTATGTGATAAAGTTTCCATTTACATTAACAGTAGTAATAGACCAAAAGGAAATATCAGTGACAGTGTCCTTAAAAACTTGGATCTAGTCAAGAACGTCTGCATTTGAAACTTCACATTTTCAACCTGTGAATGAGGGCTCATCATAATAACTGCTAACTTGTGAGGTGATTTCATGTACATGAGTCATTACTATAATAAAGCACTTAGAGCAATACACAGCACTTCAGACAGTTATTTTGGATGAACAAATAAAAACCAAGAGTCGGGTAAAAATACTGAAGTAGTTATGTAGCAAGGCAAACAAATAAATTGCACACAACTGGGAAAGGAAGAAGGGAGAACACTGCATTTGTTGATGATACAAGTGGATTCTTGTGCTTGAGGAGTTACAAAACCTGTAGAAAACCCTACTTCAGGGACATTATGATTGCCCATAATATTTTCTATAAAAGCCAAGTCCAATGAGGTAAAGATACTTGAAATGACTTTTTAGTTTTAATCATTCTATGACTCATCAAGAGATTCTCTGAATCCCAAACTGGTTTTGTGGCATGAGAAAGCAATGTTTGCTCTCAAATCAGTTTGAGAAACAGTGTGTTAAATGAGATGAGAGAAACTTATTCATTGGGAGATTTCTCTGAAGAAGTTTTCTCATTTGTGATGTACAAATGTGCATCACAAGTGAGAGCTTTGGGGGACAAAGGAGATGGAATAGCTAATATTGTCTAATCTTAATTTGGATCTCTATTTTCTTCCTACCTTTCTACCCTCCTTTTGTTCTACCCCTCTAAATTCAAGAGGCCTTGCTAGGCAAGTGCTCTACCACTAGAGCCACATCATCCTTAGCCCTTTTGCTTTGTTTGTTTGATTTTCAAATAGGGTGTTGTGTTTTTGCCTGGGATGGTCTTGGACAAACCAAGATTCTCCTATCTCCACTTCCCAATCACTGAGGTTATGGATGTGTTGTGCCACCATGTCTGGCTTGTTTTTGGAATAGGGTCTTGCTAACATTTTGCCTGGGCTGTCTTCAGAGTGTGAGCCTCCCATCTACACTTCCTGAATTGCTGGGATTATAAACATGTGCCACAGCGACCAACTTCCTTTTCTTCTCTTCTCTTCTCTTTTCTTTTTCTTTCTCCTCTCTTCCTCTTCCTCCTCCTTCTCCTCCCCCTTCTCTTTCTCTCTATTTTGGTTTTTGAGACAGGGTCTTGCTATATAGCTCACATTGGCTTCAAACTCAAGATCTTTCTACCTCAGCCCTCTAAGTTCTGAAAGTACAGGTGTATATCACTATACCCTACTTTCTTCTCTTCCTTCTTCATCTAGTAGTAGTACTTGGGTTTGAACTCAGAGCCTCACACTTATTAGACTGGTGCTCTACCACTTGAGCCATATAACTCCAGCCTTATTTAAAAAATACATATACTATAGCCAGAAAAAGTATTGATGTTTTATTGCTAAAATGTTAAACATATATGCAATGTATAAACATTTGCATCATTACTAATATACAAAAAATGTTATTTAACAAGGCTTTCTGAAGGCTAGGGACACCAACTCTTTTTTTGTTAGTTACTTTTGAGATGGAGTCACTTGAACATTTTTTTTTGCCTGGGCTATCCTTGAACTGAGTAACTGGGATTACAGGCATGAGCCACCGTGCCTGGTGGCTGCTTCCTTTTTGTCAGAACTAATAATATTAGTAACGGTTTTTAGTGAGGTGTCATTTGGTAAATACTGAACTAAAAGTTTGCTAAAGACTATCCCTTGCTTCAATATTTTTGTGCTAGCACTAGCAGTTGGCTTCTATAGTGACCACACACACACACACACACACACACACATACACACACACGAGACTTTCTTATTTTATAAGAGCTATTAAGAGACTGGGCTTGATGTTGGACGCTTCTCCTAGCAAATTGATTTTTGTCTTTCACAGAAGACTTGTTGGTGGAATTTTGTGTCCCAGCAAAGTGATAAAATGACAAATTATGACATATCACAGCTACAAAAACTGTGGACCATTAGGAATTTACTCTATTGGGAAAATACACAGAAATCAAAGAGCTGTAGGATAATGAAATGAGTTAAAAAATAATTTTCATTATTATCTCCTGAATAGATGGTAAATTAGTTGTAACAATGACAGAAAACCTTTCAATACATGATAATTAATTTAATCTACCACATAAAGAAATTTATTCAGGGGGAATGATGAGAGCTCAGTCGAATGAAAAGACCCAGGAAGAAATGGAAAGCTGATCTCTCTTATTGCTAGGTAAGTCTAAAAATAGAAGAGCAGGCTCTTTCTACATTATCATCACTTAATGAAGCATTTAGCAGGTTCTGGTGAACTGGAGGCGAAAGTCATCTGGGGAGAGACGGTCAAGGACACAGAGACGAGATTCATAAGATGGTGATGATGAGCAGGATGATGAGGAGAAATGATTAAGAATAATGATGGCAGATTTACTTAAGGATTAAAAACCATATCACAAGCTGGGAAGTACTTGATGGCATTATTCAGTACTTATACTCTGTGGAAGGATATATCTCGCTTTCGGCAAGTGATTCTCACCATCAGAAGGCAGAGCATGAACCATGGAAACGAAGACAGCAGCACCAAATAATCTGAGGGGAAGCAGTGTAAATGAGATAATCAGCTGCCTAGTTCATATTTCTACTTTGTGAAAATTCCAGGTGGACTAAAGAAAGAAAGAAACACGAACAGAATACAAACCAAGATGAAGAGACAGAAGTACATTTTTTTTTTTTTTTTGCCAGTCCTGGGGCTTGGACTCAGGGCCTGAGCACTGTCCCTGGCTTCTTTTTGCTCAAGGCTAGCACTCTGCCACTTGAGTCACAGCGCCACTTCTGGCCATTTTCTGTATATGTGGTGCTGGGGAATCGAACCCAGGGCTTCAAGTATACGAGGCAAGCGCTCTTGCCACTAGGCCATATCCCCAGCCCAGAAGTACATTTATCTCAACTGTGGAAAGAAGCAATCTTTTTATATACTGAGGAAAGGGACATAGCCTCAAGGGGCAAGATAGCCTTTTGTCAAATATATGACATTAAAAGACAAGTGCAGGTGATTCATACCTGTCTAGCAACTCAAGATCTTAAGATCATGGTTTGAAGCTAGCTGGGACTCCTATCTTCAATTAGCCAGAAGCAAAGCTCAAAGTGGAGTTGTGGCTCAAACAGTAGAGTGTTGATCTTGAAATTAAAAGCCAAGTAAGTACATCAGGCCTGGAGTTCAGGCCCTAGTACAGGAAACAAACAACAAACAAGCACAAAAACATAAACAACCCTTCCTAGGTTTTACCAGACACAAAATGATAAAAGTAAAGGGAAAGAAAATTAATGGAAAAATAAGTCTGAGACACAAACAGTTCAGAAGAATACAAAATATGTTAAGAAACGCTCCAGACATAATTCTCACAAATTGATATAATGTATAATTGTTTGGGGAGCAGAAATGGAGGGAGAAAGGATGAACAAATGCAGTTGTGGTACTCAATAAACAGTAGACAGAAAATAAACTATGGAACTTAAAAAAAAAGAAACAAATAGTATTTTATTAACTACCACACGGTTATAATATACTTTAAATGTACAATAAGGTAGCCTTTAAATTTGAGGTGTTCTTAAAGATAACAAATGAGCAGAATTCCAAATTTCTGAAATAGGTGAACTGCTGCAGTTATAGATATACATTTAGGAAAATTGTATAGCTCTTAACAAGACTAGCAATATAACTTTATTTTGTATATTTTTAATTGAAAATATAAACAATAATTAAAAAAGAAAAAGAAAATATAGCATAATAAAAACATACCTTTCCCAATTAAGTATATTGGATACATATAAATATTAAGGAACAAGGAAAAAAAGGGAAATGGTTGATATTTAAGTGCAGACTGACTACCTAGACCAAAAAGATGCTTAAAAATAATCATAAAACCTCTAGTTTTCTATGACTAATATCCATGTTTGGAGTATTGTCACTATGGCAGTGATTTTGTTATGTGTTGCATATGTTATACTTCACTGGTAATTTACATGATGGCTTTTAAGGCCCTAGCTGACATGGTTTTTGGAAACAAGATTGGATAAAAATCACTGCTAAGATGCAATGCAACTTTTATGTGGGGATTGCAAAGGAAGGGGTGATGTTGTTTAAAAGGAAATGTCCTAATTACCTGACAGTAACCCCTCTGCACAATGCCTTATTAATAACAATAAAATTATATTTTATATACATATAATTGTTCAGATACAAATACAGAAATTAAAATATGTGTTTCCTTATAAGTAGATAGAACAATGAACCCCCCAAATGCCCACAGTTGAATGCTCAAGACTGGAGCATTACAGAGCACAAGAGATGTCAGCTCTCTCTGTCTCTCTCTCTGTCTCTCTTCCTCACTTCCTCCTTCTCTGTGGGTGTCTCTCCTTTCCTTCCTGCCTTCCCTCCCTCCCTCCCTCCTTCCATTCTCTCTATTTCTTTTCTGTGTGTTCCAGTACTGTGGCTTGAACTTGGGGCTTCTTGCTTTTGCTTTGGTTTTTCTCTCAAGGCTAGTACTCTACCACTTAAGCCAAACTCCACTTCTAGATTTTTGCTGGTTAATTGGAGGTAAGAGGTCTCTTGGATTTGTCTATCCAGGATGGCTTTGAACCCCCGTCTTCAGATCTTAGCCTCCTGAATAGTTAGGATTACAGACATGAGCCACATTAGCACTTACATACAAGAAGAGACATTATATATCTACACACAACTTTATGGGTGCTGGATTTGGGGTTCAGGTATATAAATACTTCTTGGTGCTCTAGAATTTGGCTCAGGCATTCTTAGGAAATTACTTACTCCTTTGACTTGGCATCTAGTAGGAAATTCGTTCATTCAAACTATTAGCAGCAATTTTGATGATAATGACAAAAGGAGGAAATAACCTGAATGCCCAGAATTCAGGAACAGAGGCTGCTAAGCAAACATCTTATTATTATAAAAGAAATACCACATAAACTGTGGCATTCTGATGAGTGATATTATATGAAAACATGGAGAGCCACAATAACAAAACATTGCAGAGCTACAATTAATTCTTACGTTGGTCACCACCCTCTGGCTCTGTGCCTGGACTTAGCCTCTCTGCTCAATTTCCTTATCTCTAAAATGGGCAGGGTCTTGGGGTATACTTCCCAGGGCCAAGGGCAGTTGTTGCATATGTAGAGGAGTTACATATGTAGAGGAGTTCCGTGTCCTTTGTAACAGCTCAGTGAGCTGGTTTTTACTGTTGCTAGCATCACAGTGCCTTTACATGAAGACAAATTAAAATCTCTTGCTTCATTGTGGTGGGGGCACATGACACAGTGGCTCTGAGCGAGGACTTTGGGCAATATGATGATGATGATAATGATGATGATGATGATGATGATATCCATTCAGTAATAGTAAGAATACATGATTAAGGGTTAATTAAATGATCTATATAAAACATTTAGAAGAGTAGCTGGCATTATGGTTAGCTTTCCACAAACTTTAATCATCATCATCATCATCGTCATCATTCTTTTGAGAGGTAGTTGATGGAATCACACTTCAAACGCCATTTGCTTTCGCAGCAATCCCAGTCTGTTGTTTTGTTTAAAAAATATCTCTAAGTAGTCATACAAAGGTGTTACCATTCAACAAGGCAGTTCATAAGTGTAATATATCTTGGTAATGTCACCCCTTTCTGTATTCTTACTCACCCCTCATTCTTCTGAAATTTGTAGGTTATACTTTGGATTCTTGACTGTATTCTCCCCACCCCCCTTCGTTCCGGCCTGTTATTTTTATGTGTGATTGGTTCCTACTCTCTTCATCTCTCAGGCTCTTGGTTCCCTGCTCCAGTTCTTAAGTTTATTTATAATGAACTGGTAGTACTGGGGTTTGAACTTCTGGCTTCACACTTGCTAGGCAGGTGCTTTACCACTTGAGTCATACTCACCAGTCCTTGTTCTTGATATTTCTAATATTTTCTTCCTGCCCTTGCCTTGATGATTCTCCATATTACCCCTCTCATATTGGGTGTTGGCATCTGCATGATTCTTGTCCATTCAGAAATATGTGTGTGAGTGAGTGAGTGTGTGTGTGTGCATGTATGAGCATGTGCATGCATACATGGATGTAATAATATGCATGGCTCTGTGTGTATACATGCACACTGTGCCAGAGTCAGCAGCAGAGAATGGTTGTGGACATCTTGGAAGCATAAACTGTAAAAATTTTATGATCACATATCTCAAGATGCATTCATATATGTTGCAATCAGTGGGTGCCTCCTTTTCTCTCTCTAGACACTTCTTCCTTGATGGGAAGCCACAGATAATAAACACAAGTATTTGTTGGATGATGATAAATCCTGTGGAGAGAAACAAAATCAAAGTATAGAGATAGAGATTAAAAAGGTTGCCAAAGATTTCACAGATAATAAGAGGTGGAACAGAGACTGGTTAATTTGAGAGCTGACTGCTTGTCCAGTGTTCCTATAGCCTCTGACAGAGGGTCTGGGGAACAGCCGGTCCTGAGTGCCATTGTTGTCCTATTTAAGAAGAGGTCAGAAAGAGAGACCATTCATACGTCATCAAATCCTTATTGTGTAAACCCTTACTGTGCACGGGGGCAGAAGCCTACTGAGCCTGGAGATGCAGCAGTCAACAAAGCAGACAAGGTCTCTATTTGCAGTCTTGGAGTGCAGGGGAGGCAGATCTTGAATCATCACAGAAGTACAAAGCACACCAAAAGGAGACAATTGGATGATGGAGGTGAGTGGGTAAGAAAAGCAAGCCTATTCTAAGGGAAATAAAAGTCAGTCTATGAAATATATGTCTAAATTCCTGTTTTTTTTTTGGGGGGGCAGCATTTCCCATAATAACAAAGCTATGGAATCAACTTAACGATCTATTGAGGGAGTGGATTGCTAGGCAGGCATAGGTACACACCAGAGTACTAGTTAGCCATGAAAAGAAGGAGATGTTATCATATGCAACAGCATGGATGAACTTGGAGGAAATTATGAAAAGTGAAATGAGAAAAGTGCAGAGAGACAGATTCCCCCTCCCCCAACCCCCACCCCCCCACCTCATGATCTCAGGTACACGTGTAGTTTAGGGAAGTCAAGCTATGGGAAGTAGAGGGCTGAAGGCCTGTGGATGGAAAGATGTTGGTCAATGGGTGTCAAAGTTCCAATAGACTGGACGAACAAATCTGGAGATCTATTGAAAGGCATGGAGATCACAGTGAATAATTGCTCTTATTTAGCATTGTTAAGAGTTGATCTTAGATGTTCGTAGCACAAAATATTCAGTATGTCTCAGGATGTATATATTAACTAACTTGATTTAATCACCTCACTGTTTATACATTTATCAAAACATCATGTTGTATACCATAACTATAGATGATGTTAATTTGGCATTGAGGAAAAATAAAGGAGGAATAGCCATCTTTACATGGGGTGATAGAAGAAGACGCCCCTGAGAAAGCCATGCACTCCCTGAGTGCATTTGTTCTAGGCTCCCTCCTTTGTCCCATGAGGCTATGCGCATCATAAGCTTTTTGCCTTGGCAGAGCACCGTTTCTTTCTGCCTTCCCACATACTCTTTCCTTCCAGGGCATCTGCAGAGGCTGAGTTTTCCCCAGCTGTCTTCCTTTTGTGACTCTGACACTGTCCAGACTCTACCATCAGACCCCTGAGCTGTTCCTAGGAGCAGCCACAAACTCTGAATCATGACCTATTCATTGGGAGCAGATGCCTTCTCCCAGGCATCCTGAGAATGATGGGAAGAGGATGGTGGGAGGGAACCTAGCTCCTGCCCTGTGATTTTTTTTTTTTCTGGGAAGGGAGAGAAGTGTGGAAGGAAGAGGAGCTTGTGAGGCAGGAATTGGGGAGGGCGGCAGGCTTCCTCCTGAGACACTTGGGAAGTAAGACTTATTTATAGGATGATTGTCAGTAAGTCTTGCCAATCAAAGTTCTGGTTGCAAAATACCTGGGAATGGGATGGAGGTCACCCTCACCACTGGGTGACCTCTTACCTGCCCATGTGGAGAAGGATGTTGTTCGTCCATCTTTTGGATCAGGCCCAGAAAAGCTGCCTGGTACAGAGTGACTTATTCCTGCCTGCATCTGTGAGGCTGAGTTCTTGCTTCCTTCATCATCATCACTCTCACCCAGACATTGCTGGATTGCAACCATACAGATCTGGTTGGAGCTACAGCTCTGTCATTCCCCTGGCTTTGCTTTTAAGGCATAGATAATATTACTGAAGACAATTTTTGTGCAAAGCACAAGGCTGAGTATTAGAAGTAGGTTGTTTTTATCACAGTCTTACAGAAAGTCTTTATAGATCCAAGGATGGTGGTTCTAAGCCAGCCTGGGCAGAAAAGTCCGTGAAACTCTTATCTTCAATTAAGCACCCGAAACAGTCAGAGGTGGAGCCATGGCTCAAGTGGTCAAGCTCTATCCTTGAGCAAGAATGTTTAGGGACAGAATCAATGCCCTGAGTTCAAGCCCTAGCACTGGTACACATGTAACAACAATAACAATGCTCAAGGCCCAGATAAATTAGGCAATTTGCTGAAGGTAACAGAGTTATTGGGAAGGAGCTTATGACTGCCATGCATTAGACACTTAGTCTTTGTGTTTTTAACTAAGCCAGCTAAAAGGGTCTCTGCCATACTCTGAAATCTTAAGCAAGATGCCTTCACCCTGGAAGCATGAGGAAATTCAAGTCACACAGCTTGAACATTGGTAGAGGAAGTATTTCTGCCTGGCCTTTCTCTTTCCAAAGTCCAAGCCAATGTAATCTTTCTGAACAGTCTTCCCTCTCTGTAAAATGGCCACGTTAACGCTCTTGCGGACCACATAGGGTTCAAAGCAGGACATTTCCATAGAAACTGTAAAGTGGGTTTGCACTATGTAGTTCTCAGTGTAGGACACAAGGGCGGGGAAGAGGGGCTTTAGCAAGAGGCCACTCCCCCCGCCCTGCAGCTACAGAGCAGCCTTTACTGGGAGAATATGAGGCATAAAAGTGAAGACTTCATTCATCCAGGTAGTACCATTAGGTGATGGATGCTGACCCAGGGAATGCTGTATTGGAATCATATAGATCTTGTTGGAGCTATACAGCAGGCAAGGGAAATCGTATCCTTTCCCTGGACCTCAGTTTCTTTATCCAATAACATGAGAACATTTGGACCACAGGAGTAGGTCTGAATAGTCTGTTCTAAGGAAAACAGTGAGTAAGCATTTGCCATATTTTGAGATGCAACTGAATCAGTTCCTTTTCTCTAATGAGATATTCCCTTTCAGTCTAACTGCTTGGCCCTGAAGTCTCAGATCCTGGCCCTTCATGTTACTAAGGAGCTAGAAAGAGGGTGAAAGTTTCTCTCTACTACCTTAGAGAAGTAGCGGGGCTGGCAGGGCTGGGGTGATGGAGCAGCCACTGCCTGTATCCCAGAATAGCTGCAGCCCTCCTGGCATCTGTCATGCTGGCTGCAAACTCCCCTCCCTTGGCTGTTCCCTGTCTGTGCCGCCTAGCAGGCACTGCTTTCCAGGTTTTTGTGGCATCGACTGAACGGCCCTTTTTACACAGTATGGTGTACAGGCTTCTTTCTCCAAGTGGCAGAAATCATAACAGCAACTTGTCCTGGTTCCCTCATATTACCTCCCTCATGGTTGAAGACAGAGAGGTAGTGTTGTCTGAGATAGTGGGATGGGGCTGAGAATTGGTGTCAGTGGTCTTATGTGCTTTTTTTTGTTAATGAGGCAGAAATTATGTATTTCATTCTTAATTTTATTGTTGTTATTAAAGTTATATACAGAGGGGCTACAGAACACTGATGCAAAACATCTTAAACTAATTCTGGCCAACCGAATTCACTAACTAACCAAAACATCATGCACTATGACCAAACAGGATTCATTCCGAGGATGCAAAGCGGGTTCAGTATATGCAAGTCAATCAGTGTAATTCACCACAGCAACAGGAGCAAGGACTGAACTACATGTTTATCACACTAGATGCAGAAAAAGCATTTGACAAGATCCAACATCCCTTTATGATAAAGAAGCTAGGAGGGCTGGGGATATAGCCTAGTGGCAAGAGTGCCTGCCTCGGATACACGAGGCCCTAGGTTCGATTCCCCAGCACCACATATACAGAAAACGGCCAGAAGCGGCGCTGTGGCTCAAGTGGCAGAGTGCTAGCCTTGAGCGGGAAGAAGCCAGGGACAGTGCTCAGGCCCTGAGTCCAAGGCCCAGGACTGGCCAAAAAAAAAAAAAAATAAAAAGAAGCTAGGAACTCATGGAACAATCCTCACTATAATAAAGGCTGTATATGGCAAACCGATAGCCAGCATTATACTTAGTTAAAACCATTTCCTCTAAAATCAGGAATGAGACAAGGATGTTTGCTTTCTCCACTCCTCTTCAATATAGTAATGGAATTCCTAGCTAGAACAATAAGGCAAGAGACAAACATAAAAGGAAAATAAATAAAACTCTCTTTCTTTGCAGATGACATGATCCTGTATTTAAAGAACCCCATAGACTCCTCTCACAAGTTACTTGAGCTAATCTGAAACTTTGGCAAAGTAGCAGGGTATAAAATTAACCCACGGAAATCAGTAGCTTTTCTGTATGCCTACAATGAGACTAGTGAAGCTGAAATCAGGAAAGCAATTCCTTTTGTAATGGCCTTCAAAAGAAAAGAAAAGAAAAGAAAACAGGGCATAAGATATCACAAGAAATGTACACACTGCCCTACTATGTAACTGTACCCTTTTTGCACAACACATTGTCAAAAAAATTTGTGTTCAATAAATAAATAAATTAAATTAAAAGAAAAGAAAAGAAAAGAAAACCTAGGAATTAACTTAACCAGAGATGTGCAGGACCTCTGTGATGAAAACTTTAAAAATCTGAAAAAGGAAATTAAAGCAGATTTAAGGAAGTAGAAAAACATTCTATGCTCCTGGATTGGAAGGATTGACATAATGAAAATGGCAATACTGCCCAAAGCTGTCTACAAATTCAATGCAATACCCTTCAAAATCACAACAATATTCTTCAATGATATAGAAGGAGCAATCTAAAAATTCATATGTAATAATAGAAGGCCTCAAATAGCAAAAACAATCCTTAGTAGGAAGAACAGTGCTGGAGGAATACCAATACCAAGCTTCAAACTCTATTACAAAGCTGCAGTTAAAAAAAAATAGCTTGGTATTGACACAAGAATAGGCCCGAGGACCAAAAGAAGAGAGTAGAAGAACCAGAAACAAACCCACAGACCTATAGCTATCTAATATTTGATAAGGGAGTCAAAAACACAAGATAGAGGAAAGACAGCCTCTGAAACAAACAGTGCTGGAAGAATTAGCTATACATGTACAGAAAATTGAAGTTAGATCCATATATATCACTGAACCAGAATCAACTCCAAATGGATTGAAGACCTCAATGTAAGGCCAGATACCCTGAAAATATTACAGGAAGGGACAGGGGAAACGTTATCTTTTTGGCACAGGTCAAAAGTTTCTAAGTAAAGATATAGAATCACAATAAACCGAAGGATGACTAGATAAATGGGATTGCATCAAACAGAAGAATTTCTGCATGGCAAAGGATATAGCTAGAAAGATAGATAGAAAGCCCACTGTACCAGAGAAGATCTTTCCTAGCTATGCATCAGACAAGGTCCTCATATCTAAAATATACTCAGACTTCAAAAAATTAAGCTTCAAAAAAACAAATCCTCAAAGAAATAACAACCCAATTAACAAATGGGCTAAAGACTTAAAGAGATACTTCTCCAAAGAAGAAATAAGAATGGCCAATAGACACATGAGAAGAAATGTTCAACATTTCTGGCCACGAAAGACATGCATATCAAAAC
Organism: Perognathus longimembris pacificus; assembly: GCF_023159225.1. Taxonomy (NCBI): domain Eukaryota; kingdom Metazoa; phylum Chordata; class Mammalia; order Rodentia; family Heteromyidae; genus Perognathus; species Perognathus longimembris. The sequence goes on along the minus strand of NC_063173.1, from coordinate 52,098,542 downwards.
AATATTGAGATTCCACTTCACCTAGTGGAAATGGCCATTATCAATAAAACCAACAACAGCAGATACTGGTGGGGATGTGGCCAAAAGGGAATGCTACTGTACTGTTGGTACAAATGTAAACTTGTTCAACCACTCTGGAAAGCAGTGTGGAGGTTCCTCAAAAGACTAAACACAGAGCTCCCCTACGACCCAGCAATCTCACTCCTGGGTATTTATTCAAATGACCACAAACCCAGACTACACTATAGCCACCAGTATGACCATGTTCATTGCAGCATTGTTTACCATAGCCAAGATATGGAATCAACCCAGATGCATTTCAATGGATGAATGGATCAAGAAAATGTGGTATATACACAATGGAATTCTAGGCTTCTAGAAAGAATTCTAGAAAATTCCAGAAAGAATGTCATTGCCCCATTTGTAAGGAAATGAAAGACTTGGGAAAAAATATACTAAGTAAGTAAGCCAGACTCAAGGAAATATAGGTTGCATGTTTTCCATCATTTGTAATAATTAGAATGTACCTATAAATCCACAAGTAAACCCAATGGATAATAAAAGATAAATAATTACATCTAGACATGACTAATTAAACAGCAGTTTAAGCATTCACATACTGAGAACAAACAAGAATATTCTTAGGAGAGGATCTCAAGAGCACAATAGCTATGTGCTTATGATCATATGAAATGATGCTTATCAAAATGAACTCCAAGGGGCTGGGAATATGTCCTAATGGTAGAGTGCTTGCCTCACACACATGAAGCCCTGGATTTGATAGAAAAAGCCAGAAGTGGCACTGTGGCTCAAGAGGTAGAGTGCTAGCCTGGAGTAAAAAGAAGCCAGGGACAGTGCTCAGGCCCTGAGTTCAAGCCCCAGGACTGGCAAAAAAAAAAACAAAAACAAAAATGAACTCCAAGAAATGGAAACAAGGGTTTTCTTATTGTGCTGTTTCTTTTTTCTTTGGTTTATTCCCTTCTGTCACTGTTTTGATTTCTGTACTCTTTGCTTGTATATAAGTTTATCTGATTTGGGGAAGGGAAGAGGAAGCACAGAAACAATGGGACTAAGGGTGAACCAATTCAACAGTGAAAACCAGTAGACACTATGTTCGAAATGAACTATACAACTTTGGGGGGAAGGAAGTCGGAAGGGAAAAAAGCGGGAGAGAATGAGGGAGGGCGTGGTACTGTTCAAAAGGAAATGTACTTACTCATTAACCTGATTCATGTAACTGTAACCCTTCTGTGCATCACCTTTACAAGAATGTTTTTAAAGGAAACATCTGATTTACTTTGTGACTGTGAATGTGTCTAAATCTCCCTCTTGGCTTTCACACCTTCATCTGAAAAATAGATACAAATCAGACTACTTATTCTTCTCCTGCTATTGACCAAGGTGGCCATCTAAATGGCTCAATGCTGGGCTCCCTTTTGCCTGGCCAGAGACCATGTCCCTATCAGTTCAGGATTTTATGTATTAGCCCAGTGGTGCTTATGTCTGGGCATGTATCCAGAACTGATGTGAGAGTTGGATGGGGATAATTAATGAACAGGAACAAATGGTTTGAAAGTTGCTTAGTCATAATCAGATGTTTAGTCCACCTGTGTTCCCTTTGTTTCCTTTGTCTTGGAGACAAATTGTATCTTGATTTTCTTTCTTTCTTTCTTTCTTTCTTTCTTTCTTTCTTTCTTTCTTTCTTTCTTTCTTTCTTTCTTTCTTTCTTTCTTTCTTTCTTTCTTTCTTTCTTTCTTTCTTTCTTTTTTGTGGCAGTACCTGCCTTGAACTTAGGGCCTTGGTTCTGTCCCTTAGGTTTTGCTCAAGTTTAGCACCCTTACTACTTGAGTCACAGCTCCACTTTGGCTTCTTTGTTTTGTTTTGTTTTGCACGTTAGGGATACAAGTCTCATGGACTTATCTGCCTGGGCTGTCTTCAAGGTGTGACCCCAGATCTCAGCTTCTTGAGTAGCTAGGATTATAGGTGTGAGCCACGCCTTATGATTCAGGCTGAGGTTGCCTCATTCCTAGCTCTAAGTTTGCAGGTGACCGCCCTGGGTACATAAAGCTCTTCTTGCTTTGGTCACAGTAATAGTGGGAGGGATAAACCAAACCCAGGGGAAGGACTACGGTTGAGCTATGAAGTCCACACATCTTCTTGTGGGGGCCCATTGGAATATTTCTCTGGGAACAATCTTCATCAGTATGGCTGGGAAATGTCCTTCACCTTTAAATTATGAGCACAAAGGATGTGACTCATGGCTTCTCCTTCACTGGTTAGAAAAGAACAGGACTTAAGCAGAAACAGAGGCAAAGATGAAGGAGAGAGGGGTTAGAGTCTTGGGTGACATTAAGTCTTGGATCTTTTTTGTCTCTAATGCTTTCCTACCTACAGCTCTTCCTTAAAAGCAGAGTAAGGAGTTGGGAGTGCTAAGATGTGGGGGGCACTTGTCCCCTTGTACCTAGGTGATTTTCTACTAGGATTAATATTGAGCTTAAGTCTGAATAAAGTAAGTGTGTGAGCTCTGGAAATACACAAGGGAAAGACATCCTAGGGAGAGGGAAGTGCAAATGCACAAGGCCCTGAAGAAGGATAAATCCTGGCATCTTAAAGTAATAGCAAGTGTTACTGTTAATAATACAATGACTGGAGCTCAGTGGGAAGCATATAACAACTTATTATAGACCTTGTCTCTGTGAGGTCTCAGTGGCAGAGTTTTCTCTGCCTAGACTCAAGTAGACCTGTAGCTCTCATGGGCTAAAAGATGAGACCCCAGCACTGAAGCTGTCTCCTGCAATTGTAGTTCTTTCTGTCTTTCCATAGCCAGAGATTTGACCTCTTTGAATGAGCTTCCTCCAAGAGTTCACTCAGGATCCATCATAAACTCTGCTTCCACAGGACCAGAGGAGGGAGAAATTCCTTGTAGACAGAGAAAAGCTTAAATGGCAAGAATTTCCTTCCATTACAATTGCTGAGGTGTGACATTCCCCAAACACATGCCAATCCGTTCCTCCTGTGTTTGTTCCTCTCTTCATTCATTTAACAAGAATTTATTGAGTGTCTGATATCTGCCAAGGTATACAGAGAAGCACTGAATATACAAAGATGAATCAGCCATGGTTTCTGCTTTCAAGGATCTCAGTCTGGGGTGGTGTGGGGGAGGCGGCCATGTAAACAGACAATTAGAAACCTGGCAGGTGCTGAGACTGAGATAGGAATGCCGGGGTGCTTTGGGAACCCTGAGGAGGAAGGGAGGGGGCATGGTTATGAAGAATAACCAATGAGGTCTAGGTGGAGGACCTGACCTCTGAACTAGAACTGTGTGGAGAGGAGTAGGGACAAGGGCAGATGTTGTCACAGGGAAGGAGGGGCTAGGAAATGATACACATTCAGTTCAAGGGCTTCTGAATTTGGGGGTTAGGTCAATAGACAAAAAAAATAGAGACCAACTTAGTGTATTGGACATTTAGACTTTGATGATTTGGAGACCTGCGGGAGTCTCTAAGTCAGAGGGTAATGAGAAGCAGATTAAACTATTAAATAATGTATATCATACCATAGCATATTGATGGAAAATGATGTAACCTAAAGCACCCACCTCCTCTCTGACAGCCATATCTTAGAACTGTCCTTGCGCAGACACTGTCGAACCAGCTCCCCACCCCTTCCCCTTGAACAAATGCACCGGAGGTCTTGGAAGTGAACCTGAGACCGATGCCACGTCAATGCTGACGCCCCCCATGAACACAGAAGCTGTTGAAACCTTGAACCCCCTCAGGCAAAATAACACTGTTCCCCTACCCCACTTCCATCTCACCCTGCTTCCATCTGCTGCCCCCTCCCCGACTTCACTATTTCTGACTAATATTTAAAGAGACCCTTGTTGTAAGGGGGTGGGGGGAGGTATGCTATTTCCCCTTCAGTGGGGCTGAAAGGAGACTTGGCGTCTTTCCCAAGCTTCACTCTTGAATAAAGCCTGTTGGTCTGTTGAGTTCTCTTTCTACCCTTTCTTTATTCTGATACCCTAATGACTCAGTTTCCTAACACATAGCACATCATATCATAGCATACCTATACATGTATATACACCCTCCCCCCTCAGTCATTTGGCTTGAACTTAGGGCCAGGTCGCTATCCCTAAGATTTTTCTTTCAAGGCTGGCACTCTGCCACTTTGAGCTACAGTACCACTTCCAGTTTTCTAGTAGTTAACAGGAGCTAAGAGTCCCATGGGCTTTCCTGCCCAGGCTGGCTTTCAATCAAGGATCCTCAGATCTCAGCCTCCTGATAGCTAAGATTACAGGCGTGCGCCACCGGTACCTGCCCATATGATTTAGTATGGTAAAAATAAGTTGGTCTGAAGAATGAATGGTTAGTTTTCGTTACAAACTCAATTTGTAAACTAGTTTTCAGTTACAAATTCAGATACCCTCAGGCACCAGACAGGTAACATAGGAAAGTAAGGAACAGGCCTGGAGGTCACATGACCCCTACACAATGAATAATGACAGAGCTGCTTCATGCAGGTAATCACTGTCCCAATGGGAACTCCAGTCCAGGGTTGCTAGAGCTCCTAAGTTTTCGAGAGCAGCTGGAAATCCAGATTCTTATGTAAAAACAAAAATCTCACCATTTTTAAATGTTGGCAACTAATTTAAATCCTACAAAATTCTATGTGGGCCAAATGTAACATATCTACCAGCCTGATCTGTCTACCGGCCACTGGCTCATAACTTCTTCCAAAGAGAGATTAAAATGGAGTGGATCCACAGTCCTGTATGGAACAATCTTCTTTTACTCTTGTTCTAGAAAATTCCTAATCATTTTTCAAGACTCAGTTTAATATTCCTTTGTGAAGCCTTCCTTGTTCCTTCTACCCCATCACCCCAACCCCCAAAGCATTCATCATTTTCTTGTGTCAACTTTATCTACACAAGAAGAGAAAAAACGAACAAACATGAAAACAAAAGAAAAGCCAGAGCCAAGAAAGGCCTAGGATTATTGGTTAATACAGAGGATCAAGACTTGTAAGAAGTGGATGAGCTTCACATACAGATCCTCACAGGATGAAGTTGCTACTTGGCAGGAAAGGCTTTGTCCAGTTTTGAAGAAGTAGTGTATTTGAATGAGAAGGCAGAAAAGGTGAGATGTTCCAGAAGAGGGCTGCAAAGAAGGCTCTTGGCATTGCACTGCTGTAGGATTTTATTTTTAAGCAAGGTTCTGTTCACCATGTTGAGTCTGTAATTACATCTTTCTGTATAGTTACTGTTGATCCTCAAACAATGAACACTGATTTGGAAGGTATTGCTGATGGGATCTAGGATTTTTTTTTGGGGGGGGTAGGGCTGAGTGAGCATGTGCTGTTTTTGTTGTTTAGCTTCCTTTCATCCTAGGGTCCAGTTTTCTTTATGGACCCATCCTCCTTGACTGGTCCTTGAGCTTCTTATCCAAGGGTTGAGCATGAGATGCAGTCATGGCTCATGGAGACATGGCTCATGGAGACTTCTTATCTTCAGGACATAGATGGATGCATAATTTGATTAGCTAGGGAGAATCAAGTTCAAAAGTAAACTTTTTTTTAAAGTAAACTTTAGTGCCAGAGAGAGAAAGAGAGAGAAGAGAAGAGAGAGACAGACACAGAGAGAGAGAGAGAGATGTTTCTTTTTCCACATAGATTTGAGTCTGGGAAGTCTCAATCTAGTGCAACTGGAACCCACTATTATATACAAAAGAAGCTAGCATGAAGAAGAATGAGAGATGGAAGAGTGATAATCAGGGTGCAGATTATTTCATTTGAATTTTATTGAATTAAGTTGTACCTGAAACTGGTTAACCTTTGATTTATGTTTGATAATTGTGTAATCCTTTTCTTTTCTTAGATTAGTTATCTCATTTTCTTATTGGTTGCAACAAAATGGAATCTTTAACCTTAGCAAAGGCGTGAAGAATTATCCTTCCAATGAATCTCTCTCTCTCTCTCTCTCTCTCTCTCTCTTTAGGTGCGAGACTGGGACTTGAACTCGATACTTGAGGCTTTGGCTAGTGTTCTACCAACTGAGCCATGCCTCCAACCCTCCTACCTCCAATGCATTTCTTTATAGTTTGCAAAGCATTTTTATACTTACTGCCTTACAAAACATTTTTTGGTGCTAGTACTGGGGCTTGAACTCATGGCTTTGTGTTTTCCTTCAGCTATTTTAGTGAAGGCCTGTATTCTACCACTTGAGTCACACTTCATTCCCTCCCCACTTCAACTCTCCTATAAAGGTAGGCAGGCAGAAATTCTTATTTGTGTACCACAGAGAAAGCATTGAGGCTTAATGAGGTTGGGGTTCATAGCAGGATGGCTAGGAAGTACAGGGAAAAAAATCCTATTCTTCTTAATCTGCTTCCAGACTCTCTCTGCACCAATAATGCCATGTTAAATTAAACTTCAATAATGTTGAACTAAATTACTCTAAAGTACCCCTGGAAATAGCCTCTCAGAGTCATAATTCATGCTGAGTAATTACAAAATAACTTTTTTCTCATTATTTCCCTACTTGCATACCTCCAAGAAAAGGGTTGGTGATGAATGTCAGGGTTGGGACAATTTAGGTAATTATTTCCATGTCTGGCTGATGGATACTTTTTTTCTTTTTTAATGAAGCAACTATATGCCTATCAACTTGCACCTGATAACCAAATGGAACACTTCTATTTCATGACCTGTCCCCCTCCCCCTCTCCACCCCCCATCAAATTATTTGTGAGATGCTACTTCATCTTTCTGGAATGGTCTTTCCACCCCCATCTACCTCCTGCTCATGTTTTGGGTCTTGACTTCAATACTATGGATGCAGAATGGTCTTATTTTATGAGGAAGAGGATGTTTTTTTCCTCCCTCATTTTACTCAATGTTTCAAAAAAAATTACTTACATTTTCTTTCTTCCCGTTGGAGTGTCCATCAGTAAGTTTCACTTTGGTATCTGTAGCGCTGAGTTCAGTGCATGGTATGCAATTGGTCCTCAGTAAATATTTGTTCATTTGGTAAATGCATGGCCTATATAATAGTGCCTGACAGAGTACTTATCTAATAGCACATTTAACCTAATAGTATCTGCAAGCCATAGGAAAATGAAGGGTCTAGGGTGGAGGGTCTAGCTTGGTGATTATCTGTAATAATGCTTGAGTAGGTGGAGGGAAATGAATCCCAGGAAAAGATGGAGGAGGAGCAGAAACCTTTGGATCAAGCCTCAGGGCTTTAACATGGAAAGGAAAACAGGACAGGGGGCATGAATGGCTGGAAACCGGAAGAGAACTGGGGCAGGTGCCATATTCTAGAAGTCAGGACAGGAGGGAGCTCAGAAAGAAGAGGAGGGGGTGGATGGCAGGGTTCCTTACCGCCACATGGCATCAGAGCATCTGTTTCACACCATCCTTACTTTTCCAATTAGCTTTCTTTCTGATTGTAGCAGCTGGCAGGTTTCCACGTTTGGCAGTGTGATTTTTTTGTTTGTCACCTGCAATTCTCACCTCTCCAGGTTGGCAGGCACAAGTCCTCTGACCTTGTTGGTGAAGGTGGCACCTCTTGATTTAGCTCTGCCTGCAAATGTCAGCTGAGATGCTCTCCATGGAGGCTTTAAGAATATTCTCAGGTCCCCCCATCCCCCTTTCCTCCACTCACTCACTCACACCAAATGGTTTACTCCTCACATCCGTGGCATCTCTTGGAAGCAATAGCACCTGGCAGATGGCTGCTTTGTAGGCAATCTCTTTGCCAGTCTTTGATGCTGTAGTGATAAACGGAATACAAAAGGGATTTTTGAGGGGAGGGGAGGAGGAATCATAAGTCTAAGGAAGCAGTATCATGGAGAGAGACAAAGCCAAGTCCTTGTCATTCTCTCAAGGAGTACTCTCTAGGGCATTCAGAGTCATTCAGAGACATTCAGATTTATACCTATGGGGTCTCTTGCTATCTTAGGGTGGGCTCTGTCTTCTATATCCAGTTATCAATTGATTGGTCATAGCTTGAACTTTTAACATGGGCTCGTTTAGAGTGTTTACAGTGACCGGGCGTCTTCTGTTGGGCTTTTAAGATGTGTTGGTTGTGCCTGATAGTCCTGGAATCTTCTCAGGCTGATATTTTTGCTCCCATTTTGTAGGGGAGACAACTGAGGCTCAGAGCGGTGTTGTAGATAGCTGAAGGTTATGATGCACTGAACGTGTATTCATAGTGTTATAGGGCCTAGAAACCGACGATCACTCATATGACAATCAGGGATGGAAAGAATTTTATTGAGCAAGAAAGTACTGGTGCGCCAGGACCGCACTTGAGGTAGGGATCTCAAGATGCAGTCCTGCGCCATTTCAGAAGGTTGTTTTTAAACTCAAACCCACAGAAATGTTCCCCTTTGCCTAATCGTAGTGGCTTGTTAATTTCGAGAAGTGTCCAGGAACCAGATCATTACTTTTGAGAAATATCCAGAAACAGGTTTCATTACTTTCCAGGAATGTCCAGACTGGGTTCCAAACAGGTCCAGGCATCTTGACCATAATGGAAACCATCTAACCATCTGGTAACAAAATAGAATGTAGCTCTCCTTTGGGAGCTACAGGTGTGCGCAATTACAACTACACAATAAAGAGCAAAACAGGTGTGGGTAATTGCAACCACACAATACAGAGCAAAGGGCCAGTTTCAGAAACATTTCACATTGAAAAATGACATTAATAGTGAACAATATTAGCAATACTTGTTATGTAAAGTTAGTATAGTAACAGATTGTTTACATTACTTCAATAGCATTAGGAATCAAAGCTCAGGTTGTGTTTTTGGGTTTTTGTTTTCCCATGACCCCACTCAATTGATAAAAGCACTTAGCCATGCCCTTACTTGCTAGGGAGTGTCAGTCACTGTAATAGTCTAATGGGACTTGGCCCTGTGCCTGAATGCCCCAGAGAGGATGGCTGTAAAGCAGTGTGACTCCAGAGTTATTGCAGCCCAGTGAGTGGACCTTCTCACTACCCTGTCCCCTTCTGGAATTTTTCTAACCCACTCCCAGAGGCTCCTTTTGGTGCTGATAGGGAGCTTCCATTTGATGATTTAGCTCTGCATAGTGGGGGAAGGAGAGCTTTTCATAAAAAGATGCCTTAAAGTGAAAACAAACGAACACACACACACACACACACACACACACACACACACACACACACACACACACACACCCTCCCTCAGCCTCTTTGGATGGGGCTATCCTATCCTTGGTGACTCGGGACTGGGGTTAGGAGCTTCCACCCCACCCGTTCACCCAGGGATGCCTATACTTCTTTGGTCCCATTCCAGCCCGGCCAGGAAACAGCCAAGGTATGTGAAGGGGGCGGGGTGGTAGATCAATGAAGCAGCAGGAAATCAGCATTTGGGGGAGTACAGAATGTTTTCCTCTTAAGCTCTTCTCTGAAAGAAAATACAGAAATCAGCAACCAATCAGGAGCTAGAAGTGCCTTAGGTAAGACTGGGGCCGTCACCTCCCACTCTGTGAGCTGCATTTGGCTGGCCTGACGTCATAGGCTGGGAAGTAGGGCTGGGGGAGGGTTCACTCGCCCCCTGTACACCTCCCCTTCCCCAGCCTTGCATGGGGGTTGGGGGACAGCGGTTCAGAAATAGGAATCCAGTTTGCAAACAGTCCCCCGGAACTTGGCTTCCATCCCATCTGCTGCCCTGCCTGCCCTGATTGTGCTTGTCTTTGTGAGGAAGCTGACAGCCATGCAAGCCACTGCTTAGCTTGTGCGAATCCTGTCCAGTTCCTTTCCTCCATCAGGAAAGCAGGTCCCATGTACCATCCCATCTCATTCCTGCACCACCTTTTGCCCAGCATCAGGAACAGCCCCTCATTTTCCTGGTTCCAATGCTACCAGGCCTGTTCTGCTTCATCCCAGAAAAGCAATTCTACCTGGAGTAGGGTGGGTGACCAAGAGCCTCTTGGTTTCCCAGGCCTTTCTGAGGGGCTTCTAAGAAACCAGCTGGCCTCTCTTCACATTGGAAGAGAGTTCTTGATGTGGAATAGTAACACTCAGTTTGAATCCATTCAGTGTTTCTATAGTACCCGGAGCCTTTTCTTTGGCAGTTCTTAATTGGATTTGTAAATATTGGCTCAATGTTTATTTTTTCCCCTTAATACTGGGCAATAACCACAAGAGTAATAATGAGATGAATAGTTATTGAATTCTGAGTGCTAGGACCTCTATACATGGATTATGTATCTTATTAAAATGAATAGAAATTATGAATTAGGGTCTATCATGACTGTGACTTTTTTTTTTTTGCCAGTCCTGGGGCTTGAACTCAGAGCCTAGGCATCTGTCCCTGAGCCTCTTTTTGCTCAGGCTAGCACTCACACTTGAACCACAGAACCACTTCAGTTTTTTTTCTTTTCCTGAGCAGTTTATTGGAGATAAGTGTCTCACGAACTATCCTGCCTGGGCTGGCTTGGAACCATGATCCTCAGATCTCAGCCTCCTGGGTAGCTAGGATTACAGGCGTGAGCCACCACACCTACCATGACTGTGGCTTTTATTGATGAAATATTAGAAGCTCAGAATAAGTAACTTGGAATGCAGTCAGGTATAATGTACGAGTTCACTATCTGTTTGCTGAGTGAATAAGATGGGCGGGTGAATGGGCCTATGTCCTTTTTCCCCCTTTTATTTTATTTACTTTTAAAAAACAGGGTGTTGATATATAGTCCAGGATGGTGTCAATGTTGTTGTATAGCTCAACCTATATGTATAGATATATGTATAGCTATATGCATAGATGAACTCTAGATCCTTTTGCCTCTGTTTCCCAAATGCTAGGGGCTGGGGATATAGCCTAGTGGCAAGAGTGCCTGCCTCGGATACACGAGGCCCTAGGTTCGATTCCCCAGCACCACATATACAGAAAACGGCCAGAAGCGGCGCTGTGGCTCAAGTGGCAGAGTGCTAGCCTTGAGCGGGAAGAAGCCAGGGACAGTGCTCAGGCCCTGAGTCCAAGGCCCAGGACTGGCCAAAAAAAAACAAAAAAAACCCAAATGCTGGGATTACAGGTATGCACCAGCATGTCAGACTAGGTCCATGTACTTTTGTGGCAAGTGAGAATGGACTGAGAACAGATGCATTGAATAGATGTACTGGTCAGAGTTGGGGCTGCTGGAGACAAATTCAGGCGAATACACATGGAACATTCCAGCAATAATAGCTCAAGATCAGCCCCTTGGCCGTTCACCTGAGGCTAGACAAACCCCAAGTAAGAATACTGGAGACAGGAGTTAAGCCCCAAGTGGAGAAAAGGCCAGATGACCTTTAAGATCCTTTCTAACAGAGAGAACCTGAGGTTGTTGTATAATTCTTAAAGAAACTAATAAAACCTTTGCAAATATGAAGCAATACAGCTCCAGGTCTATGCTGTTATGAATGGATGTTTTTGCTGAAGGAATAAATGCCAACATAGCGAAGACCCCAAGCCCTCTGGGAATTAGTGTCAATGTTCAATCACCTAGGAACCCTCACATTGATGGACATCAAGCAGTGTTACAAATCTTCTGTATGTATGAATTATATTTTCATAATAAACCTATATGATAATATCTTAATAGTCAAAAAAGCAACAATAACAAATTATCCCCAAATTCTTAATGACTTGACACAATATAAGTTTATCTCTTATTCCTCTCTCTTTTCTATTTAGTGCATATTAATCAGTAAGGATTGTGATAATTCCACCCATGCATCTAATATTCCTTGATTCTATTCATCTCCTTTGCTATTCTTACTCTTTTCCCTTTCTTTTCTATAACAATTTGGGTTATATAAACTGGGTATTCATGGTGATGCACACTTGTAATCCTAGCTTCTCAGGAACCTGAGATCTGAGGATCACATTTCAAAAGTAGGCTAGGGAGAAAGGTCTGTTAGACATCCTTCTTCTATCTTCCTTTGTGCCATCTCTCATCTATCTATACATCCATCCATCCATCCATCCACCATCCATCTACCCACCCACCTACCCACCTACCTACCTACTTGTCTATCTATCTATCTATCTATCTATCTATCTATCTATCTATCTATCTATCTATCTATCCATCCATCCATCCATTATCTGTCTGTCTATGGATGCTGGGATTGGAGCCATTCTTGAATCTCTGGCAATCCCTAGCGATCTCACTTGTCTCCTTGTCAGAGCCCAGAGCCACAATATTGGGAGTGATGATGTGATTTGGTAATGCCTGCTGCCCCATATGGCTGCTCAGTTCATCCCCTCTGTCCTTGTGCTTTGTGTCTTCTACCTGACCCCAAGACAACCAGGCTGGGCTTTCCATCTCTTGTCCTCTCAAGCTGTGGCTTTCTTCCCTTACCCATCTTATGCTTGAGTCTGTCTGAACCAAGGATGCAAGAGATGGGAAAAGTGGGAACGTTTATGCAAAAGCAGCTTTGCAGAAGGATTGCAAGCTTGGTTTTGGAGTCAGATCCACTCCACTGTTTCCTACTGAATGGTACTGGCCAAGTGGTTCATAGCTCAGTTTCCTTATCTGTAAAGTAGGGGTAATAAATGTTAGATAGTATTATTCACTCAAAGGTGAATATTAAAAGAGCTAATCCACATAAAGTAAACAGAACAGTGATCAACATAAATATAAATAAAAAGTATATTGTTATTCAAATTTAAATCTGTCTTAAAGCTTCTAATTTCTCCCTTTATTGTGCATTGTATAATATCCTTTGATAGACAGCAAGTCTGGACAGATTTTCCCTTTATTTTGCTAAGTTTGCAGGGACTATTGGAGAGGGGTGTTTGTGAGGAGGCATTACTGAGAAGCAGCAGATGGCCAGATGGTGAGGAGAAGAGATGGGTCTCTTTCTTCTACAAGAACATCAGAGTGGCACTCAGGTATGTAATGATCTCCATTTCTGGAGACACCGTATTGGATCCAGGTGTGAGGAGGACATCCTGGACTTGTGCCAGCAAGTGTGAACTGAGGGAACGCAGCAAAAACAGACCACACTACCATATCTTGTGTGACATTGCACGCAATCCTACCTGAGACACCAGGAGATTGACCCTTACCCCTCTCTCCCTGGGCTCTGCTCCAGCACATGGCTATGCAGTCACATTCTGATGACATCTTCCTGAGATACGTCTTCCCATGACATGTGTTCCTAACATTGTCAACTCCTTCTGGTTCACTGAATAGGAGTCATTGTTAGAAGATCAAATTATGCCTCCAGTGATCTTAACTCTGTGGGAAAGAATTTTCCCTTGGCTCCTAAGCTTTTCCTTGGAGTCCCAGAGTCCCATTCATGCGCTCGTATTTTATTTGACTTTACTTTTTTTTTCCTTGAGAAGGTGAGGTTGACCTAGTGGGGGTAGCTTTTCCATTTCTTGATTGCTTGAAATTCATTGCTTTCCCACAATTAGTTCCCAAGCCTTTACCATTTGGTAAACCTCCAGCAATATATATTTGGGTTTTGGTGGAAAAAATGCTTCCCAAATACTCCCCTCATTCCTGCGGAAAACAACGATGACCAGCTACTTCTTCTCCCAGCCTTAGAAAAAGCTAAGAGTGGCCATATGATTCAATCCAGCCAATCAGACATTTCTTCTCTGGGGATTTAAATAGTACAAACGGAGGTGATTGGAGAACTTGTCTTTGAAGAATGAACTGGCTAAGTCATAGGCTAGTCCAGGCTGAATATCCTGTAGCCTGGCATCTCCCTGCCTTTTGCTTTGATTTATTCAGGTTGGAAGTTGTAAACTTAATACCTTAGTGGTACAGACAGATACCTTAAATATGAGAGAAGGCCGGTGTTAGCAGCAGTCTCTCCTGGGGTTGTGAGTACAACTTGGCATCAAAGACAGCTAGTGTTCTTACTCTCCTTTGAAATGTTCCATAAATACCAATGAGACACTTTTAATGCTGACCAAGAAAAATGCTGACTTCCCTGCTAAGAGCCAAACACTCCTGGCCTACAAGAGGGGAGTGTATGTCTCATTCACACTGATAATGTAAGTGGTCCAAAGTAGATATAATGGGCTCTGTGAGTCTGGGCTCAGGACTCAAGCTTGTTGCTCTGCCTTCCCCCAAATATTCATTCCATCTTGTGGCTAAGCTGGCTGACTGACAGCTCTTCCTCTTCCTGTTGAGATTCTTTTGTCTCTACTACTTATTCTTCCCTTTCGTCTAGTATGAAGTTAGACATAGTACGTCTTGTTTTAGCAAGAGCTGCTCTTAGTTGAAGTCACTGCCTTTTGTCAGGCCACCCCCCTTCTCTACTTCCCTTCCCCCTCTACTTGCCTGCAGTCACGAATTCTTCTGTTAGTACTTCTTGTCCTTGTCTAGGTCATACCTGTGTGGATGGTGTGACTACCAGAGGGACTGATCTAGAAGAAGCAGCCCAGAATAGATGGTAGAATTGTGTCTCTGAAGAAGCAGAACTTAGCAATGCTGACACTAAACCAGGTGGTGGATGGAGAGCACTCCCCTGAAAGAAGTCAAAGCTGTGCAAATGGCAAAGTGTTTAGGGTATGGAGAAGCCCAGAATGAACTGCCAGTCTGGTTTGCAAATAACCAAGTTAGGCTTCAGCCCTGGCATTTATAAATAACGATCCTATACATGCCTGCTTCATAGGGCACATATTCATAGGAGAATAACACAGGTGACAAGTGTGTAAGTTAACTTGGAAGAGCCTGCCTCTCCCCTCCTTTCCCTCCCTATATATACATATATATATTTACCCCCGGCCTACCCTGGGGCTTGAAATCTGGGTGCAGGCTTTGTTCCTGAGCTTTATTTGCTCAAGGCAGTGCTCTACCATTTGTCACAGCTCCATTTCTGGCTTTTTCAGAGTAGTTTATTGGAGATAGGAGTCTCACAGACTTTTCTGCCCAGGCTGTCTTTGAACTGGGGTCCTCAGATCTCAGCCTCTTGATGAGTAGCTAGGATTACAGGCCTGAGCCACTGGCTCCCTCCATCTTTTTCTTCCCCCTCCCTTTCCCTCCCCTTCCTCCTTCTTCCCTCCCTCCTCCCCTCCCTCCCTCTCTTTTTCATCCAAAGATTTAGAGTAAAGGGTAATCTTTCTGAGCCTCCTCCCTATTTTCCCTTGAGGTATGACTTGTTCAGTGCATTAATAGCATAACTAGTTGAGCTTCTCCTAGATCCCAGAGCCCACTCCTGTCCCTTTTGTGGGCTGGAGGCTCAGTCATCGCCCAGGAAGATGCAGTGGGGAGGAGGTGTTGTGCCCTGTCAGCTGCTGTCCATGTTCTTTCTTCCAGCAACACCCTGGCTCCATGATGCAGCAGGGCTCCCCCTCTCTGTTCTTTCCCTTCATGTGGGAAGAACAGGGCATGGTGAGCTTGGAGAACCTTCCAGAAGGCTACATTAGTGAATTCCTATTCCTTCTCACAGGAGGAATGGAGACCTTCTGACCTCAATATGCAAAGAGATTCGAAACATGTAAATCAGCCGCTCTCAGCTTCATAAAAATAGCTCAGCAAATCTGCTCCCTCCTCCCCTGTCATCCAGCACCTCAGCTCCTCTTTCTTTCCCCCTGTCTTTTCTTTCCTTCCCTCCAGGCCTCCTGCCCACCTCCCTGCTTCTCTCTCTCCTTCGCTCCCTCCCTGTGCCTCTTTTCTCATTTGTTCTCTTTCCTTTCTCCTCTATTAGCCTCTCTTTCCTACATCTCCTTTTCACCTTCTTGTGCTCATTGACTTTTAGATCAGGTGTGGGTGGGCAGACAGGGCAGGCTTCTCAGTGCTGATATTATTTGGAGGAATTCCTTTGGTCCTTTGGTTCTGGGTACCTGCCCGGGTTGAAGTTACCAGGACTCCAGAGAGGCCTGTGGTGTAGGGCCCATACCATGGCTGAGGATTGGTAGGATTCAAGTTCCAGCTCTGTCTAGCTGGTGGTATGACCTTGAGTATCACAAGGATCTCATTTCTGTGTGGGTCTCATTTCTACCATTGGCACGATGTCACCAATAACAACGTTTACCTCACAGGGTTACTAGGAGGAACATATAAAGTACCTGGGTCAGAGAAATCAAATCAGCCAACAGGTACCTGTCATTATTATCCTCTCAAAGCCCAGAGAACTACAGTGTGACTTCATGGGAAGGCCTGAACTAAAGGGAATGCTGGACATGGGGGCTGTCTGGGAAAGGCTGCGGGACCCAGGGCATGGAACCAGGCCGGTGAGACAGGCTTGGTGGGTCTGATGGATGAACACAAGCTCTTTCAGGTCAGGAAATCCTGATTTTAAGTCCTAGCTATGTCATTTCATAGCTATGAAATTCAGGTCCTGTCAGAATTGATTTCTAGGTCTCTGGGGCCTTCGCTTGTAAATTCTGTATGCAGAAGTCCTATGTTTGTGGCTTGAGGCATTCTGGATATAATTACACACAGCACTGAGGACAGGGTTGGGCAGGTAGTATTATTATCAGGCATTTAAGGATTTATGCCTTGATTCTTGTGATTTTCCTGCAAAGGACGAATTAACTAGAACAATGTTTCCCAATTTTTTTCTTTATTATCCCTCCAGGAATATTTTTCAGACATTTTCTTTTAGTCTCCATTCACATATTTTTATTACCCACATATGTAATATATATCTTGGTGTAAATATGTATACATGTATCCTTGTGTAAGCTGTATAATCTCTATATAATATATAATATTGTTATCCTACAATTGAATCTAATTACACTTTAGATTTACACATAATATCTATAATATGTTTGTGTGTTATTTATGTGATATAACATCATATATTAAATATTTTACACATGTATATATTACATGTGTATATACACATGCATGTAATATATAACAATGCAATACATATGTTTATGTACATATGCATGTATATAATATGTTATATGTTACATATACATTACACACAAAACATATATATTTATCACCAATTTTTGCCTTCAGGTAGTGATATAAATCCTGGAGAGTGATATAACCCCTTTCTGAGAATAAATGGCCTAGGCCAGTGATTCATAAATGGGAGAAATTTGACATGCATCCAAACACAAAAGATGAACTCAGAGACAAGAAATGTAGAAAAAGTCTCTAATGATGGTCTGGCAAGATTGGATGTCTTGTGGAAGGCACACTCTCTGAGATTACAACAAGCCACTTCATACCTAATGGTATAGATTGCTCCCACCAGTCCTCATTGGTCCAAGCAATAATGGAGTTCACATCCTTTTCTTCTTCCTCTTCCTCTTCCTCCTCCTCCTCCTCCTCTTTCTTCTCCATTCTCCCCTCCCCTTTCCTTTCCTTTTCCAATGTTCCCCCCTTTTCCTTTTCTATCATTGTGGGCCAAGGAATTCTCTTAAAAAAGCCCCCTAGTGAGGCAGGACTTGCAAGAGGTCACATGACACGAGTGTGGCCATAATCATGGGGATTTGGTCTTGCTACTCTTTCATGGCTTGTCTGCCTTCATTCTGTAAGAAATGCTATTGAACTTATGTCATTTGTAGGAAAAGGGATAGAAGTAGATATCCTCTTGTTGAGTGAGATCAGCTAGACTCAGAAAGACAAATACCATTTGTTTTCATTCATTTGTTGAACCTAGAGAGGAAAATACATACCTAGATAGATACATACCTCAACATACAAGTTATATACTGATACGTATATGTGGAATATGATTGTCACTATAGGAGTGCTTTTAAAGTTGAGGTGTAGGAGGGAAAGGGAAAGAGAGAGATAGAGGACAAATAAGTTAGAATATATTGTGCCTATGGATGAAGACAGCAGAATCCATTGTTGGGCAATAGAGACAGAGAAGACAGAGAAGAGCAGTCATAGAAGAGATTAATTTGACTAAATTGTAATGTATACATAGATGAAATATCATGGAGGAACTTTTTTGTACAATTATTATACACTAAAAACTAAATGACAGAAAGATAAAGTAGGCTTATTTGAGGGTGGATACCAGCAGGAGAAGTGAGGAGCGACCCAAGGAGTAGCTGAGGGTGAATAGGGTTGGAGCTCTTATAAGCACGTGTGAAAATAAAACAAGGATGAGCTGGTGGAGTGGCTTAAGCGGTAGAGTGCCTGTCTGTTAAGGGCAAGGCCCTGAGTTCAAATCCCAGTACAGTTTCAAAAAAGGACAATCTCAGTACAGTTAGAAAAGAAGGAAACTGAAAGTTGTTGAAATTCGTTTAAGGAAGGGGGTGGGGTACGAAGTACGTTACCTCCTAATTCTAATGAGGGCTTTTCTCAGTGTCAGAAATGACATCGCTAAAGTGCTGATGGGGCTTAGAGACCGGTTGACTTGTGGCAGGAGAAAGCAAAGATGACTTCTGGGATGCAGCGGCACCTGGCAGGCCTGGAGTGGTGACGACATGGTGGCAGGAGAGTAGAAGGCGAGGAGAGGACCGCCGAGGTTGAGACATCTTCCTCAAAGGCACAGAACTGGACGGATGTTGGCAATTAACCTTCCTTAGCAGTCAGTGGGCCCCTAAGGGCCCCACCGCACCAGCAAATGGAGTCCTGGTTTGCAGGACAATCTAAAGAGGGCCAGGTGGGCAGTTGTAAAAGGGCATTTGATACCATTGACAGCATGGATTCCTGAGGCTTTGACCTCAGGGGCTCTGGATCTTTGCACTATGGGTATTGTGGGTACAACACAGCTTTGCTCTAGGGGGTTGTTTTATGTATTCTGGGTTGCTTAACAGCATCCTGCCTTCTAACTCTCCAGGGAGAGATAACCAAAAATGTTTCCTGACATTGCCAAATGTTCTCTGAGGGAGGCTAAGAATGACTATCTGAACTGTAGGGAAGAGGAGGAAACAGAAATTGAGGAGTAGAAAACCTGGGCTTTTGTACCAGTGAGTTAGGGCTACAGGCTTTTTTTTTTTTTTTGGCCAGCCCTGGGCCTTGGACTCAGGGCCTGAGCACTGTCCCTGGCTTCTTTTTGCTCAAGGCTAGCACTCTGCCACTTGAGCCACAGCGCCACTTCTGGCCATTTTCTGTATATGTGGTGCTGGGGAATTGAACCCAGGGCCTCATGTATATGAGGCAGGCACTCTTGCCACTAGGCCATATCCCAGCCCCGCTACAGGCTTTTTAGTTAGACATTCCTCTCCCTAAGTCTTTGTTTCCTCATTCAAAAAGTAAGAGGAGTTGAGCACTGGTTATTCACGACTGCAATCCCAGCTACTCTGGAGACCTGAGGATTGTGTCAAAGCTGGTGGGGAGTGGGGCATGAAAGTCTGAGAGACTCTTACTTCCAAGGAATCATCAATAGGCTTGAAGTAGCCTGGGAATGTGGCTTAGTGGTGGAGTGCTTGTCTAGCATGCATGAAGCCCTGGTTTCTATTTCTCAGTACCACATACACAGAAAAAGCCAGAAGGGGTGCTGTGGTTCAAGTGGTAGAGTGCTAACCTTGAGCAAAAAAGGAAGCTCAGGGACAGTGCCTAGGCCCCAAGTTCAAGCCCCAGGACTGGCAATAAACAAACAAACCAAAAGCTGGAAGTAGAGCCTGTGGTTCAACTTCTCGAGCACCAGCTTGGGGGAAAAAGCTAAGGGATAGCACTAAGGCCCTGATTTCAAGCCTCAGTACTGGCACAAAAAAAAAAAAAGCAAAAAGGAAAAGAAGTAAGATGACTGGAAGCTAAGCTATGCATGGTAACACATGCTTGTCACCTTGGTAGTCTTAGAGAGGGTAAGGCAGAAGGAATGGAGTCCCAGGCTAGCCTGGAAGACAACACAGCCCTGTCTCAAAACAGAAAAGAAAAGAAAAGACAGTGGCTGGTTGTACTTGGTAACTCCCAAAGGCTTCCCCACCCCCCGTAGCAATACTGGCCCCAGAGAAACGTGATGCACAGCCCCTGCTGCCTGTTGCTGCTCCATTATGCAGTGTAATGACACCCACCGCTCCCGCTGGGCAAGCTGGCAGCAGCTGGTGCTATGCAGAGCCTAGCACTGGGGGCTGACGCTGCCTCCCAGAGCAGGTGTGTGAAGGGCTCTTGCTGTTAGTTTCTACAGTCACAGCCAGATGACACCCCTAATTATAGTCAAGGAGAGTAGGACTCAGGAGGTGGCAACCAGGGGTCCTTGGGTGTGAGAAAATGATTAACACCAGGGGAGACAGGCAGAGGGGAGCTACTGAAGTCATTTCCTGAGGTCCTAATGACTGAAGGTGACCCTCCCATTTCTTTAGTGAGAACTCAGTTTCACCCTTTGTCCTGGGGACTCCGCAGAAGTCGAAAGGCCAGGGCCAGGAGGACACCTCTGTGGGCCACATTTGGTTTTAGGACTGGGAATTGTGGTAGGTAATTGCACGGTGAGGCTGTCACGAGATTCCTGCTTTGCCCTGTGGGAAGGGAGACCCGCTGGCACTTCGCTGGGATCAATGGTGTGACCTTGGGCAAAGTGGCTTTGCTGGGCACTCAGTTCAATCATCCGTAGAAAACCCATACCAACAAGCTCTGTCTCAGAGGGTCTCTAGAGGAGATGAGGAGTTGGGAACAGATAGATGGCTGCAGGGGTGGTGAATATACACATCGCCTCTGCCACATGTCCCTTGTGTGTCATGCATTGGTCGGCATCCTCACAGGGGTCTATTTTTAAGCCCTGTGGTAAAGATGAGGCCAGGGAGGTGGAAGCCATTTGCCTCATATCTCCCTGTTAGTAAGGCGGTTGAAAACTGGTTCAGGCTCCAGAGCTGGATTCTACTGGCATAAGCTGATTCCAAAATCGGAGTCCTGGTTTGTTGGTGAAGTCACCAGATTTACTCCCAGAAATCCCTCCCTCAGGCTCTCAGCGCCTGCCCCTCCCACCCCAGCCTGTCACTCAGAGCCTGGAATGTAACAGGAGCATTTGCTGTTTACTAAAGGCCACTACCCAGGAGAGGAAAACAGCTGTGTGTGTGTGTGTGTGTGTGTGTGTGTGTGTGTGTACACATGTGCAGGGAATGAACAGATAAGGGGACAGTGATGGGGGGAGGGGCATCTGATAAGGGATTGGAGAGGCAAAAGCAAGCAGATATGGGCAAGCTGAGGGGCAAGGGTGAGATAAGGGTGTGATGGGGAGATGAAAAGGAGAAGGTTTCTGGGAGCTGGATGATGGAGAAGAGCTGGGGGGAGATACAGGGGCTGAGCACACAATGGGGGAGCATGGGTGTTAGAGGGGGAAGAAGCTGACAAGAAGACAGGCTGCAGTGGAGAAAGACAGAGAGCGATGTATAGCACTGGTGCCCTCCATTTCTGGATCTCCAGCCTGACTACAGACATGAAAATCTGGCATGAATTTATTTTCTTTTCTTTGAAAATAAGTCAGGCCGTGCCTCTTCAGTCCACGTGGAGCGAATATCATGGTGGAAGATGAGGAGATATAAGAGGGCTTTGCCTGGCTGTGGCTCTCTTGCCAATAAAGGCACAAGGCACCCTGCTCCCGCATCCTCTATGCATAGGATAGTTTAATCCCCATTTCCTTTCTCCTTCCTTCCCTCCCTTATTTTCTTTCTTCTTGATTTATCTATTCAACAATCACAATACAAAACTCGATTTGAAGTTTAGGGGACATAGTAAAGGTTGCTGTACATTATGGAAGATGAAGCCAAAGGTAAACAACCAAATAGTACTATAAAGTGCTTTGAAAGAAAGCTGCCACTCACAAAGTGGCTGAGTGATATCTGGACACTGGTAGCTCATATCTGTAATCCCAGTTACTCAGGAAGCTGAGATCTGAGGGGCAAGGTTCAAAGGCAGCCATGGCAGGGAAGCTGCTGAGACGTTTAGCTCCAGTTACTAAAAAGTTAGAAGTAGAGCTGTGGTTTAAGTGGTAGAGCACTAGCCTTGAGTACAAAAGCTCAGGGAAATGCTCAGAGACAGTGCTCAGACCCTGAGCCCTAATACTGAATGTACACACGCATGCACACACAAATAAGAGTTGAGTCTCATAAAAACAGACTTTTGTGAGAAGTGGGTCTGGGATTATCTGAGGAAGGGCACCATTGACAGAGTGACCCCCAAACATAGACATGGGAGTCGTCTTGGCTGGCATGTCTCTTACAGGGAGAGAGATTACAGGGGAGAGAGACTAAAGAGGTGGAGGGGCCCAGAGCATAAAGAACCCTAGATTTTTATATATCAGATGCAAAGAGAAAGCCAGCTGGGGCTTCCTTGGGATGAGCCTCAGTGTGCAACCTGTCAAGTGGAGGCTTCTTCTGGGGTGTGGTGGAAAGAATAATGGATTGATCAGATTCCCAGGTTGCACCTCTGAATATTTTTTCTTTTCATTCTCTCCTTCCCTCTCTCTAGCCTGTCCTCCCTCCCTCCCCCTCTCTTTCTTTCTTTCTTGGTGATAATCATTTTCTAAGATGGCCCTCTACCACTTGAGCCATACCCCCAGACTTCCACCTTTGACTTTCTTGAGGATGTATGTGACTTTGCTTAAATCAATTTCCCTTGTTAGGCTTTCTCATGATCCCTGCCCAGATGATGAATTTCAGGGATCCACGAGGGCCATGTGGCCTTGAAGTTGGAGATTGGACCAGAGCCAAGAGGGGCACCCACAGGCTCCCAGGTTCTCTTTATGCCCTGTTTTTCTTTCCTCCTCCTCCTCCTCCTCCTCCTCCTCCTCCTCCTCCTCCTCCTCCTCCTCCTCCTCCTCCTCCTCCTCCTCCTTCTCCTCCTCCTCTCCTCCTCCTCCTCTTCTTCTCCTTCTCCTCCTCCTCCTCCTCCTCCTCCTCCTCATCCTCCTTTTTTACTATCTAGGGAAGCGTCAGGTATATGAGTTCAAATTTTGACTCTGCCACTTAATTTATATATGTGTGTTTGTGTGTGTGTGTGTGTGTGTGTGTATACACACATATCCTTATAACCTTGAGCAAGGATTTAAATTGCTTCAACTTCAACATCCTTTGTGTAAGGGTCTTAACTCAGATCCAGATGCATAATTGGCTATTATTGGCCCCAAGGACTCTCACATCTTTATTTTGATGTTGGATCTGGCTGAGAGAATGGGCTCAAATATCCACCTATTGATTGACACTTTGGCTTGGAAATTGATGTCCCTTCGGCATCTCTGACTCAACAAGGTCAAACCCAAATTCGCTCTTCCTTGTCTCCCCGGCTATCTAGGTTTCTTATCTTGGTTTGTGGCACTATGATTCTTCTAGACAGCCATGAGCAATCTCAGAGTTATCTTGGACTTCTTTTCCCACATCCAATCAATCACTCAGTTCTATCACTAAACTTCCATCTTGTCTCATTCTTCTCTTATTTTCATCCCTAATGCTTCCCTTTAGGCTTCCTTTACTCCTCACCTAGACTGCAGGTCCATCTGAACTGGCTTCCGGCTTCGTCTCTTCTAGTCTCTGTCATCTATCATCACTGATTTCCAAGCCCCACTGCTGGAAAAGCCTTTAACACTTATCTCCCATAAGGTCGCTTTCCTGCTTAGATACCTTCTCTGTTTCCCTATTTCCTCTAGGCCACAATAAAATCCCATCACCCTAGCCTGCCTTTGCAGCCGTATGGAAGTTGATTTGAATCTACATTTCTAGGGTTTTCCATCGTCTTCCCCTGACACATGCTAACCTTTACTAATATGTGTCACACAATATGACATATATTCTGAACTTTCCTTGAGACAACTGTGGCTCAATTTTAGAGAATCTTGGTTTAAGACTTTTTCCTCTGCTCAGAATCTCTTCCAGTATATCCAATTCAAGTTCATTCATACTTGGAATCTGAACTCAACCTCTTTCTGGAGTTTTCCTAAACATCTCTCCCCTGTCAATCTGTTAGATTTTGCACAATTATGTACTGTGCCTTATTACCTACTGCTTTCACTCATTCTTCTGTCCTACTAGACTTGTGAGTTCCTGGAGGATAGAGACAGTAATTTTTAAAAGAAATATTATTGAGTAAAGCTTAAGAAATCCAATAAGTCTTATGAACTTTGTAGAGCTAACAAGACTGCTGATTCCATCCCACCTCCATCTTATTCCTTTATCAATTTAGTTTTTCTCAGTCTCTCCCTTCTTGGTAAAAAAAAAGTATCTTCATTCACCCAGCTACTCAATCTCTAAGGCCAGCGATCATCTCTTAGCTCCTATCTTTTCCTTCCATCTCAATCTAGACCACCACTAAGTTCGCACTGCCTATAAACACTCATTTTAAATCCTACTTTTCTCTACCTAACTTGACTCCCAAGTTGCCTTCGTGTGTGTGCTTTCTGCTCTGTACTGCAGTCTCCTCCTGGAATGATTCTTTTCAAATGGACATTACAAATGGTGAATCGACAAACTCTTCACTGACTTGTTAAGGCATGCAGTTTCATGTAGATGTCTCAGTCTGGTTTATGGAGCTGAGTACCCATCTTTCTCATCAGCTGCTGTACTACTTTCTCTATGATGCTTTCACCACACATTTCACCACAATGATCTTTTCTCCAACAACCAAACTTGGAACTGCTACCTGGACCTACAATCCTGTCTTTTCTGATTGTCACATGGGTGTCTCTCCATGTAGTCTAGATATCAGGGAAGATAGATGAGCTATTCCTGTACAGAAAGGGAAAAAGACAGAGAGAGAGAGGCAGAATAGATCTTTAAAGAAATAGTAGGCAATTGTTCAACCACTCTGGAAAGCAGTGTGGAGGGTCCTCAAAAGGCTAAACAAAGAGCTCCCCTATGACCCAGCAGCCCTGCTTTTGGTCATCTACCCCAAAGATTACAAGCAAGACCACACTAAAGCCACCAGCACAACTATGTTCAAAGAAACATAGATTATATGGTTTCCCTCATTGGTAATAATCAGTATATGTCTAGGATAATCCTAGCAGAAGATTATAATAGCTCAATAGCTATGTCCATATGAACACATAAGATTATGCTAAGTGAAATGAACTGCAAGTTATGGAAATAAATGGTTTACCATTGTCCTTGTTATTTTCAATGCACCATGTGAAATTATGACATTTTCTTTTGTCTTTCTTCCCTAGGGTTTTACTCCTGATGTCACTGTTACTGATTTTGGTACCCTGGGTATTGTATATATGTTTACTGGAACTAGAAAAGGAAACATCAAAATGGAGAGACAAAGGATAAAAGGAAAACCAATGCAACACAATACTTACAAAACTATATGCTGTAATCCAACTGTACAACTCATGGGGGGGAAGTGGGGAGGGGAAAGGGGGGAGAAAAATGAGGGAGGAGGCAACATATTTGATAAGAAATATACTCACTGCCCAATGTACAAAACTGTAACCCCTCTGTACATTACTTTGACAATAAATTAAAAGAAAGAAACAGTAGGCAAGACCTCCCGATGAGTATCAAGTGAGATTAACACAAAGAAATTCACATCTAGAAACATCATAGTCAAAATGGTTAAATACTAAGGACAAAGAAAATCTTGAGAGCACCAGAAGAAGAAATCTTATTTATCACATACAGAGGGACAACGATATGATAAGTAAAATGTGTCACACCATAAGCAAGAGACCCAAAAGGCAGTAGAAAGATATATTCAAATTACTGGAGAATAAAACAGCTGTCAATCAAATATTACACAACTCAAGTAAATAATCATTCTATATTAAAGATGAAATAAACTCTCGGATAAAGTCTTAGGGAACTCCTTATTTGTAATTAAATAGATATGAGAGGCAGTGCTTCAGATTGAAAGTAAAAGACAATAAGTGCTAAATAGAATCCCTAAGAAAAAAAAGTAAAGGCACCAACAATGCTAAATATGTAAACAATGCATTCTTACAAAATAGTTATAGATACATTTTTCTCTCTTCTCTTAACATCTTTACGAGGCAAGCACTTTACCACTAGGCCATATTCCCAGCCCTCTTAACATCTTTAAAAGTCAAAAGACTTTAAAAGGCAGTAATTATGGCATGAAGTATTGTATTATAACATACAAGTGTAGATATGACATCTATAGCAGGTCTGAAGTCCTTTACTGGTCTCACTAGGTAAAAGTCATGGGGTTACCCATGACTTGTAAGGGAATCGATTTCCTTGTGTTTCTAGGAGATGCCAGCACTCATGTCCTCATAGCTCATGGCCTGCTTCCTCATCTTCATAGCTAATATGGCAGATCTGATCCCCATATCATGTCTCTGACTTCATAGAAAATACTTTGTGAAGTCTGTCTTGGCCAGTCTTCCCATCTTGGCCATCTTGTATCTTCTCTCTGTGTGCTCAGCATCCTGGTTAGCCAGGAATACATGGAACATTTGTCAACTCCTTTAAGCTATGCCTTGTTAATGTGTTTGTTTATTTCTATAGGCTATTGCTTATCTCAACCAAGCATGCCATCTCAGCTAAGCAGCATCCCTGACTGGCTTTTCCAATTTATTTATAACCAGATTGCTAGTTTTATGGACAGTACTGGTGGCCATGGATTTTTTACCTCCATTTCAAGCCAAGAAGTCCACTCCAGCCTCCAAGATGCTGCTGCTACCAAGTGGAACTGCCAGGCTGACCCAAAGGGATGGGACTCAGGGGGAAGGAGAGCGAGCAAGCAGTTCAATCCCAGGTTCAAATACCACGGTTTCCCACAGCTCATACTCAATGGTTAGCAGTTTGTCACAAAAACTTTATGTGGTATATGGCATTGGTTGACTTTCAGAGTTCTAAAATAGTTGTTTCAGCAAATCTGCTTTTAGTATTTATGGTTGGCTTTTGCAGGAAGGGTTTGCCCTCTTTTCCTCACTCTGCTGTGCCACAAATTCTATTCTGCCCAATTGGAGGGGTTAGCTTATTTATGTTTAGAAGAATGAATGACATGGTGGGTTTTATGTGCTTTCTGGTATTTGTCTATTTCTCCTGTTTATTGATCTCACTTTCCCTCCTTGTTAGTTTAAGTGAATACTTTTCAATAGCCTTTAAAAATTTCCCTATTGACTTTTAAGCTTTATACTTTTGCATTTTATTTTAGCTTTGCTCCAGGTAATACAAGTATCCTTAATTTGCCTAATCTGCCTTTAATTAATATTTTATCGCTTTATGTACAAAGAATTTACAGCAGTAAAATTCAACATCCCAATTGTCTTTATTATTCATGTACATGATATATCACACACATATATAAATATGCATATATATATTTATCACATACTTAGTTTATTCCATGATAATTTTTTCTTTATGCACTCAGATTTCCTTCTGGCATACTTTTGCTTTAGTCTGAATAGCTTTCTTTAGCAAATTTTGTAGCAAAAACCTGCTGTCAATGGATACTCCCTCACATTATGTTCGCCTAAAGATAGCTTTATTTCACTCTAACTTGTGAAGGATATTTTCATTGCCCATATAATTTGAGCTGACGTTTCTTTTTTCTTCTTGCATTTTAAAGTTGCTGTCCCTTTGTCTTCTTGTTTCTATTTTTTGTTATGAACAAGCCAGTGGCATTTGTATTATTGTTCCTTCTTTGGTTGCTCGAAGACTTATTTTTTAATCCTTAATTTTCAGCAGATTTTCTCTGCATTGATCCTATCCAAGCATTGCTGAATTACTGGGTGTATAAATTGATATAAAATTTTTGAGAAACTATTGGTCATTGTTTTTTCAAACAATTTTTTTCTGTCTATTCCTCTCTCTCGTCTCTCTTCAAATTACAACTCTCATCAGTCTGCTTGAATATACCTGCACAGATCACTGGATTTCTGTGCATTAAAAAAAGCTTTCTATGTGTCAGTGAATTTTTTTTCTATGTCAGATGTTACTATATTTTTCTGTCCTAGAATTTCTATGCTATTAGTTTCCACTCCTTCATAGTGGTCCCTAAATTTTCACTCATTATGACCAATTTTTCTTTAAATCCTTGATCATAATTTCAAGAGCTATTTTAAAATACGTGTCTGCTAACTTCAACATCTAGGTCAACATAGGATCTATTTTAACTGGCTTTACACATTCCTTTTCTCATATGTAGTAATTTTTATTTTATTCTTTTAGGCCTGAGACTGGGACTAGAACTTAATACCTGATGCTTTTACTCATTGGTTAGCACTCTAGCAACTGAGCCATGCCCCCAACCCCAAACGTAGTAATTTTAAAATTATAAAGTGGTCACTTTGGATGAAAACTTGTAAAGAGTATTATATGGATTTCTCCATGGGGGTTGATGTGTGTGTGTGTGTGTGTGTGTGTGTGTGTGTGTGTGTGTGTAAAATTAAATTACTAGTGGGTCTATTTGATCCTTTTAGGCTTGATTTTATTAATTTAAAAAAATTTTTAGTGTCAATTTCAGCTTTACATAGAGTTCTGAGGCATGATCCAACTTTTTTCCCCTCCCTCCCTCCCTCCCTCCCTCCCTCCCTCCCTCCCTCCCTCCCTCCCTCCCTCCCTCCCTCCCTCCCTCCCTCCCTCCCTCCCTCCCTCCCTCCTTCCCTCCCTCCCTCTCTCCCTCCCGCAGTCCCTTTTTTCTTTGTCTTACCAGAATGCCTGAGGTTTCAAGTAGTGGCCTCTGCTTTGATGTTTATTTTCAGTTTTACACCTTATCAGATAATATTGCCTGGCTTTGGAGGTCTTACCTTGTACAGATACAACCTAACCTGGTAGTAAGGGCCATCCATCATTCCCAGATACCTGGGTGTGAAAATTGCAGCTGCCCCAGCTGTCCAGAACTCATATATCTGCCTTCTGAGCTAGACAAATCAGTCTCCTTTGGGATCCACTTCTTTCTGTGCCATAGCAGGGAAGTGCATTCAGGCTCACAGCTAGAGCTTAGGGGCTCACCTCTCATGGACCACTTCCTGGGTTGCTGATTGAGCATGCCTGAAATCATTTTCTTTGTCTGTCATCTATCCCTGTTTTATCATTGTTTTCAGCAAGAGGACAAGGTGGGAATTCTCACCCTATCCTTGACACTAGTTTAATTATTATAGAAGGAGTGAATGACCTTTCATAATAGTCAAGTGTTCCAGTGCCTAGAACAATGTTGTAAATATATGTTCAATGAGTCAGTTAAAAACACTACCAATATAGGGCACAGATAAAAAGGACAATATATTCACTTTTTTTCTCCATCCTGGTAGAGATGGAAAATTCCCTGTCTTTCTACTTTTATTT
This sequence comes from Perognathus longimembris pacificus, assembly GCF_023159225.1. Classification (NCBI taxonomy): domain Eukaryota; kingdom Metazoa; phylum Chordata; class Mammalia; order Rodentia; family Heteromyidae; genus Perognathus; species Perognathus longimembris. Next base: position 52,069,463 of record NC_063173.1, on the reverse strand, counting down.
TGTGGGTCTCTTTGCCTCATTTGTCCCATGTTGTTTTAGATTGGTCGGGCTGAGGTTGACTGTGGGCCCACACTGCCTCCTTGTGCTGGGTTTGTGTATAGCACTTGGCATAAACATGCCTCCACTGCCCTTAATCAATTCCTTCCTTCCTTCCTTCCTTCCTTCCTTCCTTCCTTCCTTCCTTCCTTCCTTCCTTCCTTCCTTCCTTCCTTCCTTCCTTCCTTCCTTCCCCCATTCTCTCTCTCTTTTCTTCTGTCTTTCTATCTTTCCTTGCTTTCTTCCTCTGTCTCTGCCTTCCTTGTGCCGGTCCTGAATTCTTAAATTTAGGGTCTGGGCATTGTCTTTGAGCTTTTTTGCTCAAGGCTAGTGCTCTACCACTTGAGCCACAACTACACTTCCATCTTTTTGGTAGTTAACTGGAGATAAATCTGATGAACTTTCCTGCCTAGGCTGGCTTTGAACCGCAATCCTCAGACCTCAGCTTTTGTAGTTGCTAGGATTATCTAGGCATGAGCCACTGGTGCCTGGCTCAGCCTACCCTGACAGTAGTAAATGTTCTCTGAGACAAAGCAACACACTTCCTATCCTGCAATTTCTCTGGTGCTAAGACAAAATTATTTTATTCTCAGTTTCAGGGACTCAAAAAGATGATGGATAATAAGTATATGTTACATATTTTGTAGCATAGGAGACACAATAAATCTGGCATGAGAGCCTGCAGATAGGGCTTCACAATCAGGAGCTTTAAAAAGTGAAAGTGTGGGGCTGGGGATATGGCCTAGTGGCAAGAGTGCTTGCCTTGTATACATGAGGCCCTGGGTTCGATTCCCCAGCACCACATATACAGAAAATGGCCAGAAGTGGCGCTGTGGCTCAAGTGGCAGAGTGCTAGCCTTGAGCGGGAAGAAGCCAGGGACAGTGCTCAGACCCTGAGTCCAAGCCCCAGGACTGGCCAAAAAGAGAAAAAATAAATAAAAAGTGAAAGTGGCTTTGTGGAGAGGGGCTTGAGAAAGTCCCCGGGTCACACTGTGTTTGCAAGTTGGTCTTGCTGGGATCCCTCTCTGTAAATGGACCAGTTTGAAAGAAGATAAAGGTGTGGACTTCTGCAAGAGAAAGTGGAAAGTGGCCAGAATGAGGACTGCCCAGAGGTCTGAGTGGGGAGGAGAAAGTTACATAAGGCTTCCAAGCAACTCTTTGGCCAGATTGTTTCTGCTCAGCCAATGCAGGAACAAACACAGGGAGAACAAAGGCAGCAGAGGAAACCCGGGCAGCCTCAGCAGATAAGTCAGGGGAGGAAGACAAAGGGAGCTAAATTTAAACCAGAGAGAGAGAGAAAAGATGTCTCAGCAGGGCCAGGAGCAGTCTATAAATACCTTGAAGGCAACAAGCTCCAGAAAGAAAGGAAAGATTATTCACTGTCTCCCCAGATGTAGGACAAGACAGGAGCCAGAAGGACGCTGAGCTGGCGTCAGGCTGTGAAAACTCAGGGCATAAAGCCATGCTGGTCAGAACTGGGCAGTGAATGTTGGTTGGCTCTGGTTCCCTGATGTCTGCTCACAGTGGGTGCCTCCAAACTCCTGTGGGCAGGTTGGCTCTTGGCATCTCTTGGCGTCTTTCCCAGTTAACTTTTATTTCTCTGGGGGAGAAAAAATTCATCTAACTGGGCTAATGTCAGGATCTCATCAGGACATTGTGAAGGGGCACCTGAAGAGCTCACGTGCTGGCCTAACTGACTCTATTTTGTCCTTGCTGCCTTTTAAAGCTTTTTTTTTTTGAGCCCTGTGCAGTCATCTTATTTTTTTTCAAGTTTTTATTATCAAACTGATACAGAGAGGTTACAGTTTCATACATTAGGCATTGGATACATTTCGTGTACTGTTTGTTACCTTGTCCCTCATACCTCCCTCCCTCCTCCCCCTTTCCCTTTCCCCCCATGAGGTGTTCAGTTCACTTACACCAAACAGTTTTGCAAGTATTGCTTTTGTAGTTGTTTGTCTTTTTTTTACCCTGTGTCTCTCAATTTTGGTATTCCCTTTCAATTTCCTAGTTCTAATACCAGTATACATGGTTTCCAATATACTCAGATAAGATTACAGAGATAGTGTAGGTACAACCACAGGAAGGTGATACAAGAACATCATCAATAATAGAAGCTACAGATACACATGGGACGTTGAAAGTAGTTACAACTGTGATATAACAATCGTTTCCATAACATGGAGTTCATTTCACTTAGCATCATCTTAGGTGTTCATAAGGGCATAGCTATTGGGCTCTTGTGATCCTCTGCTTTGACTTACCTAAACCTGTACTAATTATTCCCAATAAGGGAGACCATAGAGTCCATGTTTCTTTGGGTCTGGCTCACTTCACTTAGTATAATTTTTTCCAAGTCCTTCCATTTCCTTACAAATGGGGCAATGTCATTCTTTCTGATAGAGGCATAAAATTCCATTGTGTATATGTTCCACATTTTCCTGATCCATTCGTCTACTGAGGGGCATCTGGGTTGGTTTCAGATTCTAGCTATGACAAACATGCGATGAACATTGTTGTGCTGGTGGCTTTACTGTGATTTTGTTTGAGGTCTTTTGGATAGATACCCCAAAGTGGGGCCTGTGCAGTCATCTTAAATTCCAGCAATGGTAGGATCCACTGAGTAGCATCTTTATGACAAGGGGCTGAGAGTACTCACAAGCAACAGCAAGCAAGCAAGCAGGACAGAAAAGCCTGCGACAAGATCATTGCTAAGTAGAAGCAATTGCCCCATAATGAGAACCACGGCTACACCTCAGAGTAGGAGCAATCATCTCATGGGAACTAGTTTGCTCCCCTCAGGTGTTGAGATGGCCCTAACAGAGTTCTCCAGAATGCCTCAAAGATTCAGAAATAAGCAAACCATCTACCAGACCCAACATGGGCCTGGCTGAGATGACCTCAGCTAAGCAAACCCCAACCTTCGATTTCCTTTCTCATTCTCTATAAATTCTTGTGAGTGCCTGGTGTGCATGTGGGGAGGCATTGGTTAACCACTTTATCTGTCCTGAGCATATGATGGAAAATCCTTCCTTTACCATTCATCACCACTCCGCTTTCTCCTGTCTTTGTTTTTATTTATTATTTTATTATTATTATTATTATTATTATTATTTTTTTTTTTTGGTGGTACTGGGGTTTGACCTCACAACTTCATGTCTGCTTTTCTTGTTTCTATATGATGCTCCCCAATCCCTCCAGTTAGCTTTTCTTTCACTGAGTTTGGAAGAGTTCTTCATGACCAGACAATTGGACAACAGCTTGTCTCCATCCTTGATATCTAAGAAAAATTGCATCCACAATTTCCAACACTATTTTTCTTCTTTGGAAACTTGGTTCCGTCATGAACTTTGTTATCATTGTCAGTGAATCACACTCTTTCTGTTAGTAAGTTCTTGAGTGTCAGTACAAGTGTCTTTTGTTATATTTCCAGACAGTATTTGTCCTCTTGTGATCTAACATTTTTCCTTTGTAGTGTGTTCCTGGTTTTTTATTTTATTATTGTCTTTACAATGACTATATAACATTTAGAAAGTTATTTTTTTCTTACAAGCATCCCTTAGCAATTGCCAAAAGTTAGAAAGACAAGAAAGGAAGGATGGGGGGGGAGAGAGAGAGAGAAAGAGAGAGAGAGAGAATTAGTATGTGCATCTATACTACTGGAAACATCAAGGTGTGATTTTCTATTACTTGGAAAAATCCTGTAATCTCTTAAGAAAAGGTGGTAAAAATTTTATTCGTTGTTTATCAGTCCTTTTGCAAAAATTTTGCAGCATTTTAGAATTTAAAGGCGTTTAAGAGATTATTAGGAGATAGTTATCTTAAGCTGAAGCTCTTAGAAGAGTTCAAGATTATTTCCCATTACCTTTACAGCCTTTCCAGTAAACAGTAACACTTCTGTTTTCTCAGTTTGTGGGGAAGAGTAATGGCCAGGACCACAGATCTGACAAGTTTGACCAAGTTACTTAACCACTTTAGCCTTTACTCTTTCTTTAAATGGGACTAAAGACAGTGCCTATTTGTGTAGGACAAACGATTTCCTTCTATGCTTCCACATAGTTCTCAGTATTCCCAGAACACTTCACTTCTGATGAGAGATGTGTGGAATTTATTCTCACCTCAACCAATTCTTCTAAATATCTGGGTACCAATGGGCTGTCCAACAACATTCAGTAATAGCACTTCGGTCCTAGGATTAGCACCAGGTGCCCACATTCAGTACCCAGTCTCCCCCCCACCCAATATAAAACCCTGTTCCTCCCTTAGATGCTAATCACTAGTCCAGACCACCCTCTGCCTGTTGTAACCTGGGATTCTTGGCTTTGATAATTTGCTAGAGAAGGGCAGAGACATATTTATTCGTTTGTCATACAGGATATAATAAAAGATATAAATGAGAAAAAAAATAAAGAAAGACGCTTCTATTTCCAAAGAATAAAAAAAAAAAGATATAAATGAACATGCATGAAAAGTGCAAAAGAGCCCATTTTGGGGGGGTGGGGCCACTCTTTCAGCTCATGGGTATATTTACCCACCCAGAAACTTTCTGGACCTTGAACTTTCATGGAGACTTCATCCAAGAGGCATGGCCAGTTGTTAACTCTCCATCTCCCCTCCTATCTCCAGTGGATGAGGAATGGGAGTCCTGAGCTTCTAATAGCATAGTCTTCCTAGTGACTAGACTCCATTCCAGGAGCTCAGCCAGAGTTACCGCCTTAGAACAAAAGGTGCTTCTACCATCCGGGAAATTTCAAGGTATTTCGTAGCTTGGTGTGTGGTATAGCAGATGAAGATCAAATAGAGAGCTGGGCGCCAGTGGCTCATGCCTGTAATCCCAGCAACTCAGGTGGTTGAGATCTGCGGATTGTGGTTTGAAGCCAGCCCAGGCAGGAAAGTCCATGAGACTCTTACTTCCAATAAACTATGCAGAAGAAAGCCAGAAGTGGCACCGTGGAAGCTCAGGAACAATGCCCAGGCCTTGAGTTCAAGTCCCATGACTGACCAAAAAAAAAAAAAAAAAAAAGAGGTCAAATAGATGTATTTCTTAGCATATCCCAGAGTTGCAGTGGGCTAATGTTTGTACAGTTCTCTGTCATGTGTTGACTGTTGATAGTAACCTTAAGAACCCTGATTTTCAGGAACTTCAAGCCCTGTAGAGGATCATGAAGTACATATGGTTGCAGGCTTCCATGGATCAACACAAGACTCCTCTGCCTGTTTTAAATAGATTTTTTTCTTTAAAAAAATCTGCCATCACTGGAAGTCCTAAAGTGAGAAGTGTTGCAGGGTTGCTTAAGATAGCAGTGAGCTCTATCACTGCTCAGCTCTCCTCTTTTTCCATCCTTAGGAAATCATCTCTGTTTTCAGGCTGGCTTCTTGCTAGGTTACAGCATAGCACTGTAGAAAATTCAGGTGTCCTAGCTAGACAGAAATTTCTCAGGGGAACAAGAGACCATATTTGTTGTGTCTCTCTTTGAAGAGTGAGAAAATTCTTCCCAGAAGTCACCAGAAGGTTCTCCTTATTCCTTTCCATCTGAATTTGGTGTCATGTCTATTCTTAAGCCAATCACTGGTGACAGGAATAAATGGAACACAGCTGTGTAGATTTTTTTTCAACACTGTTCTTGCAACCTGGGTACGATTGCCTTTCTCTATGTCATGAAAGATAAGATATTTGAGTAAAAATGGGTTAGGTTAGTAAGAAAGAAGGAGAGGACAGGTGTTGGATAGACAATCAGATGTTTGCTCTGTAGCTTATCTGCTTGTATTAATTTGTGAGGCCTACCCTTATAAAACACACAGAAGCTAACAATGGAAATTCATCTTCTCATACTTCTGAAGGCACGAAGTCCCAAATGAAGTTGCCATGTGTTTGTTTTCTTCTGATGCCTTTCTCTTTGGCTTGCAGATGACTGCTTTCCTGCTATGTTCTCACATGGTCTAGCTTCTGTCTATGTTGTATGTGGCCCAATTTGAAATCCCTCTCCATATTCTAAAAATAAGCATACAAGTGACATCAGACGAAGGCCTAGTTAGAAAATCTCATTTGACCTTTGCGATCATTTTGGAGGTCACATTCTTCAGTACTAGGAATCGGGTCTTTACCAGAGAAATTTTGGGGGAATACAATTCAAGCCATAACCAGGTTTTCCTGCATATTGGATTTTTTCAGTTTCATAGCTTGGGGAAATTATGCTGATTAAGGAGCTGTGATCGCTCCTCAACCTTGCACATTCTCTAGACACAGCAGGTGTATATGATTTCCACTTTTCAATAATAAACTTTTTGTCCTTTGAGTTTTAGTCCTAAACCCAGAGCATAAAATCCATGTATGCTCATGCTCTAACATGCAAGTCAGAACAAGCTTATTTCTAGCCGTTGAACTCCTGTGATGAGGCATGGGTCGGTTTGCCAAGCATGTGAGTAAGCTGCTGCGAACGTTTTCAATGACTTGTGTAGAACCTATTGCTTGGCTTGGACGATGGCCATGGAATCCTACAGACTGTCCTCGTGTCAGGAAGTGTTACCTGGCAGGAGAATCAACACTTCCTGTAGAGAGAGCTCCTGTCTGTGGCTTGACTTAATTTGAACTAATGACATGATTAAACAGCTGTGTAGTTTGAGGATCAAAATGCCTCAGAAGAGTTCAAAGTTAGCCCATCCCATTTCCCCACACGTGGGCTTCTTCTCATAGACCTCGTGATGCTGGTGCATTTTCGTGAGCGTATTTGCAGAGAGGAATCAAACTATAGCACTGTATCCATAGCATTTCCTAAAATGACTATAGAACCCTGTTTATGTGCTTTGGGAAAAGTTAGGATAAATCAAGGCTTTGTGTAGCTCATTGCTCCAGGTGATTTTGGGAGCCCAGCCAGGCAGCTTAGCGTGACACAGCTGTTCAGAGACACTGGCCTGCCCTTCTTAAAAGTTTAATACAGACCAGAGAACTAGTCTCATGTGTGGAGCCTTTGTGTCTCTCAGTCACAGAGTACAGGAGGTCCAAATGGGGCTCCGGATCCCTGCCTGGCTTCTCCCAAAGTTCATTCTCTTCATTCCCTTCCTCTTTCATTTCCTTACGATTCTCCCTTCAGCTTCTTCCGACTTCTCTTTCTTTCACATCTTTTATGTCTCTCTCTTTCTTTCTCCTTCAACTGCACTCTCCCAGATGGATAGACATAAATGTATACGCTCACCCAGCTTATAAATGACGGCGCAAGTGTATGTGGATTAATGGCATCGCTGTAACAGTTTGGGATGCTGATTTAGACTACTGTCTGTTGCTATAGATAAGTTACTTGAGACTGAGTAATTTGTAAAGAATAGACATTGATTTCTGGAGACTGGGAAGGCTTCCATGTGTGTGGAGCCTCGGCTGAAGGCCTTCTTGCTGCATGCTAGCAGGATGAAGGGCGTCACAAGGTGACAGGGAGCAAGCCAGCTAGCTTGGGTCTCTTTTCCTTTTCTTAAAAAACTAAGAATGCCATCATCATGGGGGCTATATCCTCATGATCTCATCTAACCTTAATGATCTCCCATAGGGTCTCACTTCCAACACATCCATTTGAGGATTCATTTTCCCAGTACACGAAGCTTTGAGGGATACACTCAAACTTCAGCAAATCAGGCTCCAGTTAGAATTTTTTCTCTCTTTCTCTGTCTCACACACATATACATACATACATATACACATACATATATACACACACACACAAACACATACATATACACAGACTCAGACACACATACCACACACAGACACCTATACCCACACTTTTTTAATGGAAAGAATATTGAAGAAAAGGCTGTGATCTGGCATAGAAATCAAGACCAGGCTCTGATCACCCTGGCTGCAGTACAGTGACAATCCTAATCCCACCCCAAACTTCCGGTGCTGTGATATCCGTAAGTGAAGGCTTGGGGCAGAGGGAACTGTTCTTTTTTTTTTTTTTAATTTTTTGTCAGTCATGGGGCTTGAACTCTGGGCCTGGCTTCTCTCCTTGAACTCTTCAGCTCAAGGCTAGCATTCCATCTCTTGAGCTACAGTGCCACTTCCTCTTGTCACCACCAGAGAAAACATTTAGAGGTAGGACAAGGGAAGGAACTGAGAGAAACTCTTTCTACTTTGTCTTTACATTTTTTTTTTTTGTTTCAGCCCTGGGGCTTGAACTCAGGGCCTGGGTGCTATCCTTGAGCGTTTGTGTTTGAGGCTAGTGACCTACCACTTGGAGTCTCAGCTCTACTTCCAGTGTCTTGGATGTTAATTGGAGATAAAAGTCTCATAGACATAGCCTGCCTGGGCTGGCTTTGAATTTCAATCCTCAGATCTCAGCCTCCTAAGTATCCAGGCATGAGCCTGGTTGGTTTTTTGAATTTTACTTTTTTTTTTTTTTTTACTTATTTTTTTATTTTTTTATTTTTTGGCCAGTCCTGGGCCTTGGACTCAGGGCCTGAGCACTGTCCCTGGCTTCTTCCCGCTCAAGGCTAGCACTCTGCCACTTGAGCCACAGCGCCGCTTCTGGCCGTTTTCTGTATATGTGGTGCTGGGGAATCGAACCTAGGGCCTCGTGTATCCGAGGCAGGCACTCTTGCCACTAGGCTATATCCCCAGCCCAGTTGAATTTTACTTTTTAAAAATTATTTTTAACTAGTTCAAAGGGATCTCAGTTCAACATGTCAGTATACAAATTTAGAGACTCTTTTTTTTTTTTTTTTTTTTGCCAGTCCTGGCCTTGGACTCAGGGCCTGAGCACTATCCCTGGCTTCTTTTTGCTCAAGGCTAGCACTCTGCCACTTGAGCTACAGCGCCATTTCTTGCCATTTTCTATATAGGTGGTGCTGGGGAATTGAACCCAGGGCTTCATGTATACAAGGCAAACGCTCTTGCTACTAGGCCATATTCCCAGCCCCCAGTATACAAATTTAATGTAGCATCATCAATGCCATCCCTTTCCTCATGGGGGGAAATTCCTATATACTCAAGAGATGACTGGGTTTCTCATGAGAGAGATACTCACTCTGCTTTATAGGACTTTTGGATAACTTGTTTTATGAGTAAATTTTTATTTATGAGTTAAGGTGGAGAAAAGCATAGGACTTCCAGGAATGGGTCAGGATTTTTCAGGAATGGGATTTGCTCCCCCTTTCCTCCCCCCCCTGCCCATTCTATGAAATGTTTAGTTGTGTCAAGACATTGGATAGATGCTGGGAACCGCCTCTATAAGGTGAATAATGGGCAGGTGTCATTCCAATGAAACAAAGGACAGCTGGCAGTTGTTATTGTTCACCATGTGGGGTCCAGTTGGATTCAGGTTGTCTTGTTTTACTCTCTGAGCAGTCACACAACAACCTGCTGTATACTTGCATCATCCTCTGGTCACTGTACGGTCTGCTTCTTGTTTCTCAATGCCTGCCTAGCCCACCTCACCTGCACACAGACCTCTCTGCAGGGTAAGGCTCTCAGGGCATAATCTGAGCACTCTGAACCAGGATCATCAGATCTCAGCCTCTTGAGTAGCTAGGATTACAGGTGTGAGCCACCAGTGCCTGGCTAGGACGTTTTTGATGGTCTCTTCCTTTTTTTTTGGCCAGTCCTGGGCCTTGGACTCAGGGCCTGAGCACCATCCCTGGCTTCTTCCCGCTCAAGGCTAGCACTCTGCCACCTGAGCCACAGCGCCCCTTCTGGCCATTTTCCATATATGTGGTGCTGGGGAATCAACCGAGAGCTTCATGTGTAGGAGGCAAGTACTCTTGCCACTAGGCCATATTCCCAGCCCTCTTCCTTCTTCTTAAACTTGAGTTCAATCATCTGCTGTTATGGACTGCCTGACTTCCTCCCCCTCACTCTACCTACCCAGGTAAGATGTTGAAGCTCTCGACTCCCAATGGAGGTAGTGTCTCACAAGGAGTAATTAAAGTTAAGTGAGCTCATAAGGGTGGAGCTGCAATCGAGTGTGATTGGTACCTTATAAGAGGACAGAACAGAAACTGGAAATGTGCATTCATTGGCCAAAGGCTCTGTGAGGACACAGAGAGGAGGCAGCCACAAGAAATCAAAGGAGAGGCCTCAGAAGAAATCAAATCTATGGGAACTACAATCTTGGTCTTCCTGCCTCCACTTGCTTCTGGTAAGGCACCTCCTTTATCAAATCCCAGTGGGAAGGTATCATTTCCTCTCATTTTTATCCCTAAGAACAAGTACCAAGGCTCCCAGTAGGCCATTGTGTGTTTGAAGTCATAGAGCTTCTAGATTAAGAGTCAGACAGTAAAACCCTCTGAATTGAATGCTAAACTCTCTCTATTGCCATACATTGATTAGGAATGATTCAACTTAGGTATCTTTTTTTTTCTGAGAAATAAAAACCAGTCTTACGTCTTTGTATCAGTACTACTTTGTTATCTTCCAGAAAAAAAATTGGTTTTCCACTTAGAGTTTTTGATTTCTGCTATGTGAGATAATGAGAGTTATCATGCTCTGTGTGACATTGGAATTCAATGCTGCAGAGGTCATTCTACGCTCAAGCAGGCAATTGGAGAACTGAGTGTCTTTTACTGGGAAAAGACAATTGTCTTTTGCTTTTTTTTTATTCTCTACAAATCATTTTCCTGCCGTAGGTGAATGACAAATTGGCCAATTACTGGTGCTTGGAACAAGGGAAAAATCTCTTCAGAGGTAGATGTAAGTCATGTAGAAAATTGAAGCTTAGTGTAATGTGGAACTGGCACACAGGGAGCTTGATGAGTATTTTGTTTGTGTGCATGACATATTACATTACATACTTTTTTCTTTTTTTGCCAGTCCTGGGCCTGGGTTCGGAGCTTCTTTTGTTCAAGGCTAATGCTCTATCACTTTGAGCCACAGTAGCACTTTTTCTGAGTGGTTTATTGGAGATAAGAGTCTCACAGACTTTCCTGCCTTGGCTGGATTCAAACTGCAACCCTCCGATCTCAGTCTCCTGAGTAGCTAGGATGACAGGTGAAAGCCACCAGAGCCTGGCTCTATTACATACATTGTATTTTGCCCTGATTAAAAAAAAAGTCAAAATAGTTCCAGACTTCTCATTCTTCATTTTTCTTTTTGCCAGTTCTGGGGCTTGAACTCAGGGCCTGAGCACTGTCCCTGGCTTTCTTTTGCTCAAGGCTAGCACTCTACCACTTGAGCCACAGCACCACTTCCAGCTTTTTCTATATATGTAGTGCTGGGGAATTGAACCCAGGGCTTCATGCATGTGAGGCAAGCACTCTACTGTTAGGCCACATTCCCAGCCCCTGATAGTACATATTTTTTTTTTTTTTGTTTAAATACAATGTCTATGGGGATTTTCCTCATGAACAAAAGTGATCACTGGCGATATCAGACTCCCTGTTACGGGGAGAATCAGGCAAATGGTGGGTGCTCATTGCACATGAGGTGGCATAGTTCCCTCCAAGGCACATGGCCTACGTGGGTGTCCTCTCACCACGGATGACACTAGTGGACGTCTTGGGTTGTCATCCTTGGGATAAGGAGAATAACCATGCTATCATGGTGGGTAAGTCCTTGAAGTTCTTTTTTTTTTTTTTTTTTGGCCAGTCCTGGGCCTTGAACTCAGGGCCTGAGCACTGTCCTTGGCTTCTTCCCACTCAAGGCTAGCACTCTGCCACTTGAGCCACAGCGCCGCTTCTGGCCATTTTCTGTATATGTGGTGCTGGGGAATCGAACCTAGAGCCTCGTGTATCCGAGGCAGGCACTCTTGCCACTAGGCTATATCCCCAGCCCCTTGAAGTTCTTTAGACCTGGGTTTGAAGAAAGATTTGTCTTTAGTTTCTCTACTTGTTTGGCTAATGTAATTGATGACATGCAAGGCACATATTGCTGGCCAAGACAAATATCACAAGCCTGACAACATAATAGAGAGAGCAGGGAATTGCTGAAGTAGGGCAAGTGCAGGATGCGAGGAGGTTACATTTCACTGGCCTCTTACCCAAGCTAGGGTTCAGAGAAGGCTTTCAGGAGGAAGACAGATAGAAAGAGAGGTGAAGGATGCACAGCAGAGGGTAAGGGAAGGAAGGACCCATCCCAAGCAGAAAGAACACATGTTCTGAGGCTGAGAAGGACAAAGCAAGGTGTATTTGAGAAGCTTGAAGTGCTAACAGCTAGACTTGGGAGATAGGGACTAATTGGGAGCTATGGCTGGCTACATGAAGAGGGGCTAGATTGCGAAGGCCTTTGGGGAGGCGTGTGAGGCCAAGAGGTTTTAGTTTAGGAAGTTATTTTTGGTTTTGATTTTTTCCATTTCTTTATTGTTAAAGTGATGTACAGAGGGGTTACAGTTTCATACATAAGGCAGTACAAACATTCTTATCCAACTTCTTACCTCCTCCCTTATTTTTCTCCTGCCTCCTTCCTCCCCATTTCCCTCTTCCCCCACCAGGAGTTGTACAGTTGGTTTATACCATATAGTTTTTTTTTTGTCAGTCCTGGGGCTTGAACTCAGGGCCTGAGCACTGTTCCTGGCTTCTTTTTGCTCAAGGCTAGCACTCTGCCACTTGAGCCACAGTGCCACGTTCGGCTTTTTCTATATATGTGGTGCTGAGGAATTGAACCCAGGGCTTCATGTATACGAGGCAAGCACTTTACCATGAGGCCATATTCCCAGCCCCACCATATAGTTTTGTAAGTATTGCTGTTGCATTGGCTTGTATTTTTGTCCTTTGTCTCTCCATTTTGGTATTCCCTTTTCCTTCCCTAGCTCTAATACACATGTATATACAATATTCAGAGTATTAAAATCAGCTACAGTGATATAAGGGGTAAAACCACAGAAAGAAAGACAAAAGAAAAAAGGCATAATTTCACATGGTATGCTGAAAATGACAACAACAATGATAAACCACTTGTTTCCATAACTTGAAGTTTATTTCACTTAGCATCATCTTATGTGTTCATATGGACATACCTACTGAGCTATTGTAATCTTCTGCTATGGCTATCCTAGACATGTACTAATTATTCCCCGTGAGGGAAACCATAGGGTCCATGTTTCTTTGGGTCTGGCTCACTTCACTTGTATGATTTTTTTCCAAGTCTAGTTTAGGAAATTTTGAGTCTACCTCTTGAGTGACTCATTTTGTTTTGGTGCCAGTATGGTGGCTTGAACTCACAGCTTTGTGTTCTCACTTGGCTTTTTCACTCAAGGTTGAAGCTCTACCGCTTGAGCAACACCTACACTTTTGGCTTTTTGTTAGTTGATAAGAGTCTCCCAAACTTTTCTGTTTTAGCTGCCTTACTTCTCAGCTTCGTGAGTAGCTAGCATTACAGGCATGAACCACTGGAACCTGGCTTCATTACTCAAGAATTACAACAACAATAACAAAACAAAAAAAAGGAGGAAGAGAGTACAGACAGATCCAATCTACTAACACAGCAGTGTGTGTTGAGAAGCAAAGCCAGTTTAGGAGCTTGCAATAAACAAAATAATGTTTTGTACAGCTAGAGAACAGAAAGCACAACTAAAGAACACATAACATTTAATAGAATAAATTGCATTTTGTCAGGACACCAGAGCCACCTGGATGAATTCCTTTTTGTGAAATAAAGCTGTACAATCTCACACTGTGTTGTCAATCCTCTGGGCTGCTTGGTGCAGGACATCTGAAAAATTAATCAGCTTCCAAATGGGTTTCCCAGAAAACCCATTCTTAACACTCACCTAATGGTAACTACAGCAAACGTTGCCTAGGTGACATCAAAACACAAAGACAGTAGCAGAGAAAAGCCATTTACTCAGGGCCTTTCTAAGTTAAAAAAAAATGACCCTTCTAAGTTCCTGAAAATTTAGGCCATATGATAGTATAATGCAAAAATTATTTAAATAGCACTAATGTTTAGTTCACTTTTCTAGGTAATTAGGTGAAGACACACACAGTCACACACACACACAGAGCTTTGATTTGGGGGGGTGGGGGGGTGAGTCCAGTTGTAGAGCTTGAACTCAGGGTCTGGGTGCTGTCCCTGAGCTCTTTTGCTCAAGGCTAGTGCTCTACCACTTTGAACTACAGCTCTGCTTCTGGTTTTTGAGTGGTTAGTTGGAGATAAGAGTCTCACAGGGGCTTTTCTGCCTGGGCTGGCTTTGAATGGAGATCCTTAGATCTCAGCCTCCTGAGTAGCTAGGATTATAGACATAGCTGCTGGCACCCAGTTAACTTTTCAATTATGTTTAAGTAGTTGTGCAAAGAAGTTTCAATTCAACTTGTCAGTTTGTGAGTACAATGCATCTTGATCAATGTCACCTCTTTCATCATTCACCCCCATTTCTCTCAACCCCAGAAATTTTTTTCTAATCCAAATACACACTTTAGTTGTTGTTCTTCTCCTTCTCCTTCTCCCTTCACCTCCTCCTTCTCCTCTTCCTTAAAAAAATTTTTTTTTGGTTGATCATGGAGCTTGAACTCAAGTCCTGGGTACCATCTGTGAGCTTTTTTGTTTAAGGCTAGTACTCTACCTCTTTGAGCCACAGCTCCACTTCTGGTGTTCTAGTGGTTAATTGGAGATGAGGTTCTCACAGACTTTCTTGACTGGGCTGGCTTCAAACTATAATCCTCAGATCTCAGCCTTCTGAGTAGTTAGGATTACTGGTGTGAGCCACCAGTGCCTGGACACACATTAGTTCTTTTGAAGAACTTTATGGGTAAGGATTTAGAAGCAGTCTTACTATAGTAATTGCTGCTAATGGGGATGGGACTAGGAAAATCTGCTTTTAGTTTTACTTTTTGTGATTGAATACAGTCTCCTCTGTCGATTGCCGTGTGTGTGTGTGTGTGTGTGTGTGTGTGTGTGTGTGTGCATGTGTAGGAGTTAACACACCACCTACTACTTCTGTTCACATTTATGGGGAAATAAACATGCTCATTTCTTCCTCCAGTCATGTCAAAGTCCTTGGCTCCCCTCCAATCTCAGTCCTTGTTTTAATTGGAGCAGAGTATGAGGCATGCCTTCCCACACAGTCTAAAAATTCCTGTTTAAAGGGATTATCTATTTTCTGGTGCAGAAGCTTACCATAGTAGAGCATCCATCTCTATTTTTTTCTATTTGTTTCTTCATCTGACCTGGGTCATCTAGGTTAATTATAAATGGTCAAGAGGCTGAAGCTAGGCTTGGTTGGGCAAACTGTTCTGCTGAGGTGACCAGAGAGACTCATGACATTGTTCTGCCCCAGTATCTTTTGCATTGGCCATTCCTGTAGTTAGATATTCATCCACTAGAAGTTCTTTCTTGGAAAAAAAAGCCATTTTTTTTGAGCAGTGATGTATTAGTACCAAATTAATCCATTCAGCAGTACATATTTATTGAACATCCATCTACCACATGCCATGCATGGGAGGACCACACAATGGCTATAATAGTAATTGTGGTGATTGTAGTAAAATTTACGCAATAAGCACTATTACCGAACATTCGCTAAATATCTAATTTCTTTTTTTCCTTTATCATTTATTTATTTTCATTATTTGCACATACAGTAGTACCAGGGGGATTTAATTGTGATAATCCTGTGTGTGTGGGGGGGGGGTCATGGTTAGTATTGAAAAGGAAATCTCATCAACAAAGTAGATATTACAAATATAAATAAAATTTATGAACTTTTTATTCTAGGAAAATTCAAATTCAGGTGAAATATACAATTAAAAAAATCACGGGGCTGGGGATATGGCCTAGTGGCAAGAGAGCTTGCCTCGTATACATGAGGCCCTGGGTTCAATTCCCCAGCACCACATATACAGAAAAATGGCCAGAAGTGGTGCTGTGGCTCAAGTGGCAGAGTGCCAGCCTTGAGCAAAAGGAAGCCAGGGACAGTGCTCAGGCCCTGAGTTCAAGGCCCAGGACTGGCCAAAAAAGAAAAAAAATCAGCAAAGATACTAAATCAGTAAAGTTACCGGAAAACAAAAAAAATATGAAGCTGGCACCAGTGAGTCAGGCTTGTAATCCTAGCTACTCAGGAGGCTGAGATCTGAGGATCATGGTTCAAAGCCAGCCCGGGCAAGAAAGTTTATTAGACTATTGTTTCCAATTAACCATCTAAAAACCGTAAGTGGCACGGGCTGGAAATGTGGCTTGGTGGTAAAGTACTTGTCTCACATGCAAGTACTTGCTTCACATGCGTGAAGCCCTGGGTTCAATTCCTCAGTGCCACATACACAGAAAAAGCCGGAAGTGGCGCTGTGGCTCAAGTGGTAGAGTGCTAGCCTTGAGCAAAGAAGCCAGGGACAATGCTCAGACCCTGAGTCCAAGCCCCAGGACTGGCAAAAAAAACAAAAAACAAAACAAAACAAACCCACCAAAACCCATAAGTGTGGCTGTGACTCAAAGTAGCTAGAGTACTAGGCTTGAGCAAAAATGCTCACAGACAGTGCCCAGGCCCTGAGTTCAAGCCCCATGAATGACAATAAAAAAAAAGAAAGAAAGAAAGACAGGAAGAAAGGAAGAAAGACAGACAGACAGACAGAAAGAAAGAAAGAAAGAAAGAAAGAAAGGAAGAAGAAAGAAAGAAAGAAAGAAAGAAAAAGAATATGAGTTACTCTGTGATCTGAAAAATCACATTTAGACATTTAGAAATGTTGCCCCAACTGAATGGTTTCTAACAGTGAGTTATCCTGGGGCCAAGAAAGAGAAAAACTTCATTCTACTCAAGATGTCTCATGGACTGAAGAGATAATATAGGAAAAGGTTTTCCTAATGTAAAAATAGGTAGATTTCTAATCGTGTTAGACTAATGAAAGGGGTAACATTGATCAGGATGCACTGTAGTTATAAAGCTGTTATGCTGAAATCAAACCTCTTTGTACAGTTACTTAAAGCTAATAAAATTAACTTTAAAAATGAACTATTTTAATAAAGGCAAGATCTATTGCTTAGCATTCATGAAGCACTGACCTCCTGATCGCCAACATTATTATAAAGACCAGAGAAAGAAAATACTGAATAGTTTGTAAAACATCTAAATTGGGACCTATAAGCAATCATTAGAAGAAATTTGTGCCACAAGTAATTGAAAAGAGATCAGTATCTAGAATCTACAAAACTCATTATAATTAGTGAGATGAGAAAAGCAACCCAGGAGAAAAATAAAAATGCAGGAACAGAACTTCCATTTCACTAAATCAACACGTGAATCACATTAGTAGTGGCAAGCAATAGAATTCATAAACATAAGGAGGAAAATATTTTATGCCTCCTGGCTTGTTGAAAATGAAAATAACCAATTCTTTCACGTTTTGATTAGGATTCTGAAAGCATTGGGAATACCTAAATGTTATCAGCAAGAGTACTTTTCTAAAATACGTGTCTTGGGTTTAATTTAGTTCTTCATACTTTTTGAGAAGCAATGGCTGTATATTACTTTGTAAATGAGAACACTGAGGTTCAGGAAGGCTCATTATCTTCCCCAGGGATCAGATCACTCACCTGGGGTGTTTCAGAGGTGGGATGGAACCCAGTCAGCTGACTCCCAGCCCCAAACCCATGGTTGAGTTGTCCGTGAAAAGTCACAGACTCTGAGAGGAGGACATGCACACTAGGAATTACGGTGAGGGTGATCTATGTTTATCCATACTGTTATGAGCCGTGAACCATCAGAGACCTAAAGAGGTAGCTGGGCAAGATTTCAGAGTCAAGCTGGTATTTGAACAATGTTTTGAATTCAGTAAAGGGAGGTAAGAAAACCTGAGGTCGAGAAAGTCACAGGTTTGCAAAGAAAAAGTGAGTATCAGATGGTCAGGAACAAGTGGAGTTTCTACGAGGCTGGAGAGGATTGATTTTTACTGAGGTGGACATTAGGGAGGTGCTTTGGAAAAAAAATCTTGAAGGACTTCAAAGGCTATGCTAGAGAATATGGATCTGATGCTATGGGATGGTCACCACAGCCTTGTCATAAAAAATGACCTATGGGGTTGCAACTTATAATTAATTGCACCTCCTTCCCTGTTTGGAAACAAAGTTTACAGATAGCATAATAGATCCATGAATAAAATTTGTGAGAAAAATCAGTACCATTTTGCCAAGGAGGAAAGTGACTTAAAAATTAAAATTTGAGCCTTCACACTAGACCTGCTGATCAGAAGTTCTGTATCTCAACAAGTCCCTATCTCTGCCTGATGTATAAAAAAATATTTTAGATTCACCAGGTTGAAAATTTGACATCAGAGAAACAGGAAGTGAATTTACCTCTGCTGTGGTTCAAAGAATGTTCCCTACAAAAGGCAGGTGTTGAAACTTAGTGGCTAATGGGAAGGTATTTACAAGTAGGCCTTTTAAAATAAAAGAAAATGTTATTATAATGGTGATGTACAAAGGAGTTACAATTACATAAGTCAGAAAAGTGTACATTTCCTTTTGGACAATGTCACCCCTTCCCTTGCTCTTTCCCAGTTTTCCCTTCCTGCCCCATCCACATGTGGTATAGTTCAGGTTCAACACAGTGTACTGTAGGTACCATTGCTGCATTTGTTCACCCTTATACACAATGGAACTTTACTCATCCATCAGAAAGAATGATATTATGCCATTTGTAAGGAAATAGAAATTCTTGAAAAAAATTATATTAACTGAAGTAAGCCAGACCCACAGAGAAACAGAGGTTGTATGGTTTCCCTCATTTGTAGTAGGTAGAATGTGCCTATAAATAAATTTATAAGTAAACACAACATGTGGTATGAAACTAGTTACATATTAACTGATATTATAGACCCTATGGAGAGCTCAAATAGTATGTTTTTGTTTTTTGTGAAAGACTAAGTCAAACCCCAACAAGATCAGCACCAGGAAATGGATATATATAAGAGGGGGCCCAAAGGGAGAAGCATAGACAAAGGAAGTGGGGAAGGGAAGAAGAATGGAGTCAAAGACTTGTTGTATATTCCATAAAATTAAGAAAAGTAAGGGAAGAGGTGGGACAAACGGGAGTGAAAATGTTAATGGAGGTTACTCTGATCAAGATGAACTGTATTTATAAATTGCTTTGTTAAATGGCACCTCCTTTGTACAACTACTTAATGATAATAACAATTTTAAAAATATATGCTTTTTATTGTAAAAGTGATGTACGTTACAGTTACCTGGGTCAGGTAACAAGTAAATTTCCTTTTAACAATGTCACCCCTCCCTCATTCTTTCCTGGTTTTCCCCCTCTCAACTCCCCCACCACCAAAACAATAAAATTTTATATCCAGTGAAAAATATCTTTTAAAATTGTATTCATGAATAGGGTTGTTCAATCGAAACTATACAACTACAAATAAAAAGTCCAAAAAGCTGGAATCTATCACCAGTAGATATGTTCAAGGAGTTCTTTTAATGTTTTGTTAAAGCAAAGAAGGGGTCTTTTTACTGGGTGAATAAAAGTGACACAAGTTGGAAGCTAATTTTTATAGCCTTAAGGCATTTCACTATTTTCCATATTAAAAAAACAATCCCATATTGATATTTTCAATAGTCCAGAAACACATGAAAACCTACCCCTCTTCCTTCCTCCTCATCCTCTCATTCTAGCACTGTATTAGGATATTCTTGTACATCTTACCCTTGGTTGACATCCAGAATTGATCTACTTCCACTATATCTACTGCTACCATAATGACACTAGCCACCATCATCTCTGGCTGAGTTGAGCACAGAAATCTTCTAAGTATGGGTTAGGTCATGGGACTCTTATACTTAAAGCCCTGCAAAGGTTTTCCACGGCACATGGGGTAAAATCTGAAGTTGGTATATGTCATGGTCTATAAGATCTGAGATCTGCACTCCATGACCAACCACTCTGGGCCCACTACCTCAAATTCCTCCTTTGGCTCATTGTGTTCCAGCCACAGTCACGACCTTGCAGGCCCTTGAGAATACAAAATTCACGTAGGAATCCATTAAGACCTTGCAAAGACCCCACCTTTGAACATGGTTACATCAGTGGAATTACATTTTATATATGAACTTTGGAGAGAGAAAAAAACCCAAACAAACATGAACACCTTGGCAGTCTAATGTCATATTATTAGAAGCTAAGCAACTTTGCTGCTCTGATCCCTGATGTTTTCTAAGCACCTAGTCCTTTTGTGTATTCCTTTACAGGTGCTTAGTAATGTCCAGTGACTGTTAAATGAATGGCCTTCTCTGGGTCCTAGAGTTTGTGAGTGACTGATTTGGAGCCTGAGTCCAGGTCTGAGGTTCTCAAAGCCCACAAGGTCTTTCCTTTGCCAGCATAGCACATACTCAGTCTCTGAAAACACAAAATGCTGTGTTATTTTCCATTTGCTTTCATCTTACATTTCCATACCTCCAATTATGAAATTAAAAGGGTGAATGAATGTGAAGCAGTATTTTGTTAAGCCACAGTGGTTCCTATGATTTTAATTGTCAAGTCTCTCCCTGTTCTCTGGGTTAATTATTTGCTTTGTTGATTTGTTGCTGGCTGGTACTACTCTCAGAGTATTAATTTCCTCAGGAAAAATTATGGTTCTATCCTGTTGGTGCCATCTTTAGAGACGAGGTTCATTTTTTTCTCTGCCCATTATACAAGTATAGGGTAGAAAACTATTTAAGACAGAAGGAGTCAAGTTTTTTCTTGAAAGTGAAAGGAAAACAGCAAAAAGAAATTAGGGGGCTGGGGATATAGCCTAGTGGCAAGAGTGCCTGCCTCGGATACACGAGGCCCTAGGTTCGATTCCCCAGCACCACATATACAGAAAACGGCCAGAAGTGGCGCTGTGGCTCAAGTGGCAGAGTGCTAGCCTTGAGCGGGAAGAAGCCAGGGACAGTGCTCAGGCCCTGAGTCCAAGGCCCAGGACTGGCCAAAAAAAAAAAAAAAAAAGAAATTAGGTAGACTGAAGAGAGGGACTCTAAAGAGGAGGCCAATGGAGTCCTTTTAAGTCCTTTTTACGAAGTTCCTCCCATATTTCCTCCCTTGTTCCCATTGCTTGATGGTTTGTGCATGCACAGACCTGACTCTGTTCATTGGCTGAACAGGCTCCCAGGGCATTATGGGAAGAAAGAACATTTGAGCAGGAGTCCAAGGCATTATGGGAATAAGAAGCTGCATAATCAGCCACGTGTAATCTCACATGTTATGTCTACCTTTGTCAACTGAGTTTGCAGTCATTGCTGAGCTTCCCAGGCTCAGTCATTTCATGCCATCTTTTTGTAATTATTTTCTCCTCATATTTTTCCCCTTCTAAATTAATTTTGTTTTCTTTTTGGTGCTAGTACAGAGGCTTGAAGTCAGGGCCTGGATGCTATCCCTTAGCCTTTTCTGTACAAGGCTGGTCTCCACTTTCAGCATTTTTTGTGTGTGTGTGTGTGTGTGTGTGTGTGTGTGTGTGTGTGTGCTATCCTGGGGCTTGAACTCAGGGGCCTTGGAACTGTCCCTGAGCTCTTTTGCTCAAGGCTAGCACGCTTCCACTTGAGCCACAGCTGCACTGCTGATTTGTATTCATTATAGTAGTTAATTGGAGATAAGAATCTCATGGATTTTCTTACTCAGGCTGGCTTCACACAGCTCTCCTTAGATTTCAGCTTCCTGAGTAACTAGGATTACAGGCATGAGCCACTGGGGCCTGGCCACATTCAGCTTTTTGATGGTTAATTGGAGATAAGGGTCTCAAGGACGCTCTGCCCAAACTGGCTTCAAACTATGATCCTTAGATATCAGCCCCCTAAATAGCTAGGAATATAGCCATGAGCCACCAGTGCCCTGCCTAATTTGTGTTTAAAAAAAAACAAACTCAAATTGTATCACTCGATTAACTGGAGAGCAATTTATTATAAACGGAAGGTATCTTGAAGACACATCAAAATAAAAATGTACTTGTTAGTTTGTATCCTGTTTGAAGCATCTTGGCTGTCATTCCTGGGATACTTGTCACATGTTCATCAGTGCCAGTGCGATCACATTTTCTCTGCTATGACAGAACATGTAGAGATGATCATGATTTGCAGGACTGTTCTTCCTGCACTGTTTGAGATGAATAAAGAAACTGAGCATTCAAAGCAATATAAGTGGCTATTTCAAAAGTTCAAACTTAATTTTATCTCCAGGAAAACACATATCCACATAAACAGAGAAAAAAAATCTTCAGAAAAGATGAAAGGTTAAGTGTATCCATTTAATCTGATTAAAGCCCCTAATAATAATATAGGTTTCTCAATTGCCAAGATTAGATGTGATAAGGTGAGTCACCATTGCCTGGTCCTTGGTAAGCTAAAGTGTATCTTCAGAGATGATTTGGTTGAATTCATTAAGGGGGCTGGGGCTTAAGCTTCTGTAATAAAGAGACCTTTAAAGTGAGGAGCTGGACTCTCCCCCTGGCTGACTAGAGGGCTTTAGCATGGTGCTGAGAGGCCTTGATGCCTGATTGGCACAGCCCATGTGTCTGTCTTGCTAAGTTGCCAGGAAAGATGAAGAGAGAGAACTGAGGAGGTGCATCCATTGTCTTAGGGCAAGTTACTCTCAGTCACATTCTGTGGGCAAAAATTTAGTTGGGTGCTGGTGGCTTCACACCTGTAATCCTAGCTACTCAGGAGGCTGAGATCTGAGGATCACAGTTTGAAGCCAGCCTGGGCAGGAAAGTCTGTGAGGCTCTTATCTCCAATTAACCACCAAAAAGCTGGAAGTGGAGCTGTAGCTCAAGTGGTAGAGTACTTGCCTTGAGAAACAAAGCTCTTGGGGCAGCCCCAGACCCTGAGTTCAAGCCCTGGCACAGCAAACAAAGACAAAACTCAGCTACAGGACATCTGTGGCTTGGGTTACTATGCTTCCATAGAGGAAGGGGAGAACACATTTTAGTGACGAATCAGCAATCCAAACTCTCCCCATAGTGAAACAAAATACTCAGTCCCATCACCACACCAGCTCAAGTCCCCCTTCCCGTCCATTCACTGAGTGTCTTCTAAACCTTGAGTGTCTACCAGATACTGTTCTAGGCTGAGAGAAAGCTAGGTACTCAGATGTGTTTCATTGTAGTTGGAAGAGATCGACAGTAAACAAGGAGAAGGAGCCACAGTAACCTTAGGGTGAGAAAGCTGGTTGAAGGAAAATGAGGGGAAGATATGCACTGTGGTTGGTATCAATCTACACAGAAACTTCCAGGCTGTTATTATATGTCTTCTTTGTCTACCTGGGTCTTCTGTTTGACTGAGCAATACCCACTAGTAGGTAGCAGGCCATCCTGCAAGCAGTGTGTCTTGCTTTAAGGTGTTTTCAAGTTCCATTAACACGTTGACCTCCTTGCCTTTTATGCTTAAGCTCTCTGTGAAAGTCTTTGAAACTGACTGTGATAGTTAATGGAAGCTGGCAGCTTTCTTTCAGCATCAGAATTTTGAAATGCGTCTCCAATGAACATTGCTAGCAAACACGAGTGATGATTAGGTGCCTGATGTGACAGGATTTTGATGTCTTAATTTAGTTCCCAGTGGGAGGGGACGTGTCACATCAACTACTTAGCGCTGCTAAGAGAAAAGCAAGCCATAGACAGAGGCTGTAGGAGAGACGGAGCCTGGAGAAGGAGAAGAGCCCCCGGAAGCAGGGAAAGGGCCCTGCATAGTGTGCAGGACATTAACCCAGGGAGTTAAAGCAGAAGGCAGATACTCAAGGAACACAAACACAAGCTCTCATTTATTGGTTTAGAGAAGTAATATTCAGAAAGGGCTATCTGAAACTTAGATCAATTACTCAATTTAAAATAGAGTGTAGATATGAAATTTTAGATCTACCCAGAGTACCTATCGTATTTTATGGATCTGGAGAGCCGTGTTTGTGTTGCCTATTGTGCCTGTGGATACATTGTGCAGCCAGTTTACTTACAGGAACTGCCAGGAAACAGATTCAGGCTTCACCATATCATAGCTGCTTAAGAACCATGCCTGTGGCATTGATCAATGATTAGAAATGTTCCAAATGCTGGGAGCCGGCAGCTCATGCCTATAATTCTAGCTACTCAGGAGGCTGAGGTCTGAGGACTGTGATTCAAAGTCAGGCTAGGCAGGGCTGTCTGTAAGTCCTCTATCTCCAATTAACTATCAAAAAGTTAGAAGTGGCGCTGTGGCTTAAGTGGTAGTGTGCTTGCCTTGAGCAAATAAAACCTCAGGGACAGGGCCCAGGCCCTAAATTCAAGTCCTAGGATTGGTACCAGGAGGAAAAAAAAGAAAAATATTCCATGTATAAAGCCGTCTTACCCCTTTATGGTACTTGTTGTTCCACACAGATGATTATTTAGAACTAGAGGCATGGTTTAAGTGGTAGAGTTCCAGTTGTGAGCAAGAGCATGAGATCCTGAGTGCAAGATGGAGTATTGCCACACATACAGAGAGAGAGAGAGAGAGAGAGAGAGAGAGAGAGAGAGAGAGAGAGAGAGAGAGAGAGAGAGAGAGAGAGAGAGAGAGAGAGAGAGAGAGGGGGGGGGGAGGGAGAGGGAGAGAAAGAAAAGAGAAAAGTTAATTCTTCATTTATAGTTGGAAGCAGGCTATTGTATCCCTCACAACATTTTTGGACCACCTTCTTTCTGCAGATGATGAGTCCTCTTATTGGTCATTGGGTCATTCCTTCATTTATCATTCTGGTCACTCATTGGTCATCTGGTCAGCCATTCATTGATCATCCTGGTCACTCATCAATCATCCTGGTCCATCTTTCCCAAACATATAACCAATTCTGCTCATATCATCTTTAAAAATAAGCTGAATACACATGGGACGTTGAAAGTAGTTACAACTGTGATTTAACAATCGTTTCCATAACATGGAGTTCATTTCACTTAGCATCATCTTATGTGTTCATAAGGGTATAGCTATTGGGCCCTTGTGATCCTCTGCTGTGACTTGCCTAAACCTGTACTAATTATTCCCAATAAGGGAGAACATAGAGTCCATGTTTCTTTGGGTCTGGCTCACTTCACTTAGTATATTTTTTTTCCAAGTCCTTCCATTTCCTTACAAATAGGGCTATGTCATTCTTTCTGATAGAGGCATAAAATTCCATTGTGTATATGTATCTGTAGCTTCTATTATTGATGATGTTCTTGTATCACCTTCCAGTGGTTGTACCTACACTATCTCTGTAATCTTATCTGAGTATATTGGAAACCGTGTATACTGGTATTAGAACTAGGAAATTGAAAGGGAATACCAAAATTGAGAGACACAGGGTAAAAAAAGACAAACAACTACAAAAGCAATACTTGCAAAACTGTTAGGTGTAAGTGAACTGAACACCTCATGTGGGGAAGGGGAAAGGGGGAGGAGGGAGGGGGGAATGAGGGATGAGGTAACAAACAGTACAAGAAATGTATCCAATGCCTAACGTATGAAACTGTAACCTCTCTGTACATCAGTTTGATAATAAAAATTTGAAAACAAAAAACAAAAAAACAAAAAACACAAAATAAGGGTAAATTCATAATGCATCTATATGATGCAATATTATGTAATTGTAATAAACTATGTTTATAAGGAGAAAAAAATAAGCTGAATAACTCTTGGTGTTTCTTTGTTCCTAATCCTAAACACTATAATCCTACAAATGCTTGTTGGAATAAAAAAAATCTATTGAAGACAGATTGTAATACTGACTTCTGTTAGCCACTTAAAAATACTCCTAGTTAAGTTAGAGTAAGTTTGTATCCTCTTTGACTTGTGTTTTGGCAGTTAGTTTTTTGGGATATAAATCAAAGCTCTTACATTTCCCCTCATTAACTTTCATCACCTCACCAGAATGTTTAAATCATGGCCTAGAACTGGAAAAATAATTCCAGATTTTTATTCCATGATTGTTGGGCTCTTTGGCTTTTTGCCAACCACGAGTTTGATGGTCTAGCCTTCCATAGCATCGTTTGAGGTAGGGATAATGATCTCACAGCAGCCATGCCATTAGTCCTGTGGATCGATAGCAGAGAGCTCTTTTTAGCTGAGCAGGGGTCTACATTTTCAGTAGTTTTCTATATGTACCATTATTCATTGCTATCATCTGAATGCTAGGTAGCATTCAAAATGCAATTTAGTAAATATGTATAAAGCACAAATTATGTGTCATAGGCATTGTGTTAAAAATCTTCATATACATTTGAGTTTACTCTTTATTGTATCTCTGAGAATTAAAAATGTCACTTAGATTATTGGTGTAACAAAAGTCCTAACACAATGCCTGACTCATGGTTTATTAGATTTGTATATAAAGTGGGAAAAAGATTAAATTTTAACATTAGTGATGAACTGAGTAGTTAATACGCTATACAACTTGAGATTAAAGTGAGTCTGCTTAACAACATCCAAATAGACGAACCTATATTTCAGGCTTAATTGGAAAGAAAAGAGACAAATGAAAGATTACATGAAGTGGTGAAAATAAATCTAAAAAGATACCCTTAGTAAGGTAAGACAGGCAGGGATTTTGTGGTTTTTCTTTTTTGTAATCATCTCTGATAGATTGTTACTAATGACCTGTAATTAATTTCCCAACTGAGGCCTTCTTTAAAAAAAACTGAGGACAGAAATGCATTATCTACATAAATAGGGGATTTCCTTTAACCTCCTCAATTCTATTCAGCTCCTTTCTGGTGGAGTCAGAATTTGACGTCAGCTCTTTTCTCTCATGAACAATGAAGTCCTTGATTCTCCATCCACTCCAAGATGCTAATACGATAGGCTTTTTAACATGCCTTGTTGAATTCCCAGGGCACTAATTTGTCCTTCACTTTTTCTGAGTTAACATGGGGGTCATATAAACATTTCCAGGATCAACTCAAGTCTGCAAGTTCACCATTGTTTCTCTTTATGAAGCATCCCATCGGAGTTCATCGACTACTGTTTGTTTAGCTCTTCCACTATTGTTGTCCATTTGGGCATTTTCCAATTACTAATTATTATAAATGGGCTTTGAAAATGGGTCAGTGCTAGACAGCTGTGCGACTTGCTCATCACTCTTTTGTTATCTCAGTCCCAGGATACAGGCATTTTTCTGTCTTCCTGGCCTCCTTCCTAATGGCCTTCTTGTAAAAGCACACTGGGCAATCTGAAAGCATAGTCCTTATGAAATCATCCAACACTGTATTCTTTATTTCTTTTTCCTTTTCAAGGGTAATGGAGCCATCAAGAAACTCTGGGTCTGCATTAGGAAATTCTTTTTTCCTGGCGGAGTTGTTAATCAAGTACCACATTGTTTTCTTTCTATTTTGACTTTGGTTCACTTTCAAGTAAATGCATTTATTTAATTCACCCATTCATCTATTTTTATTTTGGGAAACAAGAAGTTAGGAAAAACAGATTTTAGAGCTGGTATATAAAAAGCTGCATTGCTAGGCACTGGTGGGTCACACTTGGAATCTTCTAGCTACTCAAGGGGCTGAGATCTGAGGATCAGAGTTGAAAGCTAGCTCCAAAGTCCATGAAACCCTTATCTTTAAACATCCAGCATAAAGCCAGAAGAATATATGTGGCTCAAGTCATAGAATACCAGCCTTAAACAAAAAAACACCTAGGCCCAGAGTTCAAGCCCCAGGTCAGCGCATATACTCATAATATGATGCATAGTAAATACAACGTTTGCCTCCAATGTGTCATTTTATAGATGATGTAGCTATTGTATGAATGTTGGAAAATATAAAAAAGTGGAAATAGGAAAAAAAAGAGTTAAAATTCCACCTTCCCATAGTGGTGGCTAGTAACATATTGGCATATTCCCTAGTTTTCTCTGTGGAATTATTTTTTTCATGTGGCTATTTTGAAACTCTTTGCCATTTTAATCACTTGAAAATATTTTTAGGCTGTGTGAAAAGCAGAAAGAGGGCTCAGGGAGTCAGGAATCCTCAAGTGGAGTCATTTCTTAGGACCCCCTGTCTCATCTCCTACAGAGACAACCCTGTAAACCTGTGGCTCCTATTGTTACCCAGAATTTCAGCACAGCTCATCAACACCAGTTCTTGCATCCTGCCTGGGGAAGAATTCAAGCAAGATTTAAATGCAGTGAAAGTGACAGGAAAGTTTATTAGGAAAGAAACAAGGCAGAGAAAGAGCTTCTGTGGCATGCCCATGTCACAGGAAGATGATATCTTAGTTCATCGTCTGCCTTCTTCAGGGGACAGATTTGGGCATTAGCTCAAGAAAGAATCAGGGACAGAGACCAATGTATGCATGGTTTTCAGTGTACAGGGCCTATCTCAGTTCTGGCTTTCCTAGATTCTGGAAAAATTATTATCACTGTTATTACTTGAGAGGAGTAATCTGGTCCTCATGAGATGAATTTCCCCCCCGCCTCCCCCCACTCCTCCAATCCAGAATGCAGTCATTATGGCTAATTATCCGCTGTTGGGGTGATTGGTCCTTCAAGGCTTGGCTGTTCCTTAGTGTCAGTTTTCAGCCTTGCCTGTTCCTTGGGGTCAGTTTTCAGCCTTGCCATAAGGATGGCATCCTTTTCTTTCCCTTCCTTCCTTCCTTTCTTTCTTT
Source organism: Perognathus longimembris pacificus (assembly GCF_023159225.1). NCBI lineage: Eukaryota > Metazoa > Chordata > Mammalia > Rodentia > Heteromyidae > Perognathus > Perognathus longimembris. Next base: position 52,040,974 of record NC_063173.1, on the reverse strand, counting down.
CTTTCTTTCTTTCTTTCTTTCTTTCTTTCTTTCTTTCTTTCCTTTCTTTCTTTCTTTCTTTCTCTTTCTTTCTTTCCTTCCTTCCTTCCTTCCTTCCTTCCTTCCTTCCTTCCTTCCTTCCTTTCCTTCTTTCTTTCTTTCTTTCTTTCTTTCTTTGCCAGTCCTGGGCCTTGGACTCAGGGCCTGAGCACTGTCCCTGGCTTCTCTTTGCTCAAGGCTACCACTCTGCCACTTGAGCCACAGCGCCACTTCTGGCCATTTTCTATATATGTGGTGCTGGGGAATCGAACCCAGGGCTTCACGTATACGAGGCAAACACTCTTGCCACTAGGCCATATCCCCAGCCAAGGATGTCATCCTTTGTCCTGTTTTTCCTGGATCCTAGGTGATGGCCAGAGAGAATGGCTAAGAATGGTTTAGGGCAATGACAGACATAAAATGCCATCATTGAAGCCAGGCCTTTTCTCTTGTGCTTAGTGAATTTGTGGCGGCACAAACAGTTCTAAGTACCTATTACAAAGCTCCACTGGCAGTGGGTTGCCACTATGGTGAGAAATATTAGCCTCTGATGTTTGAATACTTCTTGAAATTGCCTCTCTCTCTCTCTCTCTCTCTCACACACACACACTCACACACTCACACATACACACAAAGGCTACAATTAACTAAAGGGAGCCTGCATTTCCTTGCTTGGCAACAGTATAAAGCTTGTGTGAGCTTTACAATGCTTATAGAGCTCTAGCCTGTCTCATGGTGCTACCTGGTAGATCTTTTTATTATGATAAAATGTATGTAATCAACATTGTCATTTTATAAACTCTGTGTGTGTGTGTGTGTGAGAGAGAGAGCGAGAGAAAGAGAGAGAGAGAGAGAGCATGTGTGCACGCGTGTACGCTCTGGGGTTTGAACTCAGGGCCTGGCATTGTCCTTCAGCTTTTTTTTTTTTGCTCAAGGTTAACACTCTACCATTTAAGCCACAGCTCCATTTTGGGCTTTTTGGTGGTTAACTGCAGATAAGAGTCTCATGGATCTTCCTGCCTAGACTGGTTTCTTTTCTTAATTTAAATTTTATTGTAAAGGTGATGTACAGAGGGGCTACCATTACATAAGTAAGGAAACGAGTACATTTTGAACAGTGTTACCTCCCCCCTCCAAGGTTGCTTTTGAACCCTGATCCTCAGATCTCAGCCTCTTGAGTAGCTAGGATTACAGGAATGAGTCACTAGTGCCTGGGCTTTTTAGCCATTTTTAAATGTATATTTTACTATAACTAAATATTTATGTGGCTGTGCATTTACCTGGTAGATTTTTGTTTTTACTTCCAAGGATCTGTGGATCTAAATAACTGGATCATTCTAGTTATGTAGTAACTGCTAAATCCTTTTCCTTTCTCTATTTCTACCCGTCTGCCCTATCCGCCTCCACAAAGTCTGAAATGCTGCAGCGATTTTAATTACAGCATGAGAGGGAAGGGATGGGATATTCTGAGTAAACCAGGGCATAGAATTTTACCTCTCTCCGCCTCAGTTTCTTCATCTGTAAAGTGAGAATCAGAGCAGCACCTGACTTAAAGAGTTGTGGCAAAGGACTTCACCTTCTTGGAACTCCCTTCTTGAAAAAGTTTAATAGGAAGACTCTTAACAGTAGTTCTAGCCATATCACATACTCAATACATGTTAGTGACAACTTGTATTTTATGACCATCATGTCCCTGGGAAGAGCCTGCTGGCTTGGTGCAGAAGAATAGGAGGCTGGCTGTGGTTGCAGATGGCTGCCTGCTGTTGGTTCTAGGAGAGATAGAGCAATAATGTGAGGAGGAGGAAGAGGTGGAGGAGGAGGAGGAGGAAGGCCCCAGGAGCCCACAGAGCTTGTTATTCCAGAAAAAGCTTCAAAATCAGGCTGTTTGTAGTGGCCTGGGTATTTTTGAGTCTCCAGCTTCTATTTAGAGTACGCAGTTGACATGGGAATGTTTTCCTTTATTTTGAGCCTTAAGTAGTTGTTGGATAACAGCTGTTTTAAAAGATAATCTTTGAGACACTGAGATGCTGCTTGGGAACACAAATTTGAATTGGAAAAAGTCTTCTCTCTGTTTTGTTTGCCTATTTTACCTTTCTTTTTTTTCTTCTTCTTCTTGTTATTACTGTTATTATTATTATTTCATGCCTTTGTTCATGATGTGCCTTCCCCCAGAACTGGTTCCATCTCAACTTGTGGCCTTCAGCTCCTGTCAAAATCATTCTACATTATTACTATTATTAATTTAGTTTGGCAGCATTATGGGCCTCAAATTCACGAGAAGTAGGTATTCTACCACTTAAATCATGGCCCCCAGCCCTTTCTGTGTTGATTTAAAAAATATTGTGTCCCATTCCTCCCCTCCCCTCCCCTCCCCTCCTCTCCTTTCCTTTCCTCTTCCCTTAATCTTCCTTTTCTTTTGTGCTGGTACTAGGCTCCAGAGCTCAAGTCCTAATTGGGGGCGATGACAATAACAAACAATAGGAATGTATGCGTCTTCTCACAGTGTTAATATTAGAAGGTTAGAAGTCCACATGAAAGAATGATCTCTGCCCAGTGCTGTTGGTGCATGCTGCAATCCTAGCTACTCAGGAGGCTGAGATCTCAGGATGTGGATTCAAAGCCAGACCCCTGGGGAAATAAATTCAGGAGACTCCCATTTCCAAATATCCAGCAAAAAGCACAAAGTGGAGGTGTGCCTTGAGTGAAAAAGCCAAGGAATGTGTTCAAGGCCTTACCATGAGTACGGATTTGAACACCGATCTGACCTTGGTCCAGGTGACCGACAAACCCTCCATAAGGTCAGCCCTGTAAAATTGCCAGAAATTCATCCTGACAGAGAATCTAATCAATTCCCACATGGGCTTGAGTCAGTCAGACTAGGATTTCTGTCTCTTCAGACAGTTCCTTCCTACCTTTCCCCTAGTTCTTTCTCATAACTTTCTGGCCAAAACCTCCGTGGAGCCAGCTTGAAGGCTTTACTCAGACCTGTCTCTCGGGATCTGTCCCAGGTCATAGACTGAATTCTTCCTCTGTCTTCACCCTCCCCTCTCTCTTCACATCAATAGTCTTTGTGCATTAGACTGACCTTCAACTGACTTAAGACAAGGCCAAGTAGGTAAATCAATACTGAGTGAGACGTGATTTATCGTCGCAATTTTTGAAGGGGCTTTTAGCTTTTAGAAACAAGTTCCTAACCCATGGATTATCTGTCTGGGAGAAGCTGAGGTCAGGCCATGCTGGGGAGGGCAATTTTTGTAAGGGTTGCTCTTTCCTGTTTGGAAAGATATGTATGTGGAAGATTGGCATTGTGTTTTCTTGCTGCAGTAAGGTTAATGGTCTCTTTTGGAGAGTAACAGTGTTGATGTCACTTCAGAGTCTTATCCTTAGGAAGAGTGGTGCTTGAGTTCCATTCAAAATTTGTCTTCTGTCAGACATGAGAGTACATATCTGTAGTTCCAGCTACTTGGCAGGTGAAGAAAAGAGGATTGTGGTTTGAGGCCAATCTGGATAAAATGAGGTCCATCTCAAAAATAAGACAAGTTAGGTGGTATGTGCCTATAATTTCAGCTACTCAGCAGGCATAGGTATGAGGATTGACTCTGAGGCTAACCCTGGCAGGAGCACAAGATTCTACCTGAAAAACCATAAAACTAAAAGCAAGAATGAATGAAGACATGGCTTAAGTCATGTAACTTTTGCAAAGCAAGCATAAGGCCCTGAGTTCAAGTCCCAGTACTGCCAACCCTTTTTCTTTTTGTCTCTTCTTTCTAGAATTCCTATGCTCTGTGCCAACTTCTTAAATCTCATATGTAGCGCATCTTAGATAAGCATTTCAGAATGAATTTCTCTCTAATTGGCATCTATTATTACAATAATGAGTTTTTTTAAAGGCCTGAGTTAGTTATTAGCTCTTTCCAGTGATAAACTGGAGACACAAGGCAAGTTCAAATTATCTTAACTGCAAATGTTTTGATACCCAAGTGAATCTTTGAAATTAGAGGCACTTGGCTTGAAGTTGACTTTTTTTTTTTTGCCAGTCCTGGGCCTTGGACTCACAGCTTGAGCACTGTCCCTGGCTTCTTTTTGCTCAAGGCTAGCACTCTGCCACTTGAGCCACAGCGCCACTTCTGGCCTTTTTGTGTATATGTGGTGCTGAGGAATTGAACCCAGGGCTTCATGTACACGAGGCAAGCCCTCTTGCCACTAGGCCATATTCCCAGCCTTGCATTGTTTTTTGATTCATATTAATTTTAGTGCCTTAAGAAGGTGAATTAACTAGCACTCTAAGTCACAATGTAGATACAGTACCATGTTCTAGAGTTGTAAGGATTAAGCCATTCACTGATTGTAAGGGCCTTAACTGAAATTTGACAACAATATGTGCTAAAAATGGTGCTTTTCATCATTATGCTTATAATAAACACATCCTTGTGCTCAACAAGACCCTGTACACAGTTTTGTACCTAGCCAATGTGTAAATTCTACTCATGTGTATATAAAGCTTCCAGGCCAATCAGATCACCAAGTTCCTAGGTAACTGTGTACAGAAGAGGAGAGTTGCATCAAACTCCATGTTCATGAACCGGTCTTCATTTTCCAGCATCCTGTGAACTGTGGTAAGGGATGGGCTTCTTATTGGACCGAATACTCACAGCAGGACCTCTCCAAGACTACCCAAACTTATTGAAAATCCCTTAGGCTTTTGGAATTGCTAAATTGCAATGTGGAATTTAGGGAGTTTTCTTGCCTCTCTAATCACAGGTTCTCTGTTTCTTTTCTGTCCTATTTGTTTGGGCTGAATTAGAGATGAGTGGCAGTGAGAAATTTTATTTCATGGGGCATGATGCATATTTTATGAAAAGAGTTGGCAAGAATGAGGAACTTTGGAGGTTTTTATTCTCCAAAAAGGGATAGAAAATTTTATCTTCTGGCTTGGCTAGGTCATGTTGGAAGTCTGTGGGCTTGAGATCTGGCTATGGCATTTACTTGTTACCCAATCTGTAATTTGGGAAGATCTATTTATTTGTTTATTTTTGGCCAGTCCTGGGCCTTGGACTCAGGGCCTGAGCACTGTCCCTGGCTTCCTTTTGCTCAAGGCTAGCACTCTGCCACTTGAGCCACAGCACCACTTCTGGCCGTTTTCTGTATATGTGGTGCTGGGGAATCGAACCCAGGGCCTCATGTATATGAGGCAAGCTCTCTTGCCACTAGGCCATATCCCCAGCCCAATTTGGGAAGATTTATTAAGTCTCCTGTAGATGCAGTTTTATAATTTATTCATATTCACTTAGTACATTTATTAAGGTTTTATTGTTCACCAGATTCAGCTCAACACTAGGCTCCAGAGAAATGATAATGAAGGTTCCCTTTCCTTCCTTTCCTCCCTCCCTCCCTCCCTCCCTCCCTCCCTTCCTCACTCCCTCCCTCCCTCCCTCCCTCCCTTCTCTCTCTTTCCTTTCCCTTTTTTGAATATTTTTATTATCTTTAAGCATTTATACAAAGGAGTTGCCATTCATCAAAGCAGCTTATGAATGAAGTGCATCTTGATCAATGTTACCCCTTTCAACCTTCTCACCACCCCTCCCAATCTGCCCCTTCCCTTATTGTAATTTTAGGTTATGCATTTTTTTTTGCCATTTTCCCTTTTCTTCACAGGATCTAACTATATAGTCCAGGGTAGTCTTTTTTTCCTGAATAATTACTTATTTATTGCCAAAGTGATGTACAGAGGGGTTACAGTTTCATATGTAAGGCAGTGGGTATATTTCTTGTACAATTTGTTACCTCCTTCTTCATTCCCTCCTCCCCCCTCCTCCTTTCCCTCTGACCCCATGAGTTGTGTTCAGTTGGTTTACACCAAATGGTTTTGTAAGTATTGCTTTTGGAGTCATTTGTTTTTTTTTAATCCTTTGTCTCTTGATTTCGATATTCCCTTTCCCTTCCCTAGTTCTAATACCAGTATATATAGTATCTAGGGTACTCAGATGAAATACAGTAATAGCACGGGGACAACTACAGGAAGGGGATGCTAGAGGATTATCAACAAAAAAAAGCTACGGTTTCACATGGCATGTTGAAAATAATTACAACAGTGATATAACACTCATTTCCATAAAATGGAGTTCATTTTACTTAACATCATCTTATGTGTTCATAAGGGCATAGCTATTGGGCTCTTGTGATCCTCTGCTGTGACTAGCTTAAACCTGTACTAATTATTCCCTATGAGGGAGACCATAGAGTCCATGTTTCTTTGGGTCTGGCTCACTTCACTTAGTATAATTCCTTCCATTTTCTTACGAATAGGGCAATGTCATTCTTTCTGATAGAGGCATAAAATTCCATTGCGTGTAAGTACCACATTTTCCTGATCCATTCATCTACTGAGGTGCATCTGGGTTGGTTCCATATTTTAGCAATGACAAATTGTGCTGCGATGAACATTGGTGGTGGCTTTAAAAGCTGGTGGCTTTAGTGTGTTCTTGTTTGTACTCTTTTGGGTAGATGCCCAAGAGTGGGGCTGCTCTATGTTTTGCCTTCTGAGGAATCTTCATACCGCTTTGTCCAGGGTAGTCTTGAACTACTCTCTCCTGCCACCATTTCCAAAGTGTTAGGATTAGAGGCATGTATTAAAGCTTAGGGTTTTCTTTTTGTTTAGGGTGATTTTAGGGCTTGAACTAAGGGCCTGAGCACTCTCCCTGAGCTTTTTGATCAAGGCTAGTGCTCTACCACTTTGAGCCACAGCTCCTCTTCTTGTTTTCTGGTGGTTAATTGGAGGCAGATTCTCACAGACCTTTCATGCCCTGGCTGGCTTTGAAGTGTGGTGATGTTCAGATCTCATCTTCTTGAGTAGTTAGGATTATAAGCATGAGCCACTACTGCCTGACTTTCAAGTTTTTAATACAAACTAGAATGTATAGGAAGTTATAGAAATTTTCTCTGAGGAAGAGATTATCTGACTTTATCAGATGAAAACCTTTTTTAAAAAAGGGCTGGGAGGGGGCAACTGAGAGAGAGAGCAAGGGAAGGAGTGACAAGATCCAAAAACAAATGTACTCTTTCAATACTTGTACAGAGAGGTTACAATTCAACATGGTAGTTTATGAATACAACGTATCTTGATTAATGTCACCCCTTTAGGAATTCTTCTCCATCTCTCTGAACTCCATCTAAGCCATTTTGGAGCCAGTTTCCCCCTTATGGCTATACAGAATCTGAATTTGTGGGAGTCATATCCTATTTCAAACATCTTTGCATCTTTCCCTTCTCCCCAGTTCTCACTGTCCCTGGTAAGTGGATTGACACAGAACACATGCTTTTGGTGTTGATTTGACTAAGATCTGTTGGTTAATTTTTTAAGAACTTGAGGGCTGTAATGAACGGAACAGCTATAATGTCAAGTTAAACCAACAAGGAATTCAGACACAGAAGGAAGCCGTACAGGACTCTGATGAAATATTAATAGAGGCACAGTCAGTGGCAATAGAATCTCTTCTTCCAGCAGCAGATGTGACCTTTAAGAATTAAGAGTCACCTTGGGGACCATTCCTATAAGGCCCTGCCCCCTGCTTCTCAGCAACAGAAGCCACTCACCAGCCCTGGTCATGCTGAGATGTGTGGAAGAACAAAATGAATAGGCCAAAAGGATGTTAAAAATGTCACATAATGCCCTTGAAGTGTTCTCTTGGGAGTTTTCTCACTTCCTTATTAAGCTTTACTTCCCAACTGTTTCAGGACACTGAGAAAGGCTTGGACATCATGAAATCTCATTAATATGAGCTTCACATTTAGCTGACATTTGGGGCCAGCAAATAGATTTATGTGAGTGCTAAGTACATCAACTCACTTCAGAAAGTCATCACATCTTAAGGATGATATTCTAATGGAAAAATTGTCTAAAGCACAAATACCTTTATCATTTATTGAAGAAGAAATTTGTGATACTCTACAATGATCAAATTCTGTGCTTCATTCTAAAAGTAGCCTATTGCTTAAAAAACAGTAGGTTGTTGAATAGTAATAAGTGCCTCAAATGGCCAATATTAATATTACATGAGGGATAGACATAGAGGAAGAAGAAAAAAGCTATTTCTAAAAATAAACATTTAAAACGTATGTTTTGTTTGTTTCTGTATCAGTTATCTATGGCTGTCTACTAAATAATCCTACCAGTTAGTGGCTTAAAATAAGGATCACTTATTATCTTTCTGTAGGTCAAGAATTCAGCTGAGAATGGAGCTGAGGATGTGGCTCAGTGGTAGAACACCTGTCTGGCATGTTTGAGGTCCTGGGTTCACTCAGCCAGCAAATGAAACAACCTAAGAATTCTGATGTGCTTGTGTAGAGGGCTTCTGGCTTAGGTTTCTCATAGGCTATTATCTGGATTGCAATTCTGTCCAAAGAATATCTGCTGTGGGACAATTCTAAGTGTGGGGCTCACTCACATGGCTCTCGATAGGATTCTGTGAAGGCCATTAATTGTAGAGTTCTTGTCATATGGACATATGGTAACTTGTACTGGGAAATTTCCAACATGGCAACCGTCTTCCTTCAGGATGATGGAAGGTGGAGGGATATCTATCTATCTATCTATCTATCTATCTATCTATCTATCTATCTATCTATCTATCTATTTATCTATCTATCTATCTATCTAGATATAGATATATATATATATAGATATATATATAGATAGATAGATATAGATATAGATAGATAGATAGATAGAAAGATTAAAAAAGGCACAAAGAGAGAGAAATTCTATTCACACTCAAGGAGTTAAGCGATCGAGGAAAGGGAATTGCACAGGGCATGTACACCAGGAAAGACTCACTGGGGACCATCTTAGACTTTCCCCATAATCCTTATAGAAAGGGATTATGAAATTACTGCAGAGGTTGTACTTTCCACAGTGTTATTTAAGGAGGCAGGAGCCAGACAAATTCTCAGTAAGACCCCAAAAGAAGTCTGGAGTGGTGTTATCATCCAGGCCCTTAGATAAAATGTTCATAGTTCCTTTAGCAGAATCCTTTCTGATCATTGTCATGGTGGAGACAGAAGTCGGATGCAATGGAAGCTCAGGAAGGGCTCATTTTACTTCCAATAGAGAGATTAGAAAAGACTCCCCAGAGAAGACAACATATGAAGTAGGATTTGAAAGAGAGGATGAGAGAGACAGAGAGACAGAGAGAGAGAGAGAGAGAGAAAGCAGCATTGGGATGGGAGGATAGGACACTTGAAGAGGAGGAACAGCTGAACAAGGGCCTAGAGGGAGATGAGTGAATATCCTGAGGGAACTCGGCTGAAGGTCAATGCTGAAATTCAAGGAGATATTATAAAAATGAGTTGGAATAGGGGCTTCTGCTGTATCTTCTCTGCTATTCCTCTGTTTCTTCTCCTAGCAGAAGGTGTCAATTTGGAAATACAATCTGGTTAGTCCGTACACTTTAATTTCTTCTTACTTGTTTCAGGAACAATGAGTTTAGAGCTAAACCATAGCTTCTAGGCCAAAGAGGAATTATAACAATTCGAGAATTTACATAACTTGGAGTAGGTTAAGTCTGAAGTCTACCTCACTGACCTGCATCTGGGTACCTGGGCCAGGCTGAAGTTTTTTTTTTTTTTTTTGTGGCTGTGATGACTAGCTACATTGCACTGAATTTAATATGCTACTGATCCAACATCACTGTTTTTTTTTTATACCATGGTGACACCAATGAAGAGACATTATATTCATAATTTGCTTTGGGAAATGGCACCTCCTTTGTGCAACTACTTAATGATCATGAAAAATTAAAAAAATTGTAAGGTAATATTGGCATAATGCTTCATCATGTTAATTATAAAATGCATTCAAGTCTAAGAAATGTTAAAATGTGAAATTGTGTACTTAGATGAAATAGACTTCCAGGTATTTTACTTTCTAACTGGCTATCAGCTCTGACAGCAGAAGAGCTTGCCTAGAACTAGGTTTTAAGCTTGGCTTTATTGACTATGTAATTCTCAGACTTTTTTTTTTGGTGTGGTGTTGGGGATTGACTTCAGGACTCAGGCTAAAAATGCTCCACGAGTAAGCCAAACTCAGAGATTCAAGCTGTGCATGTTTTCTATCATATGTGGAAACTAGATCTAAAATGCACAAGGACATGACAAAGTCATGGGACTTTAGGCATCCACATACAGTGAGACCAAAGGGGGGTGTATTCCTAGGAGAGGAGCACAAAGGCCTCTGATTATATACAATAATATTTATTGATATAAATACTTGGAAATGGAAAAGAGATTTTGTTCTTTTGTTTATTTTCCTTTCGTCTTGTTTGTTCATCTATCTGTTTTGGGGAGAGTAAGGGAGGCACAGAAATGGAGGGACAAAGGGTGAACAAATTCAGCAGTGGCACTCACTGTACACTAGGCTGAAAATGAATTATACAACTGTGGGTGGGGATGGGGCGGGGAATGGAAGAGAGTGAAGGAAGGGGTGACCTTGTCCAAAAAGAAATGTACTTGTTACCTGACTTATGTAACTGTAATCTCTTCATTCATCACCTTTATAATAGCAATGAAACATTTAAAAAAAGGAAAATGCTTTGTAACTGAGCTGCATCTGTAACCACAGACAATTCAACAGCTCTGTTTATTCCACCTAAATCAGAATGCATGGTTGAGAATGGAAGTCTTGATCGTATCTTTGCTGCTGGCTCCAGTGATCATCTGAGAATTAAGGAAAAAGGGAAGTACACGAGAGGGAGAGGGAAAGAGAGAGAGAAGGAGGGAGGGAGGGAGGAAGAGAGAGAGAGAGGCTACACTCTCACTTCCTGCTAAGACTACCTGTTAAGCTACCTGTCACAACCAACATGAATTATTTCTCTATAGAATTTTTTAAAAGCATCAAAAACAGTCCGTATTAAAAAATACAAAAAAGTTCTCAACATGTTCTTTAGAACTACAAGCTTGATAAGCAAATCATCCATCTTCTAAGATTTCAGGAAAAAAAATTACTCAAATATTTTGTCATGATATGACAAGGCTCACCAACTGTTTAGCTTTTAGAATACATATTTCCTGCCTGCTACTGACCTTAAGCCAAAGCCCCAAGTTTAGGTTTGTTATCCAAACTAGAAATTCTGTGCAGTTATTTAGGACCAGTTCTAATTAGAAAGACTCAAATAACAGTTATTAGTTCAAAATAAGTTAAGAATTTATTTTTTTAGCTATATGAGAGTTGGATGAAAAACAAGGTCTGTGATAGCCATTTCATGAAATCAGGGATTTGTTCTTTTTGTCTTGCCACTCTGCCAGCCCCAGCATGTGGCTCCCGCCTTGTGGTCTATGTTGGCATCCATAGTTCCTTCTATTTTCACTTCAATATGGCCAGTAGAAATGGGAGAAAGGCAAAGGGTATGTTCCTCATTCCTCTTTCCCTGGACGTAATTTTTACATATGACAAACCATAACCTTGACCTGTGACTGTAGAGTAGGCTGGGGAATGGAATCATTAATTTAGGCATCAAGTATCCAATTCAAACTTAAAAGCTTTGTCAGTAAGTGTATTAGTTGCTTGTTGCAATGCTATAACAAAATACCCAAGGCTGGGTAAATTATAAAGGAGGCTGGTTCATCTCCCTGTTTTCTGAGTGGAAAGTCTAAAAAGCATGGGCTGATTCTGGTGGGGTGTCTTGGCTGTGTCACATGTTGAGAGGCATCATGGCAGGAACACTTGAGAGAATACATGGTGGACAAAAAAAAAACAGAGGGTGGGAGGGGCTAGTCTTGCCCATTTGTGCGAGATCACTTGGTTAATTGCATTCATCCATAAGGCAGCCTTTGCAGGGACCTAATTAATTTTCATTAAGCTCCCCTCTCCCCCTTTGCCCCCCACCACATCAATGTTGGGATCCACCCTCTGAACTCTTGAAGGATATAGTGACATCATACCAAAACCAGGATGTAAGGGAAGAAGGGGAACGTGGATATGACGAGTGATTATCAAACCCTGCAGCTAAGTGCAACACCTCTCCACTTGGGTTATTTCAGCTACTCAGTCCTGTTCACAACCCATCCAACAGATACAGACAGACAGACAGGCAGGCAGGCACATAATAAGCACTTAAAATCTGTAAAATGGAACATGTAGAAGAGATGTTCCCCGTGAAACAATGGAGATCTTGAAAAGGCAAACATTATTTTTCAAAGTAGCAAAGGAAGATCTTAAGACAGGAAAAATATTTTTCTTTATATATTTAAGTATATATACATAATTTATTATCTTTAACTAGATGTACAAAGAAGTTGCCATTCATTAAGGCAGTTTATGAGCATAATGCCTCTTGAGCAGGGTCACGCCTTTTATCAATGTCCCCCTTCCATCTCAACATCACTCCTTCCCTCCATTTTAATTTTGTAGGATATGCACTGAATTTTATGACTGCATTTCCCCCTTCCTTCCTCTTTTTATTCATCTACCTCCCTTTTGGTCCCACCCCTTGTTTCTTTTTGTTAATTTTTATTGATTGATTGATTGATTGATTGTCAGTCCTGAGGCTTGGACTCAGGGCCTGAGCACTGCCTCTGGCTTCTTTTTGCTCAAGGCTAGCACTCTGCCACTTGAGCCACAGCGCCACTTCTGGCTGTTTTCTGTATATGTGGTGCTGAGGAAATGAACCCAGGGCTTCATGTATATGAGGCAAGCACTATTGCCACTAGGCCATATTCCCAGCCCCGTAGTGTTACTTTTATCATTAAATAATGAATATTTTTGCTATGGTTTGGTTCTTAAATGTCCCCCAAAGGCCTGTGTGTAAAAGACTTTATCCTCATATGGAGCTGTGATGGAAGCTTTAGGAGGCGGGCGTAATAGGAAGAAGTTGGATCATTGGAAATGTATTCTTGGAGGGGATACTGGGGCCCTGACTTCTCCTTTTTGCTTCTTGTCCACCATAAAGTAAACAGGCCTCCCCTCTCATGGGCTCCCCACCAAGATGCCATAAAGCCAGAGAAATGGGGCTGAAGGATTGTGACTGAAACCTCCAAACCTGTGAGCCCAAACAAGTCTATTTTCATTTGAGGTTGCCAGAAAGATGATAAACTCTTACTTTGTAATAGGATTTTTAAATCTTAAAGTCTTTGTCTATAATGTTATATTGGCTTCTTTCTTTCTCCCTCCCTCCCTCCCTCCCTCCCTCCCTCCCTCCCTCCCTCCCTCCCTCCCCCCTCCCTCCCTCCCTCCTTCCCTCCCACCCTCCCTTCCTTCCTTCCTTTCCTTCTCCTCCTTCCCTCTCCCCTCTCTTGTTTGAAGCACACATGGGGGTGCCCTAAATATCCCAATACCAAAAATTTCACATGGTTCAAAGCAATGGTCATTTCCGTGTGGTATTGTCTGTACTAAAGGTTTTGAGTCTATCTAAATGTGTTTTTATTTCACTATTATCTCTATATAATCTAGCAGGAAATATATTTCATATAAAATGGTTATATTCCTGCATTGCTTTATAATCTTTCTTTATTTTTTATTTTCCCACCCCTTGTTTCTGAGCACTTATTTTCTGGTGTTTATTTTGTTGGACTGTGCATGATTTTGCTCATATGTGGAAGCTAGAATTAATTTGTAAGCATTTAAGACAACACTTTGGGGTGGTGCCCAAGTGTACACAAATGTGTTAACCAAGCTATGACAGATAGCTTCAGGAGTGATCTCAAATGTTTTAATTCCTTAGACAGATAGGGAAAAATCATCAGTCAAGCCCCTTAAGAGGAGTTCTAGATTGAGTTTTTAATGCCACATTTGACTTCATTTTGTCTGAGTTCTCCTAATAACTGGCTTTGCTAGGTTACTGTAGCCTTCCCATTATCTACGGCAGCAGGACGGCTCCGTGTGACTGAGAGCTGTGATTGACTGTCAGAGTCCAAGCACTGATTCAGGCCTGTTCTGCACGGGTACCCGGGGACTGAACTGCACCAGTCAGACTGGCTCTAGTTTTCAGGATGGCTTTGAATAATTTGCTATGAAAACAAAGATACCAGAAGCAACTCTGTCTGGCTCTGTCTGAGAATTTCACACATTAAAAGGGAAGATACAAATGTCCTAATGAGCTAATCATCACATAGCCAGCTGCTGCAGGCAGAAGGCTTTGGTGGCCTGTGTTAAGGATGGCTGATTTTAGCTTTTTAAATCAGCTCTCCAAGCAACTGAGAACCTTCCTCATGGGCATTTTCAGGAATGAAGCTGACTTCTCTTACTGTATGAAGGGACTTCTGTTCCCTGTTTTGGAGTGTCTCCTTTGGCATACTGATTCTGGCATCTTCAACTATGTTTGAGGTCGGTTGAGCCAGGGATGCTGGAGTGGCAGTTGTCCCTCTCTTGCTCAGGATCTGAGCCCCCAGCTAGCTCCCGATCTGGCACAGAGTATTCATTGTCTCAACTACCTGTTGAAGAAATGAATTCATAGAATTAAGTAGGCAATGTCAAGTAAGGTGTCTATGGTGTAATTATAGACATGAGATTTGCGGGGAGACTTGAGAGTTAGAGATGCAATGGGGGAACAGTAACCAAGTAAACACAAACAAACCAGGAAATGGGAAGGTTCTTCTTGCTGTGTGATTCTTTGCCTCAGTGATCTAGAGAGAAGCATTTGCCCATCTTACTTTCATGTTCCTTTTCTGTAAAAGTGGCTAGTGCCACAGAGTGGATTTATCACAGAATGGCCATGAGAGTCAGATAATATCATGTATGTAACAGCACTTGGTTTTTTTTTTTTTTTTTTTTTTTTTTTTTTTTTTTTTTTTTTTTTTTGCTCTCACGTCAATTTTTTCTGGTGCAGAAATCGAGGGAAGAAATGCTTATTTTAATGTGAATTGGAAGAGAGCTATTTGACTTGTTAACTAGCTAAGTGGAATGTGCTTCCTTACTGAATTGCTTGAACCTACTTTATTGAGAGATCTTGAGATTGTGTCTCATACATTCACTAGATGGTGTTTAGGTAAGGGTATCTATGAAAAATTACCCCCCCCCCTTTTATGAGGAGGTCACCATGTGTTTCTTCCATAGATGACTAGAGTTATAAGGGGCAATGGTAATCAGAACTCTCTGACTTTCTGGATTGCTTGATGGAGATGGCTCTCTCTTTTTTTTTTTCCACTTCCTTACATTTAATCATAAACTTTGATTATGCACAAAGCATGACCAGAAACAATGAGGTTAATGTTATTCTCCTTGCCAAAGTTCATTCTGTATAAATCAGTTGCATCAGCATTTGTTCTTGAACTATGAGGTTCTGTAAGAACTAAGAACATACAGTTGTAGGGTTACTCCTCCGTTATCTGAAAACTATTTCCCCGACACTAACACATATAACTTATCAATGAAAACACTTGATATAAGTGATCTATATGCAGGAGCTCCGGCAAGTGAAACCAACAGAACCATAGCTGCCGTAAAACTGTAGCTATTTCCCTACCAGAGGTAGGTTTGAAGACCCACTGAGTTAACAGTCGAATCTCATGTCTACAGCTTCATCCAAACTTTTATCATCATGTGTACTGGCAGCTAAAAACGTCGTTACTGGGGACCCTGTGACATTAATTACACTGGTGCTGGTACTAGCGTTACGCACAGCAATGCTAGTCACATTAATGCCCAAAGTGTCCTTGGCCTTGGACTCAGGGCCTGAGCACTGTCCCTGGCTTCTTCCCACTCAAGGCTAGCACTCTGCCACTTGAGCCACAGCGCCGCTTCTGGCCGTTTTCTGTATATGTGGTGCTGGGGAATCGAACCTAGGGCCTCGTGTATCCGAGGCAGGCACTCTTGCCACTAGGCTATATCCCCAGCCCAGAGATGGCTCTCTTAACCCAAAGCAATTCCAAACAAGTGAATGCTGAAGGTCCTGGGCATTTACTTCCCCTGGGCTCACGAATTTAGGTAAATGATCATGAAGACAAGCATAGTGCCTGCCCGGGGAGATGGGGTGGTCTGTAGCCTCAGGATTGTGAATCCTTGGTCTTCTGGCTGCTGGGAGATGTGAAATCTAAATAGTGGAAATAGCTTTTAGGGTTCATTTGGGTCTACTTTCACCAGCCACCTAACTCTCAGAAAGCAAGAGCTAGAAGCTACCTGTGTTCATCAGAGACAGCTGAGACCATTCCTGTGGAACTGTTTTGCCAGAAGAAGTCCTGGAAAAAGCAGAAGGCCACAAGTCTTATTTTTGAAGTTCTGGTTCAGTCCTGAGAAAATGTCTGCATGTATGAAATGCTGGAAGCTAAAGTAGGGCAGCCCCACTAGACTTTATAGTGACTCAGGCAGGGCAGAAGATGTGATGATTATGTGATGATTGGTACTGGGACTTAATATAATCTTGGACTTACGTGGCACAGGGATAAAAATGGATTTCAGCATTGTTCTGTAGTAACTATCACAAACTTGCATCTAATGTATTCAGCTTCAAGTAAAGGCTCTGCCTTTCATTACGAATACAATCTTAGGTGTCTCTGAAGTTTGGTGTCCTCATTTGTAAAGAATATTGCCTTTTGTTCATTGGACACATTCTGTGTGTCAGGGTCTCTTAATCTCTTCATATATAACAAATTTAATTAAAAGGGTGAAGGTGATCAAGAAGAATTGTAGTCATAAACTGACATGTTGAGTTTGAAACCCCTTTGCACAATTCCTTAAAGGTAGTAACAATCACATTCAATTAAAGGTATCATCCTCATTTAGTGTCTGTGAGAATGAAGCACAATAATCTTTGAGAAGCCTTCATTCCAAGTGCATAATAAATATTTGACAAATGTGTATTCTAATGATCACTGTCGTTGGCTGTTAGCATGGACTTTTATATTTCAGATTTGGTACTGTGGGTAAGCTCAAGGCTGAGAGTTTTTTTTTTTCAAATTTTTATTATCAAACCGATGTACAGAGAAGGCTGAGAGTTTTAAGATGACATTGTTCCATCTTTTTATGATCTTACCTTATGCTCAAGAAAGTCCCATGCCAATTTATTAGAGCTCATTTCTCTCTGACTCTCTAGTTCCTTGTGTTCTGCAGAGTGTAAGAGGTCTCCCGTGCCAGGAAAGAAAATGGGATTCCAGTAACTTTGGAATACATGACAGGTCCATGTCACTCCCCAGAGATTCTCCATGAAGAGAGGAAGAGGGAAGAGATTGATCTAGGTTTGGTGAGGTGTCGATATTTACAAGATTATGAATGTCCAGAACAACTTAACAGTTTTTTTTTAATTACAAAAGGTGTTATGGGTTGGATTGTGCCTTTGCCAAAGAAAATAATGTTGAAGACTTAACTTTCTCATTCCCTCTTAATGCAATCTCATTTGGAAGTAATAGGTCTTTACAGCCATAATTGAGTTAAAATAAGGCTATGAGGGTGGGGCAGAAGTCCTATGAGTAGGAAATATATTAAAAGACATGTTATAAAAAGCAAGCACCATGAACATGAAAGTGGCCATCTGCAACTCAAGGAGAGAGGCCTAAAGGAGATTATCGTCTCCTAACTGTCAGAAAGAGCCGACCTGGCTAACATCTTGATTTCAGACCTCTGTCTTCAGAACAGAAACAATAAATCCTTGTGATTTAAACTGCTGAGGTTGTAGTAACTTATTCTGGTAGCCTAAGAAAACCCTTTAGTAATTAATTATTAATAAGGAACATGTTGGCTATTTCTAGACCACAGATGTGGGTACCCTGACAAGGGGAGGCTGGCGAGGGATGATGAGTGATGGATAGGAATGATGGACTGTCTTTGGAAATGAAGCTGCACCTTCAGAATTCATTTCCAATGCTCCAGGTAAATGTGAGCTGAGATTCTAGAAAGTGCTTACAAGGTGTTTATTTCCCTTTGGCACAGGGAAAAGGCTGACTCATACTTAATCTAGGAGAAAAAAACCATGACATTAATATGTGTTTTCAAGGACTAATAGTTTATTCAAATATGTAGATTATGTGAATAGCTTAAGCCATCAGATAATTTCTAAAGGAATCATGACATTTTCATGTACAATAACCACAACAAGCTAAATAAATGTACTGCAGTAGAAATTCTTAATGCATTTGTGAATGTGACTGAAGGGAACGTTAATACTGCACCACTACTGTATATTCTATCTACTACTGAAGGTATTCTTCAAACAGCATCTGGGATATAGGAGAATATGATAGTCAATTATAGCAATCAACACGGTGCTCAATTCAACCTCTGCTTGGATGGTGATTGGTGTGCGGATGTAAGATAGTTGCTGAGAGGGTTTATTCCAGATAAAGTAACTGATGGCCATTGGCCCTACAGATGCACAGTGGAAAGATATGACCCATATTTACAATAGCTCCACTTAAAACCCCATGAACTAAGTAAAAGCCAGTGATCAAGAGAGTAAAGAATCACAGAGATATGACAAAGGAATACATAAGTATGACTCACTTTTCTCTATATTGTTAGAACACTATAGAGAGGGTAGGAAAATAAGATATTGACAAAAATATTTTAGTGAAGCTCCTTTTTTATAATTGACACGCATATTATTTCAGTCAAGATGGAGGATCTAGAATTAAATTAAAATCTTGGTTGTATTACTGAGTTAGGGGTTGAATGGGTTATGATATGGTGTTGGGGATTCAGCTTGGCCTTAAGGTGGGAAGGGCGATGAAAGCGCTCCCAAGACGCCGCCCTTCCCCCAGCCCTGGGGCAGTATGGAAGTGAGTCACACCTAGCTCCTTCTGGGTCCGGAACCAGAAGGGGTAGCTTTGAGACCATCCCCCACCTTGAGCCAGGAGCACGCGTGTGCTCCCTTTTCGCGGCTTTGCCCAGAGGGCGGTACTATGGGAAGTGACGTTAGCCCATGAGGGAGGTCCTTGGGAGCTGCTCTTGGGTGGACAAGCTTGCCAGCCTATCGCCAGCTCATGGTCAATCCTCATCATCACTACTATATTACTGTGAGCCCCTCCCGAGTAAACCGGATTGCTCTCCGAAGTGTCTCCGAGATCCCTCTGCTCCTGGCTTCCTTGGTGGGTAAGGAGGGAGGAAAAGGGGATCTCGTTGGGCCGAGTGCACTTTAGGCTTGCCCGTGTCTCTTCGTTCCACCTTGGCTGCCCGCGGGTTGGGTGCCCAGGGGAGAGGGTGAAAAGGGGAGCACTGATAAGGGAGTAAGCTTAGCATCTCCGCACCAGGGGAGGTAAATCTAGCCCTGCAATATGGCTCTTGCTTGCTATCAGTGAATGCATGGTGGTGGTAAGGGGGTAGAGGGACTCAGTGTGAGACGATTAGACTTCTGGGTCCATTACCTTGAGAAGGGGCTAAGCTATCCTGGGTCTTTGAGTTCTCACAGGAATGTGCTGTTATCAAAGTGATTTTGGTCTCTGGAATTGCTCTTTGACTTACCATTTCAGTGTAAAATTTCTCTTTTGTATTTTTTCTCATTGTGGTGATGTTTGCCACAAAGCTCTTGCCAAAACATGGACCTTTGGCAAGGTGCTATGTGTTTGGACCTCATAACTACAAACTACATTAACTGCTTTTCCTTGTGAAGTACCCAACAATAGGCATTTTATTTCAGCCATTACTGAGATATAGGTTTTATAATCTACAAGTAGGAATTGCCGGGATTTTCATAAATGTGATAAGGATGATATTAGGGTTCTTATAGTCTGAAATAGAGATTTGTTGGTGAAGATGCAATGAGAGAGAGTGCATTTTCCATAGGTGGCATATAGGACATGAGTGCTCCTATTAGCCATTAGTTTTTCTGGTTCTCTGTGTAGGGGCTAATAGTAACAAATTTTCTTCTTTAAAAGAAGAGCCATGGCTTTTGGCAGTGGGATGATGGTGTTGTGATCTAGGGGTTTTTCAATTAAATGTTTTTGCAGGAGAGATTCTCCCCACCAAAAGTTTCAATTCTTTCCATATTCCCCTTATAATTTTAAGGTTTCCCTAAAATTGCCTGTGACAGGTGGGTAAAAAAAGCCCAAAAGGAATAATGAGAAAAGTTTAAGAATGGCTGGTTTCAATCACGTCAGCAGCACTTTTGATAGTTCTAGGAGCTGGTAGAGACCAAAGCTGAAGTCATTGTTGTGACAGACATGCTCTGTTGCCCTGATCTGACCAATATGCAATGTGCACACCTATCAAAACACCAAGTTGTACCTTTGTAAATATAGGAAATTTTTGTTCACCCATAAGTGGCTTTTTGGGCTTAACACGGTGATCTTCAGTTCAACCCATTTACCACCAAACTCATTGTTATGAATAGTATTGTGGTGTGTGTGTGTGCGCGCGTATCACATTGTCATTTGTAGGACATCAGGGCTGTTTCCATAGCTCTACTATTGTGAAGAGAGACACAGTGACACATAGGTTTGTAAAGAACTCTATTGTATTACGAATTACATTCCTTTGGAATATGCCCACGAGTGATATTGCTAGAACCTTACGGTATTTCTAAATTTAGTTTATTTCTACATTTTGATTTCTATAGTGGTGGTACTCATTTACTGTCATCAGTTTATAAAGGTTCATTTTTCCATGTATGTCTGCCAGCATTTGTTGTTGTTTGCATTCTTGATGACAGCTGTGCTGACTGGAACAGAATGAAATTCTATTAATACCTTTTTGATTTGCATTTCCTCTCTTTCTTTCTTTCTTTCTTTCTTTCTTTCTTTCTTTCTTTCTTTCTTTCTTTCTTCCTTTCTTTCTTCTTGCCAGTTCTGGGGCTTGGACTCAGGGCCTGAGCACTGTCCCTGGCATCTTTTTGTTCTACCTCTTGAGTCACAGTGCCACTTCCGGCTTTTTCTGTGTATGTGGTGCTGAGGAATTGAACCCAGGGCTTCATGCATGCAAGGCAAACACTCTACCGCTAAGCCACATCCCCAGCCCTGATTTGTATTTCTTGTAATGCCAGAAATGTTCAACATTTTTTCATGTACTTATAGGACTTTTTTTTACTTCATTTCAAGATTGTTAGTTTGGTTCATTTATTAACTGGATTGTTGATCCTTTGAAGGTTTAGTTTTGAGTTTCCCAGGCATTCTGCTTATCAATCCTTTGGCAAGTATATAGCTGGCAAAGATTTTCTCCCATTCTATGGGCCATCATTTCAGTGTGGAGACTAAGTTGCTGTGAAATTTTTAATTTTGATGGAATCCCCTTTGTCAAGTCTTGTTCTTATTTCCTGAGTTGCTGTAGTTCCTTATTCTTTTCTGTAGCATTTTCAAAGGTTCAGGTTTTCCATTAAGATCTTTGATTATGGGTATGGAGGCAGTATATAGAGTGGAAAGGCTTGGATTTTTTCACCACACAATTAGACTTTTGTGAAGTAATTATATGCTAATTAGCTAGTTTGAGTCATTATTCAATGAATATATATTTCAAAACTTCATGTTGTGGAAGATTTAACCAAGTATAACTTTACCTGTCAAACTTTTAAAAAGAATGAATTCATAAAAAAATAAGAAAAGCACAAATTCGATCTGAACAAGGAGCAAATATCTTTGTTCTGCGCTGTGGATACTATTAATAAGGTGAAACCAGAACTTACTGAAAGAGGAAGTCCTTGGTAAACCATATATTCAATAAGGATCCCTTATCAGTCTAATGTTCTTAAATAGGGAAGGGATTTTTTTGTTTTGTTTTTGCTGGTCCTCGGGCTTGAAATCCCTGGGCATTGTCCTGAGTTTGTTTTGCTCAAGGCTAGCACTCTTCCACTTGAGCCGTAGCTCCACTTCTAGCTTTTTCTGAGTTGTTTATTGGAGATAAGAGTCTCATGGACTTTCCTGCCCACTGTGGCTTTGAACTGTGATCCTCAGATCTCAGCCTCCTGAGTAGCTAGGATTACAAGCATGAGCCACCAACACCTGGTTGGGAAGGGATTTAAATAGACATTTCTCCAAGAAGAGGCACAAATGACTAATCTGTGGTCCTACTACCTGTGAGTCACATGTGGCTGGGATTATTGGTGCTAGTACTCATGTCCTTTTTTTTCTTGGGAGATAGTCTTCCTAACTTACTTCATGTGTTAACTTCTTCCTCACTTCTACATTTCATGACATTGACATCACACTTCTGCAGGACTACTACTTTCCTGCCAAAATTATAATTGTGTGTGTGTGTATGTGTGTGTGTGTGTGTGTTTGTGTGTGTGTTGTGGGCTTGGACTTAGGGCCTGGACACTGACCATGAGCTCTTTTGCTCAAAGCTAGCACTGTACCATTTTGAGCCACAGCACCACTTCTGGTTTTCTGGTGGTTACTTGGAGATAAGAGTCTCATGGACTTTCCTACCCAGGCTGGCTTTGACCCATAATCCTCAGATCTCAACTTCCCAAGTAGTTGGGATTACTGTGTGAGCCATTGACTACTGATATAACCATTCTTATTTTGTTCTCCTCGCCTACTGAAATATCATCTGTCCCGGCTCCCAGACTCTATTCAAATCTAGAAAGAATCTTTTTTTTTTTTAAGCTCATATTTGGGGATTAATTATAAACAGTCACTTTCCAGGCTGTGTATGGTTAGATACATATGAAATTCCAGATGCTTAGAAGTAAGATGTCGGAAGATTGTAGTGTGAACTCAGCTTGGGCTAAGATAATATGAGATCCTCCTTGGAAAAAAAAACCAAAACCTAAAAAGCAAAAGAACTAGGGCATGGCTCAAGTGGTAGAGCATTTCTGCATTTCCCTAACAAGGGAGCCTTTCCCTACTGTTTGGGCTGAGACAGTGTGCTATATAAGCAAATTAAACCTCACTTTTTGATTCCAGCTATGTTTGGTCAGTGGATTTTAATGAATTATATAAATGTGATTCATCTTGTAGTGTGAAATAGTGCTTCCTTAATTAATTGTTTTTTTTTCTTCAATTAGGTCTATCATGAACTGGAAGTGGTGAATGAACATTGAATAGTGTGTTACATTTGTTCATTTTATTTTCTGTCCTTGCACTTGGGGGTTATTGAAGAAATATCATTTGATACACAACTTATCAATGAATGTTTCCAATTTCCACAGAGTCCAGTTTCTTAAAGACATTCACAGACATTTGTGATTATTGCTTTTAGGAATGTTTCCATTAACATATGTCTGAGCATAATAAAATTTAGGAATATCTTCCTCTGAGTGGTAAGTTAACACTTGTCCTTCTCAATAATAAGGGATTTGCTTATGCTTCAGAGTAGGACCAGAGTTTTCTAATTTTGAGGTTTTTCTCTTGTAGTGGCCTCTGTTGCGTGAATGGGTACCATCTGGGTTTCCTGGGCGTGACTGGATTATGATTGACTGACTCTCCCCCTCTTTCTGCCTCCGTCCAATGTCTGGACCTCCTGGGAAAATGGGGAAGTGGCAAACTCAAGTCATCTCACTCACTTTTCCTCATGGCTTGACTGACTACAGAGGTTAGAAGTGGAACAATTAATCTCAGCTTTTTGTTGTTGCTGTTGACATTGGTGAATGAGTATATATTTGATACCTAGTTTTAATTTTCTTTTGTTTTGGCAAATGGTGATAACTCAAGGGTCTGAATCTATGAGCCACAGCACCACTTCCAGCCTTTTCTGTTTATGTGGTACTGAAGAATCGAACGCAGGGCTTCATGTATGCTAGGCAAGCACTCTACCACTAAGCCACATTCCTAGCCCCTTCTCCTTAGTTTTGAAGGTTAAAGGATACAAAGTACCAATTTTGGGCACCTTAGTCTGTAGCAAGGAACTCTGCCTTGGATTTGATCTTCCTAAGATATATACTGTCTGGTGGGTTCAGTGAGGGTCTCAAGCTATATTTACCAATAATGAAGTCCATATGCCTCACAAGATCCTTGCTTTTATGTCAGTTTCCTTATTCCTTAGTGAAACTGTTGGGGATAGAGAGCTATTGGTCTCAAATGTCCCAGCCCAGTATCTTTGAGGATTTATTCGATTTCCTTTTGTTTCCATCTATTCTGTAAGAATTACTCAAAGAAATGATCTTTCAAATTTTACTTTATAATAGAGAATAGATTAACCACAGAGAAATGTGAGGGAATAAAATACCTTTCAAGAGAGGAAACAGATCTGTCTAATAAGTTTTTGTGCTTTATTTAATGGAAGTACGAAGGCAACATGGATTATGCCCTTTGCTTAAATTTACTTTTTTATCTTTTCAGTTTCTTTTTGGGTGGTGGGTGTTTCAGAAACAGCTCACACAGATTTACAACATCAGTATCATAGATTTCCTTTCAGAGGCCTTTTCCTTAAGAAACACATTAGAAGCAAATTCAAATTTGAGATGCCTCTCCATACTTCCAAATGCTATCCATCTACTCACATTTTGCCTTTGTGCTGCACAAACAGTTGACACATCTTCTGACACCAGGAAATAAGAGAGGAGGTTTGTTTTGCTCGGTAAAGCATCACGAATTAGAAATGGAGGGTTAAATTAGATGCGCTTCTTTCCTATCTTTTTTAGGGCTGCGATCACATCCTGGTTTCTCAGGCTGTAGATCAGAGGGTTTAACATGGGGATAATTATTCCATAAAACACAGAGGTCACCTTTTCCTGCTCTTGAGACTCATGTGTGTGATGGTGGAGGTACATATAAGCAAGAGTTCCATAGAAAATGGTGACTGCCACCAGGTGGGAGGCGCAGGTGGAGAAGGCCTTCTTCCTTCCCGCAGCAGAAGATATCCTCAGGATGGCAGCCAGGATGTATGCATAGGAGAACATGACCACCAGTACAGTGCTCATCAAGTTGAACCCAACAAAGACTGTCAGGAGCATGACATTGAAATCAATCGTGGAACATGAGAGAGCAAGAATGGGAGGTGCATCGCAGAAGAAGTGATTGATTGCGTTGGATTTGCAAAATTTCAAGGAGAAAGTAAAACTTGTGTTTACAGAGCCATTTAGGAAGCCCATGACATATGAGCCAACCAGCAGCTGAACACAGACTCTCCGGGACATGACGACTGGATAGCGCAGTGGGTGGCAGATGGCCACGTAACGGTCCACAGCCATGGAAGCCAGGATGAAGCAGTCACTGGTTGCAAAACTACCATAGACTAATAGTTGCACCACACATCCTGGGAAGGAGATGGATGGATTTGTTCCTAGGAAGTTTCCCAACATCTTGGGGGTGATGGCAGAGGCATAGCAGAGATCCACAAATGCCAACTGTTGGAGGAAAAAGTACATGGGAGTGTGAAGGGAAGAATTTATCTTGATGAGGAGGATCATGCCAATATTACCTACTAAGGTGATTATATAGATCAATAAAAATACTACAAAGAATATGTGCCAAAACTTGTGTTGAGCGGCAAATCCCAGAAGAATGAATTCAGTCACTTTGGTGCCATTCATTTGCTCCATGCATTAAATAAGCACCAACTGAGAAGCTGCAAATAAAGAAGAATCAAGAAAGCCAAGTTCATTATTATCATCCTTTAATCTAGTCCAGAATTGGGAATGATATAAACATTTGGTTTTCTAATAAAACAGAGAATGCTCCTGTAACGTATTGGATGTTGATTTTAGAGGATGAAACTTGATACTTAATGTAGATAATTTTACCTATTGTTTTTAAAATTGACACAGAGCTGTACCTGTATTCCCAGGGACAAATTGATTGGCATGGCATATAGTGACAAAAAAGTTATACTTCCATTTCTTCTTCTTCTTTTTATAGCCTTTATATTCTAATTAAAATGCTCCTATTTATTAAGATAGTAACTTTCTGAAAACTTGACTTAAGTGTTCTATGCCATCTTGCTTCAAATTTTCTCAGTTTACACTTTTTTTTTTCATTTTACAAACCCTTCTATGGCTATCCTGGCTGATAGCCATGTAGAGTTCTCTAGAAGTGTGCTGAGTGTTCATATTCTTTTAAAAATTCTGAATCTGTTGGGGCCCAGTGCGCTTACGAAGTGCAAAGATTTCAGGATTTTCAAAATCTGCCATTGCTTTTAAGGCCCCATTTCAGTTTCTATAGTCACACTGCTGTGGACCGGGTTTGTAGAGGCCAAAGCCTTGTCCTTGTCCATGTAGTACATATAGCTAGTTCTGCCATGCAATGTGTGTCCCTCATGACTTATCTGTGACTTATCTGTTTGTTACAGTGATGGAGAGCAAAGTGCCTACAGCTTGTCTCCAATGCACATAGCTCAACATGGCATTTCTCTGGGATACATTTCTAGACACCAAAGTGTGGAATGTGAAGACATGACACATACTTAACTTGGCCAAGAACTGCTAGAGCACCTTCTGTGTCCAGCGCTATTCTGTGTTGTGACCCCATGTCCGCACACTCATAAGAGCACTGATTTCGACTCCTCTATTTGGGCCATAAAGTACTATCTCATTTTTAAATTAAAAAAATTTTCCTCTTACTACAAATTCATTTGATTATCATCATCTAGTATTCTTAGAAATGCTATTTTCTTCTTCCTTGAATCAATTGTCCACATTTTTTTTAACAAGTGTTTTTTTTTTAAGTTAGTTTTTGTTTTTCTGTGGATTGTGGGGCTTAACCTCTGGGGCTGGGCACTCTCCTTGAGCTGTTCAGCTCGAGACTAGCACTCTACCATTTGAGCTACAATGCCACTTCCAGTCTTCTGGTGGATGTATGGAGATAAGTGTCTCTTGGATGTTCCTGCCCAGGTTGGCTTTGAACTATGATCCTCAGATCTTAGCCTCCTCAGTAGTTAGGATTACAGGTGTGAGCCACCAGCACCTGGTTTAAGTTAATTTATAAATAGTCTTCAATTCTAAATTTCCGTTGTTGATTTCATCAAGATGTTTTAAACATTCTGTGACCTTTCAACTTTTTTTTATGACGTCTTCTTTTTATAATTTAATTTTATTTTCAAGGTAATGTACAGAGGGGCATTTACATATATAAGGTAGTGAGTACATTTCTTGTCAAACATTGTTACCCTCTCCCTTGTTTTTCTCCCACTTTCCCTACCCACTCAAGCCCTCCCCAATTTATGGTATCTTTTATAGACCAGGAATCACTAAAATTAAAATAATTATTGGTTCTTTTTTATGGTCCTAGAGCTGGTCTAGTGAAGTAAAAATGAAGGATGTTCTTTTTCTTTTATCATTTCTTTTCCTCAGTAGAAATATGCAATAAACTTATTTTCTTTCTTATAGTGGACTGCTGTGATATTATACGTATTGAGCGTATGATAGATTTTAACAAATATAACTCAATTATTGTTTTATGTTTTCTCAATATTTCTTTTCTCCTTGGATGGATTGAATGGATTTTTTTCAGTTAATTTCAAAATTTGTGTATTACTTTTATGGAGAGTTTTCATCCTGTTATTTCCATATATACTTACAATGTACCCTGATCAAAGTCACCCCCTTCCATTTATCTTCCCTTAATAAAACAATTTCAATAGCTGTTTTTTAAAAAGCTATTGAGCTGAATTGTGGGTATCAATTAGCTCAAGATAGCCCAGGCACACAAACTTATTGCTATGATATTTTCAGCATAAATCAATAACAACCATTATAGATGCTGGCTTTAGGAGCTTCAGAATATTTAGTTTAATATTTTCCTTGGCCCCACATATTTGAATTGGATAAATAACTGAAGTGAACATTACTGTTTTGGGTGCTTTAGATACCTAGAGGCAAATGGATTAATTAAGCAACTCACTACCTGCCCAGAATCCATCAACAAGTCAGGCTGTACTTAGAGTAGGATTCTGATAGTGTCATGACAAACTTCCAGAATTGAAAGAGCACTTACACTTAGTCATCAGAGCAGCACAGGAATGCAGGAAGATGATGGTGTGTTCATTTGTTTAGCCGTTCATCCGATCATTTGTTCCTTCAGGTGCTTTCCTAGGTAGCTCTCAGCCCAATGCACTTCCTCATTCTACCCCACCAGAGAGGAAGTGTGATATCCAGGGAAGGGGGCTGCAACTTCGGTTGTGACCCTTGGCCTCAACTGAATTACTTGCAGACAGGGCAGTGATAAAACGGCTGATCAAGTGCACTGTATTCATAAGCTGCTTGCTTGAATGGCAACTCTTCTGCACAACTATTTTAAGATAATAAAAATTTTTTTTTAATGGCCGATGTGAGAAAGGTCATTTTGCTTGGTGTTAATTATCAGGAAGTTGCCTCCTGATTCGCTTTTGGCAGCTTTTGCAGGCTGTGTATATGCACTGTGGAGTTTTATGCTTGGTTATTTGCAGTCACAAAGTGTATAGTTGGGCCACATGGGACCGGAATGCACTCCCTTGTGATCTGAGGTTCTGGGAGCTGGGGAGGAATAGGGAAAAGTAACTGTTCCCTTGCTATTTCATGTTGACAATTTTAAACTTTCTAGAAGAGGACTCTTTTGTAATTTTTCATGGTTCTGTCATTAGGGAGAGCTTCCCCTACCCTGGTATCCCCCCCCCCCACAATGGGGGGTGGGAGAGCGTCTCATTAGCAAACAGCAGTTTTGTTTCTCTTGTTATAGATGAGGTTGGGTATATTTTCATGACTAAGAAGCTGTGTTTAATCTAGCTAATTATTCTTGTCATTGAAATAATCAATAAAGGTAACTTCTAAAAAAATTCCAATTCTACCCTAAATTTAAGGACACCTGGTGGCCAGTGTGACCTAAGAGACACTACTGGTGGATTTTATTTGCGCATTATCATCATGTTGGCCATCATCTAATTATTTAAGGACAAAAATCCCTCTTTAACTCCCCTGAAAACTTATATATATTTAAAACTAGTCCTCCACAAATGACAACTGCGATACCATTTTTAACTTTATAAGATCAGAATTGCTAAGATAAAAAATCTGTAGATCTAGAGGCCTTGAATTGTGTTCGGCCTAGAAAACTAAAGCTAGCTTCTATGAATTTGTAGCTTGCTTTTATTCATTCATTCATTCATTCAGTCAGTCAGTCCTGGAGCTTGAACTTTGGGCCTTGTCACTGTTTCTGTGTTCCTTTTAGCTCAAGGCTAGCACTCTACCACTTGAGCCACAGCACCACTTCCTGATTTTCCTGGTGGCTAATTGGAGATCAGAGATAAGAGCCTTTCCTGCCTGGTCTGGCTTTGAACCATGAACCTTAGGCCTTAGTCTTCTGTGTAGCCAAGCCATGGGTGGCTTGTAGCTGTTTTGATTAGGTTACCATTGCAACAAGAAGAGTTACTCTTAAAGGCTGGGGAGTAGGTCTTCAATATTTCATAGCTCATGACCAGTGTTTCAATTAGGAATGCATGTAACTCCTAGTAAAAGATAAGATACTTTGACCCAGGTACAGGCATTTTCTTTTTCTTAATATTAATGGTTTTGAAGTTGAGACTAACACTTCTATGAATTCATTCACTTTTTTCATATGCAGTTTGCCTCATATCCAAAAACCTAATTTTCAAGGCTCACATAGGATGTACTTGCAGTTATTTATATATGTATATATGTGGCAAAATTATAGAGTGAGAACAGATCAGTGATTGCAAGGGATTACAAACTGTGTGTGGATCCAGGTAGTAAGTGGAAGTATGAGGAATCTGGGTTGAATCTGAGATCTGTAATGGTATGTTCTGCATATTTTGTATTATTATTGTCATTACTATTATCTTTAAAGAGGGGTTTCAATTTATCAAATTGGATTATGATTACAATTCATCTTGTTGAGTGTAACCACTTCTGTGGTTCTCCTCCATCTTTCCCTATCCTTTCTTAATTATTTTTTTCACAAGTGAGAAAATGCCAATCTGTCATACACACAAACTGCAGCAATATCAAAAGCCTGATATTTGTGCCATAGTGTGATTAAGATGCAATTATTATCAGGGAAGAGAAGGGGAACACCCAATTGGTGAGACAAATGGTAAAAGTGAAAAAGTGCCACAGGAATACTTACAAGACAATATGCTATAAACAACTGTAAAACTTGGGGGGGGGGGTTGGGGAGGTGGGAAGCTGGGAGAAAAATGAGGGAGGAGATAATAAGTTTGACAAGAAAAGTACTCACTACCTTACTTATGAAACTGTAACCCCTTTGTACATCATCTTGACAATAAAATAAAAATTAAAAAATGATGCAACTATTATGGGAAAAATGAGTGTAGGGCTTATGAGTAGTACTGCAAAACTCTGACTATCTCAAGATCGAAAGTTATATAATTCAAGAGGAAAAATTGAACTTGCTTTGCAGTCCTGTGAGGCCCATTTGATAAACATTTAGGAAAACTTCCTAACATGGGATAAATACTGAATCAATGCCTCTCCAAATGACCATAGCACATGACAATGTTATGTGCAAGGCATACAATATTAATTTGTTAGTAAATTTCTTGGTTGATTTATTTAATCATTGGTGCCTTCACAGTTTTTTTTTTAACTAGGCAAAATTGAACTAGAGACAACCCCCAGTTTCTATGTTGGTTTTTGGTGCCAGTCCTAAATCTTGAACTGTCTCTGAGGTTTTTTGCTCAAGGCCAGCGGCTCTACCACTTGAGCCACAGCTCCATGTCTAGCTTCTTGGTGAATATTTGGAGTTGCAGGTCTCAAGGGCCTGGCCTGGCTTCAAACCTCAATCCTCAGAAGTCAGCCCCCTGAGTAGCTCAGATGACAGGTGTGACCCACTGACTCCTGGCTTGTTACTCCATTTTATTAGACTCTACTCTTCTCTGTCCAATAATTTTGCTTTTTGAGACAAGTGTTTCAAAAGAGGCAAATCAAAATATCTAAGAGTAATATCAAAGGCTTTCTTCAGATGCCTTTTTTGGGACAGTTTTTATTAGCATCAATTCATTGTACAGCAAGTTTCATTTTAACATGTCCACTATGTATAGGGAGTGTCTTGATGAGCCACCGGCTCCATTATTCTCCCCATCTTCCCTCCCCACAAATCTCAAGAAGCTTTGTTGTTTTTTTCACACATGTACATAAATTATTTTTTACCACATTCACCTCCTTCATCCTCTTTGTTCATCCTCCCACCTTCCACTTGTACTCATATCATAGAAAGTATCTCACCTTCTTCATATTCATTTGGAAAAGTATACTAACTTTTCAACTGGTTTCTACCTCCTTCTTTTGTCCACCTATAGACCATACTATAATTGAATTGATCATATACATAAAATCCTAGCTGGGTGCTGGTGGCTCATGCCTAATCCTAGCTACTCAAGAGGATGAGATCTGAGGATTGTGGTTCAAAGCCAGCCTGGGCAGGAAGGCTTGTGAGACTCTTATCTGCAACTAACCATAGAAATATAGAAGTGGCACTGAGGCTCAAAGTGGTACAATACTAGCTTTGGTCATATTTTCTCGGAGACAGTGCCCAGACCCTGAGTTCAAGTTCCATACCCAACAAAAAACTAAACTAAAATACTGTATTTGTTTATGTGAATGGTTCTCTTTTAGGTCTGCTACCCATATATGACTGAAAACATGTGAATTTTATCCTGTTGAATCTGGCTTACTTCGCTTAATATGGTTTTCAGACCTATTCATTTCCATGCAAATGACATCATTTAATTCTTTTTTATTTAAAAAAATGACTGAATAATACTTCATTTGTATTACAATTTCTTCATCCATTCAACAGTTGTAGGGCATCTGGGCTGTTTCTATTGGTTGGCTACTGTGAATAATGTTGCATTAAAGATGAATTCCCTCTATTTAAGACACATCAGCTGGAAGTTCATTTATAGAAGCTGAAGATAATAGCTTACTTGTTTTGCATGTGTAAGACCCACTGTAATATTTCTCAAACCATGAAAATATAATATCATTTCATTATTCATTTGATGTGGTTTTTAGTACTTTTGAGATGCTACAACAAATAAGGAATGTCTTGGCATGTCACTGAGATTAGCCATATCTTCTGAGGTTGACTAATAAGTGATACCTATCAACCTTTTTCTTGGCCGATTTTGATAGACAATCACATTTGCAACTAGGAGCACTTATTTCCTAAGTGTTTCAGGGCTTCTAGCACATCTTGGTTCCTTAGGCTGTAGATGAGAGGGTTTAGCATGGGAATCATAATACTATAAAAAACAGAGGCCACTTTTTCCTGCTCCTGAGACTTGTCGGTTCCGTGGCGTACATACATATAGGAGAGGGTCCCATAGAAAATGGTGACTGCTGTTAGGTGGGAGGCGCAGGTGGAGAAGGCCTTCTTCCTTCCCGCAGCAGTAGATATCCTCAAGATGGCAGCCAGGATGTAGACATAGGAGAAGATGACGACCAACACAGTCAGTGACAAGTTAAACCCAACAAACCCGGCTAGTATCCTGACATTCAAGGCAATCCTAGAACAGGACAGGGCAAGAATAGGAGGCACGTCACAGAAGAAGTGATTGATTGCGTTGGATTTGCAAAATTTCAAGGAGAAAGTAAAACCTGTGTTTACAGAAGCGTTTAGGAGACCCATGGTGTATGAGCCAACCAGCAGCTGAACACAGAATCTCCGGGACATGA
Source organism: Perognathus longimembris pacificus (assembly GCF_023159225.1). Taxonomy (NCBI): domain Eukaryota; kingdom Metazoa; phylum Chordata; class Mammalia; order Rodentia; family Heteromyidae; genus Perognathus; species Perognathus longimembris. Next base: position 52,008,545 of record NC_063173.1, on the reverse strand, counting down.
CAACAGGATAGCGCAGAGGGTTGCAAATGGCCACGTAACGGTCCACAGCCATGGAAGCCAGGATGAAGCAGTCACTGGTTACGAAAGTCCCATAGACTAGTAACTGCACTGCACACCCTGTGAAGGAGATGGAGGGCTTTGTTCCTATGAAATTTCCCAGCATCTTGGGGGTGATGGCAGAGGCATAGCAGAGATCCACAAATGCCAACTGTTGGAGGAAAAAGTACATGGGAGTATGGAGGGAAGAATTTATCTTGATGAGGAGGATCATGCCAGTATTACCTATTAAGGTGATTACATAGATCAATAAAAATACCACAAAGAAGATGTGCCAAAACTTGTGTTGAGCCGCAAATCCCAGAAGAATGAATTCTGTCACTTCAGTGCCATTATTCTTCTCCATGGTTAGTAAAAATCAAATATCAGGTGAAAGGCCTGCAATAGAAAGAAGAGGAGAGAAAGACCATTGTGGTACTTTAATTCTTAACTAATTGGAGATTTGGAAATGGTATTACATTTGGCTTTTGTAGTGTATTCAGACAGCATTTTCTTTGACATAATTATTATTATTTTTTCCAGTTGTTGGGTTGAACTCTGGGCCTGGGCACTGTCCCAGAGCTCTTTAGCTCAAGGTTAGTGATCTACCACAGTGTCACTTCTGGTTTTCTGGTGGTTAGTTGATGATAAGAATCTCGTGGGCTTTTCTGCCTGTGCTAGCTTTGAACCGCGATCCTCAGAGCTCAGCCTCCTGAGTAGCTAGGATTACAGGTGTGAACCACTGGCACCCAGCTGTTGACTTGGGTTTGTAAAGGTGAACCTCTTGTAATGTCATCTCCATTTTGGAGTGATTGCCATTGAGTAGCAACTGTGTTTTCAGCTACTGCTGGTCATTTCAGTCATTAATTATGGATGATAAAACATACTTTAGCTTACTTTCTCTTCTGCTTAATATGTCTTATTGGAAATAGCATTTACTCACCTAAGTGATTATATCTTCAAACCTTCAGCCTACACATATAGTTTTACATGATGCTTCTCTGACTTATTTCCATATTGTCTTTTTACTTCTTTACCCTCCTCACCAACTCTGCTTTGACCATCATGAATTCATGGCCATATGGTTATTTATAATTGTGCATAGCTAAATTTCTGTGGTAGCAAATGATGTAAAAATATTTGTAATGCATTTCAGATCAGTATCATATAACAAGTAAATAAATAAGCGCACTGTTTGTCCGTTTATTATTCATTTAAAAAGATGCAACTTGCTTCCTCTTCTTACCTCGTCATAGATTGATTATATAAAGGCTCAAGTCTGGTGCTGGTCCACAGGACACACTGAAGTAGCTCGCTTATGTTGTCTGTCTCTCACCATTTCTTTATGTCATCTAATAGGAATGCATAGAACATTACTATGCATTGTCTCGCTACAAATAACTCAATTTGGAAATGCACCTGTGTTATATTTACAAAACAAAAATAGAGTTTGAGTGACCTATACACACAGCGCTGTGGCTCAAGTGGTAGAGCACTGGCCTTGATCAAAAGAAGACCAAGCACCACAACCAGCAAAATCCCCCCAGAAAACAAAAACAAAAACATAAACAGTCTGGAACTGAATTGGCGGTAAACGAATAGGCCCATGGCACTGAGAAAAGGAAATCAAGAGCAGATCCATTAGCCTATGAAAACTTGATGTATTAAAATTTTAGCATGTAGCTCCATAAAAATAATTCAATAAATATTATATTTATGAAAATATAACATTGAATTCCAACTCTATTCTGTGCTTTCAAATTTTAAAGCATAGAAAGTAAAACATTGGTGATTACCTATGACTTAGTTTTGTAGAAGAAAATTAGACAAGACAAAAGTACAAATCATAAAAATTTTCAGGAGTCTGTACTGAGTGTACATTTAGTAAGTCAACTTTGACATATAAAATTGGTATCTAGTGCATAAGTTATTTCTTTATATCAGCCTACCAGAAAACATATCACAGGAGATATGAGCAGCAAACTTATAAAAGTAAGAAAATCTATTCAATGGAAATATGACAACTTATTCACTAGTAATTAACACCTGTGTATGAGAACTGCATGGGGATATGGTTTAAGACTCATCAATATAAAATGTCGTTATGGTGAGGATGTAGATGTATAGGAACTCAGTTTTTTTTCTGTTGGAAAGGACGAGGAAAATCAGTAGAGTATGTTGGAGACAACTCAGAAATAGTGCAAATAAACATATGTGTCTGTGAGTCAGAATTTTTACCTTTAGGTGCACAGTCTAGAGAAACTAGTGGTAACATGTAAGTGGTCATTCACACATACATACATATACTTTTATGTTTACATATAAATTTACATATATTCAAATATTTACATATGATTAAAGTCTGTGGTATTGTTTGCCATATGAAAAAAATTCATTATTAAATGACCAGAGAACAACCATTGCCAGGTGTTTCCACATCTGTGCAGATATTGTAAAGATGGATGTCATCCTTTATTCAGCACCAGGTGGATCTGTGTGTCGCTCTACATGGAAGGGTGAGCTTCAGACTAGGATGTTCTATGTTTAATCTCATAAGTTTAGGTTGTACATATTTTTGTGTGTGTTCTCTCTTTTAATGGAATGCAGGAAGCTAACATTGCTGACAAAATCACCTCTGGTCTTTTCAAATATCTTCAGAAATAATAGTGTGGGATAATTCTCTAATGATATAGCCAAACAAAATGTAATCATTCTGAACTCAAATAAGATGATATGCTATGATTTTTTTGGAGAATACCTTTCAGGAGCTAAGAATACAAAATGCAACACCCCCACTTCCCCCCACACAAAGGATCTGACTGTCCTATGGGAGGTTTTCATTCAACACAGAACCCTTTGTTCTCTGTAGGAGGGAGGCTTTTACTAATGAAATGACTATTACAAAGTCTTGGCCAATCACTGCCGAGTTTTGCACATATTTACAGTGTCCCACCACTTCTGATGCTCTCTGAGGACCTGAATTGTTCAGTGGAGCAGAAATAGAATAACCTGGGTTTTGAATTTTGCTTTGACTACCACTTCAGAGAAATATGGGACATGTCTCCTCAGCTTGAACTTCTTCCTCTGTAAAATGGAAATCACAGAAGTTACTTAGAAGGTGACCACCTTCATTGTAACACTAGAGAGCAAGAATGGGAGGTACGTCAGAGAAGTACATCACAGAAGAAGTCACTCATTGGGTTGAATTTGCAAAATTTCATGGAGAAAGTAAAATTTGTGTTTACAGAGCCATTTAGGAAGACATATGAGCCAACCAGCAGCTGAATGTAGAGTCTCTGGGATTCTCAGATAGCGCAGTGGGTGGCAGATGGCCACGTAACGGTCCACAGCCATGGAAGCCAGGATGAAGCAGTCACTGGTTGCAAAACTACCATAGACTAATAATTGCACCACACATCCTGGGAAGGAGATGGATGGAATTACTCCTAGAAAGTTTCCCAACATCTTGGGGGTAATACCAGAGGCATAGTAGAGATCCATAAACACCAAGTGTTGGAGGAAAAAGCACATGGGAGTGTGAAGGGAAGAATTTATCTTGATGAGGAGGATCATGCCAATATTACCTACTAAGGTGATTATATAGATCAATAAAAATACTACAGAGAAGATGCGCCCAAACTTGTGTTGAGTGGCAAATTCTAGAAGAATGAATTCAGTCACTTTGGTGCCATTCATTTGATTCATGCATTAAATAAGCACCAGCTGAGAAGTTGCAAATAAAGAAGAGTCGAGAAAGCCAAGTTTATTATTATCATCCTTTAACCTAGTCTGGAATTGGAAACAGTATAAACATTTGGTTTTCTAATAAAAGAGAGAATGCTCCTGTTACATATTGGATGTTGATTTTAGAGGCTGAAACTTGATACTCAGTGTAGATAACATTACCTATTATTTCTTAAGAATGACACAGAGCAATATCCATATTCCCGGGGGACAAATTGATTGGTATTTCATATAATGATTAATAAAAGAATTATACTTCCATTTATTCTTCTTCCTTTTATGGTCTTTATTCTCTAATTAATATGTCCCATTTTATTAAGATAGTAACTTTCTGAAAACTTGACTTCTCTTTGGTCTTCTATACCATCTTGCTTCAAATTATCTCGATTTACCATTTTTTCATGTTACAAACCCCTCCATGGCTATCCTTGCTCATAGCTACATGTCTTTTGAGTGTTCATATTCTTATCTATTGTGAAGGTGGTGAACAGGGGGTTACAGTTACAAAAGTAAGGTAGTGAGTACATTTCATTTTGAACACTGTTACCCCCTCCTTCATTTTCTCCTGCTTACTACTACCCACTCGCCTTCACCCCAAGCTGTGAAGTTCATTTCCAACATAGTGTCTAGTGAATATCATTATTGCATTAATTCATCCTTTGTCCTCCTGTTTCTCTGGTTCTTTTTCCTTTCAGTGCATGAGATAAGTTTATATACAAGGCAGAGTACAAAAAAACTAAAGCAGAAAGAAAAAAATGAATTAACTACATGCAGGACATAAAAAGAACATCTTGCTTCCAATTCTTGGAGTTCATTTTGATATGCTTCATTATATATGGTCCTATGCACTTAGGTATTGGACTACTGAGATCCCCTGCTAAAAATATCATAGACATATTACAGTTATTACAAAAGAGGGAAACCATGCAACCTAGATTTCTTTGTGCCTAGCTTTCTTTGCTTAATATAATCATATTCTTTTAAAAATTCTGAATCTGTTGAGGCCCAATATGCTTAGAAAGTACAATAAAAAGATTTCAGGATTTTCAGAATCTGCCATGGTTTTTAAGGCCCCATTTCAGTCCCTGTAGTCACACTGCTGTGGATTGGGTTTTAGAGGCCAAGGCCTTGTCCTTGTCCCTGTAGAACAGATTGCTATCTGCCATGCAATGTGCATCCCTCGTAATTCATCTGTGTGTTACAGTGATGGAGAGCAAGGTGCCTACTTGTCTCCAATGCACATAGCTCAGCATGGCATTTCTCTGGGATACATTTCTAGAGACCAACTGGTAGAATCTGGAGACATAACTCACATTTAGCTTGGGCAAGTACTGCTACAGGACCTTCTGTGTCCAGCATTACTCTGTGTTGTGTCTCATATTTTCACACTCATAAGAGCACTGCTTTCTTTTCTTTTCTTTCTTTTTTTTTTTTTTTGGCCAGTCCTGGGCCTTGGACTCAGGGACTGAGTACTGTCCCTGGCTTCCTTTTGCTCAAGGCTAGCACTCCGCCACTTGAGCCACAGTGCCACTTCTGGCCATTTTCTACATATGTGGTGCTGGGGAATCGAACCTAGGGCTTCATGTATAAGAGGCAAGCACTCTTGCCACTAGGCCATATTCCCAGCCCCAAGAGCACTGCTTTCGACTACTCTTTTTAGGTCATAAAGCAATATTATATTTTAAAATTGTTTTTAAAATTTTCTCCTACTACAAAGTCATTTGATCATCATCATCTAGTATTCTTAGAAATGCTATTTTCTTCTGCAAATTACCTGTCCATATGTTTCTATTAAGGTTTTTTTTTTTTGTCAGTTGTGGGGCTTGACCTCTGGGCCTGGGTACTGTCCCTGAGCTCTTCAGCTCAAGGCTAGCACTCTACTGCTCAAGCTACAGTACCAGTTCCATTTTTTCTGGTGGATAATTGGAGATAAGAGTCTCATGGACTTTCCTGCCCCAATTGGCTTTGAAACAATATCCCCATCTCAGCCGCCTGAGTAGCTAGGATTATAGGCATGAGCCACTGGTGCCTGGCTTAAGTTAATATATAAGTAGTCTTCAATTCTAGATTTTAGTTGTTGATTTGATCAAGATGTTCCAAACATTCTGTCACCTTTCAACTTTGTTTACAGTATCTTACTGTCAAGGTGATGTACAGAGGAGTTACATACATAAGGTAATGAGTACATTTCTTGTTCCCACTTTCCCTCCCCTCCCAATTACACCCCCACTCCCGCTTATGGTATCTTTTACAGACCAGAAATCACTGAAATTAAAATAATTATTGATTCTTTTCTAATGGTCTTAGAGCTGTTCTATTGAAGTAAAAGTGAGGAATGCTCATTTTCTTTTATCATTTCTTTCCCCCAGTAGGCATATGCAGCACTTTCTTTCTTATGGTGGATTGCTGTGATATTATACTTACTGAGTATATGATACTTTTTAAATCACATGTAATTTGATTATTGTTTTATAGTTTCTAAATATTTATTTTCTTTTTGAAAGGATTGAATGGAAGAGTTTTTTAAAGTTAAATTTTAAATTTGTATATTAGTTATGTGGAGAGCTTTCATTCTAGTATTTCCATATATTCATACAATGTACCCTGATCAAAGTCACCCTCCCTTACTCCACCTTCTTTATCTCCCTTCATAAAATAATTTCAATAGCTGTCAGTTTTTAAAAAAGGTATTGAGATGAACTGTGGATATCAATTAGCTCAAGATATCCAGATCATAGAAACTTATTGCTATGATATTTTCAGCATGAATCAATAACAACTATTATGGGTGCTGGATTTAGGAGTTTCAGAATATTTCATTTAACATTTTCCCTTGGCCCCACATATTTGAATTGGATAAATAACTGAAGTAAACATTACTGTTTTGGGTGTTTTAGATACCTAGAGGCAAATGGATTAATTAAGCAACTCATTACCTGCCCAGAATCCATCAACAGGTCAGGCTGTACTTAGAGTAGGATTTTGATAGTGTCATGACAAACTTCCAGAATTGAAAGAGCACTTACACTTAGTCATCAGAGCAGCAGAAGAATGTAGGAAGATGATGGTGTGTTCATTTGTTTAGCCATTTCATCCGATCATTTGTTCCTTCAGGTGCTTTCCTAGGTAGCTCTCAGCTCAATGCACTTCCTCTGAACCAGGGAGAAAGTGAGATGTTCTTGGCATCCAGTGAAGGGGGCTGCAACTTTGGTTGTGACCCTTGGCCTCACCTAAATTACTTGTAGACAGAGCAGTGATAAAATGGCTGATCAAGATACAGCATATTCATAAACTGCTTGTTTGAATGGCAACTCCTCTGTGCAACTACTTAAAGATGATAAAAAAATATTTGTTTAAAAAAATGACCGATGTGAGAAAGGTCATTTTGCTTGGTGTTACTTACCAGGAAGTTGCCCCCAGATTCACTTTTTGCAGCTGGTGCAGGTTGCGTATGTGCACCGTGGAGTTCTATGCTTGGTTATTTGCAGTCACAAAGTGTATAGTTGGGCCACATGAGACCGGAATGCACTCCCTTGTGATGTGAAGTTCTGGGACCTGGGGCAGAATAGGGAAAAGTAACTGTTCCCTTGCTATTTCATGTTGATATTTTTAAGCTTTCTAGAAGAGGACTCTTTAATTTTTTTCCTTCTTCAGGTTTCTATCATCAGGGAGAGCTTGCTTCCCCCTCCCCGCTTTTTTTTTCTCCAATTTTTATTATCAAACTGATGTACAGAGAGGTTACAGTTTCATACGTTAGGCATTGGATACATTTCTTTTTTTTTCTCAAATTTTTATTATCAAACTGATGTACAGAGAGGTTACAGTATCATACGTTGGGCATTGGATACATTTCTTGTACTGTTTCTTACCTCATCCCTCATACCCCCCTCCCTCCTCCCCCTTTCCCTTTCCCCCCTTAATTGTTCAGTTCACTTACACCAAACAGTTTTGCAAGTATTGCTTTTGTAGTTGTTTGTCTTTTTTTACCCTGTGTCTCTCAATTTGGTATTCCCTTTCAATTTCCTACTTCTAATACCAGTATACATGGTTTCCAATATACTCAGATAAGATTACAGAGATAGTGTAGGCACAACCACAGGAAGGTGATACAAGAACATCATCAATAATAGAAGCTACAGATACACATGGGACGTTGAAAGTAGTTACAACTGTGATATAACAATTGTCTCCATAACATGGAGTTCATTTCACTTAGCATCATCTTATGTGTTCATAAGGGTATAGCTATTGGGCCTTGTGATGCTCTGCTATGACTTGCCTAATCCTGTACTAATTATTCCCAATAAGGGAGACCATAGAGTCCATGTTTTTTTGGGTCTGGCTCACTTCACTTAGTATAATTTTTTCCAAGTCCTTCCATTTCCTTACAAATGGGGCAATGTCATTCTTTCTGATAGAGGCATAAAATTCCATTGTGTATATGTACCACATTTTCCTGATCCCTTCGTCTACTAAGGGGCATCTGGGTTGGTTCCAGATTCTCGCTATGACAAATTGTGCTACGATGAACATTGTTGTGCTGGTGGCATTACTGTGATTATGATTGTGGTCTTTTGGATAGATACCCAAAAGTGGGGCTGCTGGGTCATAGGGGAGTTCTATATTTAGCCTTCTGAGGAATCTCCATACTGCTTGCCAGAGTGGCTGAACCAGTTTACATTCCCACCAACAATGAAGTAGGGTTCCCTTTTGGCCACATCCCCTCCAACAATTGTTATTGTTAGTTTTCTTGATATAGGACATTCTTACTGGGGTGAGATGGAATCTCAATGTTGTTTTGATTTGCATTTCCTTTATGGCCTGTGATATAGAGCACTTTTTCATATGTCTCTTGGCCATTCTCATTTCCTCATCAGAGAAATCTCTTTGTAAGTCTTTAGCCCACTTGATGAGGGGGCTATTGGTTCTTTGCAGTTTTGTTTTGGAAGAGGGTAATTGTTTTAGTTCTGCATATATTTTAGATATGAGGACTTTGTCCATTGAATGGCCGGTAAAGATCTTCTCCCAGTCTGTGGGCTTTCTGTCTATCTTGCAAGCTATGTCCTTTGCTGTGCAGAAGCTCTGCAGTTTGATGCAGTCCCATTTGTCCAACCTTTCTTTGATTTGTAGCTTTTCTGGGTCTTTGTTAAGGAAGTTCTGTCCTGTGCCAAGGAGCCCAAGTGTTTCTCCTACTCCTTCCTTTAGTGTTTTCAGGGTGTGTGTTTTGATTTCGAGGTCTTTAATCCATTTGGAATTGATTTTGGTAAGGGTGATATGTAAGGATCTAGTTTTAGTTTGTTGCATGTGTTGAGCCAGTTTTGCCAGCACCATTTGTTAAAGAGGCTATCTTTCTTCCATACTATTGTTTTAGCTCCTTTATCAAAGATTAAGTAGGCGTAGTTCTGTGGGTTCATTTCTGGGTCTTCAGTTCTGTTCCATTGGTCTTCAGGCCTGTTCCGGTGCCAATACCAAGCTGTTTTTATTACTATAGCTTTATAATACAGCTTGAAGTTGGGTATTGTAATTCCTCCAGCACTGTTCTTTCTGCTTAGGATTGTTTTTGCTATTCTAGGTTTTTTATTGTTCCATATGAATTTCTGGATTGCTTCCTCTATTTCATCAAAAAATGGTGTTGGGATATTAATGGGTATTGCATTGAATTTGTAGATAGCCTTTGGCAATATTGCCATTTTGATTATGTTTAGGTCTAGTTAACTATTCTTGTCATAGGAATCATCAATAAATGTAACTTCTAAAGAAGTTCCATTTCTATCCTAAATTTAAGGACACCTGGGGGCTAGTGTGACCTAAGAGACACTGCTGTTTGAATTTATTTTTGCATTATCATCACGTTGATGATTTTCTGATTACTTAAACACAAAATTTTTCCTTTTTCTATCCTGAAAACATATATATATACATATATATTTAAAATCAGTTCCCTATAAACGACAACTGTGATTCCATTTTTTCTTCTATAACATCAGAATTTCTAAGATAAAAATCTGCAGATTCGACGGCTTTGAATTGTGTTTGGTTAGAAAGCTGTTGGGGTAAACAGGTGATTTAATCAATTTGAAAGGAGAAAGCTAGCTTCCATGAATTTGTAGCTTTTATTTATTTATTTTTTTTGCCTGTTCTGAGGATTGATCTCTGGGACTCCCTGAGTTCCCTTTTGCTCAAGGCTAGCAGTCTACCACTTGGGCCACAGCAGCACTTCCAGCTTTTCCTGGTGATTATTTGGAGATAATCGTCTCATGGCCTTTCCTTCCTGGGCTGGCTTTGATTCATGATCCGCAGGCCTCAGCCTCCTGAATATCTAGGATTATAGGTGTGAGCCACTGGTGCTTGGCTTTTAGCTGTTTTGATTACATTGCAAATGTATAAAGAGAGTTACTCTTAAAGGCTGGAGAGCAGGCCTTCAATATTATATAGTTCATGACCAGTGTTTCAATTAGGAATGCGTCTAACTCCTAATAAAAGATAAGACACTTTGACTCAAATACATGAATTTTCTTTTCCTGCATATAAACGGCTTTGAAGTTGAGACTAACGCTTCTATGAATTGACTTGCTGTTTTCATATGCAGTTTGCCTCATTGTCCAATGTGTCTACCATAGCTCCAAATATCACAGTACCTGCCAAGTCAGGGGAGGTGGGGGACAGAAATGACAAGAAGGGCAGAGTTATCTGCCCCCCCCCCACCTACCCCCATAAACACACACATATACAGACCTTAGTTAGGAAAACAAAAAAACAGGTTTCCCCATAGCTCACCAGAGTCTCTGGGAGATGGAGTTGTTGTTTTCAGGAGTGCATAGCCGTTCACCAACTCACCTGGATTCATCCCTACTATTATAAAAGAAAAGGGTTGGGGAAGATGTTTCCCTTCCAACATCAATGAATAGTCAAATTCATGGAACTGTTAACCATGGAGGTTATCAGAGCTGGTTGAATTTCATCTATTATCTATCCTTGATTACATATTGCTGAAGTAGCTGGTACTTATTTATAGTATTTGATTTAGAAAGCATCTGCTCTGTATCCTTTCTTCATCTCCAGACTTGGGAGAATTGAAGTGCTAATATGAAAACATAGGATTGCTTTGTTTTTACTAGATTCATCTCAGAACTTTCCTTTCTGTAACTGATACAGGCTGGCTTGCACCCTAAGGTAATGTCTTCTGAGGGCTCTAAGTGGGCATTTTACTTTTAAGGTCTTGGGGAGTGTTGTTTCCTGAGAGGATCTCAAATATGAGGGTCTGAGGTGAGCTAAAAAAAAAAATGGAGCCTTCATTACTACACCATGGTGAGAACAAAAGGCGATCTTCCCAGAAAAAAGATCATTTAAAAAATGCTATAAGTGAAGTATCCTTTTCTTGTGTCATTTTGTATCTGCGCTTAGTTGATCATCTTTCCAGAATAAGTAGTTGTGGAGTACAAGTAAGTTTCAATCAAGAAACTCATTTTTCTTAACTACAAATGGGGCTTATAACAGATTCTGAAATCCTTAACGATGTGGCAAATTTGTGGCCTTGGCAAAGCTGACATAATTGGATTTCAAAGTGAGCAGTTCAGACCCTTGCTCTTTTGAAAGGAAGGCTACCAATTGCATTCCATTGCCTCCATACACATAGATGGATATACTAATTTTATTCTAATCATGTGGTAGAATGTAGCACTAAAATTTGATGTGCTACTGTCAGTACAACATAATAGACAGGTTTCCCCCTCCCCACTTAGTGCTGCTGAATAGAAATGAACATCACAGAAGGGAATGGAATAAATTTTTAAAAATTAAGCTTGGTAACAAGAAAACCAGAAAATATATTGTTTCTACACACCAAGATTTGTGCAAGTTCCCTAGAAATACCAGAACAGAGATTCCTGTGTGTGTTGGGGCTGGGTTTGTCATTCACCCATCGTCATGAGCAGGGAACAACCCAGAGGATGAATTTATCTGCTTGTGCAGAAAGTGTCTCCTTCTGTACATGCTATGGTAAAGTCTGTGACTTTAGTTCAGCATCAGTGTCTTCCTGAGAAGCATTTTTTTTCAGTCCCAGGAATTGTGCCTCCCAGGTTTCCAGCAATTGCAGAGCTCATCTATTGAGCAAAGAAAGAAATGATTTAAGCTGCGAATATATTCCTTAGTTTAGACGCACTAAATTGTGCCTAACATCTGCATTGGATCTTTTAAGCACTATAAAATTAGTTTATCCAATTATTTATTATCTAAAGCCTAATTACATCATTTTTATTTTTACAATTTGTTACCACAACTATCACAATTCATTTAAAGTTATTAGAATTCATAGTATTTTATTTTTATAATTTACTACTAGGATTTAGAACATCTGTGCAGGATGCTAGATTATAACACTGTAGATCCACTCTAAAAGAACTTTCTTCTCCATTTTCATGCTTCTTTTGCCTTTTTGTTTTTCAAGGCATAGGCCAGATAGTTCATTGTGGGACTCACAATGCCATAAAATGCAGAAATATTTTTCCTGTCCTCCCAGGAATGATCAGAATGGGGGCTGTAGGAACATGTAAAAGAGGGTTTCGGGTGAATGGCCTCTGCTGTCAGATGGAAGGCACATAAAGAGGTTTCCTTCCTTTCTGTGGGTCTGCAACAGGGAAGCAGTTTTTCCCCCTGCTTCATCCCATGGCTGATGGTGGACAGGAAAGAGAGGATGAATGTGAGAGAAGAAGAGATGGTAATCTACTTAAATGAAATATCTACTCCACTTGACAATAACCAGCTTGCACATTGAAATTCAAAGCCACTGGGGCAGACAAATCCAAGAGCCTCTTCTCTTCAATCAACTTGCACAAGAAAAAAATCTGGAAGTGAAAGTGTGGCTCACATGGTAGACCATTACAGTTGAACAATAAAAATTAAGCAAGTCTGAGAGGCCTGGAGTTTAAGTCTCAGTCCCGGGCTGGGAATATGGTCTAGTGGTAGAGAGCTTGCCTCACATACATGAAGCCCTAGGTTTGATTCCTCAGCACCACATATATAGAATATGCCAGAAGTGGTGCTGTGGCTCAAGTGATAGAGTGCTAGCCTTGAGCACAAAGAAGCCAGGGACAAAGCTCAGGCCCTGAGTTCAAGCCCTAGGACTGGTAAAAAAAAGAAAAAAGCCTCAGTGCCAGAATGACAAAAAATAGACAAATAAAGTACCCAAGCTTAAAAAAACAAACATACAAATCATCTTGCACACTAATTACAGTCATTCGGTCATGAGAGTAGAACCCCCATGACCTAATAATGAGTTTTCACTAACACTGATTTGGAGATGGATTGTATCCATCGTAGGCTCCTGTCAGCAAGCATTTCTCCCTGAATTTTGTAGATATGTTGAGAGTTGGAGATATTTTTCTTTACAACAGTTAAGTCTCACTTTAGTCAATTAACACTGTAGCCATACAACACAATAAGCTTTTCAATTAAAAGAAATTAAAGGGGATGTAAGAATCTGGAGGATTGGTTAATGGTGGCTCATTTTTCAGATTCAACAGGGCCAAACACCAAGCCAGCCACAGAGAGGCTTAACATTAATTGGATTTGTACTACACTGTTGTTCAAATGTTGAATTTTAGCAGATCCTATGTGGCAGCACATTAAAAGAATGAGAATTGTTGGAGAGCCTTCTAACAAGCAATTTATAGGTAAGAACTATTAGTTATAATTGTACGTCAATAGCTTACCTAACATCTCAAAACCTCCTTCACATAATATGATACATGGAGAAAAAAAAGAGAAAAAAAGGAGAGAAGGAAAATCTTGGAAATGCACAAATCATACCATAAAATATATCTACCTGTTCTCTATTGATATAATCAGTCTGTTGAATTATTGGTTGCTTTATGTCTGTATAGTATTATTGATTTCGTGCGAGACAAGTGAGACCGTACCTCCTGAAGCATGTACATAAGGATGACAGTAATTTTTGTTTAAACCTTGAATGTTATGTAACAGAAAATATGTGGTTGGATTGTCTTCCATATAATTTCATACATTCTTATCCATGTATAATGTCATATAATAGAAGACACTGGTCATGAAGAAGACTGCGCAGTATTGATACTAACTTCTTTGGCTCTTTTAAATAGCTTGAGAAATGAAAACGTTGGGATAATTCAAGTGATCGATTAAGATACTATGGATGAAGACACTTTATTGAAGCCTAGAAGAAATAGGGTTTAACAGGCTCTATCCTGAGGTGAATTTATAGGAAAATAGATAGCACTGGAGGGCTCTCCAGGACTCTCCAGATGTAGAAAACACATGTAGCTAAGGAAATGACAGCAGACGAGGGCTCTGTTTAAAGTAGTTTTCATAGGGTCATGGAATTTGGTTTATCAATTTCACTTTGTCACTTTGGATTCAAATAAAATGAATATATAACTTTTCTTAGCTGGGGATGAGCTCCTTCCATTTCATAGACAGAATCTGTACATTTGTGGTAGCTGACCGGATGCAAAGGATTTTATTTCACACACCATGGAAATATTTCCTAGTGATGTGAATGCTGCTTGAACATGGTCTACTACCAGAATATATTAAATATTCTTAACATATGCTTAATAGCAAGACTCCTGAATTTTTTATACTCATTTATGAGAAATGAGGACAGGTACTCTGAGATAGAATTATTTTATTTTATTTTTGTTTTTCTTTTGTTGGTCAAGGGGCTTGAACTCAGGGCCTGGGTGCTGTTCCAGAGTTCTTTTGTCCAAAGCTAGTGCTCTACCACTTTGAGCCACAGCTACAGTTCCTATTTCCTAGTGGTTAATTGGAGATGAGAGTCTCATGGACTCTTCTGATCAGGCTGACTTTGAACCATGATTTTCAGATCTCAGCCTCCTGAGTAGCTTGGATTACAGGTGTGAGTCACTAGCACTGGGTTGATGGGATTGGATTTTGTTTTACCTGCTAATAGAGACAATTGGTGTAATGCTTCTACCTTTTTTTTCTGTCTTGTTTCACATACTCTCTCTCTCTCTCTCTCTAAAGAGAGAGAGAATTTTCTGTGGGTGACTTGAACATGTTTTATAATTCCATTTAGATTTTTTTTGTAGTGTGTTCAGGGCAAGACTTCTTATAGTTTAACTTTTTTAGTGTCAGCTGTAGCTAGTATAGGTATGTTACTGTTGCATTTTACCTGCTGATAGCATCTAATGCCTTAATTCCCTTTCTATTCCTGCTTGTCCCCCATTTGAATGTGATCTTAAATACTTGCTCAATGTGTACAGAGAGCCACATCAGAAAAACTAAATGTTGCTTATGCCCACCACAATAATGTATAAATATATTTTAAAGTAACTTCAGATCTGGTAGCTATAAACTGTGACTAACTAAATATTCTGTAATAGATTATTGGTTAAACAAATTGTGATACACCTATATTGAGTAGTACCAGACTCAAAGGGGATAAAATTACTGATAATTGTAACAACTTGAATGAATCTCAAAAAGCTAATTTTCAAGGTTAACATAGGATTTAATTGCAGACATGTATATATATATGGCAAAATTTTAGAAATTATAGAGCAAGTACAGATTAGTGATAGCAAGGGATTACAAACTGTATGTGGATCTGGGTAGTAAGAAGGGAAAGTATGAGGAATATGAGTTGAATCTGAGATCTGTAATGGTATGTTCTACATATTTTATATTATTATTATATCATTATTATTATCTTTAAGTAGTTGCAAAGAGGGGCTTCAATTCACGAAGTCAGATTATGATTATAATGCATCTTGATTAGTGTTTCCACTTCTGTGGTTTGCCTCCATCTTTCCCCATCTTTTATTAATCATTCTTTTTACAAATGAGAAAATGTGAATCTGTTACACACACAAACTGCAACAATATCAAAAGCCTGATTTTGATGCCATAGGAAAAATGAGTGTAGGGGTTATGAGTACTCCTGAAAAACTCTGAATACCTCAAGATCAAAAGTTAAATATAAATTAAGAGCAAATATTGAACTTGCTTTGCAGTTTCCTAAACATTTAGGAAAACTTCCTAACATAGGATAAATACTGAATCAATGCCTCTCCAAAAGACCATAACATGCCAATGTTAGATACAAGGCAGTATTAATTGGTTGATCATTTTCTTGGTTGATTTGTTTAATTTTTCCTGCTTTCACATTTTCTTTACTAGGCAAAATTGAACTAGATTCAAAATCTTGATCCCATTTTGTTTTTTGGTGCTATTCCTAGACCTTGAACTCAGGGCCTGGACAATGTCTCTGAGCTTTTTTGCTCAAGGCTAGCAGCTCTACCACTTGAGCCACAGCTCCATGTCTGGCTTCTTGGTGATGAATTGGAGATGCAAGTCTCAAGGGCCTGGCCAGGCTTTAAACTTCAATCTTCAGAAGTCAGCCTCCTGAGCAGCTAAGATGACAGGTGTGACCCATTGGGCTTCTGGTTTCTTACTCCATTTTTATTAGACTCTATTCTTCTCTATCCTATAATTCTGCTTTTTGAGACAACTGTTTCGAAAGAGGCAAATCAAAACATGTAAGAGTAATATCAAAGGCTTTCTTCAGAAGCCTTTTCTCTCTTTTTTTCTTGACAGTTCTTTGTTTATTAGCATCAATTCATTGTACAGCAGGTTTCATTTTAACATGTCCACTATGTATAGGGAGTGTCTTGATGAGCCACTGGCTCCATTATTCTCCTCCATCTTCCCCCACATACCAATCTCAAGAAGCTTTGTTGTTCTTTTTTCACACAAATACATAAATTATTATTATTTTTTAACATGTATTTATTTCTGGGCTGATGCTGTTCTTTCTTTTTGCCATTCCTGGAACTTGAACTCAGGGCTTGAGCACTATCCCTGGCTTCTTTTTGCTCAAGGCTAGCACTCTACCACTTGAGCCACAATGCCACTTCTGGATTTTTCTATATATGTGGTGCTGAGGAATCAAACCCAGGGCTTCATGCATACGAGGCAAGCACTCTACCACTGGGACATATACTCAGCCCCCGTAAATTATTTTTTTTACCACATTCAGCTCCTTCATTCTCTTTGTTCATTCTCCCACCTTCCACTTGTACTTATATCATAGAAAGTATCTCACCTTCCTCACATTCATTTTGAAAAGCAAGGGGCTTTACCTCGGTATTTCATTCATGCATAGACCATAATACAATTGAGTTGATTGGATATGTAAAATCCTAGCTGGGTGCTGGTGCCTCATGCCCGTAATTCTAGCTACTCAAGAAGATGAGACCGAGGATTGTGATTCAAAGTCAGCCTGGGCAGGAAAGTTTGTGAGACTCTTATTTGCAATTAACCACCAGAAAGCCAGAAGTGGAACTGAAGCTCAAAGTAGTATGACACTAGCTTTGAAAAAATTGCTCTGAGACAGTGTCCAGACTCTGACTTCAAGCCCCACACTGGACGAAAAATAAAAATAAAATAAAGTACTGTATGAGTTTATGCATAGGGTCTCTTTTAGGTCTACTATCCACATATGAGTAAAAACTTGTGAACTTTATCATGCTGAACCTGGCTTACTTCACTTAATATTGTTTCCAGATCTATTCATTTCCTTACAAATTACATCTTTTCATTCTTTTTAAAAATGGCTGAATAATACTCTATTGTATCACATTTTCTTGGTCCATTCAAGTTACAGGGCATCTGGGCTGTTGATATGGATTATCTAATGTGAGTAATGTTGCATTAAAGATGAATTCCCTCTATTTAACACACATCATCTGGATGTTCATTTATAGTGAAGCTGAAGATAATAGCTCTCTTGTAGAGTACTTGTTTTGCATGTGTAAGAGCCATTGTTATATTCCTCAAACCATAAAAGTAGAATATCACTTCTTTATTCATGTGATGTGTTTTTCAGTATGTTTCAGAAACTACAGAAAATATGAGCCCCATCTCTTTCTTCTTGGCCTGTGTTGATAGAAAACCACATTTGTAGCTAGGAGCACTTATTTCCTAAGTGTTTCAGAGCTTCTAGCATATCTTGGTTCCTTAGGCTGTAGATGAGAGGGTTTAGCATGGGAATCATAATACTATAAAAAACAGAGGCCACTTTTTCCTGCTCTTGAGACTTGTCGGTTCCGTGGCGTACATACATATAGGAGAGGGTCCCACAGAAAATGGTGACTGCTGTCAGGTGGGATGCGCAGGTGGAGAAGGCCTTCTTCCTTCCCGAAGCAGAAGATATCCTCAGGATGGCAGCCAGGATGTAGGCGTAGGAGAAGATGACAACCAGTACAGTCAGTGACAAGTTAAACCCAACAAACCCTGCTAGTAGCATGACATTGAAGTCAATCCTGGAACATGATAGGGCAAGAATGGGAGGCACGTCACAGAAGAAGTGATTGATTGCGTTGGATTTGCAAAATTTCAAGGAGAAAGTAAAACCTGTGTTTACGAAAGCATTTAGGAGACCCATGATGTATGAACCAACCAGCAGCTGAACACAGAATCTCCGGGACATGACAACAGGATAGTGCAGTGGGTGGCAGATGGCCACGTAACGGTCCACAGCCATGGAAGCCAGGATGTAGCTGTCACTGGTCACAAAAGTCCCATAGACTAGTAACTGCACTGCACACCCTGTGAAGGAGATGGAGGGCTTTGTTCCTATGAAGTTTCCCAGCATCTTGGGGGTGATGGCAGAGGCATAGCAGAGATCCACAAATGCCAACTGCTGGAGGAAAAAGTACATGGGAGTGTGGAGGGAAGAATTTATCTTGATGAGGAGGATCACACCAATATTACCTACTAAGATGATTATGTAGATCAACAAAAATACTACAAAGAATATGTGCCAAAACTTGTGTTGAGCAGCAAATCCCAGAAGAATGAATTCAATTACTTCAGTGCCATTATTCTGTTCCATGGTTAGTAAAAATCAAATTTCATCTGAAAAAAGCTGCAATAGAAAGAAGAAGAGAGAAAGACCATTGTGGTTCTTTAATTATTAACTAATTCAAATTTGGTAATATTATCATGTTTCCGTTTTGTAGTGGATTCTGAGAACATTTTTTTTACAAGCTTGACTTGGCTTTTTATAGGTGACCCTTGCTAAAGAACGTTTATAATTTCATCTCCATTTTGGAGTAACTGCCATTGAATAGGAACTGTGTTCTTAGCTACTGCTTCATAGATCAATTATGGATGATAAAATATATTTGAGTTGAACTTTCTCTTCTGCTTAATATGTCTTAGTGAAAAGATATTTACCTACATAAGTGATTATATTTGAAAACTTTGAGCCTACCCATATAGTTTTACATGGTGATGCTCTACCTTGTTTCCATATTGTTGTTTTACTCCTTTTCCTTCCTCACCAACTCTGCTTTGACTATCATGAATTCATGGCCATATGGTCATTAGCCACGTTCCTATAGTAGCAGATCAGGTAAAAATATTTACAATGCATTTCACATCAGAATTATATAACAAGTAAACCAATAAGCTCAATGTTTGTTAAAGTTTATTACTAGTTTAGAAAGGTTCAAGCTTGCTTCCTGCTCTTACCTCATCATAGATTGATTTCATAGAGGCTGAATTCTGATACTGGTCCACAGGCCACACTGGAGTAGATTGCTTACATTGTCTGTCTCTCACCATTTCTTTATGTCAACTAATAGAAATGGGTAGATCATTGCTGTACATTGTCTCACTGCAAATAACTCAGTGTGAAAATGTACCTGTGTTATGTTTACAAAACAAAAATAGAGTTTGAGTGACCTACACCAACGGTGCTGTGGCTCAAGTGGTAGAGCACTGGCCTTGATCAAAAGATCAGGGACAATGCCCAGGCCCTGTGTTCAAGCCCTACAACTAGCAAAATCCCCCCAGAAAACAAAAACAAAAACAAAAACAAACAGTCTGGAACTGAATTGGTGGTAAACGAATAGGTCCATGGCACTGAGAAAAGGAAATCAAGAGCAGATCCATTAGCCTATGAAAACTTGATGTATTAAAATTTTAGCATGTAGCTCCATAAAAATAATTCAATAAATATTATATTTACAAAAATATAACATTGATTACAACTCAATTCTGTGTTTTCAAATTTTAAAGCATAGAAAGTAAAACATTGGTGATTACCTATGACCTAGTTTTGTAGAAGAAAATTAGACAAGACAAAAGTCCAAATCATAAAAATTTTCAGCACAAAAGGACTATGTACTGAGTGGAGATATAGTAAGTCAACTTTGACATCTAAAATTGATATCTAGTGAATAAGTTATTTCTTTATACCAGCCTACCAGAAAACATATCACAGGAGATATGAGCAGCAAACTTATAAAAGTAAGAAAATCTATTCAATGGAAATATGACAACTTATTCACTAGTAATTAACACCTGTGTATGAGAACTGCATGGGGATATGGTTTAAGACTCATCAATATAAAATGTCGTTATGGTGAGGATGTAGATGTATAGGAACTCAGCTTTTTTTCTGTTGGAAAGGACGAGGAAAATCAGTAGAGTATGTTGGAGACAACTCAGAAATAGTGCAAATAAACATATGTGTCAGTGAGTCAGAATTTTTACCTTTAGGTGCACAGTCTAGAGAAACTAGTGGTAACATGTAAGTGGTCATTCACACATACATACATATACTTTTATGTTTACATATAAATTTACATATATTCAAATATTTATATATGATTAAAGTCTGTGGTATTATTTGCCATATGAAAAAAATTCATTATTAAATGACCAGAGAACAACCATTGCCAGGTGTTTCCACATCTGTGCAGAAGTCATAAAGATAGAAGTGATCCTATATTCAAAACTGGGCTGAGTTTATGAACTCATAAGATGATGCTAAGTGAAATGAACTCCATGTTATGGAAATGACTGTTATATCACTGTTGTAATCACTTTCAACATGCCATGTGAAACCATAGCTTCTATTGTTGATGATCCTCTTGTATCCCCTTCCTGTGGTTGTCCCCGCACTATCACTGTATCTTATCTGAGTACACTGGATACTGTATATACTGGTATTAGAACTAGGCAAGTGAAAGGGAATACCAAAATCGAGGGACAAAGGATAAAAAGACAAATGACTCCATAAGCAATACTTGCAAAACCATTTGGTGTAAACCAACTGAATAATTCATTGGGGGAGAGGGGGAGGGGGAGGGTGGAGGGGTGAGTGAGGAAGGAGGTAAAAAACAGTACAAAAAATGTACCCAAGGCCTAATGTATGAAACTGTAACCTCTCTGTACATTACTTTGACAATAAATTAAAAAAAAAACACAACAAAACAAAGCAAAACAAAACTGGGCAGAGCTGTGTGTTGCTCTATATGGAATGGTGAGCTTCAGACCAGTATACACCTATGCTTTTTTAGCTTATAAGTTTTGGTTGTACATTTTGTGTGTGTGTGTTCTCTCTTTTGATGAACTGCAGGAAGCTAACATTCCTGACACAATCACCTCTGGTCCTTTCAAGTATCTTCAGAAATAATAGTGTGGGACAATTCCTTAAAGATATAGCCAGACAATATATAATCGTTCTGAATTCAAATAAGATAACGTAATATGATGTTTTTTGGAGAACACCTTTCAGGAGCTAAGAATACAAAATGCAACACACACACACACACACACACACACACACACACACTCTCTAACTCACCTGTGGGAGAGTTTCATTCAATATAGAGTTCTTTGTTCCCTGTAGGATGAAGGCTTTTACTAATGAAATAACTATTACAAGCTTGGCCAATCACTGCCGAGTTTTTCACATATTTACAGTGTCTCACCACTCTGATGCTCTCTGAGAAGTTGAATTGTTCAATGGAGCAGAAATAGACTAACCTGGGGTTTGAATTTTTCTTCGACCACCACTTCAGAGACATGTGGGACATGTCTCCTCAGTTTGAGTTTCTTCCTCTGTAAAATAGAAATCACAGAGGTTACTTAGAAGGTGATGGCCTTCATTGTAATTTGATGGAGATCATTGTCAACTTGGAAATAAGAGTTCATTAAATCATAGTAGATTCATATGAGTAAATACACGACCCCAAACTTTAAGATAAATATATAATCTATAGAAAGATCCTTAAGATGATGCTAAGCGAAATGAACTCCAAGTTGTAGACACAAACAGTTTATCATTATTGTTTTTATTTTTAACGTTCCATGTGAAATTATTTCTCTTTTCTTTTTGTATCTTCCCTATGCTTTATCCCCTGTTGCCACTGTATTTGATTTTGGCACCCTGGGTATATTATATACATTTGTCTGAATTGGGGAAGGAAAGGGGAGCATTAAAATGGTGAGACAAATGGCAAAAGGTGAACCAATGCACCAGCAATACTTGCAAGACAATATGTAGTAAACTGAATAAACCAACTCAGGAGGGAGGATTTGGGAGGAGAGAAGGTGGGAGAAAAATGAGGGAAGAGATGACAAGTTTGACAAGAAATGTACTCACTAGCTTATGTATGCAACTGTAACTCCTCTGTACATCACCTTGACAATAAAAATAACAAAAAAGAAAGATCCATGTGTATTGAACAATGAGGAGAGCGTGGTCCAGAGACTTATGGAGAATGGGGTCCTTTATTATCTTTAAGTATGTGGACCCAGAGTTTTCAGTTCAACATGAATGATTCCTGGATGACAGACTCCTCTCCATCATTCTCTTTTATCTGTCACAACCCCACCCATCCTCTTGTTACCTTGTTCCATTTTTACATATGTAAATCGAATATTTTGGCTGTATTCAGCTACCTTTCCTCTCTCCATTCATCTGTCCCCCATTCCCTGGGTCTCCCCACACTCTAGCAAAACATTTCACCTTCCTGACCTTACTCTCTTGTTCTTTTTCTTTATCTGTGGAAACAGTTTGAGAAAGACAGACACTAATTTATTATTATTATTATTATTTTCTTTGGGCATGGGAGTGAAGAGATTCACCTCCTTGCTAGGCAACTCTCAGATTACTTCTGTCTCCTTAACTGTTTCTATCACATCACCAGAAAGGCAGTGAGTCCTGGTCCCAGGAAGAAATGCTCTGTAACTTCTATTTACTTTGCTCTGTTGCGTGAAGCTGCTGAAATGATGCACACACAGTGAATGTGGAAATTTTAATTGGCCCTTCTTCCTTATGTCGATGCTGTCTCCACATTCTGTCTTTGCAACTGGTGCAGGTTGATTGCCACCAAGGTCTCGCTGTGAATCTTCCTCATGGACGGGTTTATTGTTGGGGCCTAAGGGATCAGTTATCAGTCCCTAGAGAACCAGGTCGTAAGGGATTGAGATGGAATTCAACAACACTGCCACCCATATGCTTTTTTTAAAGTTATATTTTCTTTGTTATTTCATAACTAACCCTTTTTTTTTTGTAGCTGGTAAAGCATCTTTTCATTTGTCCAGGAATGTGGGCTTGGGTGTAGTGATAAAGCCTTACTACCATAAACAAAGACCTTACTTTATGCAAAGATAAATCTAACCTAAAGTTTGACCTAAAAGCTGTCTGACCTAAATTTTCATAAATGTATTCATCTTTTCTCATGATTGACTTCTAATTCTGATTAGGGTTTTGAGCTCCCATACTGACATTCAGAAACCATTTCTGGGCTTGCCAAGTTCTTACGAAACAGTCTCTAATGGACTACTTTGCCATACAGCAAACACATTTTAAGTTTCTGCATGCAGACATTAAAACCTTATGAACAATAGATGTTGGGATAGAGCCATGAATTCCTAGTTTTAACAGAAATTCAACATGGCTATTTTTCTTGATGGCAGAATGCTTCATGGAAGGCAGGATGAATCCTATGTGTAGGCAGGTAATGGCCATAGTTACCTGAAATGGGAAGCTCCTGTATCACAGGTTGTGTGAATGACTGCAAAAACTTTTCTTGCTTCCTTATGTACCATGATGATGTGAGGTACACTATCTCAAATAATTCATTTCCATACCCATTCTCTCCTGGAGTCAATAGCTCATGACCCCATTTGAATTCCCATTGTTTTTACAGTAGAATGACATCTACCTGAACAGAAATGATAGGATGCCATTTGAAAAAGGATTGATGCAGAACTCTATCATCCATCATTGTGGTAGACTATCTATCAGCCAAAGCCTCCAGACAGAAAAAAAATCTATTCCTATTAGGCAGGGCATTCCACTGGCCTGACCCTCAAAAACCAAACCTTTGTTCAATTTGAGGTCCCAGAAATAAACATTAAGATCCCTACCATTCTAGGGGAAAGGGAGCCTGGAACAGAAGTCCTCTTTTTCTAGCCAAATTAACTTTTCCACAAAAAAAAAATCACAGTTCTTCCTAGAGGGATTAAAAAATGCCATGTTTTTTTTTCCCATAACAATGAATGTGCACTTGTGGATTGGTAAATGAAGTTTTTGTCTTTCAGCTTAAATGTTTTCTATTCTATGCCATTCATATAGTTTCAGTGTTTGGTAGGTGGTATTCTGTGACTTTCATCAAGTCTTTCCTCTTCTTTTAAGGTTAGTCATTCTTGATTTTGCTTGACTTCAAATCCGATTGAAGACTCAAGCCTCTATAGTAACCTTTAGAAAAAGCTCCTGGATATGGGTCATTCCTTATAAAACACAGAATGCCATGAGAACAGCTCTCTCTCCACTGAACAATAGTAGCATACTTCCTTATTTAAGGGACAAACATTTTTCTTTGTATATTTTTCCCCTCCCAAAATCATTTTATTGAGTACTAAATAAATTCCTTATCATTAATTAGTAGGTGCTAGGGGTAAAAGAGTATGAGGGACAAGGTAACAAACAGTACAAGTAATGTATCCAATGCCTAACGTATGAAACTGTAACCTCTCTGTACATCAGTTTGATAATAAAAAATTAAAAAAAAGAATGTGAATCTTGGAATAATAAAAATTAGACTCAAGTATTTACTCACAAACACATGTTGGAAGCAATTGTTTTCAAATGCCAGGTAATGTAATAAGCATGAGATTATTGGGTAGACAGGATAGCTGAAGTCATAAGATTCTTTTTAAGTAAATACATTTATTTCACACTCATTTTTGTGAACAACTTGAACAGAATTTACAAAGGACAATCAGGCAATTTTTTATTATTTATTTATTTATTTATTTATTTGCCAGTCCTGGGCCTTGGACTCAGGGCCTGAGCACTATCCCTGGATTCTTCTTATTCTTCCACTTTTTTTTTTTTTGGCTCAAGGTTAGCACTCATCACTTGAGCCACAGTGCCACTTCTGTCCATTTTCTATATATGTGGTGCTGAGGAATCGAACCCAGGGCTTCATGTATACGAGGCAAGCACTCTTGCCACTAGGCCATATTCCCAGCCCTCAATTAGGCAATTTATGGAAGTTATTTAAGTTTGAACTTTGATTTGAATACTGGTTATATACAAGTGGAGATTGTTTTACCCAATGAAGAATATGGGAGAAATATTTGATTTAGTATTTACGAAGTTTGTAAATGTCTTGAATAATCATCACAAAACCCTTCTCTATGATTGATGCATTGTAAACTGCATTCTAAGGGAGAAATGAGTCTCAGAAGAAATCTAGAACATTTTATAAGTTCTTGTGTGTTTATAGGGGCAGCCTTCACTTTCCAGCTCTATATGCACCATTTTAGAATTATTATATTGTGGCAGCTTATGTTACAAGATGCTTTGATGTGATGAACATTATGAGTGTGTATTGAATCTAAAGATCTTTCTTCCTGCCACTTTGATAACATCTTTCACCTCCTTGTTTCTCAAACTATAGATGAGAGGGTTCAACATGGGAATTACAATGCCATAAAACACAGAGACTATTTTTGTATTCTCCTCAGAATTATCGGAATGGGGCTCTAAGTACATGTAAGAGAGAGTTGCATAGAAAATGGTCACTGCTGTTAGGTGGGAGGCACAGGTGGAGAAAGTTTTCTTCCTTCCGGCAGTAGACATCTTTAGGATGGTGGCCATGATGTACGTATAGGAGACAATCACGACAGACACAGTAAACATCAGGTTAAATCCCACAAAGATAAATGTCAGCAGGATGTTCATGTCAATGCTGGAGCAAGAAAGAGTGATCATTGGGATAAAATCACAGTAGAAGTGATTAATACGGTTGGATTTACAGAAGGACAAGGAAAATGTAAAACTTGTGTGGACACAGGAGTTTATAGATCCCATGAGATACGATCCAGCTGCCAATTGGAGGCAGATTTTTCGAGACATGATGATAGGGTAGCGAAGTGGTTTACAGATGGCCACATAGCGGTCCACCGCCATTGCTGCCAAGATGTAACAGTCAGTGGTGGCAAACACGACATAGATAAATAATTGCACGGCACATTCTTCAAACGATATGGATTTGTCTTCTACCAGAAAATTTTGCAGCATCTTGGGAGTGATGGCAGATGTGTAACAGATGTCAACAAAAGCCAAATGCTGTAAGAAAAAGTACATGGGTGTTTGAAGTCTGGCGTCTGTGTTGATGAGTAGGATCATTCCAGCATTACCCACCATGGACGTCAGGTAGATTACAAGGAATACAATGAAGAGGACGTACTGAATCTCATTTGGGACACCAAATCCCAGAAGATAGAACTCACTGATTTCACTGCTATTTGCTCTTGTCATGGCTCACCAAATTCTGGAGACAACCAAAGGAAGGAACAAGAAAAAGTAGAAATCTTTAGGATTTCTCGGTATCATAACCTTTTCAAATTTCATTTTATTGTTTTGGGCTGGATTTTCCTAACAATTACTCATAAGCCATTTATTCGTTTCCAAGTAGCTTTTAAAATACTCTTGATAGGAATCCACCACAGGATTTATATGTGTCATTGTTTCATTTGAAAATGGACAAAGCTAGCTTTCAATAAGTGATTCTAAGAAATATAGACAGACTTAAAGTTTCCAGTAAATGGTTACCTGTACTTGCATGAGTCAATATTCAATTATATATTTAAACATTCCTGTCATCCTATAGTTTTTCTTAGTTATCATGTGATCCATATTATCCTCATTCAAGTTCTTGAAATAAGAGTAAGGTTAGAGGGGCTGGGAATATGGCTTAGTGACAAGAGTGTTTGCCTCATATATATGAAGCCCTGGGTTCAATTCCCCAGCACCACATATGTAGAAAATGGCCAGAAGTGGCGCTGTGGCTCAAGTGGT
The DNA here is from genome assembly GCF_023159225.1 of Perognathus longimembris pacificus. Lineage (NCBI taxonomy): Eukaryota > Metazoa > Chordata > Mammalia > Rodentia > Heteromyidae > Perognathus > Perognathus longimembris. The sequence continues at coordinate 51,981,598 of NC_063173.1, read as the reverse complement.
AGAGTGCTAGCCTTGAACAAAAAGAAGCCAGGGACAGTGCTCAGGACCTGAGTCCAAGGCCCAGGACAGGCAAAAACAAAACAAACCAAAACAAAAAAAAAGAGTAAGGTTAGAGCAAGAGTTTCCTGAGATAAGTAGCTAGGTCACACATATTTCATGGCTGCATAATGTGCATAATTACCCTTTCCATAAATACCATGACAGTACTTCCCCTAAAAAAAAACAACAACACTTTAAAACCAGCTGACAGTGGCTCACACCTATAATCCAAGCTACTCAGGAGGCTGAGATCTGAGAATCACAGTTCAAAGCCAGTCTGGGCAGGAAATTCCCTGTGACTTTTCCCCAATTTACCACTCAAAAACTGGAAATGGCACTGTGGCTGAAGTGGTAGAGTGCTAACCTTGAGCACAAAGAGGTTCAGGCACGATGCCCAGGCCCCTCAACCGACAAACAAAACAAAACAAAAAAACAACAAAACCAAACTGAACTAAACAAAACAGAACTATTCTATAAGCATCTTCTTACGTGTATATAAGTTTCCATTTCCATTGCATTGTATTTTATGTTAGGACCTATATTAAGCAAAAAAAAAAAAAAGTCATGAAGCTACCATCTGATTACTACACAGTGAGGGCTTATTTTAAATCACAATGATCTTCACTTTAAATGAATCAATGGCGCAATCACATATGACGGAGATATATTCATGAATGAACTTTTGCCTAGGATAAGCCCTAAAGCTTTCCTGTTTAGTGTTTCTTCCTGAACACACTCCTACATGGACCCCAACTGCTCATGGTGGAGCAACACACCATAAACTGCTGGCATGGCAGAAATCACCTTACTGCTTGTCAATATGTGCCTTTCATTCTGGAAACAGAGGCCAATCCTACTTCCAATCAGAAGACTTTGCTTTTCTTGGTCAAGACATTATGTTCTGTCTAGTGGAACATGGGTAAAAGCATGTATTTACCATGTATATCAGAACCAGTGCTCTCACTGCCATTTCCTGCAATGGCAATCCTGTGACTTCTTAGTCCTTTTATTCCAGGACTGTTAGTATACTGACATTCAGGCAGAGTGTGCAAGTTATGTATCGGGGTAGTCAGACATGACAGGACAGCAAGTTAAATTTGTATTTCAGATGAACAACATGGTATGTTGTTTAATGCTGGTCCTGGGGATTGAACTCAGGTTCTTGAGCTTCTTTTGCTCTAGGCTAGCGCTCTACCACTTGAGCCTTAGCTCAACTTCTGGCTTTTTTTTCTTTTTTTGATGATTAATTAGAGATAAGAGTCTCATAGATTTATCTGCCTGGTCTGGCTTTGAACCATGATCCTCAGATCTCAGCCTCCTGAGTTGTTAGGATTATAGGCATGAGCTATTGGTGCCCAGCATTACATGATTTTTAAAACTAGAAATTCAAATATTGGATGAGAGATATTAAAAATGAAAACAAGATGATTACTGTTTCTCTGCACCTCTAATTAAACTCAGCATCCTGTATTTTCATTTGTGAAGCCTGGTGATGGCACTTGTGTAGCTTATTTTGGTCTGCTTGAGGCTGAATTCTAGGGTGTCGGGAGCAGAGTCTATCTCATTAGTTCATTCTGTGTTGCTGTAGCAGAAGATAAGTCTTGGTAATGTATGCAGATGAAACATAAATTTATTTGGCTCCTGATTTTGGAGGCTAAGAAATCCAATCTAAAGGAACTTCTTACAGCTTCATTTTACTGCAGAAGGTCAATGGGAAAGAGATGGTGAGAGAAAAACAAAGAAGAGAGCAAAGACCAAATCTGCTTTAATGACAGATATACTCTTGACTTAATGAATCCTGTCACATAGTAACATTAGTTATTCCTGAATACCATGCTTGTCCTAGGCCTTATCTTCTAACACTTTTGCATTGAAGATAAAGTTTCCAACTCACAAATAGTGTTGGGCATTCCATCCGTAGCTGCTTCACAACAGCACCATGCTTCCTCCATTAGTTTTTATGTGATTGAGATTTTTTTTTCCTAGTATGTAGTGACATTCAGAAATTTACTCATTACAACTATTACACTTATTTAAACAACTATTATTTCATTCCAATAAAGGATTTTTTTAACCAAAAAGCAAATGAATGAAGGTATTGCAACAGTACCTTTTGAATTTATAAAGTTAAGTCTGATTTTCATTTTTGTGTTTGAAAATTTATGACTCATCGTTTTAAAAATACTAGTCATTTATGTTTGATTGCTAGACTAAGCTGCGTGTCTATTCATTTTTTTGTTTATTTGTTTTCTTTTTCTTACTTTTCTGTGGGTTTGCACTTTCTGTGGGTAACATGCACTTTAAAAAAGTCTATTTTGAGTTATCTATAGAAGTTTTAGAATACTTCTTTGTACAGCTCCACTAGAGGCTGTTCTAAGTATTTTTTTAAGAGGACATAATTGCTGCATTGGCTGATTTAAGTGGTATTAAATCTTACTTCCCTTCCATCGTTTGCTCCATCCTACTTTAATATAATTGCCTTAAATATTCCTTCCACATATATTGAGAACCATATCAGACAGTGTCAGGGTTTTTCAAGATTCAAATGTAAATTAGAAAATTCAAGGGGAGAATGAAAACGTATTTATCTGCATTTTTGTGGTTCCATGCGTGTTCTCATTTCTCCATCTTTCAAACTTCCTTTCTAAAATACAAATAAGAGAAAACTTCCACAGAGTAGGCAGAAAATGCTGCGCTATTTAGTGTGTGAACAAAAATGCTCACTTGAAAGATAATGGTATTTGTAGATCAAAAGTACAAGGAAGCAAAGGTACATAAGTACCTTATGTAATTGAGGTACATAAATATTAAGCAAGACATTGAAAGCATAGCTATATTATATAAAGTATACTTCACACAGAGAGTGATGCAGAATTGAGATAGTCATTACATAAAGCTGAAAAACAAAAGAGCAGTCTTACATGAATGGCACCAAACTATAGAGCTACAATAAATGTAAAACAAAAGGCCATTAAACTCCTATAGTTAGAGAATTCAACATTCCTGTCACAATTATTGATATAAAATCTACACACAAAGTCAGCAAGGATCTATAATTCACCATATTACACAGTGTGGTATACTTGACATTTGTAAAATAGTCTAACACAAAGCACATTTATAAATCAAGCACAGATAATTATTGAGGTAGATTTTACCTTGGGCCATAAAGATTATATCATTCTGTCTCAACTTGACATGACTAAAATTTTAAAATAGTGTCCTAGAACACAATGAAATCCAAGTACATATAACTAACAGAAAGAAAGCAGGAAACTAGGGGCTGGGAATATGGACTAGCGGCAAGAGTGCTTTCCTTGTATACGTGAAGCCCTGGGTTCGATTCCACAGCACCACATATACAGAAAATGGCCAGAAGTGGTGCTGTGGCTCAAGTGGTAGAGTGCTAGCCTTGAGAAAAAAGAAGCCAGGGACAGTGCTCAGGCCCTGAATTCAAGCCCCAGGACTGGCAAAAAAAAAAAAAAAAAAAAAAGAAAGCAGGAAACTTTCCTTTAAATGTAAAAAAAAAAAAATAGAATTCCTTTCTAAGTAGCATATAGGTAGATAAGTAAGCCTCAAGGGAAATAAAGAAACAACTTGTCTTTGGATTCATATCATGAAGTAGATAAGGTAATGCCTATCACTCAATGCTTACATTAGAATAGACGAAAAAGGCCCATATCAATTATCTAAGCTTCTACCTCAACAAATAGAAATGAAGGTCATTGATAAAAGGAGGAAAGAACAAGAAATATTAAGCAAAGAGAAGTCAATAAAATTGATATCAGGAAAAGAATAGAAAATGTCAGTGAAACAAGAAAACCTAGTTCTGCGAAGATAAAAGTGAGTAAGGTCTAGAAGGCCTGCTAGAGAAAAGAGAGACAAGGTGGTAATCATTAAACAAGAAGCAGGGGGTCACTGCATGCCCCCCCCACATGCCAAAAGATGAATAAGGACTTGGATGAATAACAGATTTTTGACAATTTAGAAGAACAGTATGCATTTCTGGGAAATTAAAAACTACCACGTCATCCAAAATTACCTTATACGTGGCCAAAATATAGAGGAGTAAATAGGAAACGTGATAGGTGAGCAAAATACTCCCATCCTCCCATTCTCTCTGTGAATCTCGTACTACTCTAAAAGCTAACTCAGATAAAGATCGTGTGAGAAAGAAACCTACTTCCTGGGATTTCACAAGAACATTGAAAAGAAGTTATTTTCCAGACACACACACACACACACACACACACACACACACACACACGCACACATAGAGTTACTTTTGCCAACTGATAGTGCAGTATTGAAAGGAAAGTTCAGACTGTGACAATCTATTACTATAATGCAATACCAGCAATCCAAGTAAGAACAATAATAGGATCCTAAAAGTTCATAGTACAAAGACATTTAACATAACTCAATTCTTATTCATGATTTGAAGAAAAAAAAATCCAAACAGCTAGGAATAGAATGGACTTCATCAATTTGATGTATAAAAAAATCTCACTTCATTACCTTACTTATGTAACTGTAAACCCCCCCCCCCGCCCCGGCCATCACTTTTACAACAAAGATATAATAAAATAAATAAATAAAGCCAGCAAGCAACCCCCACACTTATGGTAAAGAGCTTTATAAGATCAGGAACAAGAAAAATATATCATTATTCTCACTGCTATTATTCTTCCTCCTTCTCCCCCTCTCCATTCTCCCTCCTCCTCTTCCTCCTCCTCCTCTTCCTCCTCCTCCTCCTCCTCTTCCTTCTCTTCCTCCTCCTTTTATCCTTCTACTCTTCCTCCACCTGCTCCTCCTCTTCTGTGGAATAGGAGGAAAAGGAATAAAATCCATCCACTTCAGACAGGAAGAAATGTAGCTATCAGTATTTATACGTGATGATGTGATGGGCTATGAAGAGGGCCCCTTGGAACCTTTCCATTTTATTACATCTCCAAGCTCTAGACAACTAAAATGTTTCATAAAAATTATCAGTTAAAAATAGCCAGGTGCCAGTGGCTCATGCCTTTAATCCTAGATACTCAGGAGGCTGAGATCTGAGGATTGAAGTTCAAAGCCAGTCCAGTCAGGAAAGTCCATGAGACTCCTATTTCCCATTAACCACCACAGAACTGGAAATGGAAGTGTGGCTTAACGTGGTAGAGCACTAGCTGCAAGCAAAAGAGCTCAGGGACAGAGCCAAAGCTTTGAGTTCAAGCCTCGGATTGCTATGCTTTGGAGTGCTACTAGAAATGAGTGACAACACACTTGATAAATCCAATAGTTCAGAAGGCTCTAATGTCACTGTGCTGAGTCAAAACACAAAACCAAACCAAACCAAAATCCTCATCTCCACAGGTGACATGGTGAATGAATGGCAAAACTGTAGAGAAAGGAGGATAGATTAATAAAGGGTGATTGGCAGGGGTTAGGAGTGGCACACAGAGGAGGGGTGATGTCTATGGGAGTGGGAGAAGTCTGCATTCAATATAAGATCTTTGATGGAATATTACACATCTTATGATGGTGGTTAGAGGAATCTACATCAGTTTGAAAATGTTATGGACACACACAACACACACACAACACACACACACACAACACACACACACACACACTTCCACTATCAATCAAAATCCTGGTTTGGGACTTACAGTGTAATTATGTAAGATAGAGCCATCCAGGGAAAGCTGGGTGAAGGCTTCCTTGAAACCCTTTGTGTTCTTTTTTTTTTTTTTTATAATTTATTATATATTGAGAGGCATTTCAAAATAAAGGATAATATAGAAAGAGAAAAGGAGAGAGAGAGAAGAGCTTAATTTGAAATGTTGTGAGGGTGAAATGAGGACGATGAAAAATTTTCAGCACAGAGACAGCAGTAAGCTATTATTCCCTAAAAGGCTAGTACAACAGATGTGTGTGTTAAAGTCACAGCTAGAATCTCGATTGGTTCATCAGTTTCTTGGTTGATTCTTGTACTTACTGGTCCATTTACATCATTCCCCAGGCAACACTCAGCCAGATTCAAGGCCCCCACTCCATTTCCTTACATCATCAGGGTTGAAGTGTTTCCTCTTGATCTTGGATTTAAGACTGCAGCTCTGCCTCTGATCCGTTTGCCTTGGTTGGTACTTCCTGCACTGGCTGCAATGACGCAGAGCTGTGATAGGGTGATGAGCAAATGGATTTGCTTTGTTTTACCTATGGCAGGGTTGGCACCAGGTTCCCCTTCTGCAGCTGGTGCAGGCTGATTAGCATCAAGGTTGCTCTGTGGTTCCTCCCATATGGGAGTTCATAGTTGGGGCCTAAGGGATCCATACTCAGTCCCTTGAGAATCAGAAGTAACAGGGTCTGAGATGGAACTGCAAAAACAATATTCCCTGGTGATCTTTGATTAAAGTGGATTTCAGCTTTCTAGAGAAGCTGTATTCTGAATATGTAGGAATCTACCACAGTGAGGTCAGCTGTGAAAATGGCCACAGATCCTTTCTCACCGCCAACCCATCATCATCATGTGTAGAACAATGGATGTACTAAGGTTGTCCTCCTCTTGACTCAAAATGCTCTTGTCCTACATTTGCACTCCTGTAGTTTATCATGATCAATCTTTTTTTGTTTTTGTTTTTGTTTTTGCCAGTCCTGGGGCTTGGACTCACGGCCTGAACACTGTCCCTGGCTTCTTTTTGCTGAAGGCTAGCACTCTACCACTTGAGCCACAGCACCCCTTCTGGCTTTTTCTATATATGTGGCGCTGAGGAATTGAACTTCAGGTATGCGAGGCAAGCACTCTACCTCTAGGCCATATTCCCAGCCCATCATGATCAATCTTAATAAAATTTACTGGTATGCTTTATGGTAATCAGTTTTAAGGTCATTTTTTTTCTAGATTATCTACTGGCTACAGGAATTAAAAAAAAAATCTCACAGGAGTTCCTTTTCTACAAGCCAGAAAAAGAGGAGTGAGCATGATAATCTAACAATGGCATAAATGTTTTCAAAAGCTGGTAAATACAAGAAATATAGGTATATGGGGTAGAAAGTATTTCTAGAATCATGAAGTAATTTAAAAAATATTTATTGTCATGTGATGTAGAGAGGGGTTACAGTTTCATACGTAAGGCAGTGGGTATACTTGGGAATTTTATTTTCTAAGAAAGGAGTATTACAGTTCTTTTTTTTTCAAATTTTTATTATCAAACTGGTGTACAGAGAGGTTACAGTTTCATATGTTAGGCATTGGATACATTTCTTGTACTGTTTGTTACCTTGTCCCTCATACCCCCCTCCCCCCTCCCCCTTACACTTCCCCCCCTGAGGTGTTCAGTTCACTTACACCAAACAGTTTTGCAAGTATTGCTTTTTCAGTTGTCTTTTTTTACCCTGTGTCTCTCAATTTTGGTATTCCCTTTCAATTTCCTAGTTCCAATACCAGTATACATGGTTTCCAATATACTCAGATAAGATTACAGAGATAGTGTAGGTACAACCACAGGAAGGTGATACAAGAACTTCATCAGTAATAGAAGCTACAGATACACATGGGACATTGAAAGTAGTTACAACTGTGATATAACAATTGTCTCCATAACATGGAGTTAATTTCATTTAGCATCATCTTATTTGTTCATAAGGGTATAGCTATTGGGCCTTGTGATGCTCTGCTATGACTTGCCTAAACCTGTACTAATTATTCCCAATAAGGGAGACCATAGAGTCCATGTTTCTTTGGGTCTGGCTCACTTCACTTAGTATAATTTTTTCCAAGTCCTTCCATTTCCTTACAAATGGGACAATGTCATTCTTTCTGATAGAGGCATAAAATTCCATTGTGTATATGTACCACATTTTCCTGATCTATTCGTCTACTGAGGGGCATCTGGGTTGGTTCCAGATTCTCGCTATGACAAATTGTGCTGCGATGAACATTGTTGTGCTGGTGGCATTACTGTGATTTCGTTTGTGGAGAGAAACAGCAGCTAGCACTTTAGAATCCAGAGCAAATATTTTTCAGTCCCTTGACTTTCCAGCTATAGATTCCTTTCTATTCAAGGAATCTAACTATACTCCTCCTCAGGAATGTAATACATCCTTTTATCTCAATTTTTCATTTTAGTAGAACGTATCTAACATAAAATTGACCATCTTAGCCATTTATAGATGTGTATATCAGTGGTATTCATAATTTATCTTCATAAATTCTTTCAACTTGTAAAAATGGAACTCTATACACATTTCCCTCTTTCCTTAACACATGCTAACAAACCTTCTATTGTTTATCTCTATGAATTTGACTAGTCCTACTCTTGTTAATGAAATCATATATTATCTGCCTTTTCTATGACTAGTTTATTCTACTTGCTATCATGGTTCATTCATGTTGTAGCATACATCAGAATTCCCTTTCATTTTAAAGATGAAAAAGTTCTTAAAATTGTTAATATAATAAGGTATATTTATATACAATGTTACATATTTAATTACCCATTGCCTTATTCTCTGCCCCACCCCCAAATAAAAATCACATTAAGTGAAGTGACCCGGACCCAAAGAAACAGAAACCCTATGGTGTCCCTTATAGGGAATAGCTAGTACATGATTAGGCTAGTCATGGTAGAAGATAAAAATATCCCAATAGCTACACCCATATGATCACATAAGATGATGCCAAGTGAAATGAACTCCACGTTACAGAAACAAGTTATACCACTGTTGTAATTATTTTCAACATCCCATGTGAAACTGTAAAAAAAGGAGTATTGTAACTGTTTTGTAACACAATTGTACCCACGGTAATATAAAAGAAGCAACATCAACTTAGTATCAGGCTTCCAAACTTTTGTTCACATGTAGAATATTAAAATATTTAAAGTGTATTCTTTTATTGTAATATTGGGTATCTTAGATGTATATCATGTTACCTTCATTTCTGAAATGTTTGATGATGGCTATTGACCATTTTCTTTGGTATTGATCATATTATTTTATTGTATTATAATAGTTGTTCATACATATATGTACTATATATAATATACACATATCAAGAATATATATACCTACATGCATATATAAGTATATAGCTGTACATATGTATACATATTACATACACATGCATATGTACATATATTTTAAACAAGATTCTTTGATGATTATACCTGCTACAAATACTATTTTTTATATGAAGTGCTTTTTAAATGAAGACATTTATTTTACTTTCAGATTTGTGCAATGATTTTGAACAGAATTCACAGAGGACGTCATTACACACAGTTGGGTAAAGTTGTTTAACAACAAACAGGTTTGTTTTAATATAATTAATAATAACATAGTAATATTTTAATTTTTTGCCAGTCTTGGGGCCTGAACTCAGGGCCTGAGCACTGTCCCTGGCTTCTTTTTGCTCAAGGCTAGCACTCTAATATTTGAGCCATGGTCCTACCTCTGGCTTTTTCTATATATGTGGTGCTGAGTAATCGAACCCAGGGCTTCACGTATATGAAGGAAGCCACTAGGCCACATTTCCAGCCCTATTTTAATATTTTTAAAATATTGGCCACATATGTAAGGTATTATATATATATGTTATTTTTCTATTCATATAAAGTATATCTGAAAAAATATTTGAAGTAATACTTCATAAATATTTGCATATGCTGCTTCACATTTTCAATAATGTCTACAAACAATAGTCCATGAGGAATATAAGATGTTTTGCAAATGATAAGCATGAAAAATGCAACAGGTCAGGCTTCCCAATTTCCATTTTATGTTTTTTATATTGTTAAGGATAACCCTGATTTAAGAACTAAATATTTTTTCTGAATTTATTAAATTTTTAAAATCATGGTAACAAAACTTGACCAGGATTCTACTGATGTGCTTCTTTTTAAAAAATATTTTTAATTAAGGGTTTTGATTTCACCTAGAAAACCTTTTGCCTATTGTCCTAAATGCTTCTTTTACCTCTTTATTTCTCAAGCTGTAGATGAGAGGGTTCAGCATAGGAATCACAATGCCATAAAACGTAGAGGCCACTTTCATGTTCTCCTGGGACTGAGCGGAGTGGGGCTGCAAGTACATGTAACAGAGGGTCCCATAGAAAATGGTCACGGCTGTGAGGTGGGAGGCACAGGTGGAAAAGGTTTTCTTCCTCCCTGCAGTAGAAGCCATCTTCACGATGGTGGCCATGATGTACACATAGGAGACGACCACCACAGACACAGTGAACATCAGGTTAAACCCCACAAAGGTGAGAAGCAGCATGACGTTGATACGAATGCTGGAGCACGAAAGGCTGATAATTGGGGGCACATCACAGAAAAAGTGGTTGATGTGGTTGGACTTACAGTATGACCGCGAAAAGGTAAAACCCGTGTGCACAGAGGAATTAATTGACCCCACGAGATAGGAGCCAGCCACCAACAGGAGGCAGACTTTTCGGGACATGATGGTAGGGTAACGGAGTGGCTTACAGATGGCTACGTAGCGGTCCACCGCCATCACTGCTAGGAGGTAACAGTCAGCGGTGGCGAAGGCTGCATAGACCAACAATTGCATGACGCACCCTCCAAAGGATATGGATTTGTTCTCTACGACAAAACTTTGCAGCATCTTGGGAGTGATGGCAGATGTGTAGCAGATGTCCACGAACGCCAAATGCTGTAAGAAAAAGTACATGGGTGTCTGAAGTCTGGCGTCCGTGTTGATGAGTAGGATCATTCCAGCATTACCCACCATGGACGTCAGGTAGATGGCGAGGAATAACACGAAGAGGATGTACTGCAAGTCTTGCTGGACGCTGAACCCCAGAAGATAGAAACCAGTGACTTCAGTACCATTTCCTCTCGTCATTGCTACCCAAGTCTGGAGAAGATCAAGCAAAGGGTCAAGCAGAGAAGGGAAATCGAAGATAATTGCCCAGATGGAAAGATTTTTCTTTTTGCATTCTGTGTCACTTTAAAAAACAACAACTTCGATTTCTATAACAAAGATTCACAAGAAGGCTAATTGCTTTCCAAGTGTTCTTCCCCTGTATTCTCAATAAGATACCAGTGCATTAGCCTTGTCTGAGTTACGAATTTATTAACAAATATTATTATTATTATTTAGTTTGCTCATTTATTTGTGCCAGTCCTGGGGCTTGAATTCAGGGACTGGGCACTGTCCCTGAATGTTTGTTGTTCAAGGCTAGTGCTCCACCACTTGAGACATAGCGCTATTCTTCCTTTTTTGGTGGTTAATTGGAGGTAAGAGTCTCATCGATTTTCCTTCCTGGGCCTGGCTTTGAGGCATGATCTTCAGATTTCAGTCTCTTGAATAGGTTGGATTGCAGGTGTGAGCCACTGGCACCTGGCTGAATTCCTTTTAAAAATCAATGATTGCTCATATAGCTCAGCAGGGCGATACTGACTTTCAATGTGTCCACTAAGAAACACAGATTAGCATAGTTCCTTTTACAGTAAGTAATTTTCTAAATCTACACAAGGCAATGCGTTAAGATTTGATTTTGAACATTCTCAGCAGCCTTTCTCTGCAGTTTACATAACCATCTGTTATTTTATTTCATTTAGAATATATTTTTATTTTCTTTAAGTAGTTGTACAAAGGAGTTGCCATTCGACAGAGCAGTTTATGAATGCCGTGCCTCTTGATCAATGTCACTCTTTTCAACATTCTCATCTACCTCTCCCATCCCACCCTTTCCCTCACTTTTCTGAATTTTTAAGATATTTATTGGATTTTTGGCCATTTAACAAAGCAATTTATGTATACAATACATCTTGATTTGTGTCATCCCTTCAACATCTTCATCCCTTCTGTATCTGCCTGTTCCCTTATTTTTCTCAGTTCTGTGGCATATACAATGCTTTCTTGCCTGCATTCTACTCATTTTCCATGTTCATTCTTTTACCCCTGTCTTTGTGGCCCCTACCCCTTGAAAGTCCTCATTTCCTGGTATTTGCCCTTTTTGGGGGGCTTTGACTTAGTCTTTCTGAAGAATTATGCTCTTTTTGCTCTCCATAGAGTCTATTATACTTCAACTAATTCCTTTATAATTCCTGGGGGTCACCCAGTGTTTATTTCCAGATTTATAGGCACTTTCTAGTGCTCACAAATGGGGGAACCACGCAACCTGTGTATCCCTGGGTCTACCTTACTTCATTTAATGTGATATCATTTAACTCATTTTAATATCACAACTAGTATTATTTTAATCATTAAGTCTTAGCCAAAGGTTTTTGAAATATATAGAAATAGTCTGAGTAAGGAAATTGTTCTGAGAAACATTATTGATCCATCCAACTGATGGATTTGAAGTGCATTTAAATGCTTTCTTTTGGCATCTCTCATCTAAGACCTGTTTTGGCTTCAGATAATTAGATAATCAAAGTCACCTAGGGAAATAATTAAATGGTATTTTCCTAGACATTGCTTTTCTTTTCAACTTATGGCTTGCTTGAACAAAATCATATGAAAATTAGATAGCTTCTTTTAGATTGTTAAATACCTTCCTTTTCCTCCTCTGAGTATATTGCCTCTGTACTTGTCAAGTACTTAGTGGACATACACGGTGCAGGGGTTCATGAGGTTTAAGCCCTTAACTTGATTTTTTTGTGTGTCTTTAGTTTTTTTATACCCTTCTGCATTGATGAGCACTGTTTATATGTCAGCAAAATTGTTATAGAATAATTATTAGTATATAACAATTAGCAGTTGAAACATGACCTAAGTTTTGCATGGGAAAATTAAACAACCAAATACTGCTTACTGTTTAATCTAAGATGTAAAATTAACTAGATACATGCATGTATATTATTTGACTTACATTTTTTAGAGGTTGGGAAGTCCACATTGAAGAGACTGAAACTGGCGAGGGTTTTCATACTTCATCATTCCGTGGCAAAAAGTGAAAGGGGAAGAGAGAGAGAGAGAGAGCGAGAGAGAGAGCAAGGAAGAGATGGTCAGTATTGGAGATAGTTGACCCTTGCCCACTATGAGGACATTAATTCATACATGTGTGTATAGCTTCCTGTCCTAACAATGTTGACCTAATGTATATGTTTCTAACAGGTGAACATTGGAGAACACATTCAGCTCACAGCAATTGCCTGCGAACAACACACTTTTGCCAGTGGATATTTGGAATTTGTTATATGTTGCTTAGATTAAAAAACAACAACAACTGTTATTTCAGTTATAAAGTGACAGGAAGGTTTTTAAAGTTCCAAAGGGCACGAGTGAATGTACATATAACAATAGTACAAGTTTCTAGCTAGAAAGTAGATTAGTGGCTGATTACTGATTTAGCAAACCTAACACAACCCAACACTGAACCAGTAATAGGGAATTTTTAGAACTGACTAGATTTAACCCCCTCAGTCCTCTGTGTACTGATGTTCACAAAAGCAGTATGAAAGGTCTGAAGGGAGTATAAAACAATAAGAGGCTTGAACTCAGGGTCTGAACGTTGTCCCTGAGCAATTTTTGCTCAAGACTAGCTTTCTACCACTTTGAGTCACAGATTCACTTCCTGTTTTCTGGTGGTGAATTGGAGATAAGAGTCTCATGGGAGACTTTTCTGCTTGGGCCGGCTTTGAACCACGATCCTCATATCTCAGCCTCCTGAGAAGCTAGGATTACAGGAGTGGGCCACCAGCACCTGGCAATGAGGATTCTTTTATTGGTTTACATTTTAATTTGTAGACTATAAATTCGAATTACAACTTGTAGTCCAGAAGCTTACTGAAGATATCAGAGCCTCATTGGCTTATTAGTATGAATACTCAAGAAAAGCATATGTGATACCTGAAGAATACTATAGGACAGAAGGATCATCTTTGAAATTCACAAACAACCCAGTTTAAAAACAACAATATTTTTATAGGTAATTTTCACAGAGTGTAAATTGGAAAGTAATTGTGGAAGTGTATCTATAAGGTATTAAAAAAATCAAGTGAGGGAAGCAATATGCATTAAACCCAGGGCCTTGTACCCATCCAGTACTTTTCAGCTTCACCAGACCAAGGATATTAAAAATTAGCTATCACTTTCATTTTGAATTATATCATAGCTTAAACATGTGGTTGAGTTTGGGTTCACAAACTTTCACACATTTTTGGACCTGTAACAGTTTACATCACCAAGAAATTGCTCACTGAATGAAAAATTATCTTCTCCTACATGAATAAAGCAAGTACTTCTTCACAACTGTGTCAGTGAATTTATGCAGAGTAGTGAGAATGGAGTGGAAATAAATTCTAGCATGCTCTTTCCTCAGGTAAATTTGCTGGAAAATAAATGAAAATTCTGACCTTTCGAGGCAGCTTCTACCTGGTATGTAAAAACAATTGCCAGAGGGAGTTGAATAGGTCAAGAGACCTTTAAACTACATCACTGGTATGTATGGTTTAGATTGAGAAGGGACAGTCATGCTGCCTTTGTAAACCTGCTTTTTAATTTTTACACTAGAATTCCCAACTATTATCATTTAAAAATGAAGACTATTTACCTCCTTTTCTGTCATTTTTAATGATAAGGCTGAAATTGTTTTCATTGATGGTGGTTTGTTGTATGCTTTTTTTTTTTTGCAGTTTTTTCTGATTTATTTTTGTCTAGTACTTCCATTTTTCTTAAAATTGCATTTTGATATCTATTTTATTTCAGTAAAGATCTTTCTATATCTTTTTAAATAACTGCTCTAGGTATTACATTATGGATACATAATTGATATTACATTTGCCTTGTTGAAATGGTACAGATTCAGAAATTCCATTTTTATTTCTTGTTGTCTCCCATATATAATATAATTATCTTAAATATTTCATCCATGTCCACTGAGAGCCACATTGCTGTTAAAATTATTTGTGAAAAAGAAAAAATGGACTGGACAATGTAAATATAGTTAATTTATATGCATTTTTTTTTACTGTTTGCATGTTCTTTCATGTTCTGGATGCTTCAAGAGTTCTTCCTTTATTATCAAATAACAGTAAGTTTTTCACAGAGGTTATAAAGGAAAACTTCATGCTATTAAATTCTGTAAATAAGAAACAACTTCAAATGTAATGTCATTTGTAGGCCAAATTAAAAAGGAAGAAAAAAATATACCATATAGATATTAGCCAAAACATTGAAAGTAGGCTAAAATAATATCAGACAAAGAAAATTTAATTATAAAGAAAATTACCAGCATCAGATTGTGACATTATTACATAATGGCAAAAGGCTTAAGCTACTCTGATGAAATAGCAATACTAAATGTGTGGGCAGCAAATCAGAAAGCCAAATTATAGACAAATAAAAAGTAGATAAAACTGAACTAGGAAAAGAGAATCTACTCTTATTGAGTAGATGAATCCTCTCTTTCTCTACTAGTCATTATAGAACAAGTGGACAGAAATGCATCAAGACATAAAACTGGACCTCAGACAGTAGGTTTTCTTGATATTTATAGAACAATCCACCTTACACAAATATAATTTGTGTATTTTTTCAGCATGCATAGATATTTGTGGATGTAGATCATAAACTAGACCATAAAGGCTTGTATCAATTTAAGTTATTTCTGTCATTCATTGGATGTCCCATAAATAGAATGAAATGACATCATCAATAAGTGACAGAAAGATAATATGAACTTCTCCATCAACTAATGAAAGAACTTATACATGGATCAATAAAGGAAGCTCAAGGGAGATAAAGGAATAAAATAAAAATAATAAAATAATAAAACTAAAATAAGAAATAAAAAATGAAAAACACAGTATATAAAATTTTGGAGGTAAAACTAAAATCATGTTAAGAGGACAATGCACAGTAATTGATGCTTACATTAGAAAAAGCTTTCATTCAGTATTTAATCTCATTTATAAAAGAACTAGGAATAGAATAACTTAGTTCTAAAGAAAGCACAGGGAAGGAAAATAATGAATTTATGAGAAGAAATTAAATTAAAAATAGTAAAACCATAGGAAAATATTAATGTAGCAAAAAGCTATTTCCTTAAAATAATTGTAAAAACTGGTAAAATGTAGCATGTCTGACAAAAAAACAAACAAACCTCAGAACCAAAGAGAGACAAATGCATACGTAGATTGAAGAATAGAAAGGGAGGAAAACACAGTCAAGAATTCAATGGCTATCCTACAAAATTAAGAAAAGTGAGGCAAAAGGTGAGTTAAGAGGAATGGGTGAGAATGTTGAAAGGGGTGACATTGATCAAGAAGTATTGTATTTATAAATGACTTTGCTAAACAACAACTCTTTTGTACAACTGCTTAAATAGAAAACATACACACAGACACAGAAACAGAGAGAGAGGATTAAAGTATTAAATAATGAGTTAAACAGGTTATCATTTCAGGTTCTACAGATAAAGGCACAACAAATCTAAGAACAAGTCTTGATATTAGAGGAAGGGGACACATTCCTTGTAAAACAAAATCTACCATGACTAATTCAATACAGACTGAGTAGTTTGAATAAGCTAGACAGTCATGAGGAAAGTTAAATTATAATTTAAAAGTTAAATTATAATTAAAAAAATTTCCCATCAAAATCACTACACAATTCACCAAAATTGAGGGGAGGAGTAAACACCATATATATAAAAACATTTCCTAACTTGTACCAAGAATCTAGGATTACTCTGATAAGACTAGATTAAGGTAGTAGTCTAAAGGAAACCTCTTGTCTATACCTTTTATGAATATAGAAGTATTATCTCATAAAATATTAGAAAGAATACTGCATATTTACAAACACGGTTGTAAACCACGATCCAAGAGAGATTACATAGAAATGAAATCTGTAAAAAGGAATGTATCAATCACATTTATAGTGTAGAAATGAATCCCTACAGCATGTAAGTTTATAGACAAAAGCTTGTTAAAATTCAACATTTACTTGTAAAAAAGTGCCTAGAAAATGAGTAATAGAAGCAAGTTCTATCAAAGTCATTGTTAATGGTTAGAGGTTTAACACTTGCATCCCAAGATAAAAAAAAAAAAAAGGTAAATATACCCACATCACTGTTATTTATCATGGCTCTGGAAGTTTCAGTCAGTCAAATAAGGAGAGAAAAGGAGTAAAAGTCATGCACTTTAGAAAGGAATAAAATGCCAATATTGTTATGTGTAGACAATATGGTGGCCTATGTTGAAGAACTCACACTCAAACTTTTTAGAGCTAATAAGTAAGTTCAGTGAAGTTGAAGCATATAGGATTACTATGAGGAAGCCAAGAGAATTTCCACACAAACAATGAATGGGTAGGAACTGATATTCAATCCCTTCTTTATAGTCACATGAAAAACAAAAATGTATAATATACAAAATGCATATAGATCCAACAAATTTGGTATAGGTAAGTACTCTGAAAATACTGTACTCATGAAAGAAACTGAAGATATAATAGACAAACCATGTTCATGGATAGAAAGATTCAGTAGTATTAAAATCAACCTTTCTATAATGGTTGTAACATGTACCAAAATTACTATTGATCTGAAATATATATGTATGTATATATATATGTGTGTGTACATATATATTCCAGATATAGATTAACTTATTATAAAATTTTATATAAGGAAAAGATTCTTCAAATGTTTAAATCAATTCTGAAAATTATAAAGTATGTTAGTCTTGACATATAGATTCATCATATAGACATGATAAGGAATATATGATGTTGGTAAAGGCAAAGATGAGCCAATAAGATTATAGAACTAAAAAAATACTTATACATACCAAGAGGTACAACTTATTGCTTTTCATAAAGACACAGAAATTATTCAATAGGTTGCCCTTTTAGTAAATGATGCAGGAGCTTTCGGTTATCTGTTGGTAGCCAGAGGAACTCACTGTAAATGTACATGTTATACAAGAATCAATTCAAAATAATTTATATATTTAAATACAAAATGTGAGTCCATCTTCAGATGTTAATTTAGGACAAAACTTTTTGGTCCAAGTGCCTACTGAGGAGTTCTTTGACATGATACCCAAAGCCTAATAGACAAGGAAAAATATAAATAATCTTATAAAATTTAAAACTTTTGTTGGGTTAAAGACTTGATAAGACAATGCAAAAGCTTGTGAGAGTGTAAGCAAATATGTGGACACTATCTAACATTGGAGTTTTAGCTTGAAAAGTCCAAACTAAGGGCTGGGAATATGGCCTCGAGGCAAGAGTGCTTGCTTCATATACATGAAGCCCAGGGTTCAATTCCCCAGCATCACATATATAGAAAATGGCCAGAAGTGGTGCTGTGGCTCAAGTGGCAGAGTGCTAGCCTTGAGCAAAGAGAAGCCAGGGACAGTGCTCAGGCCTTGAGTCCAAGGCCCAGGACTGGCAAAAAAAAAAAAAAAAAAAAAAGTCCAAACTATTAAACTAAAAATTAAGACCAAGTTAGGAAATGGCATAAACAGTCATCAAAAAGTACTTTATGGGTCACAGATAAACAGAATGATATTTTACTATCCATAAGGAAGTAGAAAGACTTGGAAAAATTTATATTAAGCTAAGCAAGCCAGACCCAAAGAAACATAAGTTGCATGGTTTCCCTCATTCATGGTAACTAAAATGTGCCTATAAATCTATAGCTAAACACATTGGATAGTTAAAAAAAAGATAAATTATACAGGACTAAACATTCACACAGTGAGACAAAAGGAGGGTGTTCATAAGAGTGGATCATAAAGGCTATCATAGTATAAAATATTTCTCAAGGGGCTGGGAATATGGCCTAGAGGCAAGAGTGCTTGCCTCGTATACATGAAGCCCTGGGTTCGATTCCCCAGCACCACATATATAGAAAACGGCCAGAAGTGGCGCTGTGGCTCAAATGGCAGTGTTATCCTTGAGCAAAAAGAAGCCAGGGACAGTGCTCAGGCCCTGAATCCAAGGCCCAGGACTGGCCCCCCCCCCAAAAAAAATACATACATACATATATATATACATATATACATATATTTTTGTCAAAACGAACTCCAAGAAATGGAACTGAGCGTTTGTTGTTGTTGTTGTTGCTGTTTTTGTTGTCTTTTCCTTTTGTCTTTTTGTTAGCTTATTTGTCTTTGGGAGCATGAGGGAGGGCACAGAAAAGGTGGAACAAAGGGAAAATAAACACAACAGTGGTACTCACTAGACACTGTATTGAAAAGGAACTATACACCTTGTAGGTGGGGATGAGAGGGAAAAACTGGGAGAGAGCAAGGGAAGGGGTGGCATGGTTAAAAAAGAAATGCACTCTTTACCTGTCTTATATAACCCTAACCCCTCTGTAATCCTCTTTACAATAACAATACAGTATGTTTAAAAAGAAAAAAGAAAATAGTAATATAAAATAAAGAAAATAAAATGGTAACATTGCTCTGGGAATTACTGGTTTCTTAATACATCACATACTTACCAGGCAGCCTAGTTTGTACTCTCTTAAATAATTATGCTTCCACAAGTCCCATCCCTAAAGAAGAACACAAAAATGAATTTCTTAAGTAATGTGGCACAACAGTGGTGAGAAGTAATATTTAGAAATAAAAGGAACAAACTTAATGATAATGCCACAACTTGGATGAAAGCCAATGTCATTTTGCTGAGACAAGAAAAAAAAAACCCTTATCTCTAAAGTGTACATATTGCATAAGCTCAGTTACCTAACTGTGTCCAAATGATAAAGATGTAGAGATTTAGAACAGATTAGTGACTGCCAGGGCTTACCAAGGAGGTAGGTGGAGGGAGGTAGGAGGTTCATAATTGGTGATGAGAGAGACATCTGCATGGAATAAGAGATGTGGAGTGGAAATATCCACTTCTTGATTATTATGGTGCTTGGGAAAAAACAAACAAACGAACACAGGATTCAATGGGATAGAGTTGCACAGATACACAGATTGTGCCAATATCAAAAGCCCAGTTTTGCTGGCATACTATAATAAAAAAATATCATTAGTGAGAGAAATAACTGAGTGAAAGGGCCACAGGAACTGTATACTATCTTGGCAATGAATCTGCAAAAATTTCAAAATGAGAAATTAAACAAAGAAAGGGAACTGGTAGCTTATGCCTGTAATCCTAGCTTACTGAGGAGGCTGAGAGCTGAGGACATACTTGACAGTCAGCAGGAAAATCCACAAGGCTCTTATCTCCAATAAAATACCAAAAAGATGGAAGTAGAACTGTAGCTCAAGTGGCAAAGCACTAGCCCTGAGGGGTGTGTGTGTGGTGGGGGGAAGCTTAAGGACACGTGAATATACCATATCCAAGGTTAAAAAAAAAAGGTACTGGTGGGGCAGGGCAGGTGAAAATGGGCAGCGGTGGAGCTCACTCACTGGACACTGATGAAAGAGAACTATACAACTCGTGGGTGCAGACAGGAGGGAGGGACTGGGAGAGAGAGAGGGAACAGAAGACACTGGGGGAAAGGAAATGTACTCATTACCTGACTCACGTCATTGAAATCCCTCTGTACCTCACCTCTATAATAACAGTAAAGTAAATGAGGTTTTTTTTTTGTTTGTTTGTTTGTTTTGTTTTTTTTTTAAAGCTCAGGGACAATACCCAGATCTTGAGATCAGGTCCTAGGACGGGTACATAAAAACAAACACACAAAACCATAACACAAGAAAGAAATAATAAAGGAAAAAAGAAGAGAGGAAGGATTGAAAGGCAATGGCTGTTTGCCAGTGCTAGGAAGAAGAAATAAGCAAATCTGTGAAATCTTCCCAGCATAGCCTTGAATGAATGAATGTTCCCCAGATTGGCCATCCTAATACCAAACATAAATATTACATTAAGCCTATGATATCATTTGGCTGATCAGTATGATTGGTTCATGTGTGTAGTTCTTTCTGTTCTTTCTTTGGCAACAGCCAGATTCAAGCCCCTCACTCCATTGCATTCCATCACTGGGGACGGAGTGGGTGAGACGCGGTCTTGGGTGAAATGTGCAAGAGCTCTTGCCTTTCCTTGCTGCTTCCTGCACACCCTGCAGCTGTGCAGAGTTAACGGTGCAATGAGATCTGCTTGGTTCTACTTACGCCAGCATTGACTGATGATTCTCTGGTACACACGGACTGCTCCCCCACCCCAGAACTCTCTGTGTTTCCTCTCATCAAAGGAGTTTAGAACTGGGTCCTAAGGGATTCTTGAGTCACACTCACTCCCTCGAGAATCTATGGTTCTGAGGTTGAGATGGAATTGGATAAAACAATGTTTATTTAGAATTCCCTGTTGATAATACTTGAGCTTTCCCCAGGGATAGCACTTATTTTTCTGTTACTGCCATTAGGCAATCTTGAGAGCTGCCCTGGGTTTTCATCATCCTCCCTATTTTAAATTCCTTCTTTCCTCCCTCTTTTTTTTTTCTCCTTCCCTTCTATCCTTCCTTTCCCCCTTCTTTCCTTCCTGACACCCTTCCTGTCTCCATTTCTGCATCTCTTTCCTACAATCCCACCTTTATTTATTTATTGACTAACAAGTCACTTCTGTAGTAGGACAAAAGTACACATAATAATCATATCCCATTTTATCCCTAGATTTCCAGACTCAAGTTTCCTTCTTTGGAGTTCTTCCTTTGCTATAAATAAGTCCTTTTATTTTTCCAGCTGTAAGTTTTGCATTGTGTTTAAGAACATACTAATATTTAGATTCTTTATTCTACCAGTCCCCTCTCTACAAAGGTCAGTGAGTCCTTCACATTTGTATTTCACTGAATATTTCTGTTTGATCTGTACATAAAGAAGAGCCTTTTTCACAAAAATATATTAATTATATGAAGGCATTTCACTGTGATGTTTCCATATGTACTGTACCTTTACTATTACTCTTGCATTCTCTGTCTAACTTCCCCCTAACCTTTTCATTTTTTTGCAGCTTTAATGGATTTCATTATCATATGTTCATACATGCATTTCAAGTTCTCCAATAATAGTCACACTCAGATCAAACTATTTTCTCCCTTCCCTGCCCAGTGGTTCACTGGTCCCATTCTCTAAACAGTTCTCCTACGTCACATAGATACTTTTTCTTCATCAGTTGAGATAGTCATTTTTTTGTTTGTTTTTGTTTTGCCAGTCCTTGGGCTTGAAGTCAAGGCCTGGGCTCTGTCCTTGAGCCTCTCTGTGCTCAAGGCTCATGCTTTACCACTTGAGCCACAGCACCACTTCTGGCTTTTTCTGTTTTTGTGGAACTGAGGAATCAAACCCAGGGCTTTCTGCATACTAGGCAAGCACTCTACTACTAAGCCCATTCCAAGCCCAAGATAATCATTTTTTTTTCCATCTTTTTTTTTTTTTTGCCAGACCTGGGGCTTGAGCTCAGGCCTGAGCACTGTACCTGGTGGTTAGCACTCTACCACTTGAGCCACAGTGCCACTTCTGGCCTTTTCTGTATATGTGGAGCTGAGGAATCGAACTCAGGGCTTCATGTATGCTAGGCAAGCACTCTACCACTAGGCCATATTCCCAGCCCAATAATCATTTTTTTAAACCTTTATTGTATTGTGTTGTATCTTTGTATTGCGTAGTTGGTTTGTGTTGAACCTCTTAGCATTTCTGGATGATTCTCTTTTAGTCATGATAAATGATACCTTCAATAAAGTATGAGTTTAGTTGGGAGATAGTTTGAGATTTTGTTCCTCAATTCGTAGGAATACCAGTCTGTGGTTAGCAATATCAGTCTTGTGATATCTAGGTCTAGGTCTGTTATCAGAATTAATGTTAGTTTGCCTCATTTGAATGAGTTAGAAGCAGTTCCCCAGACTTAATTTTTTTGTTCTTTTTGGAAAGGATTGTGTTATTTCTTCTGAATAAGTTTGATACAATTTAATAGTGAGGATTTGCTTGGAAGTTTTGGGGACTGATTCAGTTTCTTTATGCTTGTATGCTATTCAGATTTTCTGTTTCTTCTTGAGTCAGGTTGGTTAGTACCTATTTTGCTTAGAAATCACTTCTTTTACCTAGTTGTTGGTATTCAATTGCTCTTAGTATTTTATAATCACTTTTCTTTCTTTAGGATAATAGTAATGCCCTGTTTTCAGTTTTGCTTTGAGTTACTTGAGTGTTCTCTGTTTCTGTAGTTATTTCAGCCAAATGTTATCTTTTCAAAGGACAACCACTTTATTTTGTATATTTTCTCAAATATTTCTCGATTCTCTATTATTTCTACATGTTATCAGCTCCTTATACTGACCTTGGCTTTCATTTACTGCTTATATGTTGGTAAGGTACAATATTAAGTTCCTGATTTGAGGATTTTCCCCCCTTTTTAAATGTGAAAGTATACTGCTACACATATCCTATGTCTAGCATTGTTTCCATTGCATCCTATGTCTTTGGTACATTATCTCTTCATTTTAATTCATCAAAGAATTTTCTAATTTCCCTTATGTTTTCATCATTGAGCCCTTAGCTGAGAATGAGTGACTTCATTTTCATATATTGGTGGATTTTCTAGTTTTTTTCCTATTGTGGTCAGAGGTAAAAATGTCAGATTTTTCATTTTCGTTTTCTTTCCTGATTTGTTTTTAAATCAAGGTTTCACTATGTATCCCAAGTTGGCCTAGAACTCATTCTCCTCCTGTCTTTTCTGCCTGTGTTTGAGGATTACAGATGTAGGCCACCAGACTTGGCATGATGCCCATCTTTTAAAATTAAGATCAGTATGGCAGCCGAACATAGGGTTTATTCTGGAGAATGGCCCATGGGAACTTCAGAAGAATGGATTTCTGTTACTGTTGGGTGGAAATGTACTGTGAATGTCTCTTAGATGTAGTTGTAGGTGGGATTTTCAAGGCTTCTGTCTCCTTTACAGTTTTATTTATCTCCTTTCGGTTTTACTGTCTACTGTTGAAAATGGGGTGTAGAACTGTTCACTCATCTCTTCTATTCTGCCTGTCATTTGATGAATTTTGAAGTGCTGTTAGGTAGATTTATATTTATAATTGATATATCTTAATAATGATAGGCCCCTTTAATTATATCTATATAATTCTTCTGGGCATCCTACACCAATATTTGACTTATTTTGTACATTTTCTGATATAAATTTGCCACTGAAGTTTTGTTTTTCAAACATGGAATAGCTTCCCATTATTTTAGTTTATAGTTTATGGTGTTGTTAACTCTAAAGTGTGTCCCTTGTGGATGGTTAGAAATTGAACTTTGCTTTTAAGTTAATGGAAGTTGGATAACAAACCCCCAAAATTTTAACTTAACTACTTAGAGAGTTGAGATCTGAGTATCACAGTTTGAAGCAAGACTGGTGAAAACAAATATATACTTAACCCATATCTCCAATTAACCAGCAAAAAGCTAGAACTAGAGGCATGGTTCAAGTGGCAGAGTGTCAGCCATAAGCAAAAAGCTAAGCAAGATTCTTTCTGTCAATCTTAGTCCTTAAAATAGGAAAATTCAATCCATTTCCATTTCTGACAACTGATACAAAATGACATGCTTCTGCAGCTTTGATATTTAATTTTGTATGTCATATGCATTTTTGTTCCTAAATTTCCCATTAATACCTTAAAAAAATTTGTGTCCTTATACTGTATTATTGAATCCCCTGTTCCCTCCCTCCCTTCCTCCCTCCCTCCCTTCTTCCTTCCTTCTCCCCTTCCCTCCTTTCCTTTCTCTTGCTAACATTAGAGATTACAATATACAGTGAATCTATCAAATATTAACTATAGTCATATATCACTTAATATTGAGGGAGCATGGACAGATGTGTCATTAGCTGATTTTACTGTTGTATAAATATCACAGTGCACTTTCATCAGTTGTTACTAGCCTGCTGTAAACTTAGACTACAGTGGTGTAGTCTATTGCTACAACCTGTACATCATGTTAATATACTGAGTACTGTAGGGAACTGTAACATAACATATGTGTGTGCATGCATATGCACACACATTATATATACCATATATGCACTATATACCATATATATATACCATATCCAAATATAGAAAAGGTATGTGCAAATCCAGTATAGAAGAACAAGTTATTTACCATGCATAGGTACTTCCAAAACAGAGAGTTACTTTGGGTGAGTCACTGAATAAAAGATGAGTGAATATGGAAATCTGGGATATTGCTGTCCACTACTACTGACTTTGTAAATAATGGATACTTGGGCTACACAAAATTTATTACAAATATATATTTTTGTCTGTTGTGGGGCTTGAACTTGAGGCCTGGGAACTGTCCTCGAACTCTTTTTGTTCAAGGCTACTGCTCTACCACTTTGAGCACAGCTCTACTTCTGATTTTCTAGTGGTGGTTAATTGGAGGTAAGAGTCTCATGGACTTTCCTGCCCTGGGTGGCTTTGAATCAGGATTCTCACTTCTCAGCTTCCTCCGTAGCTAGGGTTGCAGGCATGAGCTGTCAGCACCTGGCTAAAATAATTTTTATTTCTTTACGAACAAATTTACCTATACTTGCTCTTTTTTACTTATGTAAACTTAAAAATGTGAAATTAGCCTAAAACACAAAACTATTTTCTTTGTAGTATTTCCTTTTCAGATTTTTTTTTTGCCTTTAAAACATTTTGGGGGGTTTAAGAGTGAACACATACCTGTATATACATACTCATACATACATACATGCCTAGGCTTGCACAGAGCTCTGATCATCACGGTCTCTCCCTTCCATTTCCACATTTTGCCCCATGGAAGGCCTTTAGGAGCAGAGACACACATGGAGCCATCATCTACTGTGGAAACCCTGACCTTCTGATCACCTGAGCATCATCCTCAAGAGTTGTCAGTATTTTCTGAAATACATTCATGGTTCTCTGCTGGATCATTGCTTTGTTTTTGAAATTATGCTCTTGCTTAGAAAGAGCTAATGCACATAACCAGTAGAGACTCTTGAATTAACCTCTTTATTATTGAATAATGAACTTTTGACCTCTTATGGTATTTTTTGATTTAAAATCTGTGTTGTCTGATAAATGCAGTCACTTTTGTGGTTGAGTTTCCTTTGCATGAAATACCTTTATCCATCCCTCCAGCCTCAGCTCTATGTATGTCCTGAGAAACCTTTCTCAGTTCTTTGATTTTTGTATTTCAGCTATTTATTCCATGTTTTTGCTTGGAGAATTTAGTCAATTCACATGAATTATTAGTATGTAAGGACTTGTTATTAAATTCTGGATGGCTTTGTAGTTCTTTGTTCCTTTTTCCTCCTTATGTTTTTCCCTTGCGACTTGATTTGATGATTTTTTTTCCTATTGTCACATGATTCAATTCCTTCCCTTTTGTGCACTGATTGTAGGTATTGGCTTACATAAAGCTTTATATTTGAACAGTCTTAGTTGACAATAACATAATTTTAACTTCATACAAAGCCTCTACATTTCACTTCTTTATATTGTAAGACTCTATTAATAACTTATTGTAGCTTTAGTTATTTTAACATTTATACAAATGTCAAAAGTGATTGATAAACCACAGTTATATCAACAGAGTATTCTAAATATACTAAAATAGAGCATGGAAATACCCTTATTTTTACCACTGTGTTTTATACTTACGCATATTTGTTGCCAGTAATTAACATTCTTTCCTGCTTGAATAAATCTCTTTGACTTTTCTTGTAAGACAAGTCTAGTAGTGATGAACTTTATCATCTTCTACAGGTCTGGGAAAGTTTTTATCTTTTTGGTTTTGAACAAAGACAGGTTTACCAGGTAAAATATTAATTAGAACTTCTTTTCTCTTTCAGCACTTTCTATGTCTCCTCCCATGAATGAACTTAACTGTACATATACTAATAACTGATGACACAAATTGAAGTTAGAATTTAAATAATTAAGTTTGAGTCTAGAATTTCAGAAACTAGTCATTAGTACTTGAATTTGTTAAGAGGAAAGAAGGTTAATTCTCCAATGTGCCTAAGGAAAAACATAAATGAAATTACTAGGCTTCATAGTCAATGCTCAGTGTTAATTCAACAATGTTCTATGTTAATACAGCAGATATGATTATCACTAGTGACAAGATAGGTGCTATTGAGAACAGCTAAGAAACAGAAACATACATAAGATTCTCAAGGAGTTTGCCTTCTATATGTCTAGTGAAGTGCATTTTTAGCAAAGGAACCCACTGCTGGGTTAGGTAATTTCTGGGAATGGTAAATGTTATAAGAAAAATTAAATACTATGGAGAAATGAAGAGGGAAGGCATGATCTCAGTCAGAAGAGGAAGTCATAGCAGTTTCAGAGTGGAAAGAGCAAATACAACTGAGGGGAAGATGGCACAGAACTCTAGAACTCTGAAGAAGAAAGAATTGGTATGAGGTGTGTGTGTGTGTGTGTGTGTGTGTGTGTGTGTGTGTGTGTGTGTGTGTGTGTGTGTGGAGAGAGAGAGAGAGAGAGAGAGAGAGAAAGAGAGAGAGTGTCCTGGGGCCTGAACTCAGGGCCTGAGCACTGTCCCTGATCTTTTTTGCTCAAGGCTAGTGTTCCACCACTTGAGCCACAGCACACTTCTGGCTTTTTGGTTGTTAGTTGGAGAGAAGAGTCTCATGGACTTTCCTGCCTAGACTGGCTTGAAACCACAATCCTCAGATCTTGGCATCCAGAGTAGCTAGGATTACAGGCCTGAGCCAGCACCACTTGGCTGAGCTTTTTGTTTTTTGAGGTCAAGAAAGTAGGCTAGGTAGATTGAAGTGGAACATAACACGTGTTAGATCAGCGATCCAGGTATGAGGCATCCTGAGAAGGGTGAATGTTATTCTAATTTTCTAAGAAGCCATTGCAGGAGAAGTAGAGGAAGTGGCATCCAGCAAATCATTGTGCTAGGCTGGTCATTGTGAATTATTGGAGTATAGACATAAAAGCAAGAATGGTAGCAATGGGGGCTGGGGATATGGCCTAGTGGCAAGAGTGCTTGCCTTGTGTACATAAGGCCCTGGGTTCAATTCCCCAGCACCACATATACAGAAAATGGCCAGAAGTGGCGATGTGGCTCAAGTGGCAGAGTGCTAGCCTTGAGCAAAAAAGAAGCCAGGGACAGTGCTCAGCCCCTGAGTCCAAGCCCCAGGACAGGCCAAAAAAAAAAAAAAAAAAAAAAAAAAAGAATGGTAGCAAGGCAGGTGATCAGTTTTGAGGTTCATGAAGTCATCCAATTGAGAGGTACAGCAGCTATAACTCAGGTAGTTCCGTGTATGGGAGATGGGGAGAAAAATGCTTAAATTTACAACTTTGAGAAGATAGTACATATGGTAATTGCTTTTGGATTGAATTTAGAAAATGAGAGAAGTGAATTCTGAACACTATGCTCTTGCTATGATCAATCATGTGAATATGAATGTTATTTTACCATGATGGAGAAGATGGAAGACATGGATTTATATAACATACAACAAAATCAGTTAAGTTATTACAAAACAAATGGACAAACAAAAACACATAAAAACACTCCTTAGGGAAAGCCTTGGGGGGATCTATTAGAGGCAGTCAGTACTTTCTTGCATATTTACTGACTTGAAATAAATCATTCTAGTCCATGGTGCAGAGAGAGAGAGAGAGAGACAGAGAGAGACAGAGAGAGAGACAGAGACAGACAGAGACAGAGACAGAGACAGAGACAGAGACAGGAAAAGTGGCCAGGAAAAGCAAGGGTAAGCAACAGCAAATAACAGATAGAATCTAGATGGAATCTAGACATTTTGAACTTTGGATTTGTGAAAGAAACAGCAAATTGCAGCCTGGCGTGCTGAGTAAAATGATGGGAAGCAGGAGAATTACCAACAGGGGGCTATCAGAAAGGACAAAAACCAGGTCTCAGGAATATTAAGTGCATTAAAATCCAAGATGAAAGATCTACATAACATACACACACACACACACACACACACACACACACACAGGCACACAGCACACACATACGAAGAATCCCAATTTTTTTTTTTTTTTTAGTCTCATTTTAAACATATATCCAAACCTCAAAGGTTCCCTCCCTCCACTTCCTTAAGAGAATGACCTGGCTGCAAATTCACCAACAGAATCTGTGCAGAGTACAAATTGCCCATAGGAGCTCAGATACAAAGCCAAAGAGCCAAAGACTAAAATCACCAAAACAATAGCTACTGAACTGAAAGTGAGGGACTCATGGGGAGGGGAGGAGGGGGAGGAGCAAGGCTGGGAATGAGACACAATCTAAACTCTTGTAAAAGGGGGAAAAAGCTATGCAAGTTGTTGGCATGAAGACAGAATTGAGACACAGAGGCACTGAGGATCAAGTTGAGACTGAGCAAAGGCAAACTGAATTGTGTAGACCGCTTGCTCACTTTCCGAGAATCAGATGGACAGCATTCACCACTTGGAGAATTTATTTCCCAGGAAGAAACCATCCTACACATCCCAGATTGATAGGCATAAACTCTGTCTGGCAATGGGATGTGCTTCAATATTAGAGCTGGATGAGAACTTAAGATACTATCATGTCTAAATCCTGTATTTAATTTAGTGCTTTAGAAAATGTGCTTCAGAAAAGCACAATGCGCTTTCACGCTGTAAAACCATAGCGCCTCTTTCCTTGAAATCTTTGGAATGCTAACAGCTGTTGACATTAGTTTTGACACAGCCTTGAGGACTTTTAATTTAATCCTTCTTTATTACTCTGTATTAGTTTTAAAGGTTTTCAACCTACACCTTTGGGGAAAGAATAATAGTGTGCTCATATTCCACCTGAGGAGCCACTAGTTCCTTCATGGTGAAAGAGTGGAAGAATGAACCCACTCCTACAGCTTCATTTCATAATGACATTGATTCACTTGTGAGGGGGTCACCTGACCTATCCACCTTCCCGCACTATTGTTTTGGAGACCGAGGAGGGATTGCATTTATAACACATGCATTTGGGGGGATATTGTCTTTGTCCTCACATGAGAATGAGCATTATATAACCTTTTATAGGAGGTCACCTATGTAATAAAAAGGAGTACTTTATGCAATATGTGGGTCAGTTCAGACAGATGCAAGATCAAGTTCAGAGGTGCTGACCAGGGACAAAGAGGCCAGCAAAGACACAGCTAGGGAACAGTGCAGCTCCCAGATATTGTACTGGGTACTTTCACATGCATTGTCTCATTAAAACTCAGAATAATCCCTTGTGTTTCATTTTTCATCTTTGGATAAAAGTGGTAATCTCTAGAGTGAAGGCAATAAGTTCATCACTACACAATGAGTGAGGAGCTTTAGTTAATATCACTATAAAGGAGGCTGTGTTGAGTATCTGATCACTCATGGTGAGAAACTGCCTAAGAGGTACAGGGTGACCCCACTTTCCTTCATTATTTTTCCAAATTTTTATTATCAAACTGATGTACAGAGAGGTTACAGTTTCATACGTTAGGCATTGGATACATTTCTTGTACTGTTTGTTACCTTGTCCCTCATACCTCCCTCCCTCCTCCCCCTTTCCCTCCCCCCCCCGGAGGTGTTCAGTTCACTTACACCAAACAGTTTTGCAAGTATTGCTTTTGTAGTTGTTTGTCTTTTTTTACCCTGTGTCTCTCAAATTTGGTATTCCCTTTCAATTTCCTGCATCCAATACCAGTATACACGGTTTCCAATATACTCAGATATGATTACAGAGATAGTGTAGGTATAACCACAGGAAGGTGATACAAGAACATCATCAATAATAGAAGCTACAGATACACATGGAACATTGAAAGTAGTTACAACTGTGATATAACAATTGTTTCCATAACATGGAGTTCATTTCACTTAGCATCATCTTATGTGTTCATAAGGGTATAGCTATTGGGCCTTGTGATGCTCTGCTCTGACTTGCCTAAACCTGTACTAATTATTCCCAGTAAGGGAGACCATAGAGTCCATGTTTCTTTGGGTCTGGCTCACTTCACTTAGTATAACTTTTTCCAAGTCCTTCCATTTCCTTACAAATGGGACAATGTCATTCTTTCTGATAGAGGCATAAAATTCCATTGTGTATATGTACCACATTTTCCTGATCCATTCGTCTACTGAAGGGCATCTGGGTTGGTTCCAGATTCTCGCTATGACAAATTGTGCTGCAATGAACATTGTTGTGCTGGTGGCATTATTGTGATTTTGTTTGTGGTCTTTTGGATAGATACCCAAAAGTGGGGCTGCTGGGTCATAGGGGAGTTCTATATTTAGTCTTCTGAGGAATCTCCATACTGCTTGCCAGAGTTTTCCTTCATTTTTAAATAATTTTTTTGTAAAGGTGATGTACAGAGAGGCTAGAGTTACATTCGTCAAGGGCATTTCCTTTTGAAATGTTACCCTCTCCCTCATTTTCTACTAGTTTTTCCATTCCTAATTCCCCTCCCCCCTCAAGTTGTATAGTTCATTTCCAACATAGTGTCAAGTGGGTTTCACTGCTGAAATGGTTTGGCCTTTGTCCCACCGTTTCTGTAATTCCCCTTCCCCTCCTCAAATCAGATAAACATATACAAGATAAAGAGTACAGAAATAAAAAATAGCGACAGAAGGGAATAAATCAAAGGGAAAAAAAGAAAGAAGAAAGAAGAAAAAAAGAAAAAGAATAGCAAACAGTACAATAAATATCCTCTTGCTTCATGGGGGGGAAAGGGTAAGGGGGAGGGGGGAGGGGGGAATAGGGGACGAGGTAACAAACAGTACAAGAAATGTATCCAATGCCTAATGTATGAAACTGTAACCTCTCTGTACATCAGTTTGATAATAAAAATTTAAAAAATTACAATTAGATTAACAACCATAAAAAATCCTCTTGCTTCCATTTCTTGGCGCACAATTTGATAAGCATCATTTTATATGATCATATGCACATTGCCTTGATTTCTTATCTCTTCTACTCTGCCTGTTCCTCACCAAGGAAGCACAGACTGAGACATAACTTCAGTGTTTATGTCTGTCTAGAAACAAGTAAAAGGCTCAGGTCACTTTTGTGAAAACTTTCTCAATTGACCAAGCATCCAAACTATAAGCCTTAAAAAAATCCCATCCACATAGGCATTGCATTTTTGTTTTTTGATTTTGTTAAACTTATATAACACAGAGTTGGATTCTAGGATGCAATAACTGGACACTTTTGAAATTCATCCAAATGAAGAGAAAGAATGTTTATTATTTTTCTTCCTAGGCTTTGACCTCTCACAGCTTCAGTCACTGCTATTAATTAGGAGACGTTGTAGCCCTGGTTGAGACACTAAAGCTCAAATCATCTGAGACCTATCCTTTAAATTTGAATTTGGGACAGGATATTTGTCTTTTGTCAAGAATTTTCTTTCTCAGTTCATTAAATAGAATACAAAAGGCATGGAAAAACCATCACCCACCCAGATTCTGAGGTAGGCTGGTGAAGGCAGAGGAACATCCTGGAAGAAGGAAAAGTTAGAAGGGATTTGTGGAAGGTAGAGTAGAAACTATTTACTAACATAATAGTATCTCAATATTATAGTAACAGATACTAGTGAACTCCTGGTATGTATAAAAGTGCCAGTGATATCCTGTATGTGCTTTTTTGTGTGATATAACACAGAACTTCGCAACCTGTGGGTTGGAGTCAGCCTGAGAGGCTGAGATATTGCTCTTCCAAGTTGGTCAGGTAAACTGAAGAGCCACAGTTCTCCAGGCTGCATGGATTAAGGTTCTATACATTGTCTCTGTTTATTCTATTACATTTCATAGTTATACCGCACTCTTGGGGCTTCAGACTTGGGTCCATCCATTTATATGTATCTCAAAGGCTTTGTTCTTGCTTTTGAAATTACCATCCCACAGATCTCCTGGCAGATACCACGACATGCCCTGAAGATCAGTCAACGGAGCCAAGTCTGTACTTTCCAATTTAGCATTGCAGATTGTCTTTCACTCTGAGTTCCATTACCTATCGGGCCTATCTGCTTACCGTGGCTCTCATACATGAATTATTCATGACAACTTTTATGTAAACAATCCACAGACAATGGGCTGGAGGTGGAGATGAAATGATGAGTAAGAGCTTGCAAGGTCACTGCGTCTGTGGGGTTTTCAGGCTTGTGGGTGGTATAGGCAGGCACAGGATGTAGAAGCTCAAAAGAATTCCCAGAGAAAACTCGGCTAGTACAAATCACAGAGATTACTTTAAATATTGTCTAGCAGCTCAGATACACTGAACCTCATGTATTAAATGAAGTTTAAATATTTGAAGTTACAACCTTGCATGGTGTTCCAGGTATGGAGTCTGCCACTCTGTTATTTGAACAAGATTCTACCTCAGGACCTTTGCTTTTTGCCTCTGATCATTCTGTGTTTCAGGATCTCGTGGTAGGAACCTTCGTTATTTTTCTCAGATTCACCTTTAGTTAATCTTTTCCACCAATCTACCTCTCTGATCGTCTTCAACCTCATCACTATTTGTTTTCTTTATGTGCAACCATTTTGGATTTTCTTCCCTTGTTAATTGACTGCCTTCTCCACCAGAACTTTCAGAACTCTCTCTTGTTTACATCAACTCACTCAATGACAGACACATGGTAAATGTTCAACTAAGATGGCCAAATGAGAGTGATGACTATAATGAAAGACATGTGAATAAGTGAAATGGAATGATAGGCACATGCACATGTATATATATATACATGTATATATGTGAATATGAAAGTACATATGGAAGTTCTGCATTAAGTTCACTAACGTTTCAGAAACTGTAATTATGTTTACTTAGAGGTAGGTCTGCTAAAAATTTTTCACCATTCCATTCATTTAAGTGGAATATATGAAATTGTACATAATCAGGGGATTCATCGTGGCATTTTCGTTCATGCACATAATGTATTTTTATCCCTTCAGAATCTATTACACCCATCCCTTCTATTACTCTTTTTTTTTATCTTCCTTTTATCCCTTCCCATTCTACCTCTTTCATAGTCCCTTGAGCTTGGTGGATCATTTTGTGTGTGTTTCCTTTTTTTTTCCCAAAACTTAAACTGCTTTTATTATATATATATATATATATGTATATATATATATAAATTTTTATTATCAAACTGGATTACAGAGAGGTTACAGTTTCATACATTAGGCATTGAATACATTTTTTGTACTGTTTGTTACCTCGTCCCTCATTCCCCCCTCCCCCTTCCCCCTTTCCCTCCCCCCTCCATGAGTTATTCAGTTCATTTACACCAAACAGTTTTGCAAGTATTGCTTTTGTAGTTGTTTGTCTTTTTTTACCCTGTGTCTCTCGATTTTGGTATTCGCTTCCAATTTCCTAGTTCTAATACCAGTATACCCGGTTTCCAATATACTCAGATAAGATACAGAGAAAGTGTAGGTACAACCACAGGAAGGTGATACAAGAAGATCATCAATAATAGAGGCTACAGTTACATATGGCATGTTGAAAGTAGTTACAACTGTGATATAACAATTGTTTCCATAACATGGAGTTCATTTCACTTAGAATTATCTTATGCATTCCTTTTTCCTTTTTGCTCATGGCTAGCACTCTGCCACTTGAGCCACAGCACTTCTTCTGGCTGTTTTCTGTATATGTGGTGCTGGGGAATTGGACCCATGGTTTCATGTATATGTGGCAAGCACTCTTGCCACTAGGCCATATTCCCAGTCCTTTGTGTATGTTTTATTTCCCTTTAATTGGTACAAATGAGAGAAACTTAGTTTGGTTAGATTGGCTTATTTTGGTTAACATAATGAGCTCCAGTTTCATCCACTTTTCAGCAAACAATGTAACTCCATTTTTTTGTTTGTTTTCTCCAGTGCTGGGGCTTGGACTCAGGGCCTGAGCACTGTCCCTGGCTTCTTTTTGCTCAAGGCTAGCACTCTACCTCTTGGGCCACAATGCCACTTACAGTTTTTTCTGTTTATGTGGTGCTGAGGAATCGAACCCAGGGCTCCGTGCATGCTAGGCAAGCTCTCTACCACTAAGCCACATTCCCAGCCCTCCATTCTTTTTAATGACTAAGTAAAAGCTCCATTGTATATATTTTCCATATTTTCTTTATCCATTCACCTATCAATGGACATCTAGGCTAATTCCATAACTATGGTGAATAGTGCCATGATTAAACATAGGCATGTAGACATCTGTATCATAAGTTAACTGATTCTTATTAATATGCACTTACAAGTTGTGTGGCTAAATCACAGGAGGGTTCTATTTTAATTTCTTGAGGAACCTCCATACTGATTTCCACAGTGGTGGAGTGATTCATATTTCTGCCAGCAGGATGTAAGATTTTCTTTTCCCTTCAACCTTTGCCAGCATCTGTTTCTTTGATCATAAGGCATTTAAGTGGTTTGATTTGTTTAGCTTGAATTTTCTTTCCTCAATGGTTAAGGATGCTGGACTTTTTTCATGTATTTATTGGTTATTTATATTCCTTTATTTGAAATTTTTGTTATTATGGAGAAGAAATACACACTGTTTTTTTGTGTAAACTAAAGTTTATTTTAAAAAGTCTTTGAAATTTACTCAGAAGTGCAACAAGAAAAAAACAACAATGGATTAATGGGTAGATTGGGAAGCGGATGTATAAATAAATGTGGGAAGAAGAAATATTATCAAAATATTTATGATGAGACTAGGAATGTGGCTTGGTGAGTAGAGGTCTTGCCTAGCACTCTGAGGTCCCAGGTTCAATTCCTTGGTACCACATAAACAAAATAAATAATAAAACAGTTGTTTAAAAATATGGTGAAACTGAACAACAGTTACACAGAGGCTCACTGTAAAATTCTCTCAATATTGCTGCTTGCAGACTCCCATGAACAGTGCTTGAAAAGTAATGGTGCTCAAGTATATTTACACTCAATTGAATTTAACTTCAAGCTTCCACTTTCTGCACTTCTAAAATTACACCAGGAGAGTGGTGGTTAGGACAAAAAGAGTAACCAAAGTCCTTTATTAGATGTAGAATAAGCAACAGACAATACTCTTATATTTGGTAGGACTTCCTACTGTAAGAATTGTACACTCACAGTTAAGGAGAAGTTTGGGTAACAAGAACGATCATTGTCTCCTATCTCTACAGCCTGAGACTCATATGCTGCTTTCAGAGGATTTTTGGTGTGAGCACAAGTGGAGGGTGACTTATTGTAACAAGACAAATATTATTTCTCATTTGTGACTCATATCCTCTCATTTGGGGGAAGTGCCCTCATTATCAATCAAAGGATTCAGTGTCTCCATCTTGTGGGTCTGTGTGACTTGAAATCATCTTTTTCAATGTTGGTAGGTCTCAGTTGTGAGAAACCTTCCTTATAATAACAGCCACCACCATCTAAATGGGTGTTCTTCACTAATGAAGGCCTTCTATTGGCCTCACTGCATTTGATTATTACAATCATACTATGATGCATATAAGCATGTTGATATTATGCACTCCACCTGTTTTATAAATGTAAAAACTGAGGTGGGAATAACATAAGTAAACTGGCTAAGGTCACTTGCTAAATTAGAATCTAGTTTCACAACTTCTTCTCTCTACTTAATACCCAATGAAACTTGGGTAAATCTTTATTTTGGTATTATACGAAGAAAGGTGAAGCCTCAGAGAAAAGAAAGTAAGTATTAGGGAAACCATATAAATATAACCATGGGTAACATGAATTTTTCATGGATTGACTTTATACTGTGGTATTGCAGAATCTTAAATAATTTTGCTATCCTGTTTACTATATGTAATGTGGCATCTGACATTCTGAAAGGTTCACTCTTGGGTCTCTCCAACGGGAGAAATTCAGATTGCCCTGATCTGAATGCTTTTTTCTTTTTTAGAATGGCGAATAGAAGTTGGCCATGAAGGACCTTTGCTTGGTTTCATTTTATCTGTAACATGGTCCACAGACATTTATCCTGGAAGAATGCACAAGTACTCATGGCTAATAGCCATCCTCCATTAGCCTACTCCATTAGCTCCAGAGAAGTTCTCAGAAATATTTCAAAGAAGTCAACTGCCCATGTATTTGAATGCTATGTAATGACACCTTGCTTTGAATTTCCTACTGTGGAAATGAATGAACATTGTTGCGATATCAAATATTCCTAGATCTGAAACGTTACTAATTTCTACCAGTGAAACAAGGCACATGGCTCGGCTTCCCTTAAGATGGGGGTTTTCATCTTTATGATGAGATTAACTATAGTACCTGCCCCATGGGGTTATGATAGGCTTAAATAAAACAAAGAATGTGCTCATTAATTATTGCAAAGAGTTTCACATAACAAATCTACTTCTGTATACTTATTTAAAAGAACTGAAGTCAGACATAGTAGCACTCTCATCTTAATTGCAACAGTATTTACCATAGCCAAGATATGTAAACAACTGAGCTGCTCATCAGGATATGAATGAATAAACATTGTGACATGTGCATCCCAAGGAATATTATTCAACCTCAGGAAAGCAAAAAACTCTGCAATAAACAGCACAACTTGACCTTGAAGACATCACACTAAGTGAATAAGAAGGGTGCACAAATGCTTCATGTTCATTGGAAAAAATTATTCCTATCAGATTGGAAGAAATTACATGAATGCATTTTTTTGCAATCAGAAAAATCTTGATGTAAGAAAAACTTACAGGGTTTCGCTACTTAGTAAATTTTAATTTGCTCCACCAGTTGCTAATGCATAAGACCATTTTTCAGGGTTCACAGTCTTGACTAATTTTATCCTTTACTCCTCGCGTGTTGACTGGTATTTGTACTTGCGGGACAGGGAGGGGTGGGGAAGCAAAGTATACTATGTTTATATTTTTGTTTCGTATCATCCAATGAGGTAAGGTATGAGAGCCTGCTGTTCTCATGACTCCTAAGCCACTGAGCATTCTGTTAGAATTTATGTTATCTGGCCAGTAGGTCAGCCTGCCCCTCACCTTTGTTCTGACCTCATGTACCCCCTCTCCCACCATGACCTCCAATTTTGTGTTCATTATTTTCTTACTTCACTTTACAATGATCACATCTGTGAATCCATAGACAAGAAATCACTTCATGTACACCCTTTTGAATACTATAGAAATAGAAAGGATCACTACAATTATGAACCTACAAATCAGATCAATTGTAAGAATGAATTCCTAGAAACATGTGATCTACAAAGACTGAATCATGAAGAGTAGAACATCTGAACCAATGAAGAAATGGTAATGAGATCAAAGCAGTAATCAATGACACTGTTCAAGATGCATTGTACACATAAATGGACATGTTGAGCTGACCCCCTCTTGTTTGTACAACTATCTACAAATAAAAAAATAAAATTAAAAAAGATCTCCCCAACAAAGAAAAGCATAGGACCAGATGACTAGCAGCTTTTTTGAACTAAGTTCAGAGTTTCCCTCTATAATCTATGGGCATATCCTAATTCCTTTGAAATTTGCACAGTAAACAACTGTGATTGGGGAACTACAAAGCAGACAAATAACTTTGAGATAATTAGTTTTGCCCAGGGAGAGATCCAGTTGCTATTTTCAGTCACTAAGAGAATGAACGCTGCTTGAGAATTTCTGAGAGTTGGACCAAGTGACACAGAGAAAGCCAATCACTGTGCCATCTTCCTGTGGGCCACCCTGACTTCAGGTAGGAGAGGCTATAGAGGGTGCATCAGCAGGAGAGATGGCGATCCTCACACAACCCTTACTCCTATCATGGAGTCTGCAGCACTTTCTATCTTTCTCATTCTACTTGATATTACTATATTCCATACTAACTTGCTATCTCTTACTCCCAGATAGCCACTTTTCTTTTATATTTGAAATGCATTTTTAATTTTCTGTGAGCTAAGAGTTGCTTAACATTCTGTTCTTCACCAGGGATTCTATTCAGAAACAAACAAACCAAGGAGTGCTTCGCAGAGTGTGGAGAGAATGATTGCTTATGGGTAAAATTTCAGACAACAGAGAAATCAATAATGTGGATTTACGTGGAGCTGTTATAGTTTTCCTCTTGTAGCTAAGATCAGGTTTCATGATAGACACCCCCTCCCCAACAATGACTAAACAGAAGCACAGATCAGTATGGTATGACAAACCATGTCTACTTTATTCTAGCACTGAAACCTTTGTGAGGAGGAAGAGAGGGGAGCTTACTCTGAATTTGTTTAATTTGATGAAACTAAACCTGAGAAAATTCTTTGACCTAACTTACAGTCTCCATTCTAGAAAAACGAAAGTCTTCCTTTGGTCCATGGGACTGAGAAAGGATCTCCAATCATTCTGCCCTGGTGGGTAGGGAATTAGGCAACCAAATTTATACTCAAGTTGATTTTATTTTTAGCTGAGCACAAGATACCTTCAAATACAGAACTGTTCAGTCAGTTGCTGTTGGGACAGATTGAAGTTTTAGTTGCTGAAATTCTAACTTCTTCTTGTGGAAACACTATACACACACACACACACACACACAAATCACAAACATGTAGGTCCAGAAATGAAAGTCTGAAGCAATATACTGAAATCTTTGAAGATACTTTAATATTATTCAGAATTAATTTTTTAAGAGAAAGAACTCACACATTTGAGAAGAAATAAGCAAAAATTTGTACTTTCTAAGGGACCTCTTAAGTCAAGATACTTTCTTTCAAGATCAGTTGCCCTGTTTACCGAAATACTCTATTGGAGATCTCTCCTTGGGTGGCTCACTTCTTCCTATGTCAGCTTCACCTGTAAACTTTTCCCTGGTTCCTGCACTGATGATCTTATGAGGTCTATCATTCTATCTATTAGGATACCACTAAGTTCATGATTCTATGAAAAAAATCAAAACAATGAACTCTCATTTCCTTTTTTGTCACCCTGGCCAGAAGTACCTGACATTTCTTCTGCTTCTAATAGGCAGAGAAGACCTCTAGGGAAGGGTGTTCATGTGTGTCTGGGATTCACATTCCTGCCACACTCAAGGATGCCAATGGTGCCACGAGCAGATTCCCAGTTAAGCAGGAGAAAGCCCACACACAGCCACCAGCCCCCCTCAGAGATACAATTAACTGTACGATCTGCATCATTCATAATAAGCATCCATCCAGAGGGCTGCAGACTTCTTCAATGCCCTGTGGGAAGAGCAAATGAAAGCATCAGGAGGTGAGACTCTGAATTGAATGGAAAGGAGTTTCTAAATATTTGCTCCTCTGCCTGGTTTCGGGACAATATGACTTCCAGCTATATTTGATAAATTGGTTAAATATATCAAATTGATTTGGAAAATAATTCCCCCCATCTTTTTTGGAAGATTTGAGTTTAGTTTTCATTTTTGGCTCTCTCTGCACTTATATATTTATAGATCAGCCTGTCCTATATCCATTTAACTGCCATATTTTATATTGAAGGTGTTTTTCTATGCTCTGGGTATACAGTGATGAAGGAAACAGATGTGAGTCTGGTCTATGTAGAGTTCCTGGTTTAGTTTTAGAGACATGTAATAAACAGTTTATAGCATGCTCAAGTAGTAATTTATTTAAACTTAATAGTTCATTATGAACAAATAATAAATTACTTCAGTATGGCTGTGACAAAAGTCATCAGTTAAGAGAAGCAGGTGCCGTGAGAGTGTGTTATGAATTTGGTCTTAGAAATCAGTGAAGATCAATCTGAGGAAGAGGAATCTGAGAGGAGCCTTGGTGAGTGAATGGGAATAGTCAAGGTGACATTGAAAAGATGTTACAAATTGGAAGGACTCTGATGAAGAGAAAGTGGTAAAGGAATGAGAGGGCAGGACCAGGGAAAGCGATTGGTAGCAACTGAAAGGAGAAATGGAAGTGCAGTAGGCACAAAGCTGGGGCCACTGGACAAGGATCTGAGAAGGTCAGGCCTGGTCCTGTTGATCTTTTTTTCCGGATAGTGCTTTCCCTGTACTTTCTAAAATAAAGAGAAAATTATAAAACCTGGATCAACGTGCAGGGACTGCACAATGTCTTCTAGAAAGTGTCTGTGAATGCCACAGGATGAGTATGGATTTTCAGTTTTTATAGCCCTCATCCTTGAGATCCAGTCACCCCAGTTGGATTTGCTCATTGTGTTCCCTAGACTAGCAACAACAGTGGACCCGAATACTTGATATTCCTATTCACCACTTTAATTCTGAAGCATGTAGAGAGTCTATAGGGGATACAGAGATAAATGATATATAACTTTTATTTCAAGAAATTTGAAATATGAGATTGATGCCCGTGGGTTATGCCTGTAACCCTAGCTACTCAGGAGGCTGAGAACTGAGGATTATGGTTTGAAGCTAGCTGGTATGTGAGACTCTTATTTTCAATTAACCAGCAAATTGCCAGAAATGAAAGAATGGCTCAGGCAGTAGAGTGTCATCCTTGAACAAAAAAGCCAAGTAAAAGCACAAATCCCTGAGTTTAAGCCCTAGTACCTCAGGAGAAAATGAGGGAGTGGGTAACACTTCAAAAAGAAATGTACTGATGACCTTACTTATGTAATTTTAACCCCTCTACATATCACATTTATGATAAAAAAGCCCCAATACTGGCACAAATACAAAAAATTAGAAGAATATTAAGGGATTTTCACTTAGTCATAGAAAGTGATAGGTAAATGATAACCTTTTCTTGCATGTGTTTGCTGGTCCTGGGGTTTGAACTTAGAGCCTGGGCTCTGTCCCTGAACCTCAAGGCTAGTACTCTACCACTTGAGCCCACAGTGTCCCTTCTGAATTTTTCTGAATAGTTTATTAGAGATAAGAGTCCCAACAGACTTTCTGCCCGGGCTGGCTTTGAACTGTGATCCTCAGATCTCAGCCTCCTGAGTAGATAGGATTACAAGTGTGAGCCACCAGTATCCAGGGACTATTCCTTATTCTTCTTCTCCCTAGCAGAAATGGAGTTTGAACTCAAGTCTTTGTGTGTACTAGGTAGTGCTTTTCCACTGGAATCATGCTCCCAGCCTAATGGTAGGTATCTAAGTTATCAGATTATTGTTGTTGGAATTGTTCTCTGCAGAGTCCCATGCTTATGCTGTGCTCCCAGGTAGCTGACATAACAAACAGTTGTGGGAAGTATGATTCACAAGCCAGTGAATTTGGTGGGGACTGTCAGCGAGGGAGACATGAGAGTTGTCAGCCAAGAGAAGTTACGTCCGCACCTGACAATATCTCCAAACGCCTTCAACATGGGTTTGTTCACATACTGCAATCCGTGCTTGGCACACAGTGACTTCACCAAAGGGGCCACTTTGTGGTAATTATGACGCGGCATCGTGGGGAATAGACTAGTGAAACAAACAGGGAATACAAAAGTTAGACCTAAGGAAAAAAACCCAGGGGTAGTGTTGTTCCTGTATTACTAAATAAATTACATCATCAATGCAAACCCAATGTTGAATTTACACAATCCTTCTTGGAAGTTCAAACCTCTTGCCAAAACATTCTTATCCTATTTCTTAACATGTCTGTGAGCCATGTAGGTGGCAAATGTTTGAGAAATGGTAACAGGAAAAGTTTTACTCTACAGAATATATTTACTTTTGGACAAGTCAGGTGAAAAGTATGGGTGGATGTATCATGGTGAATTACCTTGGGGAGCTGGAGACTGCTCTTGGCTCCTACCTCCTTTGTCTCTAACTCTCTCTATATAACTAACTTTCATCCCATTGAAGAGGTGAATATTCATCTACTAAGATCTAGTTATGGCATATGGGGAAGAGCTCAAGGACAGAAATAAGAACTGAGGAGGTACAGATTGTATTTACGGTCATGCCACAATCCATCAGGTGACATCTTTGTTTTTTAATCTCCTCCTTGATAAAACATGAGTAACAACCCTTTTATATATATATATATTTTTTTCTGAGCATTTTAAAGACTAATATAAAAGAGAAGATGGGGAAAAAAATCCCATGAACAGACAGGCATAAGATGTCTTTCCTTCACTGCATTCCTCCCAGATATAGTTCAAAGAGATGAGAAAATTGTCTCTGAATTTTCTGGAGAGACTGGCTATCCAATTTACTATCATTTATTATTTATTTTATGTTCAATAAACTGACCTATTGGTAAAGTATTTCCAGACATTATTTGGGAATTGGATAGGAATTAGATTTGATGGCTGCATAGTTCATAATTTTGGCTCTAAAAATACATTTAATTTGTGGTTAATTTTCAATAAAACTTTGTAACTCAAGTTATATGAATTTTTTTTACCCTCTTGGGATTTACCAACTGACCAAATGTTCATGTACACGTGTCAACACACACACACACACACACACACACACACACACAAACACACGCTCACCAATTTCTAAGATTCAGTGTATCCAGAAAAAGTCACTGGTACATTTCATTTGTACTCTTCCACTTCATTTTCTCACAACTGGACCTTCTTCCGTTCTTTTTGCCCTCCCCCAACCACAAACCCTGACAGGAAGTTAGTAGGCTGAGAGAATCCTAGTTTGTTTTATCCCTTCTGAGCTTCTAAGTGGAAGGACAACACTGGGGACTGTGTCTGGGGCTGTTATTTGTGACTCCCCTTGTTCTAGAAAGGATTATCTCCATCACTCACTGGTGCTCAATTTGGAAGTTCAGATGCCCCGTGAACCAATCATTGAAAAAGGACTGTTCAATATTGCAAGTAGCCAAAACCTGCAAAGGAAAAGTTTACATCAGATATAAATAAACTTCAACATCAAGTAAAAACAAATGCTTAGTTATTTTATTCAGCCAACCACCAACAGGTGCTAATGAGTACTTTCCTGTGTGCAAGAGTTATGGAGGATATAAAAGATAACACAGTCCCAGGTCTTAAGAAGCTTCAAAAGATGCTGAGACGTGAAAAAGACCTTTAAAAAGACAATGAGATATTTTTTGTCAAGAAGCATATACAAGGCAATAGATGTAAAAGAGAATGTGGGATTTCCAGAGAAATGGTGACTATTGACTCTTAGATACACAAAACTATGGGGTCATGAATAAGGATTTTGGCAGGAGGAAGTGAGATTGTAGAATTATGATAGAGATCATAGGAATAGATTACCATTCAAAGAGTAGATTTCATGGATTTGTAAGTATGGAGAAAGGCATATCTTAATGTTACATTTTATTTTATGGATTAAAAAGTCATAGTCTCAAAGGAGGTCACTCTTGGGAAAGGAATAAAGGCACAATAAAATAATATTTATCAAAATGAACTCCAGGGAACTTTTTTTCTTTGTTGCTGTTTTGGTTTTCATTCATTTTTGTCTTGTTTGCTGATTTATCTGTCTTTGGGAGGGTAAAGGGGTCACAGAAATGAAGTGACAAAGGATGAAGAAATGCAGCAGTGGTACTCACTAGACACTATGTTGAAAATGAACTCTACAATTTGTGGGTGGGGATGAGAGGAAAAAAATGCGAGAGAATGCGAGGGAAGGGGTGACATTGTTCCAAAGGAAATGAGCTCTTTACCTGATTTATGTAACTATAATCCCTCAGTACATCATCACTATAATGACAATAAAAGATTAAAAATATCATGGTTGCAAGAGGAATTTAAGAGACATTGTTTCAGAGTGCCAAGATTAAGAATCCATATATAGCCATTGTCTCCAATGTCTTACTTTTCTGCTGTTTCGGACCTTGAACTCTGGGCCTGGATGCTGTCCCTAAGCTCCTTTTGCCCAAGGCTAGCACTCTACCACTTGAGCTTGAGCAACAAGTCTGGCTTTTTCTGTGATTAATTGGAGATAAGACTCTCATAGACTTGCGTAACAGGGCTGGCTTTGAACTGTGATCCTCAGATCTCAGCCTCCTGAGTAGCTGGGATTACAGTTTTAAGGCACCAGTTCTCAGCTATCTTCAATGTCTTT
Source organism: Perognathus longimembris pacificus (assembly GCF_023159225.1). Classification (NCBI taxonomy): domain Eukaryota; kingdom Metazoa; phylum Chordata; class Mammalia; order Rodentia; family Heteromyidae; genus Perognathus; species Perognathus longimembris. Next base: position 51,936,787 of record NC_063173.1, on the reverse strand, counting down.
AAAAAATGTAATTTTAGCTGGATACTTCCCTTGAATATAAATCTATGGTTGTTCTATGTTAGCATTTTTCAAAGTGTAATTCTGATCATTTTGAGGTACCTAATACCCTGTATTTACAAAATATTTCATATTACTTCTAACACATTACCTTTTAATTCTCATTTTCTCAAGGTACATGGTGAAATTTAGAACTAGAGAGTACAAATATGGAATAGCATCATGGCCTTGATGTTAACATGAACTGGAATATTCTTATTTTAAAATTCATAAATACTTTAAAATTTTTTGTTTCACTTTCAAATATGATAGATAACAACAATAGAACCTACATAAAAGTTCCTTGAGGTTTTCAATAATTTTTAAAATTGCAAGGTATTTTTGTTGTCTTTCATTATTATAAGAGAGCGGGGGTATTAAAAAACCAGAAATATGGAAAGTTAGAGGGAATATTTTATTCTTTTCTTGTGCTGTATACATGATGTGTAAGTGTATTCGTTTAAATAAATTTCTCACTACAAATTATGTGCCACAATCACTACAAGGTATGATGAGTGGATAAAGAAGAGTGAATGTGAGACAAGTTGAAATATTAATATTTTTTCTTACTGTCAAATTATAGGCCTGAGAAGAAAATAAGAAAATATACATAGCATATATTACAATATGCTACTATCTTTACAAAGTTATTGAAGCTCAATAAGAAATACACAAATATCTAGCTTGAACAACATATTAAACAGTTCACAGGAAAAGAAATAGGAAGAGCAAATAAATATTTGAAGATGATTTATCTTAACTAGTAAGTAAATAAATGAGTGAAAACCCAAAAGATAAAAAAAGTGGTTCTACAGTGCTGGAGGAATTACAATACCCAACTTCAAGCTGTATTATAAAGCTATAGTAATAAAAACAGCTTGGTATTGGCACCGGAACAGGCCTGAAGACCAATGGAACAGAATTGAAGACCCAGAATTAAACCCACAGAACTATGCCTACTTAATCTTTGATAAAGGAGCTAAAACAGTAGTATGGAAGAAAGATAGCCTCTTTAACAAGTGGTGCTGGCAAAACTGGCTCAACACATGCAACAAACTAAAACTAGATCCTTATATATCACCCTGCACCAAAATCAATTCCAAATGGATTAAAGACCTTGAAATCAAAACAGGCACCCTGAAGACACTAAAGGAAGGAGTAGGAGAAACACTTGGGCTCCTTGGCACAGGACAGAACTTCCTTAACAAAGACCCTGAAAGGCTACAAATCAAAGAAAGGTTGGACAAATGGGATTGCATCAAACTCCAGAGCTTCTGCACGGCAAAGGACATAGCTCTCAAGATAAACAGAAAGCCCACAGACTGGGAGAAAATCTTTACCGGACATTCAACAGACAAAGGCCTCATCTCTAAAATATATGCAGAACTAAAAAAATTACCTTCTTCCAAAACAAAACTGCAAAGAACCAATAGCCCCCTCATCAAGTGGGCTAAAGACTTACAAAGAAACTTCTCTGATGAGGAAATGAGAATGGCCAATAGACATATGAAAATATGCTCTACATCACTGGCCATAAAGGAAATGCAAATCAAAACAACATTGAGATTCCATCTCACCCCAGCAAGAATGTCATATATCAAGAAAACTAATAATAACAATTGTTGGAGGGGATGTGGCCAAAAGGGAACCCTACTTCATTGTTGGTGGGAATGTAAACAGGTTCAGCCACTCTGGCAAGCAGTATGGAGATTCCTCAGAAGGCTCAATATAGAACTCCCCTATGACCCAGCAGCCCCACTGTTGGGTATCTATCCAAAAGCCCACAAACATAATCACAGTAATGCCACCAGCACAACAATGTTCATCGCAGCACAATTTGTCATAGCGAGAAGCTGGAACCAACCCAGATGCCCCTCCATAGATGAATGGATCAGGAAAATGTGGTACATTTACACAATGGAATTTTATGCCTCTATCAGAAAGAATGACATTGTTCCATTTGTAAGGAAATGGAAGGACTTGGAAATAGTTATACTAAGTGAAGTGAGCCAGACCCAAAGAAACATGGACTCTATGGCCTCCCTTATTGGGAATAATTAGTACAGGTTTAGGCAAGCCATAGCAGAGCATCACAAGGCCCAATAGCTATACCCTTAGAAACACATAAGATGATGCTAAATGAAATGAACTCCATGATATGGAAACAAGTGATATATCACAGTTATAACTACTTTCAACGTCTTATGTCTATGTGTAGTTTCTATTATTGATGATGTTTTGTATCACCTTCCTATGTTTGCACCTACACTATCTCTGTAATCTTATCTGAGTATATTGGAAACCGTGTTTACTGGTATTGGAAGTAGGAAATTCAAAGGGAATACCAAATTCGAGAGACACAGGGTAAAAAAAGAGAAATAACTACAAAAGCAATACTTGCAAAACTGTTTGGTGTAAGTGAACTGAACAACTGGGAGGGGGGAGGGAAAGGGGGGGAGGGAGGGGGGCATGAGGGACAAGGCAACAAACAGTACAAGAAATGTATCCAATGCCCAACGTATGATACTGTAACCTCTCTGTACGTCAGTTTGATAATAAAAATTTGAGAAAAAAGAAAAAAAAGTGGTTCTATGGACAAAAAGTTTAAGATGTCTCCTTAGTATCAGGAAGAGAGTTATTCAGGTTTGCATACAAATTTGCAGAAGAAATAGGGTAATTACTGGTTCCTTCATTAGCACAGTACAGCCACTAGAGGGGCATATGGTGTAGGAAGCAGGGTGGTTCTGCATTTGAAATAACTTTGTTCAGTCCTAACAATAATTTTGGAGACCATGCTATGTCTCCTCTTTGGGATACTCTATCCAGATAATATAGTTAGGCATTTTTTTCAAGGTTCTTACAGGTATACCTTTTTTTCTATAACTTTATGAGTCTCAGATTCACTTGGAAGGCTGTATCACACAGGAGATTAGAACAGGGAGAGAAAACTTGTTCTGTAAGTATCAGATAACAAATATTTTAGTTCTCACTCACAGTTACTCAATTCTCCTGCATCATGAAAGCAGTCGTAAATAGTAAGTAGTTGGATGTATCACAATACAGTGACAGAAGTCAGCAAGAAGAAGTCCCGGTCTGGTAGACTGATACCAGGTTTAGTGGGAAAGTTCTACAAAGTGCCTGCTGCTATCATTTATTACTTGTGTGGCTAGGCCCAAGTTACCAAACATTTTCAAAAATTCTATATGCATCCTACAATTTTAATTTTATGATCTGGTCAAATGAGAATAATCTTTGTGTTTAACCTTGTGAAGTTATGTGTGAAATGCTGCACAGTGCATGGCTTCTGGAAGCATTTTATGAAGGTTAAGTGATTCCTATTTGAGGTACTAAGACTCTAAGGCGATCTGGTTGGAATTACCTGAGTGCTGAGCCAGTCCCGGTTCTCCTCTGGGCTCATTTTCATCGGTATGTGGCTCATCTGAGTGACATAGGCAATCCAGGGGCTTTCAAGAAACCTTTCAGGAAAACAAAAAGAGGGTGATGTCTCCTTAGTGTGTTTTCAGTTGCAAACACTGGCTGTGCAGAGCAGTTGGTGGAGGTAGCCAAAGACTGGATGGAATTTAAGAGATTCCAATGTTTCAGTAAAAATGGTCTTCATTCCATTTCTTCCTCACATGCTCTTTGAATAGAGTTGACACATAGACATTTGGCCATTCTGTTTACCTAAGCCAGGAGGGTAGTACCTTCAATTATTTCTAGTGCAAGGGTCAAATATACCAGGTTTTCAAAGGACATGTGCAAAGTGTTTGATAGTCTGCTTAGTCATCAGAGAGAGTTGAGTTCAAGTTCTGTCTTGGCATTAGCCTTGGCCCTTACCGGTTCTATTGCCACAGAGAAGTGATTTAATCTCTATGAGATGCAGTTCTACTAGCAGAAAAATGAAGATGATATCATCTACCTTGTAGAGTTGTAGGAAGATTACATCAAAAAGATAATGCATGGAAATCCTTCAATGAAGTATTCAACTCATAATAACTGTCCATATACTTACAATTAGTTAGGATTTAACATAATGCAGTAGAATGAAGAAGGAATAAAATGAAAAATAGGACATGGTTACTCACACACAAAAACAATAATTTGAAGTCATTTGGGCCTTGGGAAGAATCTCTATGTAGAAAAAATTTTCAGAAATATCCCATCTTGGGTAGGATATGATGGTAGATGCTTATAATTTCAGCTATTTGAGAGGCAAGGGTAGGTGGATCACAGTCTGGCTTATCTGAGCTAAAGCATGAGACCCTATCTAAAAAACAACTAAAAAAAGTACTTGGGGTGTGGCTCAAGTGGTAGAGCCTGTTCTGAATCTCAAGTGATATTCTTCCCGCCCCCCCCCCCCAGTCATGGAGCTTGAACTCAAGGCCTGGGTGCTGTCCCTGAGCTTCTTGCTCAAGGCTAGCACTCTACCACTTTGAGCCACAGATCTTCTTCTAGTTTTCTGGTGGTTAGTAGGAGATAAGAATCTCATGGACTTTCCTGTCCAGGCTACCTTTGAACCATGATCCTCAGATCTCAAGCCCGTGAGTGAATAGGATTACAGGCATAAGCTACCAGCACCCAGCTCAACTGAAATTCTATATTGGAAATCTGAGCAAGTGCTGAAAAATGGCAACTGGGCAAATCATTCTTGTAAGGAACAGATCTTGTCCAAGTAATTGTGCCATTGCCTTTTCACATTTACTTAAAAAAACAACACATACCTCAGTTCCAGTGAATGGAGCATGGTATTATAATCTTCTACTAACCACAAATATCTCTGAAAAGAAAGTACCAAACCATGTGAGTTGTGTAAATAAAAGCATACTTACTTGACCAAAAATATGAGCAACACAGTTCCGAAAATTCCATAGAAAGGGCCAAATGTGATGAAGTGTCGGATGTAAAAGGTGCTGACCCAGGCAATGTCCTGTAGAGGAAACAACAACAGCAACCAGTGGATATTATTTCATTGCTTCTTCATACCTTGGCTAAGTCTATGTCCTGTGACACAAGGGAAATAAACATTTTCATTCCCCCCTCTTCTACTTGGTTTAATTTCAGGTAATAAGGCAAGTCACTCACCCACCAATACTTTCGAAGGTACATCACTTGCATAGATTGCAGGTTAAAATACACGGGCATGAGGAGGGGGAGAGCAACTGAAAAAAAAACAACAAAAATAAAAAGAGATGACATATAAATTTGACTCCTAAACAAGCCAGCAAACTTGTCTGTCAGTCTGTTTATTTCCCCCCTCTCTTCTCTTTCCTGTCTGTCTGCCTCTTTCTCTCTCCATTCCTTTTCCAGAACACTGGCCCCTTAGTACAGAGATACACAACTGTATCTTAGACTCCATTAGCCTTTCCAACTCTCAGAAGCTGAAGAGTTTCATCAGTAACTCCAGGTTCAAGTTCCCTCAAAGTGGTTAGTGAAATTTTGAAGATTCAAGTCTTTTTTTTTTTTTTTTTTTTTTTTTTTGCTAGTCCTGGGGCTTGAACTCAGGACCTGAGCACACTGTCCCTTGCTTCTTTTTACTCAATGCTAGCACTCTACCACTTGAGCCACAGCGCCCCTTCTGGCTTTTTCTATATATATATGGTGCTAGGGAATTGAATAAAGTGCTTCATGTATATGATGCAAACACTCTACAACTAGGCCATACTCCCAGCCCCTCAAGTCATTTTTGGTGGGTGAATTTCCAAAACTTTGCTGTGAGTTTGCAAGTTTTTTTGGTTGCTGTTTGTTTTTTCAAATCAGGTCCTAGAGTCTTTTAGTTGCCCTCAGATGCTTGTGTCACAGTATGGTTGTGAGGCAGGAATGAGGAAGATTCTTCTATTTCCTGGCTAGAGACCTGTTTATTTGCTTCACTCCCATGTCAACAAAGCTTCTGAGAGCATCATAAAGACTTGAGGAAGATCCTTTAGCCTTTGGATGATAGCCTCTATCATCATTCTCCCCCCCTTTCAAGCGTTTTTAGACTTTTTCTATTGTCTCTAAGGAAGAAAATTTGCCACTGGTTGAGAACCATTTGTCTACAAGCAATATTTGGTTCCCTTCTTAAATTTATTTATTTGCTTGTTTGTTTTTTAAGTGACCAAATGCACAATTATGTTTTAGAAGAGCAAATTTGCAAGTTATTTGAAAACTTCCCTTGTACGCTGCCAGAGGTTGATTTGGTGAAGAGGAAAAGCTCTTTGCTATAATGTTCTTTTATTGGTATAAAAATTACTCAGCTAAACAGATTTTCCTTCTGGCTACCATCCCCATATAGAAATGCATGCATGTATGTGTGCATGTGTCTGTGAAAGACAGAGAAAGAGAGAGGGGGTGGGGGAGGGAGAATATTTCATGCACTCTGTAGCTATAAGTAGGTCATGGGAATATCAAGCTTCTTCCACATGTTGCTGAATTTTGTTCTGAGTTTTTGATTCATTATTACATTTCTTTCTCTCTTCTCTCCCTATATAAATACCACTCTTTGCGTTGATATGATTGAGTTTTCTTAACATGACAGTTCAAGATACATGACCCCTGGGTTGATATTCTGCCTTTTGAACATCTTGGTTGTCTCTATTCTCCCCTACCCAGCCCCCAGTGTGTGTGTGTGTGTGTGTGTGTGTGTGTGTGTGTGTGCCCTCGTGTGATGAGATGAATGCTTAAAATGTCTGCTTTATCTTCCATTTTCCTTCTCAGATTTTCACACCAATGAGTCTGAAATAAGACATGCTGCTTTTCTCAATAAGGAAAAGATCTGGGCTGATCTCTTTGAGAGGATTCTAATCATGCCTTCTGGCTTGGCAGGTGCATGCATGAAAGAAATGGGAAGATAAGGAAAGTGGCTTCAAGAGACTCACCCATATAGAAATACAGATGTTGCTTTTCGTAGTCGATGTATTTGATTTTCTTCTTACCATACTGAAGAGAAAGAATAGAACAAAAATAAGAGACAACACTTCTGGTTATCACACTCAAGGACATTGTGTGTGTGTGTGTGTGTGTGTGTGTGTGTGTGCAATCACATGTATCAAAGAGCTTTTGGTCCATGTGCAATGGTTGGCAAACCTTTGGCACAAGAAAAAAACAAAACAGGGATGGGAATAAATATCACATGCTAGTTAAATAGAGATAATTGTAGCATAGATTGATTTCTTTGTTTGTTAAGGGGATTTTGATCACTTAAAAATTTTCATGGAAATCATGTTGAGACTCATTCCCCCTCCTTATGTTCACTTACTGAAAAGGGACACTATTGTAAGCTTTCTTCAGTTGTAGTATTTAGGATTCAGATGCAAACTCAGCTTCCAGCTTTGCTATTATAGAATAGATGTTTATTTTGTGGTCATGTAATAGAAGATATAGACATAAAACGTCCTGTCTGTCCAGTTTTTCTTCTTTTATGATCATGTGGTGATTCCCTCCTGTTTCTAAGAAGTGATAGTAACATGTACATGTATACTGTTTATTATGTATCAATATTCATCATATATGCTATAATATTCCATTCACTACTTTGAATTCAGTTGACTCCCTAGGTTTTTTCCTTGGTTAATATGGCCTGTGGCCTAGGCACAATGACAGAAAATGCTCTGAGAGGAAGAACAGAAAGAACACCTACATTTCTCTATTCCCTAGCAGACACTCAACAAGTGTTTATTCAAGGATGGAATGAATGAATGGTCATTCACTCACTCTATACATTTCCCTGTGTACATTCAGTTACAACAGTACTGGCAGAGTTAGCTTCTTGTTTTTCCCATTTTCTATCTACCCTCTTAGATAAATACTTCTTCATTTATTTAGATAATATAGTTAGTCCTTACTACCTTTATTGTCACAAATAAATAACATGTGGCAGAGATAATAAGAACTATTGACAAGTGCTATCAAGCTTCCAAACATTTAAGCAGTAAGAAACAGAAAAAAAGAAAGAAAGTGGATAGAAAATACTTTGGAGTTGACAAACCTCAGTGGCCTGGACAGGTATTACCCTGAAGAAAGATACAAAATCTTGCTTGATATGAGTAAAGGAGATAAAAGACTGAATTGACACATATTAAGAAACAGATGTTTAATAAAGTAGTAGAAAGACCATCAAAAAAGAAAGAAGACATGCTCAGAACTCATCAGAAATGTTTTTGATGTTCAACTACTGAATTTTAGAGTTGAAGTCTTTTTATGTAATATATTGATTACAATGGCTTCAAAACCATCATATGTAGAGTGCTGTGGATCCAAGCTGAGAAACTTGTGTCCTACTCAAGGGTAGCTGCACAAGTTGCAGAAGTGGCCTGCGTAGTGGTACTGATTATGACGGTAGGAGCATATCTGGAGAGTCTGACAGCTTCCTTGGATATGTCTGGCTTCTCATGGGAGAACCATGAGAGGAATCCACATTTCACAATTTTTTCACAGTTTTCACATTTCACAAAATTTCACAATTCTAATGACAGACACAGAAGCCCAGAGCGCATCAGGAGTGCCCAGGTGGCTTGTGGAGTCATGGTCACTCATTGGTTTAAGGTAAGAGTCAAAAATAATTCAAAAGATACATAAGCAAAAGTCTGCTTCCTTTGTAGCTGACGTATATAATGGCGAAGTTTCCTCAAACTGAGAAACACTATTTTCAAGATTTACACAATATTTTGTTTTTTGTACTTATCAGAGAGATCCAGATAACAACTGACAGAGATATTTTATTTTATATTTATGTATATTTGTTTATTTGTTTTATATTTGAACTCTTTTGTTGTTTAACACTCTTAAGTTTTTCTAGAAGAGCACAATTTCTTAAGCATTTGATGACCATAATCCAACACCATCCTTTGTGGAGAGATTGTTTTTTTGTGGTCATCATTATACTACTTCTGTTTCAGAAACTCTGGCTAGGTCCTGGTGGCTCACACCTGTAATCCTAGCCACTCTTGCGGCTGAGTTCTGAGGATTGTGGTTTGAATCCAAATCTGGTAGGAAAGTTCGTGGGACTCTTATCTCCAATTAACTTTCAAAAGTTGGAAGTGGAGCTGTGGCTCAAGTAGTAGAGTTCAGAGGCGAAACCTGTCTTTTACAAGGCATTTGGGCAGTGTGAATGATATAAATCAAATATACCAAATGAATATAAGCTAAATCTAAGAGCATACTCTCTTTTAACTGGGCTACAGTTAGTTGAGATTACTAGATTTTTAGATGTTTATGATTAGTGCTTATTGAATGCACTGATTTATCTTCTCTCAGTGAAAATCTTTCCATACTTTTTTTTCCTGGTGTTGTAAGTAATCCAGAGGACTTAAAGTATAAGAAAGGATATGTCTAGCTTATATGTAAATATGACATTATTTTATGTGAGGAACATGAGCAACTACAAATTTTTCGTTTTTTTTTTTTGTCAGTCATGGGGCTTGAACTTAGGGCCTGGGCTGTGTCCCTGAGTTCTTTTGTTCAATGTTAGCACTCTACCACTTTTGGTTTTCTGGTGGTTAACTAGAGATAAGAGTCTCACAACCTTTCCTGACTAGGCTGGCTTTGAACCATGATGCTCAGATCTCAGGCTCCTGAGTAACTAGGATTATAGGTGTGAGCCATTAGCACCCAACTTCCTTTCCATATGTTTAGGTTTGGAAAGTCATGCCAGCTCACCTCATCGGTTCCACTTGGTAATATTGGTTTATATTAACTCAAAGGTAGTGGTAGGTCCTGGGATTGCCCAAGTCAGGTGATAACGGCTTATCGTATCTCCTGGTGTGGGAGTTTGGACTGAATGACCTTGATGGTCATAGAGTCATGACCTCAAATATTCTTCTGTTCTTAGAAGCCCATTTTTTTTTTTTGTTATTTGAAATTTGTATTTTAGACTTAAAAGGAGAAAGGCTCTTAGTCTTTCCAAACATAAGGATGAAAGCCTTTCCAGAAACCACTTCCAGGGATGCCTCTGTGGTTTTCCAGGGTAGAGAAATACATACCTTGATAGGTTGCAAATCTCCAAGCAGAAAAAGTGGGCCCACATCAATATCTGGGTCTTTCGGATAGATGTTTGGTTTGACATGATGCTGGAAGTGTCGGTGATTCCACCATCTTGTTGACAGTCCCTGAGAAAAGAAAGCATATTAATTAATAAATTAATGTATTGGCTAATTAACTATAACTAATTAATGAACACTCCATCATTGGTGTATTAAAATGTATCCTCAAAGTCCAAACTAGATAGTTGTGTTTCTATAGCCCCATTGCAAGGCTGGGCCACAGAATGACTCATGGGAAAAAAATTCCCAGTGCTTATGAAGTCAATTCTCTTGATTCAGAAACAAATCTTGAAGCTAAGACAACTCCTAAAAATGAAAATAGAGAACAACTTACTGAAAGGACATGTTTTTATCTTCTTTTATTTGATTCTCATCTCTTTAAAAAATTCCTGAAGGTAAGTATGGAAGAGAATATTATTTCTATTTTGTCAGGACTTTAATTAGTTCTGGGAATTAAAGAGTGGCTCCACATAGCCTACTTCAATGAATATTTCAAAGAATCATAGATCTGAAGTGATCTCTATGGGAGACTTGGCTCTGATTATTATATATCCCAGCTTCAATGCTCTCATATAAAAATAAATCCAAGCTTGAATCCTCTCTGATGAGGTTGTTGATAATTTTCTCTCTTACTAAAAGTTTTAGAGATTTTCTTCAAGTAGAAGATTTGGAGGCATGCCAACCTAGTCTCATATGTTGGGTGCATAAATGCTGCTGTGTGGTTCTGGTAAGGTACTCATGGTTTTTGAATCCCTATCCTACTCTCACTAAATGCACTTATAGGCATTTACCTCTATGGGCAGCCCAGGGAGCTACTAGATGCTTTATGTATAATGTTGGCACACTGCCATAGTCCATCCCTTCTTATTGATGCTTATTATTTGCTGAAGAACAAGTGGCAATAGCACAACTCTCAATACAACTTGCAATTTTTTTTTGTTTATTTGTTTTTTGTTGTTGTTGTTTTTGCCAGTCCTGGGGCCTGGACTCAGGGCCTGAGCACTGTCCCTGGCTTCTTTTTGCTCAAGGCTAGCACTTTGCCACTTGAGCCACAGTGCCACTTCTGGCCATTTTCTATATATGTGGTGCTGGGGAATTGAACCCAGGGCTTCATGTATATGAGTCAAGCATTCTTGCCACTAGGCCATATTACCAGCCCCTTGCATTTCTTAAGTAGTCCTAAATCTGTGCTACCCAATACATTCACTATTTACTATCTGTGGCCAGTTGAATTAGGTATCATAAAAGAGACAACATTCTGAAGACTCAATATTCATTAAGGAAAAGCAAAGCCAAATATTGCAGAAATATTTCTTTTACATGTTGGCAACATAATATTTTCCTTATTGCTGTCAGAATGTAATATTTCTTTGACTTTATCTTCAATTCCTAACATTCAATCTTGGCTTTAATTTTTATTTTTTAAAATTATCTTTAGGTCTACAAAGGAGTTTCAATCCAACCTACTATTCCTTCTTATCCTTGTTCTGGTCCATTTTTTGATGTTTTGTAGTGTGTGTGTGTGTTTCTTTTCACCCTCAGTCAGTAGAGTGTATTTTGAATATATATGGAATGAAAAAATACACCTTTTAAATGTAACCATTAGAAAGTTTAAAGTGATAGGTTATTTTCATGTGACTTGCATTTTGTTTCTGTTGTAGAAAGCTGGTCTGGATACGTCTAGAAGTAGAGGATGTCTGAAAACCTGTGAGTGTTAGTTAGCTCTGTCTTGTCAGTCTTCTTAGTGGCTCTGCGAAGAGACTGAGGAGACCCCTACACACTTCCACACATAAGGGGTAGAATGTGTAAATCTCTTCTCACCCCAGCACTCTCACTCCTATACTGTGGAATGCCTCCTTCTAGTCCCCAGCTCTCTCCTGAATCTCATGACAGCCTGTGAAATCACTTTCCATCTGTTTCTATTTGGCTATCATTTTGATATCTCAGACTCATATCCCCAATTGGATTAATCTAGCCCACCTTGGGGGACCCCTTGCACCCTGGACTTTTGTCAAATTGTATAGGACCCAATCACTCCCAAAACTGTACATGCACTCATTTATAATTATTCGCTCATTCACTCATTATTTATTTTGATGTTTTTTCCAAGTGTCAGATGTTGAGCCACCCATCTGAAATGCGAAAGGAAACCTGGTCTCATGGAACTCCCATATTAGCAAACATGTAATCCAGTGGGAACAGCAGGCAACTAAACAAGAGCAAGTGTGATAAGAGCCAATTCCCCTTTTTAATTAAGTTTCTCCAGACCCTCTTCTATCAGGTGACTGTATCTTCTAGCTAACCACTACCTGTGAGACAGGTTGTGATTCACAATAGGTCAGGGAACAGATCTTAACAGCATAAAGCCCTGAAGCTTAGAACAGTGGCCACGGTAATGATGGGTGTGATCTAAACAACTGGTTCTACCTGGGCTGCTCTATCTGGAAGCCAAGTTTACCCAGAGACAGGAGAGAGCGAGAGAGTCCTTCATGAGCAAATGAACGTTATGGCTACTCCTGACACAGTCATATGACACACCCTGAATCCTTCCTCATTTCTGTGTTAGGTCCTTTTTCAGTACAGGAGAAAGAATCCAGGCTTTGCAGTGAACCAAGCTGGATTTGAAGGCCTCTTTGGTCATCTATGAGGTATGTGCCTTGACAATTTCCTGGGTAAATTCCAGGAAGCAACATACTTGACACTCCCTCTTCCAGCCACTAAAGGTTTTAGATTGTAGTCATGAAAGACAGCTTAGGTTTGATATTGTAGGAAGGTCTCCATTTCAAATATTCTTCTCCATGGTCCCTATAATGACATTTGTTTTGTATTGCTTTCAAAATGTGCCTACTGGCAAGGACTGAAAGATACATCTCAAGAGGTCCACTCTGGCGCCAGCTCTCGTTTTGAAATGCTTGGGATTAGAAGTATTTTGGATTGTACAGTGTTTAGGATTTTGAAATAGTTGCATATATACAATGAGATATGTTAGAGATAAGACCCAAACTTAAATATGAAATCCATTATCTTTCATCTGTGCCTCATCCATATAGTCTGGAGGTAATTTATGTCACATTTAAAAAGTTATTTTCATAGAGAAAGGAGGGAAGAGAAGGAATGTTGTAATAATATTCAATGTGAATATGGGAAAATGGAAACAGGTAAATGAAGGGAGAGAAGAGCATGAGGAAAGGGGCAACATGGATCAAGTTGCATTGTACTCACACAAACTGCTGTGTTAAATTGAATTCTCTTTCTACAACTACTTAAGGATAATTTAAAAATTTAAAATCATGCTGGGTGCTGGTGGCTCACATCTGTAATCCTAGCTACTCAAGAGGCTGAGATCTGAGGATTGTTATTTGAAGGGCAAGAAAGGCTGTGAGACTCTTATCCCCAATAAACTAATCAAAGAGCAAGAAGTGGCACTGTGACTACAGTGCCAGAACACCAGCCTTAAGTAAAAGAAGCTCAGGGACAGTGTCCAGGCCCAGAGTTCCAGCTTCAGGACCACAGAAAAAAAATAAACTAATAGGTAGATAAACAAACAAAAATTATTTGTTTATTTTTATGTTGGTCTTGGGATTTGAACTCAGGGCTGGGGCACTGTTCCTGTGCCTTTGTGCTCAAGGCTGGTGCTCTACCACTTGAGCCACAGCGCCACTTCTATATTTTTGGTGGTTCATTGGAGACCAGAGTCTCATGTACTTTCCTGTCTAGGCTGGCTTTGAGTGGCCATCATCAGATCTCAGCCTCCTGAATAGCTACGATTACAGGCATGAGCCAGTGACACCTGACCAAATTAAAACAAAAATTAATGGAACAAGGTTTTATAGTGTGGAATTTTCTGCTTGTGGCATCATGTCAGAGCTCAAAAACTTGTGGATTTTGGAACATTTTGAATTTTGTATTATCAGAGTAAGGACCTCTCCCCCCTGTATTTCATGAAAATCCAACTATATATAGCCATTTTATGACTTTCTTTTAGAGGATCCTTTTATTGTGCCTATACTACAAAGACCAGAAGACACTTAACTTTGCATAGAAGGTGAGAATGAGAAGTCCTAAAGTGTATAAACAGTGTCTCTTCCTTTCCTGGGATTGGGAGGTGGAATTGAAGATCAAGTTTTGAAATTAAAAATTGGGATGCAAATGCTAGGAGGGGATGTTACTGTTCATAATTTTCTTTGTCACCTCTTTCCCGCCCACCTTTCCTTGCCGCAGGTGGTTTTCTCGTCTACGTGTCATTAAGGCCTATACTCATCTTGTTCAGAATTCACCAGCTCTGCCTGGATAAAGACCAACATAATTCACCCTGGCTTGATTTTGGGGTACATTCCCATTTTCTCATTCTGTTGACACGTTCATCAGTGATAGTCATTTCAACATGTGTCCAATGGTTTCTGGGAACACAAGATCTAAAAAACTGTGGTGTATCCATTTGAACCAGTGAGAAAGCACTGGATGTTAAAAGGTGCCAGCAAGGGTGGGGCTGATGGAAAATTTTGTACACACTGGCACCAAATCCACTGTCAATGACCCGAGGGGCAGGCGAGTTTCACCTTTCTCAGGCTCCTTCAAACAGCAAATGGAATTGCGCCAGTTTTCTTACCTGAGTCTTACAATGACAAGAAAATAACTCTGTGTTTACTCTGTGGTATTTCTAAGTGAATTCCGAAACACCCGCCAGGGATATTAGCATAGGTGGATAGATGCTGGCATTGCATGCTACTGGAATCTTATGATTCAATACAACTTCTCACATCAAATGGCAATTTATTACTCCTCCTGACCATTTTGAGGGGCAGTCATGTCTTTAATACTGAAAATCCAACTCTCTGATTTTTTTTACTTTATTTATAGAGTAAGAAAAATATACTCTGCTAGATGGAAGGTAAGAAGGGGGTGATTCTTTGCAAATCAGTGAGATTGTCTGAGATTTGAGGTCTACTTTCCTATCTTAATAATAACATGATGATATTTTCCTTAATGAGTCTGGGTTACTGTTTTATGAGAAGATTTTCCCTAATATTAGCAACAACTAGCAATGGCTGAGCATTTTCAGGTACTATTATCTGGCATAGGGAAGCTTTATATAATCCTTAATCTAGCCCTCCATATTGAAGCCATCATCTACTCAGATTTTACCATGGCAGAACGTGAACTTCATATACCTTTAGTATCTTGTCCAAAGTGGTCCTAGTTAATCAATATCCGAGTTTGCATGGAAGGCAGCTCTGACATTGGGTCAGTAGTATTTCATCCTGGCTTCAGTTTAGAATCACTGGGGCGGGGTGGGGGAGGCTCTCAAAATTGGGCTGATAGACCTTCCCACAAATGGATTTTACTAGAACATCTGAAAACGTGCAGATGGTGTTTGGAGGGTGGGAGGGGAAACAATACCAGAGTTTGAACTCAGTGCTTTGAGTTTGCTAGACTGCCAATCTGCCCCTTAAGCCATACCTCCCATCTTTGTATACTTTGATTTTTTTTAAGTTACAATTTTCAGATAAGGTCTTCCATGTTTGAGTGGATAGAGCCCATACAACGATTCTGCCACCCTGGCTTCCCACAGTGTGGAGATTACAGGCATGTACCATCAGGCTCAGCTTATTCATTCAACTGTTCCCATATTTTTTTGGCTTTTGCTCAGGGTGGCCTCAAAGCAGTCCTCAAACCTCCTGAGTACTGGGAATTACACATATGAGCCAGCTGTGCCTGGATAAACATTTTAAAACATAATTCTCCAACTGATAAACAGAATTGAGAAACACTGCCTAGAAGTCTGTACAATGTAACTCTCTGCTATCAATTTTGGGTACTTACCAATGCGTTGACATCGGTTTAAATAGTTAAGCCCTTTGAAGATCCATCTCAACTGTGAAGTAGGGGTGCTAGAACCCCCACCTTGTGAGAATTGCAGGAGATGATAGCTGAAGGTGAAAGTTTTCATCTAATGTGATCTCCCACCTGCCCTCCCCTTTCATTTGCTGTCCAGGGCTATTGCTCTCTCCCATCTGTGGCTCTAATATTCTCCTTGACGCCTTAGTAGCTGGCTGCTTCTAAGGGGCTGCCAGCTGGTAAACTGGAAAATAGGTTTAAAAAAATACCAAGGGATCACTATGTGAAAGTAGAACACATAGGCTCTGAGTTAGTGCCCCCTGAATTTTTCCTTACAAGGGTTGAAGGATTTAGTTTAGTGGGGGAAATGGGAGACATTAGTGCCTACAAATCCTGGAAAGCTGGAGCAGAGCAGAGATCTTGACTCACTGCTAATATTGTAGACGGGAACACTTAAGAACAGAGACAGGCATGCTATCACATTGATGAAGGTGTATGCGTTAACAAATTGACAGGCAGAATTGAAACTTCATTGTATAAGTACTTAAAGAAGAGGAGGAAGAGGAAGAGGAGGAAGAGGAGCAGGAGGAAGAGAAGGAGGAGGAAGAAGAGGAGGAGGAGGAGGAGGAGGAGGAGGAGGAGGAGGAGGAGGAGGAGGAGGAGGAGGAGGAGGAGGAGGAGGAGGAAGAAGATATTGTGAGTAATTTCAGAGCCAAGGCTAAAAGTCATGCTGAACAGTGATGCACTGTCGTCTCATTCCAGTTGTTTCTTCAATCATTCATTCAACGAATGCTTATTTGAAGGCCGACTGTGTGCCCTGCAAGCTGTTAGGTGCTGCATAGAGGAGCTGCTCTATGGAGCTTATACTAGGGAGGTGAGGCCAGCTGTCATCCTCTTGATTTGTCCATAGGTTTGGGTTTTGCAACCAACCAGGCTTTCACTAACCACTCTTTCCCTTTCTCTTCACTTTTACCTGGTCTCCTTCATCTTTTCCTTTTGTTTCTTAGTGATACTTTTCCAGAATCAGTTAGACCTGCTAGATTCCCTCTGGTTTCCAGCAAAAAAAATCATGTTTCTTCTAACATAACTATATTTAATATATAATATGTGTATATAAATATATATAATATATAAATATTGTGTGTGTGTGTGTGTGTGTGTGTGTGTGTGTGTGTGTGTGTGCTGGTTCTGTAGCTTGAGATCAGGGCCTGGGTATTGTCCCTGAGCATTTTTGCCCAAAGCCAGCAACCTACCACTTGAACCAAATCTCTACTTCTGGATTTATTGGGGGAAGGATAATTTGTTGGAGATAAGATTCTCATGGACTTTATTCCCTTGGGTGGATTTGAACTGCAATATTCAGATCTCAGCCTCCTGAGTAGCTAGGATTACAGGCATGAGCCACCGGCACCCATCTAAGTGAATATTTTTATTCATGCATTTACAGTATCTCTCTCTCTTCCTCTGTCTCAATAGATAGATAGGTATAACTGATGTATGGGGCTGTTGTAAACATTATATAATATATGATAACTACATATATATGTGATATATGATAGATAATCTTTTATTTTACATGCCATTACTGGGGCTTAAACTCACGGCTTTTAGTCTCACCAGGATTTTTTGCTCTCCCACTTGAACGACATCTCCACTTCTATATTTTTGACGGTTAATTGGAGATAGCAATATCATAGATGTTTCTTCCTGGGCTGGCTTCAAGTCTCAGTCTTTAGATCTCAATTCCTCAACTAGGATTACAGATGTGAGCCACTAACAGCCAGCAGGATTTTTAATTTAAAGGCACAAGTGTCCTTCAGTGAGATTTATTTTTTTAGGACAATGAGAGGCCATAGATTGTGCCACATAATCTGTTATCAGATTAATGAATATATGTGTTTCTTAAATAAAAACAAAGTTTCCTAATGAAAAATTAAAATTGTAATTTATCACCTACGTATGATGTTATGTTACATATTAGTATGCATAAGCTATATAATTATAACACTTATATTTGGGGGAGGTGATAACCTTTTTTTTGCTGGTATGCATACATAATTAGGCATGGAAACCCTGTTTTTGGGAATGGCAATGATGAATCCCCATCTCCCCCTCTGATATCCTGTACCTTGAGGTGACACATCACGATTTTGTGCATCAGATGGTTCCACTTGGACTTCTTAAATAGGGAAAGATGTCCTATGTCATGCTGCAAAAATGAACTCTGAGCCTGTGAGAGAAAAAAACGAGGTGAGAGAAATCGGGAATCAAATGTTGGTGAGTTAATGCATGAAAGATCAAGAGGAATGTTATGGGACCAAGGACAAGAGTTTAGTAACTGAAATTTTGGGGGGAGGAGGGGCCAAAGCAAGATGAAGAGCAAATAGCAGCTGTCACGTATTAAACCTTTAGTAGGTGTCTGATATGCTAGGTAGTTTATATATTATATGTTATATATTAGTTTATGTATTAGCTTACTTTTTAAGCTATTTTTAAAATATTCAATGTTGTTCTTAGTCTATGGATGATAGAATTGGGGCTTAGTGAAGCTTAGTGACATGTGGATAAATGTTTAACCTTGATGATAGCCTGTCAAGATGTGTCAAGCAGTTGCTGACACCAATCTATAAAGGGAAGAAATGTCTCCATGCTTCTCACCCAGGCTACTGCGTAGAATTAGAATGCTAGCTTACCTGAGACACTGTGAGGAGGAAGGAAATGAATATTGTGACAGTCCAGCCACTACCAAAGTGACAGAGGGTTAGCCATGCTAGGACTTCCAAAGCCAGGATCTGGGCAAAGTGGAGGAAGAAGAAGGCCAGGTTGCCATTGAACATGTTCATATTTTCCAGTGTCCTACGCAGTTTTTGGAAATCTTCCACCAACTGTGGCTGTAAAATACATGTTAAAGGGAAGAAGAATTAGTTTTCCTACCCCCACAGGGAAAAGAGAATATAAAGAAGTAACAATGCCTTCTTATTAATTACTAATGGTGAACTTGGTTGTGGGTATGAATCTATATTTTGAGAATATTCCCATAGTTATTTAGTGAACTTTACAAGATGCCTTTCTTCTTTTTAGCCCTTGAATGTGTCCAAGGAACTCTTTTATGGAAAGAGGTGAACACACAATAACCTAATTTTACTTACATGAGCTCTAAGGATGAACTTTATGAGAACTGCTTTTCATCAGATTTTCAGGAACAGGTTAAGGTTTCCATTGTCATATATGCTATTGTATGAGTGTGTAATTCGTGATTATGTATGATACATATTGTTTTGCAAGATTATACTTGCCATATCACCCTGGGAAAATGTGCAAGAGTTTGAAAGAGATACCACCTGGTTTGATGCTATAATGGATTTATAACCAAAACAGTTGAGAAAGTGACTGGAATTTGAAAAAAAAATCAAGTTTGTGCAGATGGAAGAAAGGAGAGAAATTTCAAATAAAAACAACAAACAACTATGAAAATAAATCTAGATGCCAAAAATCTCATTTGAAAATACAGTGATGTCACCTTAATTTTTTATTTTTCTTTACTAGGGACAGAACTCAAGGCCTCATGCAATTGGTAGGAAAATACTCTACTATTTGAGCTATTCCTGTAGTCCTTTTGGGTTTTAATTTTTCAGAAAGACTCTCCAATTAACTTTGCCCTGGCTGGGTCTAGAACTGGAATAATATTCTCTCTGTTTCACCATGTAGCTGGGATCACACGAAGGTGACATCATGCTTGGCTTGTTTTAGACATAGGATCCAATTAACTTGTTTTCTTTCTTTCTGGGCTGGCATTGAATATGATCCTCCTGTCTCTACTTCCTGAGAAATAACCATCTTCTGATAATGGTACAACTTTTAAAGGAACTATTACTGGCCCAGAATCTGTATGGGATCATCTTCCAGTACTCTACCAACCTTACAATTCTAGTGTCCATACATCTATAAATTGAATAACTAATATCAATCAGTCACCTCTCAGGTTGCCCCCAGGCTGATTACCTTTTCCAATCGATTGATTGGAGTAGGAGTCATCAAAGTCCAGAAGAGTGACTGGATTGAAATAATCATTAGTCGGGACCAATACGAGATCTCAACCTACAACTCCTGACACTCAGTGTCATAGTTTTCTATGTAGGAAGACCTGCATAGACTTCCTAAAGAAAATTTATGGCCGACTTTACTGCTCAGAGGTGAGCATTGTTTTACATAATGATTACCTTATAGCTCTCAGCCATTATTGAGATTTGTCTTTTCCTTATATGAAGTCTTTAGGAGGTATTGGCTAAGTTAGTACCATCTCTTCTCACCAATCTGGGGTCAGCTTCCCCATTTATAAGCCCAGCTACTCAGAAGGCTGAGATCTGAGGATCACAGTTGGAAGCTAGCACAGGCAGGAAGGTGCTTGAAATTCTTATCTACTTAGCCACCCAAAATTCAGAAGTGGAGGTATGACTCCAGTAGTAGAGCTCTAGTCTTGAGTGAAAAAGTTCAGAGGAGAGCACAAGACCTTGAGGTCAAGCGCCAGTACCACATCTACACACACATTAAAAAAAATCACAAATTTAAACTATTTACAATTAAGGATAGTCCCTGTAAGCTTTATATAAAACCATCTGAATAAATATTTAGTCTTGTAGAAACCCTATCCTTTAGATGACATTATCTTATAGGCTGAAAATATTAAGGAGAGAATGGCATGTATTCTTGAGAATACTGCAGAAGTTGGGGCCAGAGAGTAATTTAGAATTCCCGTTCTTTGTTACACCAGCTGTAGGATTTCTAGAAGGCCATTTATTCTCCACATGTGGCAGTTTCCCCACATACAAAATAGGCAAGAGTTGGGACATATTTAAAGCTTTCATTCAGCATTGCTTTATGGGCTTCTTAGTACATGTCTGGTCTTGTGCAGGCAGACACAAAGGAGATTGGGAAAAGGAAAATAAACACATCCCTTCTCATGAAATCCACTGTAGCAAGGAAGAGAAACACAGACAGCAAACACATAATTACAAGCAATAACTGAAATAAAAATATGCGTAAGTTTCCTTACACAAAGGAGCTTCTTAGAGACATAGAATTACTTTTGAAGAGTGCTAAACATTGTAACAAGGAATGTAGACATAGACAGCAAACACATAATTATAGGCAGTCACTGAAATAAGAAATATGTGTAAATTTCCTGACATAAAACAGGTGCTTAGAGACACAGAATGACTATTGAGTGTATAGTGCTAAGAATTACACTCTTAGTGAATTCCATTTAACAGTAATATAAGTGTTCTGAGGATCTAAAAAAATGACATTGCTTAGAGATATGCAGAATCTATTCAGATTATTCCTACCTTATCTTTCCCTGTCTTTCAGTTACTCCCCATCACCCCTCCTCTGAAAATACTATGTAGAATATTCCAGAAGTAAGCAATTCTTCAGTTTTAAATGGTGCATTGTTTGAGTCTCAGGATGGAACCTTCTTGCCATTCTCCTATTCACCCTCCCTCCTATTCAGCGCATGAATTATCCCTATGTCCATTATATGCATGTTTTACATATTGCCCTTCTAGTGATACGTTACCCAGGTAATCAAGATACCTGTCATGAAATGTAACTCTGGTTACTGTACTGTTTGGTGGTACTACACAGGCATGCCATTTCCTTTCTCACCCTCACCCCCCTCCAATAGTAATAGACCTTGAAATGTTCCCCTTCTCCATCATTCTTCCCTTTGTGTTCCTTTACTTACATTTTTGTTTCTCTCCAGGCTGGGTTCTCCTGGGGCAAGCTCTCCAATGAGCAGTGGCTTCAGGTACCGCTTCACGATGTCCTGGTCCAGGTGCATGGCTGTAAAAGCATCCTGGAAATCAGAGATACTTGTTGGAAGTTTTCAACAGAAAGCATGTTTGCTTATACACCATTCTACCTCTTCTTACTTGTCCTGTGCCCAACTTGGCGATCAGCACAAAACCCAGCACAGAGTGTTTGCTTCTAATTCTTCCATGTGGAAACTTTGACTTAATGAACAAAAACTACACTTGGGACCCTCATATAAAAAAATAATGCAAGAGACCCATCTAGCCTAAATGGTGTTTCTTGAGGCACAACCAAGATGGCCAGGGTCTCCTGGAGACTTAATAGAGCATCACTGCTTATTTTACTGAGCATCAGAGCACAGTTTCTTGATTTAGATGAATCTTGTCCTCATAAATTTTCACATGGCAGTGGTCTATACTGTCTGAGCCACAAGAAACTAAGACTGATGATGATAATTAAATCTCCTAAAATGGGCCTCCTTTACATGGTTGGTTAAGATGCAGGAGAATGAGACTTCCTGATTAGTTCTTTCCAGAGAAAGACAGATGAAATTTGATGACAGTGGCTAAAAGCAAAGACATGAGAAGTCATGAGAGCTCAGTCCTTGACATCTTGGTTGTCTCAAGTAGTACACTCTTTATTAAGTTATAGAAAGACTTTTACAATGTTATACAAAATGCTACCACTTCCTGTCAACATTATCTACCCTCTCCATAGTGCATGAAGGAGCAGTGGGGATCTTACGTCCTCTTTTGTGAGGAAGTAAGAGACTCTCTTTCCACAAGTATTTGCATGGCTTTTGGGGGGTGGGGGTGGGGAGGAAGACTCTGAAAGAGATAGAAGCTAGACTAAACCTTGGATGCAGTTTTCCAACACTTAAATTTTCAGGTTGCTACTTACTAACTCTGTAACCTTGGACAAGTCTGTTGACTTGTGTGTGATGTTCTGTATTCACATCCCTAAATGAAAGTGATTGTAGCTGTTCAATTGATAGGGTAATCATGAAGATCAAATGGATTAAGTTGGAATGTGGACTGGCATGTACTAAGCTTATGATAGATATTAACACTTGTGGTTGCTTAAAAATTCTAGAGATATAACTAAATATCTATCTAGCATTTAGTACAAGAATTCAGAAATGCTCTTCCTATCCTTTAATGCTAATGAAGAGTCAGTCCTGAAGATGTCAGTGAATACAATAAATCCAACATCTTCAAATGGTGCAGCCACTTTAAATAAATTCAAGAAATATATATATATGTATATATATGCCTACTTGTAATAAGGGCTTATACAATGGTTACAGTAATGAAAAGGATGCAATATCAACTCTTAGGATTCTTTTCACCTAAGGATCTGTAGATGTAAAGATGTAACTAGGACTTAAAAAAAAAGAACTTCAGGCTTTGTCTTCTAGAACCACTTCAGGCTCTACTGTTCAGTCTGTATACTTCTTACATTCTCCTTGGGAAACGATGTGTTATAGTATCTCAAAGATGTTAAAAAAAATTCCGCATTCTATGGGGCTACAATTTAGTTCTGACCAGGAAAAGAATGAGTCAGTGATCAAGAGAATGATGAATGTCTCTCCAGATGATACATCCTGACAAAACTTACACCTGCTTTGCTGTTTCAGAGAAGGATAGAATGATGGGATATTGAAAGATCAATGTCAAGGCAAAAACAAATGTAATCTATTGCAATTACAGTTTACAATGTGCTGATGATACTACTCTTAGTTCATTGTTTCTCCTGATCCCCAGGAAGTTCCACACTGTGATGACAAATACCAGTGAGGTATAGAGTTTTCCAGAATAGTAAGTATTAATCTGCTTTGTGGAGCATCAACAGGGCAATACAATGAAGAAGTTTTAGAAAATTCAACAATTTTCTAATAGAACCCAGATAATAAGTTGTGAAATCTGCTGAAGAAAGCCTGCAAGAACAGGTTCAGTTACTTACATTCTTGGGCAAGTGTATTCCTGCTGAAGGAAGGAGGGTGAGTAAAATGAAGGAGAAAGGGAGAGAGCTAGCATTAACCCATGCGTCCTGTGTGAAAGATGTTCTGTGGGCCAACTTATAGCTCTAACTTCTGTTACATAGGAAGAGATACCAAGTTTTGCTCTCCTATTCTCCCATCAATAGCAGAACCAGGATTGAAACTCAGAACCATGTGGGCCAAAAACAATGGAGTCATAAGCATCTACTCCATTCTTGATATTATAATTGTTTTTCTAAGATCAATGAAAGATCATTTTCAAAGGATGCTAAAAATCAGTTTGCATCTACTGGAAAGAGAGTAATGTTGTTTCTCCATCTTAGGTTTACTATTCTTTGGTAGCATCAGTTAATTGTGCCAAGGGTTTTGGTATGTCTATATAGACATTTGCCTATGTCTTCCACTCTCCTTCAGCCTGACTTTCTTCTGTATCTTTTACATGTAATAACTAGTCTGTATCTCTTCATGTATTCACTTCACTTGATTCCTTCTTCCACATGTCTAAGCTCCTCTTTGCCCTTTAAAACCTACATTCCAATTTTCCTCCTCTACCTAAAGTTATTCATAATTGCTTATGACACTTTGTTCCTAGAGCTTGTTGTAGTAGGTTACAATGAAAGCGTATACTGGCTACTTTATGATTTGTGAGTTTTCTGAAGACCAGAACTACTAATTGTTACAGACAGATCAATGTGTGGCTAATACCGACTACAGTGCCCATTATATATTATGTGATGAACACATGTCTGACGAATAAAAGTTGCACGGATACATGGAGAGAGCACTTCTTTATGTACAGAATTGCATTATTGAAGCATTGCATTTCATGGATGCCAGTGTTAAATGCCTATGTGCTTTTTGACTGCCCCCACATCTCTATTTTATGACATTTTACTACTCTCACTTCTCTCCTTTTTCACTTGCTAGCCTCCTAATTCTCTTCTCCATCACCATCTCCCCTTCTGAACTTAATCACAAGTTTATATTGCCATTCAGCTAGAAACGGATCAATCAATACAAGAAAGATGTGATTCTTATGCTTCTTTCACAAACACTTTGGAAATGCTGCATTTTTTGCTATTATTAACAGGGAAATGATATGCTTTACTATAATAGCAATATAATCCCTAGTGAAAGAAAAACACATGTAAGTCAGGAGGCCTGAGGCCAAACACTGCTTTTATAATTTAAGCACTATTACACAAGCTGTTCCTTGCAGGGAGATGCCCAGCCAAGAGGGCAAGTGTGACCTGAAATCCTCCAGATATTCCAATTGTCAGACCTTGTGCCTAGGGAGCTAAAACCACAAAATATATGCCCTTTGCCATCCAGACTAAGCTGCTTGGAGGGCAATGATGGACTAGGCACTTTTGCAATTCCCAAAGCCTCAGCCTTGTTTTCTCAATGTAGTTAATGTTACCAAATCCATCACATGGATTTACTAATTCCTTCATTCATTTATTCACTCATTCTCAAACCTATCCATGACCTAGCCTAGTGGCTAAAATCACAGGCTTTGGAATTCGACACACCACCAAGTAATTGCACACGATTACCAGTATGATTACTTAATTCCACTGATAGTAGTTGCAATTTCCACACAGAAGTGTATGAAGAAACAAACATACATTAAAAAGTACTAACAGAGAGAATGTATGACATGAATAATAACTAAAATATAGGTTTTTCCTTATTTACTTAAAAAGGCATATAAACTGAGACTGTGGCTCAAGTGGTAAAGCACCTGCCTATCGAACAGGAGGTTCTGAGTTCATACCCTAGTACTGCTAACAAAAGTTCACAAGAATATTTTATATGCAGCCAAAGATGAGGTTTCTATTCCCACACCATTGGGTAATTCCTTTTTGGCTTTCCTTCCAGATCTTTTGTGCTCCAAGGGTAATGGCTAGAGTAAGGCTCTTAATATTTCAGAGGAAGAGTTTGCTATTACTCACTACATGAATCATAGTGCACTCCACCTCTGTTTCCTTTGCTTCTTCTGTCCCAGCCTTGCATTTGTTGGGACTGGTCATGCAATGAACAAGCCACATGCAGTGAATTCTCTTTTGGAGTTAAACACTATGCTACATTTTTCTACACAGGAATCTTCAAGATAGTTGAAGATGCTAAGCTTGCATCATTCCTTCCTTGTCTTATCTATCTGGTACTCCCAGGGCACGAGAATATTTTTCTGTGACTTTTATGGGGGATGTTGTCGAGAGAGGAGAAGCAGGCTGCCCTGCGCACAAGATCATAAATTTCCTGTCTTTGTGCCAAACGTATCTGTGAATGCAAGCTAGCATTTATTTTTTGGTGGAGCCTATAACAATGTTGCCTTATATAAAATTTATATATAGCTATTTATTCACATGGGTGTCCTGTTATTAAAGTACTTTGTGATCATCATTTTAAAGATTGCAGCACTGTCAATTATGTTGTCATTATGTGACAATCTTTATAATTGATTCTCCCTGTTGCACTTAGAAGCTGTATCTGGCTTTTCCTGGGTGAGCTCACACTAGTGAAACGACCTAGGCCAAAACTCTAGTAATTAGTATTGTAACATTAGCTTAAAATTGTATCATTTGAAAGAGAGCACTGAAATCATTTATATGTTAACAGCAGATTATGTGCAAAGTTAATGTTTATTTTCTTAGAGAAAGTAGAGTTCTCTAGAGAACATTCAAGTCCATCTCAGGAAGAAAGAAGTATTAACAAAAATCACAAAGTCGCCGTCACTTATTGAGTATTTAATCTATGCCAAGCACCATAAACAGCACTTCATTTCAGCTCCACAGATGTTTACAATGACACTAGGGTTAAGGTGTTGTTTTTCCCTTTAGAGGTAAAGAGATTCCAAAAGCTTGAACAGTTTTCTATGGACCAGCCTAGTAAGTGTGAAGGCTGGATTGTACTACTAAGTGCAGCGTCCAGAGGTCCTACTAGACCTGTTTTATTCCAAAACTTGTGCCTTTAAGCATCAGACCCTACTGGATGCAGCAAGCATTTTAGAACATATGAAGGGAAGGGTTAATAACCCCATGGGACAGCTAGAGCAGGTAGGAAGGGATCGTTATCCTCTTTCTATGAGGCCTAGAGAAGAGTTCCTGTGTGAGTAGAAGGAACTGGGCAGCTGCAGACATAGGTACGGGGCTGGCATATACAGACTTGCACTCAGTGCCCTTAAGTTAGAGGGAGAATGTTCACTTTCAGGTGCTCTGACTGATGTTCCACCCTTCTTAGCTAGGATACACAACGCATTTCCCATCATATACCATTCTGTTCCAATTAGAGAGTGTACAATATAATCAGAGTATCTAAGTGGGTGATAAATTAGCATAAATTAACAATCACATTTTTTAGGGAGCTGTGGCTTCTAGCGGTATGAACATTCATGGCTACCATGCAACAAACTTATTTAATGTCTGGTGTCCTATCAGATAGTAATGAAGTATACATGCTACTCACTATAATCCATGGTAATTCCATTCCTCCCTAGCAGATCATGAAGTTGATTCTCCGAGTATTTCAGTGACTTTCCTAGGTGTGAGAAACTTGTTCTGAGGCTCAAGTTTCTAGCCCTCTGAGTAACCAGAGGCTCCTTCTGGAAGTTCCTAGTAATCTGGAACCAACTTTCCTTGGGAAAAAAAAATCTTTCCTCTGAACAGCTTTAGATTTATTTTCCTACAATCTGTGATACATAGTTGACCATGCATGCGATTTTCTTCCTTGACACGTATGTATTTTAGGGTGGCATGACTTTTTGTTCCTAAGGATTTGCTGGTATTACACTAATCATTTTCCTCATTGTTTAGAGGAGGAAGTAGAAGCATAATGATACCTTGGCTTCTGAGAGATAATGATCATTGGCAAATTATAGATTTGTTGTCTGGCTACTGGAGGCTTATTTCCTTCTGGCTTATTTCCTTCTCATTATTATTTTATCTAGGTTTTTATTGGTACAGGGATTTGAATTCAGAGACGACGTGTTCTTGCTATGCAAGCACTCCATAATTTGATCTATGTTTGTAGATGTTTTGTTTCTTTCTTGCTTTTGTGAGTTAGGTTAATTTTTCAGATATGGTCTCGCACTCCCTCCCCCCCCCCCCAGACTAACATTGGAATGCAGTTTTTCTACCTACACTTTCTGTATAGCTGACATTCATGCTTATAATGTCAGAGATTTTCAACATGGTTGTAAGCTCATGTCTTTCTTTGCTAGCACATCTTTGAGCTAAATTTGTGATGTGTTAATCTGTGATGTCCTTAAATTGTAGGAATGAGGGGACAGGAGAAAAAAAGATCAGCGTTTCTCTTTCAAATCATTTTTATAATTGTTAATTGCCTGTTATTTATACAGATATGTTCCTCCTCTTTGCTCTACCTCTGATCTCTGGATTTCTAGACATGTATCATTCCAACATCCAGGATACTTTCATACCTTGCTACAAGCTCCTTTTCCCAAGAAAAGGTTAACTTTATTTTAAAAATTATTATTCTGACAGAAGAACAGGGGATGTAGCAAGGTGCGTCCAGATGAGAGAATGCAGATGGCAAAGTGGTGGGTCAGGGGAGATCACTCTGAAAAACTAACATTTGTGGAAACAGATGCTGATGGCATTGAAGATTCAGTATTCTGTGCTTTATAAATCTAACAGTTATTTGTAAATCTACCATTTATTTATAAATTTTCTTACTAGAACACCCTCCTTTTAGACAGTTGCTTAGTCAAGTGATATTGTCAGTCCTTTTCCTGGAAGCCTAGCTGGAAAAGTTGTGTGTGTGTGTGTGTGTGTGTGTGTGTGTGTGTGTGTGTGTGTGTGTAATCAACAGGTACAACAATAGCAGCAGAAAGCCTAGGTTTCGATTTTTTCCCTGTCATACTAACATTCTAGCCTTGAGCTTATTGTTTTGTTTCTTTAGACCTCTATTTCTTTATCTATACAATGTGTGGAAAATGAAAATTTTCCATGCATTGGAAATACATAGCCTTTTGAAGTACTATAAGCAGGAATTTCCTGAGTAAACTCATGTATGACAACAAACAAGGAGAGAGGGCTGACGAATAGGATTGCATCAAGCTAAAAAGATTCTACACAGCAAAGGATGTATTTACACTAAACTAAAAAGACACCGTACAGAGCAGGAGCTTTTTTCCAGCTACACATCTGATGAAGATCTAATAATTAGAATATACGAGGGCTTTAAAGAAAATCCCAAGGAATCAGTAAGCCAATCAATAAATGGCAAAGGAGCTAACAGATACTTATCAGATGAAATTCAAATGATCAATAAATACCCCCCAAATGCTCTACATTCCCGGCCATATGCAAATTAAAATAATATTGAGATTTCATCTCACTCCAGTCAGAATGTCAATCATCAAAAGCACCAACAACAAATGCTAGCAAAGGTATGAGGGACCTTGTGTGTTATTTGTTGGAATGTCAAGTTATTGTAAACACTAAGGAAGTCAGCGTGGAAGTTTGTCAAAAACTTAAACATAGAACTATGCTATGAATCAGTGATCCTTGGGCATTTATCTAAAAGAATATAATAAAGGCATAAGACATAATAAAGGCACTTGTATATGTTCATAACCACACTATTGAAATATTCACTGTAGTAATGTTATGGAAATGGTCCATAACTAGCAAGTGGATCAACAAAATATAATCTACATACTCACACAAGCACACATATATACATGTCTATATATAAACATATGAAAATATAAATGTACAAATATGCAAATATATGTATGTAAATATGTGTAAATGTAAA
Organism: Perognathus longimembris pacificus; assembly: GCF_023159225.1. Lineage (NCBI taxonomy): Eukaryota > Metazoa > Chordata > Mammalia > Rodentia > Heteromyidae > Perognathus > Perognathus longimembris. Next base: position 51,907,303 of record NC_063173.1, on the reverse strand, counting down.
TATGTAAACACACACACGTACATATGTATGTACAAATGCGCACAAAGGAATTTTATTCATCCATTTGGAAGAATGAAATTATGTAAAGACACAATTTTCAGAGAAACAGTTGGTTTTGGAAAAAATCATATTGAGTGGAGTAAGTCAGGCTAAGCTCAGAAAGATAAAGGGTAAATGTTTTCTCTGGTATACCTATGTTTATTTTGCTGAATTTTGATTTTGCCTTTCTAAGGGATTACACTATTTTTGTTTTCACCCAAATCTACCACATTTCAGTTAATACATTCATATACACTTGCACACCACCCAATGTGTTTACTTATGTATTTATAAATGAATTCTAGCTTCCACATATGAAAGAAAACATGCAAATGTTGTTTCTCTGGGCCTGGCTTATTTCAATTAACACAATTGCCCGCCCCTCCCCCCATCCTCTTATTTCTTTGCAAATGATGCAGTATCATGTTTTTCTATTGGATGAGCAAAATCCCACTCTGTATATATAATATTTTCTTGATCAATTCAGACTCAAGTTTGTCACCAGCATATTCATAGATATGTACATATGTGTTTAGACATATATGCATATATATATATGCATTTATATTCTTAGCACACAAAAAAGAATAAAATTTGTCATTATCAATTGCTGGATTTGTGACACATTGGTCACCACTTTGAGTATCAGCTTTCTCATCTGTCATATGGAAATGATCTTCAGCTTCTTTAGGGGAGGTTTAAGCAAGGTATCACATTTGAATATGTCCAGAGAAGTGGGTTGCATCATTTCTGGCTTACCAAATGAGTTACCAGGTGCAGAAGAGTTCTGCAGACTCTCAAATTCCAGGTAATCATTTTTTAAAAACATCATTATTAACAAGAGTCATGCCCCCTGGATAGGGATTACAATTACAAGAGTCAGAAATTTCTACATGAGTATTCCCTTTCCAAGATTTTCTTCATCTATGTGTGACTTTCTTCTCATTAGACAGTGTGACTGCATTTCCATTCAAATCAAAACCAACACCAAGAACAGAACCAAACCCAGAATGCACCAGCCGTATCCACTCTCAACATCTGAATATGCTCCAAACTGGGTGTGCATGTTAACTAGACTTGTTTAGATAGGAATCCTGAAAAATTGGTTTGGGAGGGAGGAGATGAGTGATGGTGAAGCTGAGCACGTACCCGAATGCTTTTGGGAAGAGAGCCAAGAACTAAGCCATGTAGAAGCTGGCAGAGACAGAAAAGGGGAGGGTGTGGGGAGAGAGAGAGAGAGAGAAAGAGAGAGAGAGAGGGAGGGAGGGAGGGAGGGAGGGAGGGAGGGTGGGAGGAAGGGAGGGTGGGAGGAAGGGAGGGAGGGGACAAGAGAGAAAGAGGCTGAGAGAAAGCCTGGAGGTCCTTACCGTGGCATCTTCCCCAGCATAGTGGTTGAGGACTTTGTGCCCGCCTGGATGCCTCTCTGCCCACTTAGTAACATTGTAGACCTTGCGGTTGATCACCAGCCATTGGTCGGCCTCCTGATTGTGTTTCTGGATCTCCTGCCAGGTGTAAGTGTTGAGACTCCTGCTGTGCCCATTGCTGTTGCCATTTGTCTCTGGCTTTATGTAGCTCTCAGCTTTCCCATTTGCTCTTGGTTTCCCATTTGCCTGATGCATCTCAGCTAGGTATGGCTGACTCATTCCTACAAAGCTCCCATTGTCCTCATGTTTTTCTTCAAGCTTCATGGTCACAGGATCCCAGGGATGATCTAGATTGACTCCTGAGATTTCTATTGCTCTAACTGGCCCATAAAATGACTGCTTGTCTGCCCCTTCATACCACACTGAAGTACAATGCCTGAGCAGAAAAAAAACTCTTTAGTCCAGGTGATTCGTCACAAACCTGATAGTGAAACAAATTTCCCACCGGTCCCTATTCTGGTCTGTCACTAACCTCTCCTGCTCTGAGGAAGGCAGTGCATTGTTTTCAATCTTCAGGTCTCTCCAGGCTGGCTGGTCTCCTGGCAGCATCCTCCTTCATCATTAAATGTCCCTCAGTGAAGAGTCTGGACCAATCACAGACCAGCTGAATGGTAAGCTCTGCCCCCAGGAGGAGGCGGCTCTGCACTGTGCTCATCAAGGTTGGGTTGGGTCAGTTTGTTCCCTGAAGTGCTTATGAAGAGACATTGAATGTGGCAAGTTCAACTTCTGAGAGAAAACTTTCAAAATCTCCAGGATGACACAGGATGCTTGGTGGACTTGGGAAATATTCTTCTGACAGCAAGTCTAGGGATTTCAAAAGTGTTTTTTTGTTTTTGTTTTTGTTTTATATTTTTACTGTCAAGATGATGTACAGAGGGGTTACAATTACATACTTAAGGTAGTGAATACACATACATTTCTTGTCATTCTTGTTATCCCTTTCCTCATTTTTCTCCTTCCTTCTCTCCCCCAACCCCCCTTGCCTTCTTCAGTTTTTAGAAAAATCTTCCCCTTGATGAACATTGTCAATCTAGTCTACAATGCTTATTACTTCTATGATTATTAAAGATAGAACAATTCCTTCCAGATCGGGTGATAGATACATATGCATTTCTTTTATAAAAGCGTCATTGTATTTTAAGAGAATCAACACAAGCCATCCCTTTTCACTGTCAACATATATAATGGTAATAGCAACTGACATGTGCTAGATAGAACTCATGATGGTTTACTAAGTCTTTGTCACATGCTTTATCTCTTCTAATCCTCCCATCAGTCTTCCAGTATTCCATTTTCCAGGTGAGAAAACACAGCTGAATGCCTCAGGTAAGATTCCAGCTTCTCAATCTGTGAGTGAGAAGTAAAGCGACAAGGGAACCCATATGTTCTCATTCCATATTCTAAGCTCTTGACTTTGTTTCCCCACATCTAGAGAGTAGACATTATAACATGGCTTTATGGTTTAGAAACAAAGTAGAAGCAGAGATTTTATAAGTGGTAAGTGAGGAAGACAATGGGAATTCTAACTTTGAAAAAATACAAACGTTTTTATGATTGGGATCTATGTGATGAACTACGTCTTTAAAATTAAATCTAAACTCTCTGTAGGAAGTGATTTAGCCCACTATTACTTATAAAATATGTATTTTTACCAAATTCCCTTCCACAACAAAAATTGCCTAACTGTTCAGTTATGAGGAAGAAGGCTCCCTGGATGGTGAGTACATTTAATATTGTGTAGATATTTTCAAAGAAGATTTTGGTAGAATGTTGCATGGCAGGGGATATGTTATTCAGTGGATTGTATTAAATCAATGGCATCTGATGAGAAGAAAGTAGGTCAAAATGTTAGCAATGGCTGAACTATTCAAAATTAAGTTTAAAAACTACGTTTAAGGTACTTCTTAAATTTTCTCTAAGTTAGTAATATATGTGTGTGTGTCCTAACTATATATGCATACAAATGCATGGATATATTTGTATGTATATATCCATACATATGTATCTACATACGTATGTATATGCACAGACGTGATATATATACGTGCCTATATGTGTGTGTAGATATATGTGTATATGCATATGTATATATGTACACACAAACACACATATATATGTATATACTGTGTTCAGGTCTTTCTAAAACCTATAGGAGCCTATCCCAGATATATAAAGAGTTGGTCCTTCTCAGTACTGTCCCTAGCTTCCTGACAACATTCTCATTCTTCACTGGGGACAGTTAAGTAAGTGCCTTAATGCAGATGGACTAATACTCAAGCTGGTTATGATGACAAACATGAAAAGTATACTTAATCCAGAATTTCTTTTAAGAATAAGATCCTGACACAATAATCTTACAAGAGCTCTTTCTGGGACTGACATCTATCAGTTGAGAGTGAGTCATCCTGTCCTTCATTTACAAATCCATTCATTGAGTGCATTTTGAATGGCTTCTGTGGGCTGGCATGGAGGCTCCCGGCATTTCCACCATCTTTAGAAACAACTGAGTCTTTTTGATTTCATCATTCAGCAGAACCTTAGAACAGGGGTTACCATGACTCAAAGACCAGTGGCTTAGGAGTCTCCTGCCCTATCCTTGAACCAGAGGAGTTAGGCTTTCAGAATGCTGGCCTCGCAGCCTGTCAGCCTGAAATGGTTCAGAGTTATTACAGAAGTTATTTGCAGCCTCCTCCTTTAGTAATTTACTAAGGATTTCCCAAGAATCTATTGCTTTCTGTTTCTGTGCTAGATAAACGAAATGAGAAATGGACAAAAATGTTCCTTTTTCTCTACAGAGATCTACTAAAAGCAAAACTGAAAGAAGCGTGGCAACTCCTTTGTAAAAGTAATAAAGATAACTTCAAAAAACCCTTTCTCTTACCTATGCTTCCACTTTCTTTGTGGAGAGCTAGATGTGTGGGGTTCAAAAATCAGGACTAACACTTCTAGAATTATGAATTTGGACAAGCTCCCTAACCTCTCAGCTCCTCGGTCTGTCCTTGTAAAGCTACTAGCACAAATGCCATGTAGATTTTCCTTGGTGACAATTAACCACATTAATTCATTTGCAGTGCTTACGATAACATTTAGAAGTTATCTGTAAGTATTAGCTAATAGTATTCTTCTTAAATTTACATAACAATTACATATGTTTATGAGGTATGGCTTGTTACTTCAATACAGGTCTATAATGTGCATATCTATCACTACAAACACTTCTCTATGATGGGAGAATTCTCTATAGATATATTGAAAACTAAACAAGTAATTTTAGAGAACTTTAGTTACTGTACTACTCACAATAGAAGTCAGTAAAGGTTATTTTTCTTATTCAGTTTCATCCTTTTATCTGTTAGCCATCCATTTTTCCCATTACTCTCTGGAGTCTCTAATCAGTCTTCTTTTTACGTCTATGAGATTAATCTTTAATTTACTCATCTAAGTGAGAGCATTCAGTGTTTGCCTTTGCATTCTTGTCTCGTTTCACTTAACATAATGTCTTCTAGTTTTGTCCATGTAGCCTCAAACAGAAAATTTTGTTCTTTTATAGGGTTGTATAATATTCCCATGTGTATATGTGTATCACATTTTATTTATTCATTAATTTGTGGTGAAACACCTTGGTTGATTCTACTTCTGGCTTATTGTGAATGTAAGGGTGATACTGTAATAAATATATTTTTTGGACATTCTTCAGTAGTTCTATTTTTAGTTATTTGAGGAACACTCAGACTGTTTTCAACAATGATTGTACAAATTTATACTCCCAGTAGCAGTGGGAATTCTCCAATCTCCACAAGTTAGCTAGCTCTGGTAATCTCTGAGCTAGCATATAGTTCCATGACAGCAACTGACAAGAAATTACTGTTAAATGCTGAGTCTTTACAATAATTTGGTTTTTCTAAAGGAAGTTCAATAGTAGATAGTCAATGGGCAGGGGAAAAATAAGGGACAAACGTGTATCAGAAGTAAATGTAATGAAGGGAATAAAATCAGGAAAAAAGTATCAACTGTCAATCACAGACTATAGAAACAGGTCGATATTTTTTCCTTCTCTCACTCACAAGGGCTGGATTTTTCTGGAAGAATTCAACCTTGCCATTTTGAATCTCATTCAAGATCCTCCCTTTTCTGTGTCCTTGGTCTCTTCCTCCTTTAGCACATATTAATTGTACAAAACAATGGGCTTCATTAAGCCATTTCAGGCATGCATACATTTGATTATATTCAACTCACCATTATCCCTTACCCCTCACATTCTTCCTTCTGGTCCCGTGGCTTTTCTCATACAGTCCCCATTTCTACTTTCTTTCGTGTGTGTGTGTGTGTGTGTGTGTGTGTGTGTGTGTGTGTGTGTGTGTGTGTTTTACTGAGGATAGACTATAGGGCTTTGAGCCTATTTAACAAGTATTCTACCACTTGCTCTACATCTCTGGTTCTATTTTGTTGTTGATTAATTGGAGATAAGAGTCTCATGGAGTTGTCTTTCAGGCCTATCTCTATAATATGATCCTCAGATCTCAACCAACTGAGTAGGTAGGTGTGTAGATCTGAGCCACCAGCATCTTCCTTATTCTGGTTAGTTTTGAGATAGGGTCCTGCTTTTTGCCTGGCTTGAACCACACTCCTCTGTTTTTATGCTGCCTTCTACAGCTGGGATGACAGGTGCCTGGGTCTACACCTTGTTTTTCCTATTGAGATGGGGTCTCCTGAGTCTGCAACTGTGATTCTCCCAATCTCTGCTTCCTGAATAGCCCAGATTACAGACAGGAGTCACCAGTACTCAGCCTCTGCTGCATGTTTTATAGATTGCATATGAATATATGGGCATCTCTTACTTTAGTAAGGTCCTAGACCTTACTTATGCACAAACTTATGCACAGTCTTGTAGTAATTCCCTCAAAACCAGAACATCAGTCTTTAGGGGGAAAAAAAAGAAAATATAAAAAAATGTCTTCTGTAGCAGGCTCAGATACCAGTGTATTCTACTTTGAGCTAAAAAAGATTCAAACTCTATAACTAGTTGAGAAAGAATATGTTTCTGACTGAGAAAGCTCTGGTCTTGGCCCTAGCAGAGCTGTTAAGACATTTTTTCCATGCTTTTTTTTAATAGATTAATATTATAAAATTATGTTAAAATGCTATAGTCCTTACCCTTTCTGAACCTTGGTTTTCTTTTCTGTTGCCTATGATACCTACAATGCCTGTCTCCAAAGGATTGTTGAGAGACTCAAAAGAGAAATATGGTTATTGTAGATGCCTGTTATGATAATTGTGACTTTATAATAATAAGTAGAATCCTCTCCAGGAGAACTCATTGAACTGGATGCAAGCTGACTGAGAGAAAAAATAAATATAACTATTCTTCTTAGCCACTGAACCATACAGAGTGTTGGACTTTGTCTAAAGGGATTTAGGCCTTCTGTTGATTCAGGATCTACCCACCTGTGTGCCAATAATGAACTTGGAGCTCCCTGAGGATTGACATTGTGTGCATGTGTGTGAGTGCTGATATTGTAAGTGGTCTGTCTGCTTTCCAGCTCAATTCTGGGCACACCCTTAGCTCTGTGTGTGAATCAGCCACTGTACAAACTGCACACCCAGTTTCTTTTTTTTCCCCAGTGCAATTGTTCTAAAGCACCGCTTTATCATTTTGACAAAATTTGTTTGAAAAACACTGCAATTAGCTGCCTGTGCCCTGGGTTAAAAGAGTCTCATTGCATTGAGGTAGACATTCAAGATGAAAGACTTCATCTTGTCAGCTGTCCAACTGCCATTGGCTTCCCTGGTGTGCCAAGGTCAGAATTCAAATGGGACATCTCAGCTGGGGTTTCTCACACGCTTCACATGATCCTATCCTCTTCTGGTCCCAGATGTGGCTTATCTCATTGGGAGAAAGGAGGAATGAAGGGTCTTATCTACGAACATCCCAAATTGTGCTTAGATAGCCAAAGGAAGGATGAAAGACAGATTGAAATGCTCAAAAGTCAAGGAGTTTTGCCTCTCTCTCTCTCTCTCTCTTTCTCTCTCTCTCATAACTGCTCTATTTGTACAGCTTAGAATAAGGTCAGGTTTTCTTCAAGTGCTTGTTCACATATGAATAAATGTGGGAACAGAATGAGCAGGGGACTGAGACTTAATTTCAAGTATTTCCATGACCTTTCTCTGGTCCCTCCTGTATGCTTATTTGCAGTGAGAGCAGTGGAGAGACTTTTTTCCCCAAGCATTTCCTATGCACCCCTATATTTGCTCATCTCCTTTAGCTCAATTCTTATAATAGTGGCACGTCAGAAGTTAATACTGCTTGTCCTACAGGGTAAAGCAAGTTCAACAAGATTAAATATCACACCAGGGTTAGATGCCTTATAGGTGGCAGGGATGGATGTTGCCTTGACTTTTCTTCTTAAAGGCTCCTTAAATAATTGTTGAAGAAGAAAAAAAACACATATACATGGGTACTATGCTTCTGCGAGGTTTGGAGACCAGGTAACATGACTTTCCATGAAAATTTCATGGTGAATTTGCTTCTTACGCAGTTATGAACTTTGTTTCCTGCTCATTTCAGGTTTGGGAGATACTGTCTGTTGACCTTGTGGCTTCCAAGGCCTTTGACCCCTGGCTCAGGTGTGACAAGTTTTGGGTGATATCAATTTTCCTCCAGAAGGAAGAGGCCACATTTTACTGGCATTTACACCTCATTTCTTTCTGCCTATTTATGCATGCATGACATACGATCAAATTCTTGGGGAAATAATGCTTTCAAGGTGATTTATTTAATGACATCCTGTCTTCACATAAAACTTCAATTTTTCTTGTCTCCTTTCTTCTCCCTCCTTCCTTACCTCTCCTTCTTTCTTCTCCTGTCTCACTATTTCCTTTGTTTCTTTTCTTTTGTCATCACTGTTTTCTTATATATATGTATATATATTTATTATCAAACTGAATTACAGAGAGGTTACAGTTTCATACATTAGGCATTGGATACATTTCTTGTACTGTTTGTTACCTCGTCCCTTTCACTGTTTTCTTTCTTCTCTCTCTTTTCCTTCTTTACAGGTTCTGTGAGACAGAATAATAGTGTCTCCATTCTCCAGGATCTCTGAAGCTGAATGGAAAGAAAATCTTACGGGTCTCAAGATTTGGATATCTATTACACCGAGGAAGATCTGCTCTGCAAATGAAAGCTAGAGAAATATTTATATGTGGTGACAGGCATCCATGTTGGTAACTCTTGTGGTTTGAGAGTAGGGGGTATAGTGTATTAAAGTGTCATTATGGGCTATTTTGAATGATAGCATTTTAAAGCTCATTTTTATCTACATCATGCATTTTATTACATCAAAACAATGTTATCCATATAGGAAGTATGAAAAAATTAACTGATGGAAGTAAAATGACAAGTGATGAGATAAAAGAAAATCCATCATATAGTGAGTTTATTAAATTTCAGCAAATGACTCTGAATGATCAAGGTAGGGTTTTTAATTGGCTGATCATGATTGTAAAAGACTTAATTCATAATCTTTCAAGAACCAAATACTCGGGCTGGGGATATAGCCTAGTGGCAAGAGTGCCTGCCTCGGATACACGAGGCCCTAGGTTCGATTCCCCAGCACCACATATACAGAAAACGGCCAGAAGCGGCGCTGTGGCTCAAGTGGCAGAGTGCTAGCCTTGAGCGGGAAGAAGCCAGGGACAGTGCTCAGGCCCTGAGTCCAAGGCCCAGGACTGGCCAAAAAAAAAAAGAACCAAATACTCGTGTGCATAATTTCTGGTTTTATTTATTTTTAAAATATTTCAAACTTACAGAAGAGTAGAAAGCACAGAGAAATGAATACGAGTTGGACATTGATGAGAAAAAATTTTAAAAATTCCCAGTGCTCCAAGATCTGACAGGCCATCATGTGGCAAGTTCCACAGTTGAATTCATGTGCCAGGTTGCAGTCAGAATGTAAGTGCACACAAAGCACGAATCAATGCCCAGAATCTGTGTATGAGATGTGTGTGAAATATAGATAATTCTGTATTTTAGAGTTAGGGCTCCTATCTAAATTATGTTATTACATATTGGCAAATAATTCAAACTTTGGAAAAAAAATCTTAATAGTCCTTAGCATTCCAGATAAATTACTCAGTCTACACTTATATGTTCATCTTCTATATTCACAAACTTTATAAAAGGATTTTTCTTTAACAATTTTTCTTTATTTCACCCATCACCCATTTGTTTATTATCTACCTACCTACCTATCTATTGTCTATCATTTCCTATATATGTGTGGTATCTATTTCTATCCACCCATCCTTCTCTTCCCATTCACCTATGTATATCTATTCATCAGCCATTCCTTTAGTTGTTTTTTGTTGATTGATTTAAAAAATCAGTTACTGATATTCAGACACCTCACCCCTAAAATGTTTTCTTTAAACAGATATTAACTATACAAAGGTGTTTGCTTGTGATCTTTTTTCCCCCAAGCTTCTTTCCTCCTTCTCCTTCTTTCCTTTTAGCATAAGTTGATTTTTACAAAGTAATTTGCTCCTTATGATATTTCTATTCAAGTATGTAACATATGTTGATCAAATCTACCTGTTTCTCTTTTATATGATCCACACATCCTGTTTAAACAAATTTAATGGATTGCTTAATCCTATTTTCACACATATACATGAAATATTTTAAACATATTTATACATTCTTCACCTTCTAGGATGATATCCTAGGATGAAAAGAGCAAAAATGGGAGTGAAGAGGAAACCCTTCTTTCACTTTTTTATGAGGCAGGATACTTCTGGAAGAATTATTTACTATAGGTCACCGCTTGTTAAAGTACCTTTAACGGTCCTTTTGTTTCATTGTTTAGGGCATAATAGACTCATCTCCCTCTTTCTCGCCTTTCTTTCCTCTGTCCCTCCCTCCTTTTCTTCCCTTCTTCTCCCCCTTTCTTCCCTTTGGAAGTACTAGGGTTTGAATGCAGGGTCACATTCTTGCTTGGCTGATACTTTCCTGCGATGTCATGCCTCCAACCTAGTTTTACACTGGCTGTTTTTTGAGATAGGATCTTGCTTCCCACACAGACACATGCCTGAGCTATAATCTACCTACTTTTTAATCTTCTTATCGTTGCTGAGATCATAGGTGTGTGCCTCTACATCTAGCTTTTCTCTGAAGAGATAGAGTCTCAAAGACTTTCTGCCAGGGTTGGCTTATAACTGCCATCCTCCTCACCTCAGACTCCAGTGTAACTTGGGATGACAGGCCTTGCTGCTACACCTGGGTACAGGTTGAGAAGGGGTCATGTGAATTTTTCTGCACAGACTGGTCTCAAATCACAATCTTCCTAATTCAGAAGTAGCTAAGAGGGCTGGGAATATGGCCTAGTGGCAAGAGTGCTTCAGCACTCTTCAGCAACACATATGTAGAAAAGGCCAGAAGTGGTGCTGTGGCTCAAGTGGCAGAGTGCTAGCCTTGAGCAAAAAGAAGCTAAGGGCAGTGCTCGGGCCCTGAGTTCAAGCCTCAGGATTGGCCAAAAAACAAAAAAAGAACTAGCTATCAAGACTATAGCATAATGTCTAAATCTATCAGTTTGGAATTCAATATTTTGCTTTTTTATATCACTTCCTATTTCCAACACTAACTGCCTATTTCAGTATTCACAACACTTTACATTTACATCTCTGAGACCTCCAGCTTTCTTCTGATTGTGATGTCTACTTTCTTTCTTGTTCTTGCAGGAGCATTACTGCTACTCTAAGAGACTGGAAGTGACCTTTTATTCAACCATTCATGACCTACATACTTGAAAAATAACAGATTTTCCTTTCAAAAAATCATTTTAGGGGCTGGGAATATGGCCTAGAGATAGAATGCTTGCCTCATATACATAAAGCCCTGGGTTCGATTCCTCAGCAGCACATATGTAGATAAGGCCAGAAGTTGCGCTATGGCTCAAGTGGTAGAGGGCTAGTCTTGAGCACAAACCAGGGTCAGTGCTCAGGCCCTCAGTTCAAGCCCCAGGAATGGCCATTTTTTTTTTATTATACATAACATTTGACTGAGGCATCTCTGCTTTTTGAGGCATGACAATAATTGATTTTCTTTAATGACTGCTATCTCTTTGTTGCTTGGAATTATTTGTCCCCCTCTTCTTTTTGTCAACAGGTCTCATTAATATGATTACAGGTAGATGTTTTAGCTGTGTAGTCATTTTAGTTACTAATATGGTCTCTTCAACTAACACAAACAAATTGACAGACTACAACACACAAATAGAATCAAGGAAAAAATAAATCACATGATTTTTTCAATGGGTGTAACAAAAGCCTTTGACAAAAATTCAACATCTTTAATGATAAAATCTCTGAAGATGATAGGAATCTACCTTGATATAATAAAGGTTATACTTGAGAAACCTATAATCAATATCATGTTGAATGAGGAAAGTCAGGAATGAGATAAGAGTGTTTACCCTCCCCACTCTTTATTCAACACAATACTGGAATTCTATCCAATGTAAGAAGGCAAGAAAAAGAAGTTGAAAGGGTCAAACAGGGAAGAAAGAAATATAATTATCTCTATTAGCAAATGATATGATTCTGTACTTAAAAGACCTTAAAGATTACACTAAAAACTCCTTAATGTAATAAATACTTCCAGCAGTTTAGGAAGGTGAAAAATCAATATACAAAACAACCAGTAGTATTTCTATATGTCAACAATGAATAGACTGAGAAAGAAATCTGGAAAACAATTCTATTCATATTAGCTTCAATACCCACCTCCACCTCCCACCCCAAATAAACCTGGGAATAAACATAACCCAAAAAAAGACAATGTCTGTGATGAAAACCACAAGAAACCTTTAAGAAGGAAGCTGAGAAGACATAGACCTTCTATGTTCATGAATAGGCAGAATGAACAGTGTGAAATGGCCATGCTACAAAAGGAAGCAGTAGGTTCAATGCAACACCCATCAAAACCCCAATGCCATTCTTTGCAGAACTAGAAATTAGAATCTTTAAAGAAATCCAGAGCCCAAAGAGCAACATCAGGAGTATCATTATATCAGATTTCAAATGACACTACAAGGCCATTCATTGTAACAATTATAACAACAACAAATGGTTTAGAAACAGCCATCAAAAGCAGTGAAACATTAAAGAAGACTCAGAAGTAGCCTATCTAGCTGAGCCACCTGAGTTTTGACAAAGGATGTAAAAATCATACATTGGAGTCAAGGTGGTTAGATGAAGTTGTTGTAGCTAGTGGAGAAAAGCATTATGTCCAGGGAGCTAATTATCTAGGGGGCTTTGCAAAGAAGCCCAGGTGGGAGGCTAGGTCAAGCAGGTGGAGCTGGGTAGGAAAAGATCAATAAGTCCCATGCTCACCAAGTATTCTTGTTCATATGGATTCTGGAAAAAGAAAACAACAAAAAATTAGCAGACTGAACAGGCTAGGTGGGGAAACTTTCTAATAAATACAAATGTACTTGTATCAAGTGATTAATAAAAATGGCACTTTTTTTTGGTTGGTCCATACTTAATAAGGTTTTATTTTTTTTTTCAAATTTTTGTTATCAAACTGATGTACAGAGAGGTTACAGTTTCATACGTTAGGCATTGGATACATTTCTTGTACTGTTTGTTACCTTGTCCCTCATGCCCCCCTTAATAAGGTTTTAATACAGAGTTCAAATTTATGAGTTTTTAAATTATTCTTTTGAAAAAAGAGACCTGCCTCTGAGATACAAGCCACATATGTAGAAAATCTTATTGAGGGAGCTGAAAGATGGTATGCCTGGAACTTTCTAGCAGGAGGAAGGCAGTGTCAGGAAAAGAACCTGAGATGCCTGGATGCAAAGTCATGCTGCTCCCTTGGTCAGGTGGACATACCCCTGTTGCGTGTGGCATGTCTGTTGTGGACCAGCCTTCTGCTTCGGTTTCTGCTGGGTCTGGTTACAGTGTCTGTGACACTTTAATTGTCTGACTTGGCTCCTATCTGGGACTCTGTCCTCCAATTTTCGTTTTTTTTTTTTTTTTTTTTCAGTAATTAAAGAGATAAATGAAAGGAAGGAATAAAAGGAATTCTGTAACTCCTACAGTGTAATGGGCATCAATCTCACCCCTGGAGCCAATGTATCAGGAACATAGAGGAGATATCTTAGATCACAGAGGAGAGATCTCACAGTGGCCGCTTGAGGTGTGGGGTTGTATTTTTCTCACGCTTCGGTATGTTCCTCTTGAGGAAAATGGCTGGATTCTGGTATACAGTCTCCTCATTAGGGATCAGGAGAACAACTAGTACATCCAATAAGATACCTTCATCTCAACTGAGCAGAATTAGTCCTTGTGATTAGGGTATGAACTATACCAAAGTAGCATGCATCATCCTCTGAGCCTGCTGCTTGTTCTGTGGTATATTAAGGTTAGTTTTGACTTCCTGTCCTAATCCTGCTGAGATCTACCTTGACCTTGAAACCTAGAGCATGTGATAGCAAAACTGATTACTCTATCCTTTGGGCCAGGCCCAAGTCATGACTTCTGTGGTAGGTTGCTAAATAGCACAGATCTTTTCACTTCACAAGTGGAATTTTGTTAAGACACTGAAGTGCCTCACCTTGATTTGATGTAATGATAGTAAAAGTCATCATCAGAACAGTGGTAACAAATCATTTGTTAAGCACTCAAGATGTGTTAGCACTATTCTTAACACTTCCTGTGTATTAAAAAACATAACCACACCCCCCCAAAAAAACAACTAGCCTGTTAATGAATTGTTGTAAGTTTTCATGTATTTTTCAATTGTCTGGGGCTACCACCCTTCCTCACTCCCCTCCCCCAGCCCCATTTGTTCCATTCACAGTTGAGATTTGACCACAAACTTTCTTTCTGTTATGTCTCCTTTAACTCCTTTATAATACTTATTTCTTAAGGCACCCTAAACCCGCCCTAAAGGTTCTTGAGTCTGCTAAGACCTACTTCAGGGGTTCTGTGAGTTTCCCTAGGTTGCATGATACTTTGTCCATACTTCTAAAGCACTAGATCATCATTATGTGTGTGTATGGTTGTCTTTCTCATTACCTTGTGAGCTCCAAGAGGACTCATACTATGCTTGTATCTTCTTTTTATTCCCATAGCCTGGACTAGGTCAATGCCTAAGGAATGTTTTGCAAGTGGAGAATGAAAGAATGAATAAAGTAACTCAGTTGTTTATACAGTGAAAGAAATAAGACAGTAGAGCAAAACTGGGAAGTCTGAATCAATGCCATAGTATGGAGGCTTTGAAACGAACATATGGACTCAAAGAACTGTTGGTCAAATGCTTCAAATTGTGGATACATTGTCAGTTTCTGATAAAATGCTGTATAGTCTCTCCTCTCAGGATGGGGTACCACAGGAGCAGCCCTCTTTCACTTTTTATCCAGGCTAGAGTGAATTGATGGAGTGATATGCTCCCCAACTCAAGTGTCACTTTTCAATTCCTTTTGGAAATGATAACTATCTTGAATGGAGGAAATGTAAATCCAAGAACCATTAGCAGCAGTCTCTCTGATTACTTGAAGTAGAAATCCAGAAAGGCTTGTTGGTATGCCACAGAACTGAGAAAAAATAAGGGAAGGGGTGGGTGGAAGGGGTTGAAGGTGTTGAAGGGATGACACAAATCAAGATGAGTTGTATGCATAAATTGCTTTGTTAGATGGCAAAAAATTCAATACATTTTCCCGATCCATTCGTCTATTGAGGGGCATCTGGGTTGGTTCAATATTTTAGCAATGCCAAATTGTGCTGTGATGAACATTGTTGTGCTGGTGGCTTTAGTGTGTTCTTGTTTGTAATCTTTTGGGTAGATGCCCCAAAGTGGGGCTTCTGGGTCATAGGGGAGCTCTGTGTTTAGCCTTCTGAGGAATCTCCATACCGCTTTCCAGAGAGACTGAACAAGTTTACATTCCCACCAACAATGTAGTAGGGTTCCCTTTACAGGAAAATGTGGTACATACACACAATGGAATTTTCTACCTCTATTAGAAAGGATGACATTGTCCCATTTGTAAAGAAATGGAAGGACTTGGGAAAAAAAATATACTAAGTGAAGTGAGCCAGACCCAAAGAAACATGGACTCTATGGTTTCCCTTACAGGGAATAATTAGTACAAGTTTAGGCTAGTCACAGCAGAGGATCACAAGAGTCCACTAGCTATGCCTTTATGAACACATAAGATGATGTTAAGTGAAATGAACTCCATGTTATGGAAATGAGTGTTATATCACATTGTAATTATTTTCAACATGCCATGTGAAACCGTAGCTTTTTTTTGTTGATTATCCTCTTGTATTCCCTGCCTGTGGTTGCCCCTGCCCTATCACTGTATCTCATCTGAGTATCCTGGATACTGTATATACTGGTATTAAAACTAGGGAAGGGAAAGGGAATGTCAAAATCGAGAGACAAAGGATAAAAGGACAAATGACTCCAAAAGCAATACTTACAGGACCATTTGGTGTAAACCAATTGAACAACTCACAGGGGAAGAGGGGAAAGGTAGGGGGAGGGGGGAAATGAGGGAGGACATAACAAATAGTACAAGAAATGTACCCACTGCCTTACGTATGAAACTGTAACCCCCTCTGTACACCACTTTGACAATAAATAAGTAATTATTCAAAAAAATCAATACATATCCCACAAATTAAGAAAAATGAGAGAAGGGGTGGGATGAGAGGGGTGGGTGAGAATGTTAAAAGGGGTGACATTGATCAAGAAACACTGTATTCATAAACTTCTCTGTTGAATGGCAACTCCTTTGTACAACTGCCTACGACATGTGTTTTTAGTTATCAATTTGTGTAAGTTCACCTTTAAGAATTTTTTATTTATTGTTATTGTAAAGGTGATGTATACATGGAATAGTTATATAAGTCAGGTTCTTTTTCAACCATGTCAGCTTTTCCCTCACTCTCTCCCAGTTTTTTTCTTATTCCCACCCACACATTGTATAGTTCATTTTCAAAATAATGCCTAGAGGGTATCACTGCTGCATTTGTTCACCCTAAATAAAAATACATTTTAAAAAATGATTGACTTAAACTGTAATTGGAGTCACCATTTTAGTTCAGAAACTTTTGCTTTGGAAATTATGGCAGGATTCATCTCAGGAGAACCTGTTATGTGTCCAGCATTCTTACTAGGAGTTCTTGGAAGACCCTAGAGAAATATTTGTGGTCTCTCCCCCATCCCCCTGCCATCCTCTTGCATTTTCTGTGTTCCTTCCACCTGCCAGAAATAAGATGGTGTGGAGAGTCTCTAAGAGCCCATGTGTCTTCCTTCATGTGGCATTAGAGCCTGGATTGTGTGAAGGCAAACACCGCATCTCCTGCACCCTTCAAGCCTGGCCCTACCCAATGCCCACCATTTGATTGCAGAGTGGCTAACAATATCCAGAGGTGATGGCATCCTTCACTGTCACTGAGAAGTTATGTGACAAGATATAACTCTCAGTTAAATTAAACCCCTGAGGAGGATGCTTCTCATCTTCATGCTAGGCCTGTTGTCTCCATTCAGGCTCATCTAATTATTGTCTTCTCATCTTAATTAGAAATGTTCTTAGGTCTTTCATTCTGGGTGCATGCTTTTTAAAAAAAGATATGATGTTTATACTCTCATGTGATTTGCATCAGATGTTTAGATCTGATGATAATTACTGGACCTACAAAACCAAACATCACAAGAATTGATGAGGCCCAATGAATCTTTCAGGTGACAGGATAAAGAGCCAAATACCATTTTCCAGGTACTGTTTACTCCAAGTGACAGTTTTAGGACACTGCAGGGTAATATTCTGTAAGGTGGTTAGCTTCCTGATTCTTGCAGTTGTTTTATTTTATTTTATTTTTACTACATAACTACAAGCATCCAAACTGTTAGAGGCATTTTTTTCCGGTAGTCCTCATAGATGACATTTGGCTTTATTTTTTAACAGGTGAGATTGAGAATCTGCAGGGAACCACTCAAAGTCACACATGGCATGAAACCTACTGGGATTCGGGTACATTGATAACTAGTTTCATAGCTTCAGCTCTTTCTGTTTTGGTACAGTATCATCCAGCTCTGATTAGTTTTAGTGGCTGTCTAGACACTGCATGTGAACAAATGTCCATTTTCTCTCTTCTGTTTGGACAATCTTTTGGTATTTACTAAAGGAATCTGTCTATAGGGTGATTCTAAAGTGAAGGAGTTGAATACCAAGGATCTCTAACCCCATTCTTCCATGAAAGAAGATGATCATGCACATTATTTACCTGTGAGGAAATATCACAAGGAAGTGCTTTATTTTGTAGAACTAGTACATGTTAATAAACTAAGATATGAACCCTCACTGTACCCTAGAGATGGTGTAAGACCCTTTAGAAGAATAACCTACAAAGACCTGTAGGTTGGTTTTGCTTTCTGTAATGGAATCAAAGTAGTTCCACAAATAATGATGACATGATGTAGCACCTTCAAACTCAATGAAAGTATAGAGAGTGAAATTTGGAAGGATTCTTCCTTGCTTGACACCATCGAGGGAAGCTTATAAAAGAGATGATACTGAATTAAACTATGACAGGAGAAGCCATCAGCAGTGGTCAAGAGAGAACACAGGCAGACATAAGATGAGCAATGACCTACATTTGTGAAAATGCAGACCAATAGAAAGGGGGAACAAGGAATGCTCACATTTTTTTTTTTGGCTCATAGCATCAATTAAAATAGGCATTTGAAGAATTATAATGTTTACAATTTGAGAATTATAATGCTAGCATTGGGATGTAAATGCTGAGTTCCTGTGATTGGATCTTAACAGTGTCAGTTTTCTATCATTTTACAGGCTAGGAGAGCCTTAGAGTGAATGAATGAGAATGTTTCTTCAAGAGCTTTACTTGAGAGATGATAAATTATTGGGTAAGACTGAAGAGCAGAGAGAGAAAGCAGGATGTTTGTGCAATAGGGTAAGGTGAGAGGTAATGAGGGCTTGAAAAAGGATGGAGGTGTAAAGAATGAAGACAAAAGCTTGTGACACCTCCTAGCCTTTGCATTCCAACCACAGGTTTCACCCCTCAGCTTCTCTGTTGAGGTATAAAGAAATAATATTTCTTATGGAATCTTCAATTGGCACAACTGTACCTGCAGGAAAAAATAATTTTTCCTCTCCCAGATTCCACTGAGGGAAATGGAAATTTTGTTATCCTGAGTAATGTTTTACAAATCTTTGTGTCTTTGTCTCCTGACAGGGAAGAAAACATATGTGGGTGGAAATCATCTTCCCATGATTCTGCGTTTGAAAAGAATGACAAATGCACCAAAGCACATTGTGGGGAGACTGGAGTTGAGCAACAGTAAGCTGTCCTAGAGAGAGCTCAGACAGATGTTCTTAATCTTTCCCATTTCCCCTGACTTGTATGATCAAAGGATGAAATTTGGCTTCAGTGCTTTTCAACTTCTTTCAGTGATGGAGTTTCAAGCTTAAATACCTCCTTAGGAGGAGTTGAAAATCAATCAATGGAAGATAGAGCAATGCAGTTAGGGGTAGAAAGCTCAAATATTGCCTATTTGGCCTCTGTAGAAGCTACCCTACTGTATTCTCTAGGTATCAGTCATTTATGAGCATTTTGGGTGATTAGATGGCATCCGATATTTCTTTCAGTTCATAGTTTTTGCTCATGAGTCTCCAAATAGAAATTATGTAGTTAATTCCTCCATACCTCTGTTAGAAAGATGGAAGAGGCAGTGACGATACAGACCATACAGGCTGGCTGGCTTTCAGTGCGTCAAACATCTTCCATTTGTTCCTGTCTTGAGGCTTCACTAAAGGTTCACGCTTGCAAAAATACCCCTTCTCTATACTTTTGTCTAATCTACTACTTTGGCATCATTTGAAAATAGTCAAATAAATAAATAAATAAATAAATGCTCTGTTGGGAAGGTAAAATACATTCACACATGACAGTTGGCTTAGAATGGTGGCTCATAGACATAAACTCCTATTGTTGTATTGCTTTCACAAATCCTCAAAATAATAGTAGATGACCAGATTCAAGTTCTGACTAGACCAAGGGAGAGCATAAGTCACATAGGAAAGCATGAGGAATCTCGTCCTTCTGTCCCTAGAGTGGGCAGTACTAAGACCCACAAGAAAGAAATGGGTTGCCCGTGTCTCCCCAGCTAGGAAGGGGTCGAAGGGAAGACTGAAGTCCAGGCATTCTGATGAGAAGTGAAATATCTCTGAAGATATTCAGTATCCACATCCAGTACTACCATTGGAAGCCAATGCCTCATGGGAAAGTTGTCCTACTCCATTGCTTTGAGTAGCTGGTTACCCATTCTCTTTATCTTCTTCATCCATACGCCTACATGTACATACTCCTACCCTTAGAAGAGGCTGGAGAGGAATAGTGGTGACACAAAGCACCTGTAAAGAATATCACATTTCTTATTTTGACCATGTATTTCAATTATGGGTTGGTTTTCATTTATGGCTACTGCCTCAATTCAGTTTATCACCATAGAGCATAGCATATATGAATGATTACCCTAGTTCTTAGAATTTAGATCCATGTTTTATTACCATACACAAGAATAAATTCCACATGGTAGAATGATTATATATGAAAAAATAAAAACAGAGTATTACATAAAGGATGTGGGGGATGTCTTGAATTGGGGAGAGACTTATTGTGACATAGACATCTAAAAAAGAAAGGGCTGATACATTTGATCACCATAAAGAACAAAAGCATACATAATGCAAAATGGTATCTTCTCCATGAAAAATACAACAAAATGTAAACAAAAAGTGTCATGATCCACATATATCATAAAATTAAATAACAAATATCAACTTGAAGAAAAAAGCTGTACTTTGGGTTCCAAGGATAAGGTTCATTTTCATTAATATAAAGTTAGCCACTAAACATTAAGGTCCCTACAGAGATGTCCTTTCTCATCCATCTGAGAAGCCAATGCTCAAATGCTTCCTAAGTATTTTTCTGAATGTGTTTTAGGGAAAGCCTAGTCTGGGCAAAATTTAGTACCCCAGTAGAAGACAGTGAAGCAGCTTGATCAATTATTCTGACTCAACAATCTCCTCTGAGTAAAATGGAACTAGACACTTTGTATTAGCAGAGACCTAGAGACAATTTGCATTTCTACCAATTGAGGATTGAGGTACATAATTTCTTATTTTACTTACATGAGAAAGATGCATGGCAGTTTGTTTACTAACTGTGTTTGGACAAGGAAATAAGAATGTCACATTGCATATGCTTTGATAGCAACACATGCATGCATGAATAGCACATCAGGTGTAAACTATTTCACACCAGCACTGAAGAGGGGTCCAAGGGTACAGTGATGTGGACCAGGAGGAGGGACCCCCTCCTTGTGAATGGCTTTTTGTAGCACTTGAATGGGTAGCTACCTGACATGCCTATTCACAAAGCCAAAACAAAGTTAAGAAATAATCCTCAGAAGTGGTATATACTCAATCCTTCCCTTGCATTTCTCAATTCTGTGGTATATGCAATGAATTCTTGCCTGCCTGCCTTCTCCCTCCTTCCCCCTTCATTTGTCTCCCCCTTTCTCCTTTGCCCTCTCCTTCCCTCTTGCAAGTATGCATTTCCTGGTACCTCCTTTGTTGGGTTTTGGCCTAGAAAGACCTTTCTCTTGATTCCTGAATCTACTATTCAATTTTAATTTGACTTCTGATATTCTCTTATCTCTTAAAAAATCTTGGTTTGACTTTCCTCACCATAGTCAGACTCAAGAACCATACTCGCCGCCCCCCTCATCCCTTTCCACATGGAGGCTCAGAGAGTGAACAGACCCACAGCTGTGTGTACCCTGGCAAGGAATAATTGTGCCTAATTGTTCAGACATCCTATCAGAGAGAAGAAGACTAATCATCTTGTCTCTCTTCAAAATCTCCAGAGACAAAGCTCTATGTCTGTTTTCTTCTTTCCTTCTTAAGGAAGTCTATAGCCAATGAACTTGATTTCACCTTGAGGATGGCATAAGAGAGAAAACACACCTACACACGGATACTTCAACCCCAGATACATACACTTTTGCCAGTACCGGAATTTGGACTCAGAGCCTGGGTGTTGTCCCTTAGTTTTTTGTTCAAGTCTAGCATTCTACAACTTGAGCCACAGCTCCACTTCCAGCTTTGGGCTGGATTAATTGGGAATAAGAGTCTCACAGACTTTCCTCCTGGGGCTGCCTTTGAGCCAGGAACCTCATATCTCAGCCTCCTGAATAGCTAGAACTTCAACAGTACTCAAATTTTTTTATGTGACTAATTTTTTTTTTAAATCTGTTTTTCTGGTTTCATAGATAAATATTTAGAATGGTATTAGGAAATTAGACTCCTAATATGCCCCTCATATGTGTACTAGAGTATGGGTTTAATTCTCCCTAATTTACATATTATTTTGTGGGGCCTATAGGAGGCTGTTTTTCATGTTTAATTTAAAATGCAGTTTGCTACGTTATAGTAAAACATTATAAAATTATATATATGTGCATAATCCCAGCAAAGAGATGGCAAGGGGAACTATTTCTCAAACCATTTCTCCTAATGTTAGCAGCTTATTTGGCTTATCCTAGGTCTCCCGACAGCAAATGCTTAGGTGTTCATTATTTGGTTGATAAGTTCAGTTTCCCAGTAGACCTATACGGAATGGATTAACGAGGTAAACAAGCTGGGAGACTTATGCATAACATTGCAAACAGGATACAAGGGAATCTTTCAAGATTCCGTTGTACATGCTGGAGGATGACTAAAATCTCCCAGATGTGGGTTTGGGAGGAAGCTACTCTCTGAGCATTCATTTCTGTCTGGAACCTTGCATAGAAAATGCCTCTCCTTGTCTGTGAGATAAGGCCTGTATGTCCCAGGAAATAACTCCCCGTGCAGGTGCGACTTTCATGGATCAAGGGATTGTTAATGATAAAACTCATTTCAGGAGAACACAGTGGAGCCAAACCTTATGCTTTTCTTTAGTCCAAACCTTCTTCCTCAGTGTGAAATGAAACATTTCTGTGCTGAGTCAGAGAGAATCCAGAGAGCAATGCAGCTGAGCCAGAGGCTTTGGGCACTAAATTATGGAAAAATTAAGGCAGGCTCTGTGTCTTGATCAAATGTTCACTTTCCAGCAGCCAATGAATGAGTGGGATTTTTGGGTTTTTGTTTTTAGTATTGACAATATTCATTCCAAGTTTGTGGGGGAAGAGCATTTAACCATGCAGCATGGGGAAGGCCTCACTTTCCCCATTTCCAGTACTGCAAACAAACACATAAACCACCACAAGTTTGTGATCAAAATAATGTGTTACGTGAGAATGGCCCTAGTGGTTCACACCTGCAATCCTAGCTACTGGGGGGTGGGGAGGCTGAGATCTGAGGACCCCAGTTTGAAACCAGCTTGCACAGGAAAGTCCATGAAACTCTTATCTCCAATTAGCCATACAAAAGAAAACTGCAAGAGGAGGGTGGCTCAAGTCGTAGAGTGCCAGTGTTGACCAGGAAAAATAAAAGAAAAAGAAAACAACCAAGAGGTAGTGCTCTAGTTCCAGTACTAGTACACACGCACGCACGCGCGCACACACACACACCACAAAAAATAGTACCTTTCATTTAGAAAATATTCTGAAATGATCCCAAGATCTTTCATATTGATTATTTTATTTAATACAAATATACAACTAGTCAGCACTTGTTATTCTCCTGTTTTAACAGATTAACAAAAGGAAGGTCAAAGTGTATTCTTCTGTTCCCGTTATTATTGTTGTTGTTGTTATTATTGCTATTGTTTTGTGGTAAGAATACTTAACAGGAGGTTAATGCCTTTTGCAAATTCTAACGACACAGCTGAACATAATTAGCTATGGTACTCTATGGTTGATTATCTCTCCAGAATGAATTCATCTTGTATAATCTGTCTCATTCCTGTCTCTACCTCCCCCATGGGAGACGTGATTCTGGAAGCCCTTCTGTGAATTTAACTATTTTTGATTCTTTCTGTATGTGAGATTATGGTTCTTTTCTTTTCTGTGTTGGGATTTCTTTCATTTAGGTTGTGACCTCCAGGCCTAACTATGTTGTCACAAAATGACAGGGTTAGTTTTCCTCTTTTAAGACTGAGTAATATCCTGCTGTATGATGTGGGACATTATTGAATCCATTCATTTGTGGCATCTTGAGGTGGAAACTCCTTGCACGTTCACCGGCCATGTAGGAGAGGGAGGCCCTGTTCCTCTACAGCTTTTGCCTAGCTGGCACATTGTTATACTTTGGAATAGGTGAGAAATATTGTTATGTATAGTAAGACTTTTATTTGATGAGAAATATAATACTTTCTTATATATTTCTTATATACCTTAATGCTTTCTTATATATAAACTTTCTTATATATTTGGGTTTGCACGTCCATTTCACTTCCTGAGAACTTTCTGTCTTGCATTTTTTCAATCAAGTTCTGGCACCTTTGGACCTTAGTAATTCTATAAATAGATGACTGAAGAAATCTGTAAAAAAAAAAAGAGAGAGAGAAATCTGTAAAGCAACTAAAATAAATATTACTATTGTAATTTATTTCATGTGGCATTATCTAAGTTTCTGTCCTTTTGTGTTTTCTAGTTTTGGTACTGTCTAGAATTCCTGCCAAGTCCTTCTTTGTGACCTCTCAGTGTCATGAAGTTTCCTTAATGGTGGATGAAATCCAACTTAATAGCAAAGCCTGGCCGGGGGTGTGGCTCAAGTGGTAGAGCACCTGTTAACCGGGGCAAGGCCTGAGTTCAAATTCCAGGATGTGCCCCTCCCCCAAACATGTTGCATTGCTTTAAAGAAGAATGAATCAGTTCGTACCTGCTTTAATCCCAGAACTTCATTTCACCTGGCATGTCTTTGTGTGCCAGATAATTGTCATCTGAGATGGAGACATGTTGTTTGTGCTGAGGCTTTATCCTGGTTCCTGGTGTTCTGTGAAGAGCCTTTTGAGTTTAGAAAAAAAATAAACACAACAATAACTGAGAGATGAAAGCTGGCTGATGTGTTTCTCTGAATTAAAATTTACATTAAGCAAGAAAAAGCAGCTTTTAAGATTTTCATGCCAGCTCAATGGTAATATCTACTTAATTTTAAATTTTGTCTGGGCAGGGCCACTAGTTCCCTTATCACTAAAAATTAAAAAAAAAACTTTCCAGATTTTGCTACCTCTGTAACTCTCTCTTGAGTGAGAGTGGCAGATTCTGTTCCCAAAGTTATATTGTTAAATTAGTCTCTAATTTCTGGGGGCTGGGGATATGGCCTGGTGGCAAGAATGCTTGCCTTGTCTCTAATTTCTGTGGAGAGAATACTTGGGTTCACTTACTTTGTAGAGGTGAGCTACTGCTAAAGGTTACATTTGAGCAAACCCTTGGTTTTTGGCTTGAGAGTCATAAATTTCTAATTTTTTCTTATTTTTCATTTCTACTTTCCAGTGCTAGGGGCTTACATTCTTCATAGGGCCATGTTTTGAAATTACTTGTTTCTCTCCTCCAAAAAAAAGAAAAAATTGGAAACAAACAAAGCTTCATAAATGATGGAAAGTGCCAGGCTCACTCAAGAACTAAATGATTCTCTGTATATGGACAGAAAGTGAGATAAAAATTAATGACATAAGAAAATTCTAGATATCTGTATAGGGCAGATCAGTAGGATTGCCTAGGATTCTGCTATTATGAGTTATATGTCAAAGGCCAGTAAATAGGTCTTTTTTTTTTAGGACTGAGATTGAGAGCCACAGGGACATTGGCCCTTTCATGAACTCCCTATTACTGGTACTGGGCCTTGTACTTAGGGACAGGGTACTGTCCCTTATTTTTTCCACTCAAGACTGGAACTCTGCCACTTGAGCCACAGCCCTACTTCCAATGTTTTGGTGGTTAATTGGAGACAAGAATCTTATTACCGTCCCTACCTAGGCTGCCTTTGAATTATGATCCTCAGATCTCAGACTCCTAATTAGCTAGGTTACAAGCATGAGCCATTATCCCTGCTCACATACCTTGTTGATAGTCAAATGTGGCCCCCATTTCATTGATTTTTGGTTAGTACATTTTTTATTTTATTTTTTTCTTTATTGTCAAAGTGTGATACAGAGGGGTTACAGATTCATATGAAAGGCAGTGAGTACATTTCTTGTTCTACTTGTTACCTCCTCCCTCATGCTTAGTACATTTTTATAGATTAATAAGCATTCTTTTGTGAACATCTACCTTTTATTTTTAGATCTTCAAAAAGAAGGAATTAATTTTTCTGCATACACTTAAATATGTTAAAATAAAATTGATAGCACACATCTGTTATAATCTTCTAGCATTCAGGACTTACAGAAGCCAAATCAGTTTCATGTTTGAGAGGACTTTTCCATCCCACCTTTAATGTCTTTTGCCATTCTCTACTGCTTCCATCCAGTTCTTGGCTTCCTTGTGATGAGCTACCCAGGTGATTTGCATATACTATCTTATTCCAGCTCCCTGGAGAGAGTGGTCCATTTTCCACTCTGATGCTTTCTTCATAGGCTCTGCTCATACTATCCCTGACCTTACACTTTGGAGAAATGCAGCAAAGACTTAGTGCTTTGCCTGGATTGAGAAGCTGAAGAAAGAAAGCTGTTCACCTTGTTATGTTTCCTAACACCCATTTTCTATCCATGGCTGGCAGAGAAACCACAATTCTTTCTTTTGTGCCTGAAAATTATAGAAGTTGGAGAGAAGTTGTGGAAATTCACTAACAAAGACAGTCATCTGTGACTGGATGTACAGGGAATGCCATAATTAACTTTGACACTAAGGGAAGGAGGCAGAAGTACAAAAGAGAAATATTTGAATGGAAGAAAGGTAGGGATAAGGGGATACAAGTAGAGACGGGATAAGGGGATACAAGTAGAGACAGAATATGATTTTCCTCTCATTGTTTCTTTAAACACCCTTTGTTTACTCCTGTGGAGTGAATGGTATGCTTAGTTTGCTTCTGTGGCCACTTATTAAACTGTGCTCATCCCTGATAGTTTTAGGATTGCTCCTAGGTAGAGCATGTATTACTGTCCCCAAGAAACCTCTTCAGTTGGAAAGTAGTTTTTCTCAAGAGTGCAGTCATCAGAAGTAGAATTTAGTTTCTGTCTCTACAACCTGACTCTTCGATAGGAAAGAGAGCAAAGGAGCTACTGTAGATTCATCTCTAGAGGTACAGTACAGGGATTTTCTTCCATACTTCCTGTCTTTCCCAATTTCTCAGAGTGAGTGTACATTGCTACATGACTCTGGCCCTTTCCTTGGTGGCCTACTGCGTATTCCTGAGAGGATCAGGACGTGCGGTCTCTAGCATGTACTCAGGCTGGAAGTGGGGTGGAGATAGCATTTACTCATCTCTACTTTAACTGGCCCTCCTTGAATTGAACTTCATTCCTCATTTCTACATCCTGGTGTGTGTGTGTGTGTGTGTGTGTGTGTGTGTGTGTGTGTGTGTGTGTGTGTGTGATTTGCTTTACACATTCCAAGTCATATTTGTATCCGATTAACAGGTGACTCTTTGGCAAAGGAATAAATTCTCAACATTATTTAATAAGTCCTGGCTAAATATTGCACAATCAAAATGTGAGCTCTCTTGCTTATGAGGGTTTTTTTTTTTTGTGGTTAGAGAATGGCATGTCATAGTGGTTCTTCAAGTTCTGAATTGCTAACTTGTCATCCAAATCCTTGTTAGAATCCATCCGGGCTCACCTTGTTTTGAGAGTGGTGAATCATTATTTGAGAGAGGTAGCAATTTTAATGGAGTTGAGTCCCAGAAAGAGCCCGTAAGAGAAGCCCTTGAGAAATACCAGAGATAGAGACATTTGGGGGCCTGTGTCTCTTTGTACCACTGGGAAGTTCGTTGTGTCAATCTCTCAAATCTGAGTAGAAAGTAGTAGATCCCAGTGATTACAGTGTCATACTAAAGTCATCCTGACCTTAGTAGAACAGGCCCAGGGTGATAGATCAAGATGCCTTGTCTTAATAAAGTGCTTTGTTAAGTGGCAGGTCATTTGTACAATGACTTAAAGATAGCTTAAAAAAGGAAAGAGAAGGTCAAGGTGTACAATTGTAAATATGGCAGAAAGAAAGAAATATGGCTTTTCTATCCATGGCTGGCAGAGAAAACACAATTCTTTCTTTTGTGCCTGAAAATTATAGAAGTTGGAGAGAAGTTGGTGGAAATTCACCAACAAAGACAAAAGTAGTCATCTGTAACTGGATGTACTAGGGAATGTCATAATTAACTTTGACACTAAGGGAAGGAGGCAAAAGTACAAAAGGGAAATATTTGAATGGAAGGAAGGTAGGGATAAGGGGATACAAGTAGAGACAGAATATGATTTTCTTCTCATTGTTTCTTTAAAAGTCTTCTTTTGGTTTGGAGAGACACAGCTTACAGACACAAAGATATAAGCTGGCTTGTTGGAATCATATACTTATTTGCAGAGATGACCCTTTATGCACAGGAATGAAACCAATCTAATAGTTATACATATCTCTGGGCCACGATCCGCAACAGGCCAAGTGAGCAACTTTATATAAGTTTATTTGCTCAGTACGAAGACAGAATGAGCTGGGCACCAATGGCTTACACCCGTGATCCTAACTACTCCGGAGGCTGAGATTTGAGGATTGAGTTTCAGAGCCTGCCGAGGAAGGGACAATCTGAGAGACTCACCCCTAATTAATGAGCAAAAAGAAGCTGTAAATGAAGCCATGGTTCATGTGGTAGAGTGCTATCTTTGAGCACAAAAGCTCAGGGAAAGCCCCCCTCACCGCCTCCAGTTCAAGCTGCAGGACCTGTACGAAGAAAGAAGAAGGAGAGGAGGAAGAGGAGGAGGAGGAGGAAGAGGAAGAGGAAAAAGAAGAAAAAAAAGAAGAGGAAGAAGAAGAAGAAGAAGAAGAAGAAGAAGAAGAAGAAGAAGAAGAAGAAAAAGAAGAAGAAGAAGAAGAAGAGGAGGAGGAGGAGGAGGAGGAAGAGGAGGAGGAGGAAGAGGAGGAGGAGGAAGAGGAGGAGGAGGAAGAGGAGGAGGAGGAAGAGGAGGAGGAGGAGGAGGAGGAGGAGGAGGAGGAGGAGGAGGAGGAGGAGAAAGACAGAATAATGATTGGCACTTAGTTTTTGCTTTGTTCTCTTGGTTTTTTGCTGTTATTGTTGTACTTGTTTATTCAGTCAAGTTATGCATGCATCTCTGCATCCAAGACTACTCTTAGACCAGCCGTGGCTTCTTGAGCCTGCTCTATTCTACCTACCTTGGTCATTCTTGACTCAAATACCAAAGTGCATCCTAATCAACAGAGAAAAGATCCTAGAAGTTGAATATGGACATCTTGGGCCTCTTTTGTGTTTGCTTCTGATTTCTTTTACCTTTAGCTTTTGTTAAGACTCTACCCTGGGGCATCTCCTGAACTTTTTTGGTTATCTGACTGATAAAATTGATTCATTACATTGTTTTGCATTCACTATGGAATATGATATACTTAAGGACCCAAACATATTTTCAGCTCACATCTCAAGTATCTAAATCTACCTATACTAGGGAAGATGAAGTCATTCTTTGAGTAGCTGAAACACCTGATTTTCTTTTTTAAAATTTATTTTTACTCTAACGGTGATGTACATAGGCGTTTCAGTTACATAAGTCAGGTAGATGAGTACATTTCTTTGTAAACAGTGTCACCTCTTCCCTCATTTTTCTCAATTATCTTTTCTCTCCGGGCCCCCTGCCCTTGACAAGTTCATTGTTGTACTGTTCATTTTCAACATAGTGTCTAGTGAATATCACTGTTGTATTAGTTTACTCATTGTTCCAACATTTCTATGCTTTCCCTTATCCTTCTCCAAACAGATAGGCTTATAAGACAAAAAACACAGAAATCAAAAACAGAGACAAAAAGGGGAAAAAACACAAGAAGTAAAATAAAAAGCCTCTGCTTTCCATTTCTTGGAGTTCATTGCAATAACTATTATTTTATATGATCATCTGCACATCACTATTGAGTCTTTGTGATCTTCTCCTAAGAACATCCTCTTTGATCTCACTGCATGAATGTTTAGAGTCCTATTTAATTTATCATGTCCAAGTATGATTATTTTTTTTTACTTTTACCATTCACTGTGTTTACTTGTAGATTTAGAGGCACTTTCTTATAACTACAAATTAGAGAAACTATTCAACCTATGTTTCTTTGTCTCTGGCATACTTCACTTTAATGTAATTTTTTCCAAGTCTTTCCATTTCTTGATGAATGAGGCAATATCATTTTTTTCTGATGGAAGTAGAGAATTTCATTGTATATACATACCACATTTTCTCAATCCATTTATTCACTGAGGGGCATCTGGGTTGATTCCAAATCTTGGCTATGGTAAACAATACTGCAAAGAACATGGTTGTGGTGGTAGCTTTAGTGTGGTGGTGTTTGTTATCTTTGGATAAATCCCCTGGAGTGGAATTTCTGGGTCATAGGGAAGCTCAATGTTTAGTCTTTTGAAGAACCTTGATAATGCTTTCTAGATTTGTTGAACCACTTTACATTTCTACCAATAGTGTAGCAGCCAAACACCCAGTTTTCTATTCACATCTTCCCTTCATACTCTCTTCTTGCCATATCCTTTAGATATATCCTATCCTCATAAATTTTAATACTACCACATCAATGCCTTATGTTGACTGCTCTAAGAAACACTTCTAAGCTTGGTGCTGGTGAATCATGCTTGTAAACTTAACTACATGGGAGGTAGAGATTGGGAAGCTCATGATTTGAGACCAGCTGGACAAAAAAGTTGATGAGACTCCATCTTCACCAGTAGCTGAGTACAGTGGCATTTGCCTGTCATCCCAGCTACACAGGAGACTGATTCTAGGAGGGTTGTCATTTCTGGTCAGCTTGAGCAAAAAATGTTTGCAAGAACCAATGTCAACAGAAAAAGCTGGTTGTAGTGGTACATGTTTGTCATTACAGCTAAGATGGGGGGCATAAATAGGAGGAATGCCATATAGGAAGGCTTGGGAGGGGGGATGAGATTACATATAAAAATAACCAAAGCAAAAGGACCAGTGACATGACCCACATAATAAAGCACCTCTTAGCAAGTATGACACTTTTACTGAGTTCCAATTCTAGTACCACCAAAGAAGAAAAATACATTCCTATTTCAATTTCACTCATCTCCATTAAGTACCATCAGTCCCCACTCCTCTGCATCTACATAAGCATTTTTTTTCTCCCAAAGTTGAGATGACACTACATTTATTGTGTGGCCAGATAAACTGGGAAATCTGTGAAGACAACGCATCTGACTCATTCACTCCTAAC
The DNA here is from genome assembly GCF_023159225.1 of Perognathus longimembris pacificus. NCBI lineage: Eukaryota > Metazoa > Chordata > Mammalia > Rodentia > Heteromyidae > Perognathus > Perognathus longimembris. The sequence continues at coordinate 51,876,433 of NC_063173.1, read as the reverse complement.
TCACAGCAAGTCTCTGATGAAAGTAGGAACTTATTAAACACATCATCCAAGAAACCAGTGAATTAACAAGTAACTCTTAAAAATACTTTTGCCTTGCAGAGTTATTCAAATGTTGACTGGATATAATATTTCACGGTTGTATTTGCATTCCAAATGTAGCAGGTGTATAAAACCTTGAGCTAAAATGATGCTATTTTAAACATGACATGTCAGGCATTGCCAGTCTGTAGGTGAGTCAGATGTATTAGGTGTTTGCATATATATTTTAAGCAGAAACCTCAGGGAATTTCACAGAAACTTCACATGATGTAGATTACTGGGACCATAGATCCATTTTAGAACTTGGGAACGTCATTGAATATTCATCTAATTTAAGTTGATGAATTCTCCTCTTGATTTTCTTCCTTCAGTTAGGTGTATTTTTCCCCCAGCAACATAGTAAAATATTTGTTTAAAATAAAAACAAGAAATCTCTTTTTTAAAAGCTAAATAAATATAGTCAACTGATGAATACAGACATCAAGTTTTCTCCCCAAATGCAAATGCTGCCTCCCCACAAAACTGGAATTTGAAAGTAATTTGCTGAAATCACAGACAAAAATGGCAAGTATACATGAATCAAAGGAAAAGTGGATCAAATGTAGTGCACGCCTTATCCCTCTTCCCAGAGATGACTCTATTCTTTTTGAAATAGAGCTCCTAAAGCTTAAAGTGATATTTTGTAATTTCATCAAACATATTAATCTTCTTATCTATTTAAACCTTTTCTTTGAACATATTTCAACCTACAGCAAAGTTGAACCAATTCATTCTGACTAAAAAATTCACTAAGACTCACCAACTGTGACTAACCCATGTGTAATCTCTCTCTCTGTCTCTCTCATGTTTATTTTCCTTTTTGTGACCACGGATATATTCCTTGCCCTTACTTCACAAAAGAGGTAATATCCTCATGTGAAATTGTTATGACCAGTCACTTCTCACTGTTGTGCCAAATATAAGAAAGGAGCCATGATATGGAGGATTATCAAGTCACTGAGTTTGAATTGAAAAAAAAAATCAGTGTGACACTTTTAGTTGTCATTTTTATTTGGCCTCACTCAAAGCACTTTACATTTACTTTTTATTTTGGAATCTACATTGCTCACTGAAGTTGGGCCTTCTTTCTGCTATCACCCATCTGTCTGATTACCTACAAGAGTGGGAAAGAGATAATGTGGCAAATTAATAGAAGAAATAAGTGGCTATCCCTACCATATACATACATACACATATCCATGCTGAACATCCTCCAAAGCAAATACAGCACATTGAGAGTAGAGGCCAAAATTCACATGATTAGCTCAGTGGAGGCAGAAAAGCCTTTGAACTGAGAACTGAAATAGAAAGGGACATTCCTCGACACACTAAAAGCAATGACAAACCTACAGCCAACATAATACTAAATGGTGAGAATGTTGTGATAGAATCTTATTTAGGAAAAAAAACAGTTTGGGAAATTCTGGAATTCTAACCCAGGATCGAGTTAGATTTTAGAGTACAGGATCTTATTCTAAAGGGTGATTGGATGTACAGCTGCTAAAATGTTAATGGTATGTATGAGTCCCCTACCTTCCATAAAAAGAAAGAAAGAAAGAAAGAAAGAAACCCCAAACCTCAAAAACTCTATCTGTAATTTTTACAGATAAGAGTGCCAAGAGATATCACTATGTATGTGATTTTTATGGACATGAAAACATATCTGGGCCTAAATCATTCTGGCTCTTGGGGAAATTTTTCATATGGATGAAGGAGATGTAAAGTTTGTTTTGTGGACATGGAAATGAGGAAGGGAGCGCTAGCCATGGTTTGAATATTTAGTGGTAGTTGAGAGAGACACAGGAAGAACACTGCTAGATTCCTTACTCTGTACACTTCTGACTTTTTCCTCTGGTTTTAGAGTTTGCTGATGACTAAATTCTGTAATCTCCTCCTTTAGTTGGTCTGCTCTGTCTTTAAATAAAGCAGTACCTTTAATCTGTCTTCTGCTTAGTGTAGTAGGAAAGTTCTTCCAAAAGTGTCTTTTCATATTTTTGCTTTCAATTCGTTTACTTTACTTAGTTTTACACTCTGGGAAATTCTAATTTTCTTACATCTCAAAGACTTTTTCATTTTTACTTTTTTTAAGAGGACAAAAGTACCAAAGTGGAGGAAATTTTTAAAAAGACGTTAAAGAAATCCCAATGATCTACCTATAAAACAAAGTGATAGGTGGGTGTCAACTTAGATTTTTAGGTTGTGAGTGTGAGCCTGGAGAATTTGCAGATGGGAAGTGGAGGGCTGATTTCTTTGCGTGTGGACACACTGCCACCTGTTGGCCATTGCTTGTCATTGGCCAGGTTGTAAGGCTACTCCACATTTCATTCCTCAACTTTTGTGTTTCTTAGAAGCACAACTTTAGGCAAAGTTTGAAGTCTGAATAATGTGCTTTGGAGGTCAAGGAAAGAGTACTATTGGGATAGGAAAATGAGACAGGGCAAAGAAGGTGATCAAAAAGGTAACAAATAACAGTGGGCAATGGCAATTAAGAATAGTTGAGAGTCTGAACTCAGAACTCATTTAAGGACAGAGGGAAATGGGACATTGAGACATCAGTTTTATCAGCTAGATATTTAAAGAGGACTAAGAGAGATGCTAATTACCTATGAGTTTTGGGTGGCAGTGAATGACCTCAGTTATAGAAGTGCAGGTCCACTCATTTTAAACTTTCAGTGGCAATCAATACTCTCCCTAAATGGGATTGTGTGTGAATGTGAGCTCTCTCTCTCTCTCTCTCTCTCTCTCTCTCTCTCTCTCTCTCTCTCTCTCTCTCTCTCTCTCTCTCTCTCACACACACACACACACACACACACACACACACACTCTCACACAGATCCTGGGCTTTGAATTCAGGGTCTAGACAATGTCCCTGAGCTTTTGTGCTCAAGGCTAACACTCTGTCACTTAAGCTGCTGCTCTATTTCCAGTTTTGGTTGTGGGGAGGTGTTAATTGGAGATAAGAGTCCCTGGCTGGCTTCAAATTGCAGTCCTCAGATTTCAGCCTCCCGAGTAGCTAGGATTACAGGCAGGAGCCACCAGCACTTGCCCCAAATAGAATTTTTTTTTTAATTTTTAGGTAATTGTGATAGGGGTTACTTTTACTTCAATTTCTTGGACCTTAGACCCATGTCTTCTAGATGTCAGTTTGCTGGAGCAGCACATGATGGCGATGGATCCAAACTACACAGAACATCTTGGAAAATGGTGTCCAAATCCTGCTGCCATCCCCAAACCATTACCCCAATGCTGCATTGATCCCTTACCATGTGCAGGCAGGCAGAAGCTTCTGAAGTAACAGCTTTCTTACACAAAGAAGAGTATAATAATCTTTGGTGGTCTTGTGCTCAATGTTCATTTTTTACTCTTATTCTGAGATGAAGTTAGGTTAAAAAAATCCTACAATGATTATTTGTGCCTTCTGCAAATTTTCAGGCTACAGTGACAGCTGGACCATGTTAGGAACAGAGCAATTCATACCTGAAATTTGTGTTAATCCCACTAAGATCAGCACACTGCTTCATCCATGGGTAACGTATATATGATAAAGCCAGTGTAAGGCTGGAAATAGTACAGCTATTAGGAGAAAGTATATGAGAAAATATCCCCAAATGCACAATAATCTCTCAATATAATTCTCAAAATAGTCATCCAAAACAAAGTTAGACATACAATGGCATCTAGAAAAATGATTCTGCCAAGTGAGGAAAAAAAAACCAATTAGCAGAGTGAAGAGCTAACTCTATGGACTAGAAGACAGTATTTGCAAACCATACATTAAATAAATGGCTAATATAAGTATATATAAGGATTTCAAGCAAATTAAAAGTTAGAAAAGAAAAGATTTAAAAATAAGAAATCAAGCAGGTGCCAATGGTTCACACTTAATAATCCTAGCCACTCAGGAGGCTGAGATATGAGGATTCTGGGTAGAAAAGCCTGTGGCACATATCTTCAATTAATTACCAGAAAGCCAGAAGTGGATCTATAGCACAGAGTATTCATGCCATTTCATGACATTATTTTCTTAGAATAGAATAATATATTTGGGAGAAATTGCTACTCTTCCTTTCTTTCTTATAAAGATGATAGCTAATATTCTCAGTTTTAGATACTTCTTTCATTTTGCATCTACTATAAAAGCAAATCTCAAACATAAACAACTACCATTCAGTTCTAAGGTCAAAGTGAGAAGCATTTTGCCACGTATGTGTATTGATTTTTCCCAAAACTCTTCAGAAGACAGAATAGGAAGTAGATTGCATAATCTTGACTATTGTAATCTGATCATGAAAACGGAAAGTTTTTACAGGGAATATTGAAGCTCTATTGTAAGGACAGTAAGAAAGCAATAGAGGATACTTGCTACATGTACCTACAAAGAATCAAAACTTGAATATGGAAACAGTGACCTCAAAGGTATTATCAAAAAGTGTATCATCAAAAGGAAAAATCAGTAAGTGAATAGGTATATGTTGAACAGTCAATTCCCAGAAATGGAAATCAGAACTGTTAGAAAATATATGGAAAAATTATATATCTTTTTTTGTCAAATAAATGAAGTAACATTAGAGCTCTGGGCAGCAGTTTTCTTTTTTTTTTTGGCCAGTCCTGGGCCTTGGACTCAGGGCCTGAGCACTGTCCCTGGCTTCTTCCCGCTCAAGGCTAGCACTCTGCCACTTGAGCCACAGCGCCGCTTCTGGCCGTTTTCTGTATATGTGGTGCTGGGGAATCTAACCTAGTGCCTCGTGTATCCGAGGCAGGCACTCTTGCCACTAGGCTATATCCCCAGCCCTTGGGCAGCAGTTTTCATTGAAGACTCAACACTCATGGTTTTCAATGACAGCGAAGTTTCATGCGGCTTTGTACAGAGTATTTCCTGAGGACAAATTTATGGAAATAAATTTGCATAAAGAAAACTGATTTTTTTTTTTAAAAGGAAGCTCCACACTGCTTTCCACAGTGGCTGTATTAGTTTAACTGCCTACCAACAGTATTATTAGGTTCTTTTTGCCCATGTCCTCACCAGCATCTATTATTATCTGCATTCATTGATGACGGCCGTTTTAACTGGGATGAGAGGAACCTCAGTGTTGTTTTGACTTGAAATTTCTTTACAGCCAGAAATGTATACCTTTAGGGGGTACAGTGTACACAAGCATATCAATTGAAATACGGTTTATTCAGGGGAGAACTTAAATGATATAATTCCTTAGAAAGGTGAACTCAGTCTCACAACACAAACACCAAGAATCAGGTACTCAAAATTGGGTTGGGGATTGAAATGAATGAGAGGAGGACAGACAGAGAAGGAGAGGAAGGCGGGGAGGCAATGAAGTCATAAAGTTCAATATATGGCTTATAAAGATAAGAAAACTGAGGGGGAAGTGTTGGGAGTGATGGGGGAGAATGATAAAAGGAGAGACACTGATCAAGGTGCATTCTATTCATACACTACTTTGTTGAACGGCAACTCCTTTGAACAACTACTTATAGGTAAACAAAAATACAAAATAAAATAAAAATAAAGGAATTGGATAGTTTCTACTTATCCATGACAAATTTGCACAGATTTTTCTTATATATGAATTGTACATGTTGTGAGGTTCAGTGTGATAGTTGAAGACGTGTGTCTGGATCAGATTTGAGTTTTTGACATTTTATTTCCTTATTGTTTCTTTGCCACTGGGCCTTCAAGCACATGCTTTGCACACTTTTACAAAATATATGTTGACAATGGTGAATTATAGTCATATTCCTTTTATATTCCTTCCATACAACTGCATATTGCTATGATGTAACCTCTGTTAATCCATTCTCATCCCAACCTTTTGGCCTAGAAAGATTTCCTTTGGCTGTCCAGACTAGCGAAACATATATGTCAGTGTATAGATGACACATATTAGAACATTATGTGTAGTGGTAAAGATAATCAAGGGGAATAACATGAATATTTAGCGTTAGCTGAAGGACAAATAAAAAATTCATGTTAAATGAAAAGTAAAACCGTTTATCACCAGTAAGCTAGTGCTATACACAAATACAAAAATAATTATGAACATGAGAAAAGCATAGAAAATATTGCTACATGAGCAGATAAATATAGGAGGAATATGACAAGATAGAGGACCTCTCAGAGTTAATAGTTAATATTAATGAACCAAATTCTCTAATCAAAAGTTAAAGAATGGCAGGTTGCATAAAAAAGACCCAACCATCTGTTGTTTACAAGAAACATCTATCATCTGACAAAATCAAATGCTCAGGAAAAAGGTTAGAGAAATGTTTTTCAAGCAAATGGATCTAAAATGCAGGTAGGAGCATTGACAGTAATAACTGAAAAATATATTGGAAGGGAAATTAGTCAGATGAGATCAAGAAGATCACTTTGTATTAAAAAAGGGGAACTTCTCATCAGTAAGATATGTTTAGAAATATTTTTAAGAATAGAGTTTAAAAATAATGCTTGGCCTGAATCCTATGGAGATCATTTAAATTTTCTTTGTTCAGATAGTATCCCTTAAGGTTCAAGTTCTTTGGGGACTTGTTGGTAGATTAATGTAAGCATCAAGAAATTGTCTCTTATTCTCAGCAGTGTGTGAATCAATGTGCAGGTCAAGGATTCAGCTCTTTATGGCTGAGCACATTGAGAAGGGATTTCTTCGTTCACTGCCTAGAAAGTGACACATCCTAGAAAGATGACTACCTTAAAGGGAGCTAAATTTTCCATCCTGACTAAATGATCGCTTCCTAGGTGAAAGGGATCTTTAACAGATGTCTTTAAAGAAGTGAGTATAATGCATTTTTGGTCAACGTGGTTTGGAATTATGGTACTCACTATTAGACTTCAGGACATAACTTTTAACTGCAGTTTCTCTAAACAGCTTTGAATTTGAGATTTTTGTTCATATCATCATGAGACGACTACACAAGTGGGCTTAATATCTTCTTTTAATAATATAGAGATTTAAAAAATAACCAATAGGCTGTAAATTGCTAAGAGAGTTTAGGATTTCTCATCTATTTCCACATTCTGTAATAAGCAGGGACAAAGCATGGTAATTAGCATAACGTGTTAATCAGCCTGAGTTAGTCATTCTACTATATACACATGTTCAGAATATCACATTGTGAAAATACATACATTAAAGAACCAGTTACGGGGCTGGGAATGTGGCTTAGTGGTAGAGTGTTTGCCTATCATGCATGAAGCCCTGGGTTTGATTCCTCAGCACCATATAAACAACAACAACAAAAAAACTGGAAGTGGTGCTGTGGCTCAAGAGGTAGAGTGCTAGCCTTGAGCAAAAAGAAGCCAGGGACAGTGTTAGGCTTTGAGTTCAAGCCCCAGGACTGGCCAAAAAAATTGGTTACAAACAAGTGTTTAGCATAAAAAGCAAAGATAATGTCCATTAGGGATTCCAAGACCACAAAATATTATTAGTGTGAAAGGGTTAAGCATTGTCTTCCTCATTTTAATGTGCATTCAGATAAATAAATACGTAAGAAAGTCAGTCAGTAAAGCACTAGCAATTGAACCCAAATTAAAAACAGTACAGACTATATGACAGTATAAAATCCACTAAAGTAATTTTCTGTGGTTTAGTGTATCAGATAGATATTTTTCTGCACAACTTCAATTTCAAATTGCTACTAAGATGTATTTATTGTTTGATGGAAAGCTGGACATTTGATATCCCTCCATTACATTGTATTCTCTTGTTAAAATTATACAGGGGCTAGGGGTGGGGGATGGGGCAGGCACTAGAATTATAGCCTGGCCTGAGCCTATGCTAATACTTGGTAGGCTGGGATCATTGGGATTGTGGTTCAAGGTCAAGCCTAAGCACACAAAAGTTTGAGACCCCTCTCAATGAATAGTAAGACACATCAGTGGTGACATGTACCTGTTATCCTACATCCTGGAGATCCTGAACTAGGGAGGTAGCACCCAGATACAAACCTAAATAGGAAGCAAAATCATATCTCAAAAGAAATGATTAACATAGGGGTGGAGGAGGCAGGCTAAGCAATGAGAACGCCTGCTCAACAAACCCAGGACTCTGAGTTCAAAATACCACAATACCCTCCTCCCCCACAATCAACACCAAATGAATTAGTGAATTAATTGTAAAACTGCAAAGAAGCTCTGCCTCTCTTCCCTCTCATCTCAGTTTTCTACCTTATGACACTTTTAACTTGGCAACTTTTTAAAAGAAAGATGATTATGAACATGAAAAACTAGTAAGGTATTGTTAGATATGTAATTTTTGTTTCAAGTGCAATTTAATAACTCGAGGACATTGTGATCACAAAGGTAGATATCACTCTTCAGGTGAGCAGTGACAGCACATGAAGTGATACAGAGCAAACTGGCAAAGTTTAGGGAGGATTTTTGCACAATTGCCTTCATCTACTAGCTAGAAATACTATTTCTGATAAATACTACTTAGTGACAAATCTATGAAGATAATCAGACATTCCATCAAAAATACTATTTGTAGGTCTTAATGATTGATTTTTTTTGTCATCAAATCATTCTTTTTTTCTTCCTAATGACAGATTGCAATTGACCATGGAAGGAAAGAATCAGACTGTGGTGACTGAATTTGTTTTCCTGGGTCTCACAGATAATCCCAATCAGGAGACTGTTCTCTTCATCACTATTCTCTTTGTTTACCTAGTCACTCTGGGGGGTAATTTGGGGATGATCTTTCTCATATGGGTTGACCCCAGACTCCACACCCCCATGTACTTTTTTCTTAGCCACTTGTCCTTTGTAGATCTCAGTTCCTCTTTGTCCATTGCTCCGAAGATGCTATGTGATATCTTTGCAGAGATAAAAGGCATCTCTTTTGGAGGCTGTGCTGCACAGATGTGGTTCTTTGGCCTCTTTGTGGCAACAGAGTGTTTGGTGCTGGCTTCCATGGCATATGATCGCTACACAGCCATCTGTAAGCCTCTGCTGTATCCTCTCATTATGTCCCCGCAAGTCTGTGTGCTGCTCGTGGTTGGGCCTTATGCCATAGCTCTGACAAGTACCACGACCCATACGACTTTCACTTTTTGCTTACCTTTCTGTGGTCCAAATGTGATCAATCACTTTTTCTGTGACATTTCCCCACTGCTTTCCCTAGCATGTGTGGACACAGGGATCAATAAGTTGGTGTTGTTTGTCTTTGCTGGAGCAATAGGAGTACTCAGTGGTCTGATCATCCTGGTCTCCTACATGTGCATCTTGAGGGTGATCTTGAAGATCCAGACAGCCAGTGGGAGGCAGAAAGCCTTCTCTACGTGTTCTTCTCACCTAACAACTGTCACCATCCTGTATGGGACTCTTTTCTTTATCTATGTACGACCTGGCTCAAGTTCCTCCCTGGATATCAACAAAGTGATTTCTATGTTTTATACGATGATGATCCCCATGCTGAACCCCCTTATCTATAGCTTGAGGAACAAGGAAGTAAGAGAAGCATTCAGGAGAAGCTTGGACAGAAAGCACGTTCTAATTGTTAAAGTCACATAGAATTCTGTTTTATACCCTTAGTGATCATTCAACATTATCAAGTCGAGTGAGAATTACAGCTTTCATGGAGTCTTGATTCCTCCAATTCACACATTATTTTGAAAGTGGAAAAGTTAGCCAGGTGTCGGTGGTTCATGCCAGAAATCCTAGCTACTCAGGAGGTTGAGATTTGAGGACAGAGGTTTGAAGCAAGCTCAGACAGGGAACTTCATGACTTACCCCAATTAATAAACAAAAAGCCTGAAGTGGTGCTGTGGCTTGAATGAGCACTAGCCTTGAGCAAAAGAGTTCAGGGACAGCGCCGGAGCATTAAGTTGAAGTCTGAGGGCCAACAGAAAAATGAAAAGTTGTGAAATATTTATTCTGTATCTGTTTATTTCTCTGTGCCATGATGTATATTTTAACATTAGGTTGAGATGGTTTAAGTATATTAATAAACACATATACTAAAAGAAAATGTGCAGGAGCATTTGTGCAATCTTGAGTGTGAATACGTTTTTAATTCAGACAAGAAAACTAACTTCATAAAAGACAGCTCAAAACACTACACAGAATTTTTAGAAGAAAATAAGAAATGAAAGAATATGTATTTTTTACATTAGTTATTTGCATGTATTGTATAGAGGCAATAAAACTCTCCATACAACTAATATGTACAATAAGAAGAAAAGAAAGGAATATTCATTTTGTGAGATTTCATGCAGAAAATAAAAAAACAAATTAAGTATTCATAGGCTAACCTAGAGCTATTCTGTGCAACCATGATTAGAATGGAAAATATCCAGCTGTAGGTCAGAATGTAGTGCTGAACATACATTCAAAATTTAACTATCCAACAAATTCATGAAGATATGTTGGATATCTTTAGCCATTAGGGTAATACAAAAAGAATTAGAAATTAAGACTAGCAAGTGATCCTGCTATACCCAATCAAGGTCAGTTTACTAAAGAGATACCTATGGCTCCATATTTATTTTATCACTCTTACAATATCCAAGTTATAGAATCAGCCTTGATACACATTGTTGAATTAATGAATAAAAAAATATGGTATGGGCTGGGAATATGGCCTAGTGGTAAAGTGCTTGACTTGTATACATGAAGCACTGGATCCAATTCCTCAGCACCACATATATAGAAAAAACCAGAAGTGGCTCTGTGGCTCAAGTGGAAGAGTGCTAGCCTTGAGCAAGAAGAAGCCAGGGACAGGCGCTCAGGCCCTGAGTTCAAGCTCCAGAACTGGCAAAACAAAACAAAACAAAAGAAAATATGGTATATCCACATGCTATATTATTCAGCTAAAACAGAGTTTGACATATGTTCTTCACAGGAGTACTAAGCCAGTCCTCTAAAGACAAGTATCACATTTCTTCTGTGTGGAATTGGGAAGAAAAAGAGGGCTTGAAGACAAAATGGGCTTATTAAGTGATTGGAAGGGACAAATGGGAGCATACAGTGGTAAAAATGGCCAAAGTATATCATAAGCAGGCCTGTAAATTCATCAGGAAAACCATTATTTTGTAGAACTTGTGTATGCTAAAGAAAAGAGAAAATTTTTGTATTGAGTGAAAATGTACATGCATCTGAATGTGGGGACCCTAATGAACAGGGGAACCTGATTACTTAGAGATTCCATCTCACTCCAATCAGAATGGCTATCATTAAACAAACATAACAAACAAGGTCAGTGAGAATGTGGAGATAAGGAACCTTATATAATGTTGGGGTAGGCACGTACAAGAGTCTAGCCATCATGGAAATCTGTATGATTTCTCAAAAACACAGAAATTAAGAACTGGGGACTGCTTGCATGACCCTGGTCCCTGGTGTTGTGTTATAAATATAGTGGATTAGCTTTGCGGTTTAGGGGAGGCTAAATGGACCAGATCTCTCCAGATTACATTTTTGAAGGATGGTAGGACAGTGAACAATGCCTAGAGTCCAAATCATAAATGACTATTGATGAAACTGACCTGTTGATATTGATGATTCCAGCAGGAATGTATTGGAGCAAAGAAAAAAGACATTCCGTACACAATTGAACTCTAGTTGATTTATGTTCTCTGTTTCTATGTGGGTGAAATTGATACTGTATTGGCTTCATGATAGAATTCTGCTGTGCCCATCTGTCTTCATTTACTAGAGGATAGGACAAGCTCCAGCTCATGGGCTGGGCTGGAGTCATGGTGTTATGCATCAGACACAGAAACAGACGAGGCACCATTTTTAAAAATTAAAATTAAAATTTAGTTTAATTTCTATTTTTTTTTGCCAGTCCTGAGGCTTGAACTCAAGGCCTGCATGCTACCCCTGAGACTCTTTGTGCTCAAGGGTAGCACTCTACCACTTGAACCACAGCACCACCTCTGGCTTTTTCTGTGATTAATTAGAGATAATAGTTTCACAGACTTTCCTTTCTAGGCTTGGCTTCCAACCATGATCATGAGATCTCAGCCTCCTGCGTAGCAAGGATTACAGATGTGAGCCACTGGCACTCAGCAACACTGCTTTTCAAAGTCATACAATTGATGTTTTTGAATCCCAGGACCCAAATTAACCTCTAATTGTAGATCCAATGTGCTTGCTATTGCCTTTTCCCACCATTACTGTTTTCCATGTCATAAAGCCTGTTCTTTCATGTGTATCAAGTGACAAAGCTGCTGTGTTGTCACTTTCATTTTCTCCTTGATACTATAATAAATGCTGGAAGCATTTATTTTTATAATGGCAAGATCCCCATTTTGGTTCATGAAACGTGTTGTCACCACACTCCCAATGTATAGCAAAGCACTGTGACTTTTTTTTGTTGTTGTTAAATTATGCTTTGTGATTCTAGAATGGTCCTCATGTCACTTGTGGCTTGGCAATATATGGCACTTAGGATCCAGTACAAGCTTTTCCAAATGTAAATTTCCTATATCTTGTTACAGTTTATTTCTTACTCTCTGGAGCATGTGTGTTTTATTAGAGTCTTTGAACTTCTGGTGGCTGTTTGCACAACCTATAATTCTGTTATAAATATAGAGGACTAGTATCTTGTTTTAGGGGAGGCTAAACTGCCCGCATCTCTCCAGATTACATTTAGAAAATCCTAAATGAATATTGTTTTTGATTACATGCTACATTTCCATAATGTAAATGGTTTCAGTTCTTTCCTAACCAGAACTGAAAGAATGAATTTGCAAATCATGAGTGTATGCCATGCATCAGAAGGCTTACAAATGGTTCTTTGTATGGCACTGGACTGCAATTGCCATTACTTGGTAGACTAGAGAGGGTCAATAATCATTCAACAAGAATAAGAACATCCCCCACACCCCCATACCACCACGCAAGCAGGATCTTATGTGCTTCCCAGACAGGAGGTTTTCTTTAAGAACTCTTCTAAAGGCATAACACTCCCCGGAGGCCAGAAGTAAGGTTGTGAAGGGAGCCCCTTCGTTAGTGTCTGCTAGTTTGGAGGAATTTCTATCTCGTACCTTAAACTTTATTTCAGGCAGAGTGCCCAAAGACAGGTTTTTCCTTTTTTCTTTTCCCTGCAGTCCTTAGATTCCCATCTCCTCTCCTGTTCGTTTATAGCCCTTTCCATCAGAGGCCTCTACGTTAGAATCCTTTGTTTCTTTTCTAGATCTAAGGATACGTATTACTGGCTTCTCTCTACCCTCCAACTATTTACTGTTTGTTGGTTTCTCCCACTGCCTTTCTGATACCCATGGCTCCTTGTGGCCATGTACCTGACATTCTATTACAGACAGGTGGATATGATTGAATGTGACGTCCCCAGATTACCGGGGGACAAGAGTCCTTTGAAACTGTTGTTTTGCACTTTCTTTTGTCTATGTATTACCTCTGGAAGTATGTTCCAGGTCTTTTACAATAATGAATATACACTGATGAATACGGTGTAACTCTGTGTGTATTGGACACTCATGCTCTTTCAGTGTATTAACTTGAACAAAACCTTCCACAAGCTAAATGAGGTAGAAGCTCCTCTTTAAAAAAAATTGTTTTTAAACATCAGGGAACAAGGTAGAGAAAAACTGAAAAACTACAGAAAATGACTCAGCCAGTAAAGTATCGAACAGTGACTTATTCCTAAAAAATGTGGCGTCTGCATGCACTGAGTGAACAAGTTTATTCCAGCAGTGGTTCTGGGTTCTTACAGCATCATATTCCTTTGGTGAAAAAGAAGCCTTCTGGGGGCTAGAGGTGTGGCTCAGTTGGTAGCGCCCCAGCCAATGAGTGAAAGCATCAGGTACCCAGTTTGAGTCCCTTAGACCTAAAAAAACAAAACAAAAAAAGAAGGAAGAAATCTGCCTAAAATTTAATTAAATTTAGTGTAGAAAATGGACATGGAAATAAAAGAGGAAATTTTTAGGGAAATTCATAGGGAAAAAGAGGAGAGAGAACAAGAGTGGGTAATACAGAGGATGAATATGATTAAACTGTAGGTGAAAATGAAACCCTTTAATCTGTACAATTACTACATAGTAATTAAAAATAATTACAAGTATAAAAGTAAAATGACTTTCTTCCCAAGGAGGGTCTCAGAGGAATGCACACACACACGCACACACACACACACACACACGTATTGTTCACATAAGCATCTTTCCTCACAGTTAGAAAATGGCCAAAATGCTAATTGAGATCATTTTAATTTTGTCCCTCTAGCTGTAAGCCCTTGAGGTTTAAATTCTTTGGGGATCTGCCTCTAAGTTAGTGTAAACTGTTAAAAAAAAAAAAGGTCCCTTATTCTGCGTAATGTGTGAAACAATGTTGAAGTGCAAGTTCATCTCTTCATGTTCAGGCCTTTTGGGAAGGGTGATTCGTCTTCAGCACAAATATGTAGAAAGTTGCCAGCCTTCAGAAGACCGCTGCCATGAAAGAAGCTGAACTGTCCATCCTCTGATTCAATGATTCCTTTCAAGTAGGTGTCAGGGATAGATAGTTAACAGATACACTGGGAGAACTGAGTATGCTGCATTTTAGACAATAAGACATTTACTTTTATTTTATTTTTGAATCGGCACATATAATTTGTGGGTGTTTTCTTGTGATAATACCATATACACATTTGGTGTACTTTGAATAAGCTCATCCCTCTATTCCATCCCTATTTCTCCACCCCATTCCTTCTATTTTATCAGTGTTTTATGTCTTTTAGTAACTGTCTTAATATATATATATAAGCTTATGTACATGCATATATGAATATATGTAAACATTTGCATAATATACATGGTTGGTTTTAGTATACTTTCTTCATATATACATATGTGTATATGCTACTTATTAAGACAGTATATTGAAACCTACTATCTATACATATGTATACACATATGTATATGTGTATATATATATGTACTGTATGAAGTTCTTGAGACATCAGGATTGCTTTGAGCTTTATGATGTAACCTCCTGCCTCAGGTTCTTTGAAGGTTGGCTATCTCAGAATTTTGTCTACATCCTCATGAGACCAAATGAATGGGCAGTGTGATTTTCTCAAGTGAATTCACCATTTTTCATAATAAACAGGACTTTTAACATCTGTGAATGATATAGTCTTTGTAACCACTAAGGCATATGCCTTCTCACACTTTTCCACATCCCATTCCTATGGGAAACAAAGCATGAAAATTGCGGGAGGTAATAGATAAGGTATTTCGGTTGAACTGGTCATTTGAAAATGCCTGTATATTAAAAGGACAGAGAATAATATAAAATGCATAGAATTTTATCTTCCCATTAACAATCAGATAAAAAGAGGGGATCCTTATTAATAATTCCATGACCTCAAAATAGTAGAAATAGGAAAGGAATAAGTACTCTTGATTTTGTAGAAGGCTCAAAATGACTCAAATTCAACTGACTAAAGTAAACAAACAAACCGGTCAACCATCTAACAACATAAATAGTGATTTTTTGCCCAAACTGGAAGCAATATGTACCATCGGTTTATCCAAAAACCTAACTTGGTATAATTGTATTTCCGCATACCATTTCTTCAATGGCATATGAAGATTGTTGTAGATTTTGTTAGAACCATTGACTAATGGTTCTAAAATCCACAGTAGTCTTTGTGGGTGCTGAAGTGCATTCTCAAAGCATTATGGAAGCAATCATGATGACAATAAATTAATCATAATTAATCAGATGCAGTCATGATTAAGTATTGGAAAATGTTGTATTTCTAACTTCAGAACTCATCATTAGAGAATTCATGTGGCATTTTCCTCTTTTGTTGAGGATATTAAGTGACAATGTTGTACAAACCAGCATAAATTATCTTACATAATCATCTTGAAGTTTTAAACAGATTTATTTGCTTTATATGGCTAATGAGCCACTATATATTTTTTTAATTAAATTTTTTTCTTTATTGTCAGAGTGTGGTACAGAGGGGTTACAGATTCATATGTAAGGCAGTGAGTACATTTCTTGTTTAACTTGTTACCTCCTCCCTCATTCCCCCCTCCCTTTTCCTCTCCTCCCCGTGTTGTGCAGTTGATTTACACCAAATGGTTTGGTAAGTATTGCTTTTGGAAAGGTTTGTCTTTTTGTCCCTCAATTTTGGTGCCACTAAATATTTTTTCTTGAGTTTTTCTTGCCCCAATGAAGTATATATTTGACATTTGACCTGCATCATAGTAGGACTGACTTCAGGGTATGTGCCTTAAAAGATGTTCATATAAAATTTAGACAATCATCGAAAATAATTCTATACACCTTGCTCAGAAGATTCCTATGTTTCTATACAATTTATATTACAATTGGCAACAGTATTTGCCACAAAATGATCTAAATGGCAAGAATCCCAGGCCTTTCCATGGCTTTGTATTCTTTTGTGAGAATTACATAGCTTAGAGACATTTCTGTTCACATCTTCTTTTATTTAAATAAAACTTTATGTGGTATACTTGTTTATAAATGGGGCCCCTCCTTTAAAGTCACCTCTGTCACAGAGGCTCATTTCTATGAGTACAGAGCTAAGTAATCTTAAATGACTCAGCCACACAGCCGTAAAAATAAGGGCCAACTTGGGAAGATAATCAATGGAATGGGAAAGAAAGAGGTTAGGATATGATTAAGCATATTGTCTACATGCATCAAGGAACTTCTATAAAATTTTTGTTCTTCAATGCGCATATGATCAAAGGACATTTCATGTATGTGTGGGGAATATCACAATAAAATCCTTCCTCATATTCGATGAATATCATCTAATCAAGAGGGAAGACATTTATAACATGAACAACTATAACATTGCTCATTAATACCAAGAACAATTCTCATTTCAAATATGAGTTTATAATGGGAGTTCATTGCCAATGATCCAGGTGAAAGTCTTGACGGTGGTTGTGAGAGAACCTGAGGACTCCAATGTTAGGATGCCTATGTTTTCGCATGAGTTTTTCACAACTGCCCAGACTGAGAGCTAAGAATATTATCTCTCAGGCAAGAATACATCATACATTTCTGTAACACATATGTTCAGATAATTTGTCACTGATTTGGAAAAGACCTGGAGATGATTAATGATTGATTTTTTGTGTACTAGAATTATTCTGTTTCTTTCTAATGACAGGTTGCAATTGACCATGGAAAGAAAGAATCAGACTGTGGTAACTCAGTTTGTTTTCGTGGGCCTCACAGACAATCTCCAGCAGAAGATGGTGCTTTTCATCACACTTCTCCTTGTTTACCTAGTCACTCTGGGGGGTAACTTGGGGATAATCATTCTCATATGGGTTGACCCCAAACTCCACACTCCCATGTACTTTTTTCTTAGCCACTTGTCTTTTGTAGATCTCTGTTCCTCTTCGTCCATTGCTCCGAAGATGCTGAATGATATCTTTGCAGAGATAAAAGGCATCTCTTTTGGAGGCTGTGCTGCACAGATGTGGTTCATTGGTCTCTTTGTGGGAACAGAATGTTTCCTGCTGGCCTCTATGGCTTATGATCGCTACACAGCCATCTGTAAGCCTCTGCTGTATCCTCTTATCATGTCCCCGCAGTTCTGTGTGCTGCTCGTGGTTGGGCCTTATGCCATAGCTGTCCTAAACATCACAACCCATACGGCTTTCACATTTTGCTTACCTTTCTGTGGCCCACATGTGATCAACCACTTTTTCTGTGACATTTCCCCATTGCTTGCCTTAGCATGTGTGGACACTCAGATAAATACATGGGTGCTCTTTGTCTTCTCTGGAGCTATCGGAGTGCTCAGTGGTCTAGTCATCACAACCTCCTATGCTTACATTCTGGTTACCATCTTGAGGATCCAGACAACCAGTGGGAGGCAGAAAGCCTTCTCCACGTGTTCTTCTCACCTGGCAGCTGTCAGCATCCTCTATGGGACTCTTTTCTTTATTTATGTTCGACCTAGCTCAAGGTCCTCCTTGAATATCAATAAAGTGATTTCTGTGTTTTATACGGTGGTGATCCCCATGTTGAACCCTCCCATATACAGTTTGAGGAACAAGGAGATGCAAGGTGCATTCAGGAGAAAGTTCTATAGGAAACAAGATGGGTAAGACAGCATCCTACGTGTATTTACCATAGACATTGATGCTACATATGTACCAAAAATCATTTGGCTGGGAACTGCACTGGTTCTGCCTATGTAAAGATTATTTGGAAAATAGTGAATTTCTCTGACAACATTTTTCCTCTGTCTCACTGTCTCTGTAAGATGTAAGTTTGAATATAACACGTCTGCTGTTGAGATTTTAAATATAATAGCAGAGTTGGAAACAAGTGAGCATATGTATGATTTTGAGCATGTAACTACTTTGTTTTGTGATTGTACTAGGGCTTGAACTCAGGGCCTATGTACTGTCTCTTAGCTTCTGTTGCTCAAGGCTAGCACTCTACCATTTGAGTCACAGCTTCACTTCTGGATTTTTGCTGATTAATTGAAGATAAGAGTTGCATGGAGTTCCTTGCCTGGACTAGCCTTCAACCATGATCCTCAGATCTCAGTCTCCTAAGTAGATAGGATTACAGGTGCAAGTTACCAGCACCCAGCACTACTTTTTAATTGAAGAAAAAGGAAAGATTATAGGGGAAAGCAAGGCACCAAAACCAATATTACAAAGAAAATTATATAGTCAGAAAAATATGTTTCATATGCTTAAATTTGTTACTATCCCTAATATGCAAAGACCGTTTCCAAATTCACAACAGGTTAAAAAAAGAAAATAATAGCCAGGCACTGGTGGCTCACACATGTATTATAGCTACTCAGGAAGCTGATATCTAAGGATTGTGGTTTGCAGTCAGCTTCTCTCCTGTCTCCAATTAACCACCCTAAAACTGAAGTGGAGCTGTGGTTCAAGTGGTTAAGCCTTAGTCTTGAGTGAAAAAGATCAAGGACAGTGTCCAGGCTTTTAGTTCAAGCCCTAGGACTAGCACACACACACACACACACACACACACACACACACACACACACACAGAAAATAGGTAAATGGGTAGATAAATGAACAATTTTCCAACACAAGGATGTACATTAACACGAATATGTGAAAATCTTATTCAATGTCATTATGTAAATGAAGTAAAAGGGAGAGAACAAAACAGTATTTTTCTTTGAAGATAAAACATTCATAGATTAAAATGATGATGAAATTCTTATTTTATTTGTACATTCACATACTTTTGACAGTAGTATGAATAGCTTCATTACCACAAAGAAATCTGTTAACTTCCATTTAACATGATAGTTTCCATTTAACATGATAGATGGCATTTTCTTATAGCTTTTGTTTTGCTCTGCATAATACATAGAAATTGAGAATGTTTGCAGAGTTTAATGTGCTTACTCAGCAGATGTATAACTGTGTCCCCTGATCAATTTGTGTTAGTTATTATTTTCATTTCCTTATTTTTTCTTTATATTTGTGTATTTAAGTCTCCCTCTTGCATAAGATGCATAAAGGGTATATTGAATTAGAGTCAACCCACTCTGTTACAGAATAACAGAAACTACTCTTTCAAATTGTGTCCAGCATTGTTTTCTAAACTCCTTCAATTCTGCTTCACTCAAAACCCTTTGCCCTAGAAGCCTATCTTTTGGAAATGGGGCCACAGGAGCTTGTAAGTCAAAGCCTAACAATTATACATATTGTCACATTCTGTTTAGTGATAAATGTTATCTAAAAGTGAAACACAAATACTCATTACTAGAAATAAAGAGAAAGGATATTCTCACTGTGAAATAGTATGTAACCCATGTAAAGAATGAATAAAATGTGGAGACATCAAATGGAAGTAATTGAGTTTTTGTTCAGCGGTATAACAAATTCCTTCAGTTCCAAGTCATCTTCTTCCTGCCACTTCTTTTTGAGTATCTACTTTTCTGGGAGATCTTGGGATCATCACTCTCCTCTGGATGGGTTCTCAATTGTAACCTCCCCCTCCCCATGTACTTTATTCTCAGCCACTTGTCCCCTGCGGTATCTTCTCTGTCACTGGTCCTAAGTTGTTGCCTGACATCTTTGTAGAGGAGAAGCTGATCTCACTCTTTGGTTAGGCAGTTCAGTTAAGTTTTTTTCTTTTTTTGTATTTCACTCAGTTTATAGTGGCACATCTCCTTCTGGATTTCATAGCATATTATCAATTTGTGATTATTTGTAAGTCCTTGCTGCATTGATTATTCAGTACATCCAGGGCAAAGGAATGTACTGTTCTATTTCTATTTAACTCTTTAAAAATTAATTTTGTTGTCCAAGTGTCACAGAGAAGGGTTACAGTTACATATGTAAGGTAGTAAGTACATTTCTTGTCAAACTTTTATTTAACTCCCAAGGCAGACTTGGGACATTCTTAAATTACTGTATCTTGATTATCAGTTAATCCAAGTTGAATTACTGAATCCTCTTGTTAGCAACTTTCATCAGTGAAACTTTTATAATGCACTTGGCAATGTGTTATGTAGGTTTTCTAGACTTCCCGCTGGGGTCTATAATTAGTGTATTTCCATTTGAAGAATTATATACCGCATGTAATATTTTTCGATTACTGCTTTGTGATTAATAACTAACTAAATTAGCTAAAGCAACACACAATTTAATTCCCCATGTATTTCTATACTAAAATTAGAAGAAAATTATTTGGGACATGATAACTGAATATTCTGTTCTGTTATATAAAATGTTATAAAACTCTCTCACTTAAAAAAGAATGTAGTATATAGAGCTATCAGAGGCAATCATCAAAGGACAGAGGAAGAAGGGGACCAGTTTGCCAACTGGTTATGACAATTTTTTAAAATTATTTTAGTGTCATTTAAGCTAGAGGTACAGAAACACTTTGAGTGAATTCCTGTGTAGTCTTTGCCCTTGTTTCATAATAGTTTCTGCAATTAGCAAGCAGACACAGCTCATTCACATTCATAACTCTCTCCATATCTTTCAGTACTTTTTCCCATTAAATTTTGCTTCTTCAGAGAAGCAAGTTAAACGATATCATAAATCACATCTGGGAGACCAGCATATAGAAATGAGTTAAGAAACATGGGAAATTGGCTTTGATAAACTCATCAAGAAGAATGACTAGGCATAATTAGAATATATTATCTGTATGTCTTTTTAAAGTTTGCACGTAAGGCTACATTTGATTAAATTTTGTGTTTGGCAAAGATGCACTGATATAGCAGACACTTCATGCATCCATAGACGATTAGGACTGAGAAACTTTGGTCATGTTAGGTCTCCACTTCTTATCCTAGCATAGGTACTATGAACAGAAAGCAGAACCTCTTTTGCTCATGCCCCAAATCATAGACCTGTGCAGTATTATGATTTTTTTCCTATTATAATGTATGGATTACTGGCAAAGACTATCATAATAGGCTTTGTCTACAGTCAGCAAAAATATCATCCACGAATTTGAATTGAATATGAAATTTAAAAAACATAAAAATAATTAGTGGTATAATTACTTCATTATCTTTGTTTCTAGCAGCAAGTGGTTCTGGTTATAGATATACACATTTCTATTTTGGTGATGTAAATAGGTGTGCTTGATTTGATATTTCTTCAGCATTACTTAGGTTACATCAACTTGACCAACTATCTCTACATTCGTTTCTTTTCCTTTTAGACTTTTAAGAGGCCTGGCTTTCATGAACCAAATGTTTAAGGTATCTTTGTGGTTAGTTCTCTGCCATAATATATTTTGGCTGAGCATTTGCAGAAATTATGTAGTGATTTTTGTAGGGAAAATACAACAGTTGTTGATTTCTACACAAATTCTAACTCGATATGAATTAGGCAAACAAGAGGACATGAAGAACAAATAAGTTCGTCCCAGTGGATTATTATTATTAATTTGTTTTACAGAGTTTAAGGCAGCAAGATTAATGTACTGCTCTCTCAACCACAAAATTCCCAAAGTATAGCAACCTTTGGGGACATGCCTGCTTTCAGAATGGAAAATGATGATGCAACGCTTCTGGGAACTTTAATGCAGGCAAGGAACAATTTGCTCCAGAATGAAAACATGCTAGCAGTAGATTAAACATAAATGAAGTAACGTCAATGAAGTCTGACCGCTTACCTGTGCAGAGGCACAGGTAGGGTGAAAGGATGGACTCCATTGCTGACAAAGGAGTATGATTTTAGTTTTAATTCCTCTTGTCATTTCCATAGATGAAAGGAGTTCATCACAATGTAAGTCTAGTTTATGTTTAAAATCCATTTCTATGTCTTTGTTTACCCTTTGAGAAATTCAAATGAACAAAATGGATTCCTAGGAAAGTAAAAAAAAAATGTCTGCCATTTAAAATGTGATCTAGGGGAATATCCATTGTCAGGAGATAATAGCTTAGAATAGCATGCTGAAATCCAGCCAGAAGTGTTATAAAACCCTAAAGGATTCAGAGATCCATCATACGTCCAAGTTGAATCCATCTTCGAGTACCTAGACCTTCACACTTCCTTCAGCCACATTTATGTAATGACTATCCCTGAGCAGGGTGGCGGTTAGAACGCTCTTTCCACGTGTGATTGCATTGAGTTATGTGTGTCACACTGAAGGCAGGGGGTGTGGAACATAATAAGGAAAATCTCAACACAGGCAGAATTTGAAAATATTTGAGAACTCTCATACATGAGTTCGTTCATGATTTCTCTGGATTTCTCACTCATTTCTTCACAACCACCAACCCTTCACTGTTAAATATGCTTTGGCTTTGAATAGACTGAGGTTGGGATACTGAGAGATTGGAGGATCTCTCCGGGAAGAATGGTATTTGCTGAAAGCCAAGTGGCTCTGAATTCAGAATATTGTCACTTTTATAGTCCTCTCAGGAAGCAGCAGATCTGGGATTTTGGACATGCCACTTTTCACACGTAGGGCTTCGATGGCCTACTCTGTCAAATAAAGATGGTGGTCTAATGGCATATTTATTTAGACTGGAGTAAAAAATAAATGCATTACTATGGCAGAGCCTGGTAAATCTTCACTGCACAACTATTATTTTGTTGTCTCACAGCATTGTAGTAACACATTTGTAGTATCATGAATCCAGCCACATTATCATTCACACTACATAGCAGAAATTGAATTTATAATTTACTACTTTACCTTTACAATAAAATTAAAATAATAAAATAATTAGCACCATTTACACAAAAAATCTGTCACCCTTTTTGTGGTTGTCACTTAGATTGTGTGTGTGTGTGTGTGTATGTGTATGTGTGTGTGTGTGTGAAATTCAGTTTTCCAAAAGTGAGGCTAGTGTTCCCTTAGTTTCTTAGAACTTTGAACATGAAGAGTTCTGATGCGTGCATGGCTTGGGTATATTTCTCACTTTAATGGTTTAAATATCTCTTTTTATTTCCCAATACAGACTGATGACAGTCATTTGCTTTAATTGCTAAAAGAGTTCAATAAATGGCTTTTGATTGTTACTTCTTTTAGTTAGGTTTTATATTATGTATGTATGTACCTATGTATATATGTGTGTACTTGTATTTAATCCATCATGGGACTTGAACTCTGGGCCTGAGTACTGTTCTTGAAATCTTTTGCTCAAGGCTAGCACTCTACCTCTTTGAGACACAGCGTCACATATGGTTTTTGAGTGGTTAATTGGAGATGAGAGTCTCATGGGTACTTTTCTGTCCAAGCTGACTTTGAACTGCAATCCTCAGATCTCAGCCTCCTGAATGCCTCGCTTACATTGTTTTAATCACAAGAATCATACATTTTTTACTTTCTCCTTGTATCAAAATCTTGAAATTTCAAGCAGAGCTAAAAATCACAGGTATGCTGAGTTCTCTATGATAACTCACTCAAAGAAATTCCCTGGTCCTTTTGACTTATAAATGTTAATTTAGTGTTGATCCTTCCAGTTGCTTTTATTTTTTTACACTCAATTTAAAATTTGAAGGGTAAGTGAGAGGATTTAAGTAATGTTCATAATATTGTACTGTGTTAATTATCATGCTGCTTCTTTTTGATGTATGTTAGAAAAGCAATTATGGACCTACATGTAAAGCTTCCTAATTTTGAAACTTCTGCACAGTGTTTCTTAGAATGACTATAACAATGTTTATTTTGTGGTTAACTTTTCTGAAGAACATTTGTATGGATTTCGGGTTTACATCATTTTAAACATGGTGGAAAAGAGATCATTATTATTTCCTGTATTTCAGCAGGGAAGAGATTAAGTATTTTAAATAACTAGATATATACCCTAAAACTTGTAATGTTAATTAGTGTAAAATCAAACTGCAGAAACAGGGCCTCCCCCAGCCCCCAAAAGTTGAGTTACCACTGATGTCACATTGCCTCATTAATACTTTGTGTTCATATTTCATAACACGGGTGAAAATTGTATACTATTAGTATTTTAATTTTATTTCTGTGACTATTAGAGGGATGAAGCATTTTTCAAGTTTATTGGGATATGAGATTTCCTGTCTTGTGGTATGATGTCTATATCTTTGATCAGCTAACTTTCTGAATGTGTGTTATGTTTATTGATGTGTGCTCTAACTTTAATTATTTTGTAATACATGTTGCAACATTTTTCCCCAATGTGAATGTCTTAATTTTACAGATAGTTCATGTTTGCATACATTCATATAGACATAATACAAAGAAAAACTTATCACATTATTTCTCATGCTTTAAGAAGACCATCCTTAGAGTAACACTGTAATTCTGTTTCTTATGATTTCTCATCATGAATTCACAGCTAGAAATTTAGAAATTCAAGTGGTATAGGTAGAATTTTGGTATCACATAGTTTTATATTCTTCAAATTCACTCATGTAATAGCTTTTTAAAAATTTATTTATTTATTTATTGTCAAAATGATGTACAGAGGGGTTACAGTTTCATATATAAGGTAGTGAGTCCATATTTTATCCAACTTGTTACCTCCTTCCTCATTTTTCCCCACTTTCCCCCCTTTTCTATTCCCTCCCACCAGAGTTGTACAATTGGTTTACAGCATATTGTTTTATAAGCATTGCTTTTGTATTGGTTCACCTTTTACCCTTTGTCTCTCTATTTTGGTGTTCTCCTTCCCTTCCCTAGTTCAGATAAACATACATACAATACCCAGGGTACCAAAATCAGTTACAGTGACATCATGGGTAAAAGCATGGGGAAGAAAGAGAAGAAAAAGAATAATTGGACTCAGGTGGTAGAGCTCTGGCAGTGAGCTGTAAGAGCTTAGGGACAGCGCCCAGGCCCAGAGGTCAAGCCCCACCACCGATTAAAAAAAAGACAAAAAAAAAAAAGACCTAAAAAAGGCATAATTTCACATGGTACATCGAAAGTAACAGTGATAAACCACTTATTTCCATAACTTGGAGTTCATTTGCAGCATCTTTTTATGATGAATTAATCTTGGCTGTTTAAGCTGTCTTACAATGATTTCCCCTTCCATTAATTTTAAAATGGAATGCTTCATTGAAATCCTGTTTAGATTTGATTGGAATTGGATTAATTGCATCATCCAAAGAATTGGATGTGTATTCTAGCTCTATCAACCTAAGAAAACCATTTTGATAGGAAACAAAGCAAGTTGTAGGTCAAGAAATCAATGTCAGTTGTAAACAACAAAGCAGACTCATGGTAACCACAGAGTTAATGCAGCTATGGGATGATGCATTCAGAAGCCTGTGCCTATGATAGAAAGATGATTTCCCAATGTCAAGGTGATAGAGTTCTTCCAGATAAGTATCAGCTGTTTCCACTACAGCAGTCATTTCAAACCGAAAGATTTTTAGAGAATTTACATGTGAGAAAAAAGGTAAGATTTATCACTCAGAAAAAGAACAGCAGTAAGTGAAAGGAAAGGGTTGTTAGCATTAGGCATAATTGCTGCCTGTCCAGGGAGCATGGATTTACTGTCTCCTGACTTCACTGACGATTTCCTTTGTGTCTAATAGTTCAGATTAAAGAATGGCCAAGCACGGATTTGCTTTCCCTGTATGAGCTAACTTTCTTCTCAGAAGGAAATTAATCTGTAGAGCTGAGCTCTTGATCTATAAAATGGACCTTTCCTTCCTAAGTATTTAGTCATATCTTTCTTTGTGTCAGTAAAAGTTCGATAGTTTAATTTTTCCATATGAACATACATTTTCCTATGCTTTACTTTTGGTGCTGGGATTAAATCCAGGGCCTTGTGCATACTAATCAAGTGGCTTTCCACTGAGCTATGCCCCCAGCACAAATAGTTCTTTTTATTTCAAGGCTAGAAAGCTTTATATTTTGAAAGTTTCCTTTTATTTCATTCTTAATTTTTTATTAAGCTCCTAACTTTTATTAAACCATTTCTTAAATAGTTTTTACGATTCCATCAAAATAACTATAATGAGGTAACAACTCTACAGGTGCTTGAGGAGGCACATATGATTTCTTAAATCTTAACTTTCTCTTTAGGACATGTCACATTACTCTTTAGAACTGGGATATGTTTAATTGTCTACACCATATTTAAGATTTAAATGTGCAGTGTTTGTAAGTAACTCCCACCAGTAATTTCTTTTCCCATGATTTTATGACATTGCTTATGTTATCCATTCTTGATTTTTCTCCCCAGAGAGAGATCTGAACCAACCGATGGCTCGTGAGAACTATACAAGGATCACAGAATTCATTTTCGTAGGCTTAAAGTATAACCCCCGGCTGCAGATTTTCCTTTTCCTGCTCTTCCTGCTCTTTTACCTTGTGACGATGACAGGAAATCTGGGCATGATCATTCTCATCCGCGTGGACTCGCGCCTGCACACGCCCATGTACTTTTTTCTCAGCCATCTGTCCTTCGTGGATATCTGCTTCTCATCCGTCGTGGGGCCCAAGATGCTCACTGACTTCTTTGCAGAAAGGAAAGCCATCTCTTTCCTGGGATGCGCCTTGCAACAGTGGTTCTTCGGGTTCTTTGTGGCCATCGAGTGTCTGCTCCTGGCATCCATGGCCTACGACCGCTACGTGGCCATCTGCAACCCCCTCCTGTATTCCGTGGCTATGTCGCCCAGACTGTGCGTGCAGTTGGTGGTCGGACCCTACGCGGTGGGCTTCTTCAACACCATGACCCACACCACGGCTGCTTTCCGCCTGCCCTTTTGTGGCTCCAACGTCATCAACCATTTCTTCTGCGACATGTCTCCCCTGCTTTCACTCGTGTGTGCCGACATCTGGATCAACAAGCTGCTAGTTTTCATCGTGGCCGGGGCCGTGCTGGTGGTGAGCAGCCTGACCATCCTGGTCTCTTACTTCTTCATCCTCCTGGCCATCCTGAGCATCCGCTCTGCGGAGGGGCGGCGCAAGGCCTTCTCCACCTGCTCCTCGCACGTCACCGCCGTCTCCATCCTCTACGGGACGCTCTTCTTCATCTACGTGAGGCCCAGTGCCATCTCCTCGCTGGATCTCAATAAGGTGGTGTCCGTGTTCTACACGGCCGTGATCCCCATGTTGAATCCCCTCATCTACAGCTTGAGAAACAAAGAGGTGAAAGCCGCCGCGGGGAGGCTGGTGGCCAAGAGGAAGTTCTTCAGGAGGAATTGAACTTCCTACGGAGAACCCAACACAGAAAACAGACCGCCAGGAGGATGGTGGACCGCATACACACCCTCCGTCCCGCACCCAGAGCGGAAGAGCGCGGAGTGGATCGTTAGCTTACACTAGGAAAAACCCGCATATTTATTCTTTATACTTGACTCCTATTTTCTTTCTTCTTGTCTCCTGAAAACAAAACAAAACAAAAAGACATAATCGTTGTAGACTAAGTGAAAATATACCCAAGCACAGGAGGAATGGCAATGAAAATAAAATGCTCCCAATCTCACTTTTCCGCCTGGAGACACATAGTGGTAGTAACCTCAAGATGTTTCTTTGTGTATTTCACTCTTAGGTTGTTCTATTATTCTTTGAGATTCGTTTTTTTTTTAAACAAAAACAAATAGAAGTGGGTTACTAAAGAAATTAAAAGTAAAAAAGAGAAAAATGAACAAGGAGGCCAGAAAAACAATCTGTATCCTAATTTTCATGTACTTTTCTTGTTTCTCAATTGAAAAGATCGCAATGAACTTTAAAAATACAAAGTTTAAAAATATTCTTAACACCTTTCTATGCTTTCTCAAAACATAAAAAAAAACCTTCAAGAATTGTAACTATTTTGCGGGAAGATAAAATGATGCTGGGAAAGTATTTATTTGATACAAAACAGAGTCTGCAGGTCATTTTTAGTAGTATGCTATTTGGGCATAATATAACATCATAAAGTTATGTTTAGATTTTAAAAGATGTACACCTGGGTAGAAAAGAAAAATGTAAACAAGCAGGGTAAAAACGTGAGTGGTGAGACAAGGAAAATTCACAGTGTAGATTTAGCTCAAGCTACTGCCCATGTGGATTTCATGGTGAGGTTTACTGGGTAAGGAAGGGCTTTCATAGGTGACACTTGTGGGTAAAACAGTATGACAGCCCCATTTTCTTCTTCTAGGATGTAGCTGAACCTGCTTTGAGTGTTGCAATATTTCTAAGATTGCACTTTACAGAACTGATGATGAGGACAAATTGAGTTCAGCAGGACTGGCCAATCCAAGAGAAAGGGAGAACAAGACATAGATATGATATGGTGATGTTAAATAGACCAGTGGCAACCACAGTTTCTCAATGCCACTTTCCCAGAGAAAAGGAATGAGTCTTGTATTGATTGACAGCTAGAGAGGCAGAAGCAGTGGCAAAAGGATGCTATTTAATGGGTTCCTATATTCTCTTAGAAAGTTCTCCCTCTTAATTTATATGATTTATTTTTGAAACAACTAATTCAATTAAAGAAAGGTCTGATGAACAATCACAGGGGTAAATAAATGTACTTGTTACATTTGGTAAAGTGACTGCTTTAGATTATTAAAGTTTTAAGTTAAATGTTTTTCACTAAAAGGAAGATGATTAAGTTTGGGGATATTCCTGACAGCAGTTGTTTACATTCTTGTGGTTAATTGGGGCTCCTCTTGTCACTCGTGGTATATACATAACAGTTGGTGCCTAGAATTCTAAGCAACTACCATGCCATGTGGTTATTGTGCCACAGTGGTTGGTTGGCAAACTCTATGCCTCCAATTCATGAACACCACAGTATCTTATGAGAGCTGTGGACTTCTGAGAAATCTCAGTACCATCAACCATCTGATATTCTGACATGCTATTTAATGCATCTTTACTTCAGATTATATTACTGAGATACTTTAGTGGTATTAGATGGCATAAGATGAGTCCTTATATGTTTCTATCATTCAGATTGTTAGTCTTTAATTGTGCAATTAATTTGCATTCACATCAAACTTCAGTTATCTGAGCATTATTTACTTCTGAACATTTTATTTACCTAATGATTATTTACTTCTTTACTGCCATAGTAAGAATCTGTCCTATTACTGGAAGGCAGAGCTACTCTTTTTGATTTTTTTTTAATGAAAAATAGTATCAATCACAGATGGAAATAAATTCTGTCATCACTAATTATGTATGTATATTTCTCTGAAAAAACAACAACAACAAACCAACAACTAGCCAGTGTTTAGTGGCATCTCTGTCCAGCCTCAGTAGGATTTTCTTTGTGAAAGTGGGTCTAAATTCAGATCCAGTCTACGATATGGAAAAAATAAAGAGTTTTCAGGAAAGACAGATGTACTTGGGCTGTGACTATAGTTTCAGAGCTCATAGACACGCAGCTGAGTATATAGAAAAGGTATAGCTAGCTGTCCAATCCTGATTTTCACTTCTACAGTTTTGGCTATCATCCCTGTTCTCTATTTTGATGACCCTCTTACTTTTCTCATGAGAAAAATAATGCCTTTGAATCATTCAGGTTACTACAATTTTCTCATCACATAGGCATCTTGAATCCAAGTAGACAACATCTGGCTTTTGGAGAAGGGAGCCAGGGAGAACACAGACACAAGTTCATAGAGTTTATGGGCATGGCTTTTATGTTCCATGGAAAGAATATAAGTGAGTGTAGATCATTAGGTGATGGTTTCTATCCTTTTCCTCTGTTACTATTTAATGCTCTTAAAAAGAAAAAAAAACCATGTTTGATTGCTTTTTCTGTTTTAGCAGCTTTGCCCATGTTGTTGGCTTTCTCTGACTTTCCTGAATTAAATATTCTTTCTTCGGTTTGGGAGAGGCAGGTCTGAGGATGGGGACAGCCCCAGTGGGGGTGTGAGGAGCAAGTCATCTATATCAAAGGAGTGGTTCTGATGACCAGGAAAGGAAGGAAAACTGGTTGGCAGGAAATGTATTTGGAATGGAATAGTGAAGAAAGAGAAAATATGTAAGCAAGATCTTTTGGACAGAGAAAGAAATTGAAAGAGAATGAAACTGTGTCAATATTTTCCCATAATTTACCAATGTGAGAAGCAATCTGTTGAAAAGTAATTTTTATCCTTTTAATATCTATGTGTGTGTGTGACAGAGAGAGAGAGAGAGAGAGAGAGAAAAGACAGAGTGTAGGCAAAGAGAGTGTAGGTATGGTTTAGTACTACTTATATTCAAATTCCACAACTAAACCTACATAGTGCAAAATTAAAACTAAGAGCAAAGCCTAAGAAAACAGATGACTTAAGGAATGGTTTTAGTTTATATATACATATATGTATACATACATATGTATATGAAATGAAGATTTTTATGTATATATATTGTTTTATGTATATATATATATACATACATATATGAAATAAAGATTGTTTTATGTAAGGCACTACATGATAGGTAAGCATTTAGAAGACAAGTGAGTTGATATTTCTATTACTAATATTCTATAGTTTAATATTAATACATATGGCTACTTTTATGGATTGGAGAGGCATAACATTCTTTGTCCTTAAAGTTTATAAAATTATGTTTTCTATTTCTAATAAAATTAAAATAATACATCCTGAGGAGATATTATTTATTTTTCTGCTTGTCCAGGGACTTGAACTCAGGGTCTGGGTACTGTCCCTGAGCCTCGTTGTGCTCAAGACTAGTGCTCTAATACTTGAGCCACAGTGCCACTTGCAGCTTTTTCTGCCCCTGTTGGCTTCAAACTGCGATCCTCAAATCTCAGCCTCCTAAGTAGCTAGGACCACAGGTGTGAGTCACCAGTGCCTGGCTAAAATATTACTCCTTTTTTTTTTTTTTGCCAGTCTTGGGGCTTGAACTCAGGGCCTGAGCACTGTCCCTGAGCTTCTTTTGCTCAAGGCTAGCGCTCTACCGCTTGAGCCACAGTGCCACTTCTGGCTTTTTCTGTTTATGTGGTGCTGAGGAATCAAGTCCAGGGCTTCATGCATGTGAGGCAAGCTCTGTACCACTAAGCCACATTCCCAGCCCCCAGGATATTACTTCTTTATGGTCAGAATCTAGCACAGTGTCGGGCATTTCTTTCAGAGAAGTTTAATAAACTTTCCTGAACATACAAGGCTTTGTTTTCCTTCAGGTATCATTTTCAGAGGACTGTAACAAAAGAATCAGTAATGACTATGTTTTTTTCTTTAATTTCTGTTAATAAATAATCTCAAAAATGATTATATATCCTTACAAACCTACCTTTAAATATTAGTTCTATTTCAGAATACAAGTCTCAAAGTTTGACTTAAGGTTACTTATAAAATACAAAACTTTACACTTTTTTGGTGTTTCTTTTTTTTTTTTTCTATTTATCTCTTCATCTACTCAACCATCTCCTGTCCCGGTGGCCTTAAGTTCACACCTAAACCTTCCTGGTGAAATAGTGTTCTTTATTCTTCAGTTGCTGCTAGACATTGCCAGGAGGGGGCAGCATGGCCTTATCAACCACAAGGAACATGTCTGGCTGCTGCCTTTGGTAACAAAGAACTATGTCTAAAATCAGAGTTGGAAACAGCTATCAAAGCTTAAGAATGAGTGTATTTTGGAGGGCTGAGAAATTATATACAAATTTCACCTGGGCCTGTGCATGCTCACGTGATGGACAGGTGTTTTTCATTAACTTCCTTGTATGTAAACAATATAAAACAGTTGTTCTACTTTGCGATTCACATCTGTTACCTAAGTAAATGACAAAGAAGTAATGTTTTCTTCATGTCATCTGACAGAACAATTTAAGCCTGTTCTACAAGCACACCATTTAGAGTTTGACTTGACAAACACTTATCTCCTCCTAACAACAGCAAATCAAAGGCTTCCTACTGTAAGCTGGAAATAATTGTCCTACTCAGTCCTTCACTACTTTAGTAGAGAAGAAATAAATTAATAATGTAGTTTTTTGTTTTCATTTTGATTTCCATCTTTACTCTTAACCAATAGTTTTAATATTTTGCAAGTGATTTTTACTTTACACACCTGGCAAATTTAGAGCACCTTAAAAGTAATCTCCTTCCTCTTCATGGAATAACACTCATACAAGGGATAATAACGGTAATAGTAAGATGTTAATATCAGTTGATCTTGAGATGCCCACTAGGAATGAGGATGTGATAAGACTGTAAAAGTTGTGTTTTAAGCCCTATAATGAAAATGTTTGTGCTGGATAATTATCACAGAAAAAAATACCCCTACAAGGCCTAAACTATTTACCATAGCATACTGAAAGAAAGTAGCTGATGATTTGTACTTCTGTTCTATTCTTCTAAGTGTTGCTGGTCATGTCCAAATAAGATCAGTACACTTCCCAGTAATAGGACTAAAGCTGTTATTTGAGAAACTATATATTTATCCAGCTTTACACACACATACACACACACATTCTATATATAAACATAAAATAATAAATCTCTACAAACCTATCTCTCTATAAATCTCTCATTCATATATATAACAGTAGATAGGATCAAGTGCCTCAGAGTCATACCTGGGGTCAAATCTTGACTATACAACTTCATTACTTGGTTCCTCTGAGCTTATATATTTCATATTTAGAGAGCTGGTACTACTAGTTGCTATAGAGTCAATTCTTATAAAATGAGTAGAATAAGGCCTTCATTTTATTTGCTATTATTATTAGTGTTCACTATATTTCCTATTATTGGCAAGCAATAAAAACTATTTTAGTATTTGGTAAATATTAGGAAAAACACCTTGGTGGATAAGTGGGATTTGAAAAGGGATTTCATTAATTTTTAATGATGCTATAGCAACAAAAGTAAAAATGTTAATTATTCTGTAATATGTAAAATTTGAAATAGGAGACAGATTTAATTATATAAATAATTTTATCCTAATTTTTAGAAGAGAAATTTATATTTTCTCTCCTGGGCACCCTGACTTAAATGTAAATTAAAAGATCCAAGGGAACATTTGTGATGGTATTTTACATACTTAATGTTTATAGAACCCTCACTTTTAGGTGAGCTGAAGTTTGATTTAATGAAATGGTATTTGAACCTGTTCTTTATGTAACCTGATTTTGGTGATTATTTCACCATGGTTAGAATTAGATTAGATAACTTATGTAGGGTTGTATACAGTTTAGACGTTTATATATTATTGTTAATACATGAATGGTTGGAATGTATGGCAATAGAATATGTGAATGGGGGGAGAATGCAGTCATAGAATTCAATGCACATCGAAAGGGGTGTGGGGTTGGAGAGATGGAGGAGAATGCTGAAAGGGGTAACATCTGTCAAAATACACTGTATTCACAAGCTGAATGGCAACTCTTTTGCACAACTATTTAAAGATACTAAAAAGTATATTAAAAAGAGAACTAAGCAGAAGCAAATAGACCCCAAGCAAAGAAAGAAGGTAGACTGGCTGCAGTAGATAGATTGCCTCGTGCAGTTGGCTAGTGAGTGCGTTTGGTGTTTTCATGAAAGGATTTTCCAGCCTAGAGACTGGTGGTGAAGAGAAACCTCTCACATCCAATGAGAGGAGGTTACTAGATAGAAGAGGAATGCCCAGAAGAGCATGGTAAAAATGCCACAGAAGGAATCTGACTTGGTTGCAAGTAGAAATTAGAAAGCAAAATGTAGAACTTTGAATGAAAAATTAGATGGTGTGAGTTTATGAGACATTTAGTTTGAAGAGTTGAAGCTTCAACTCTTTTTAGAAGGAAAGGTCCATGATTAGACATTTTTAAATGGATAGAAGATACAGTTGGAGAGCTGGTTTGGTGGAGGATGATCAGGAAGCATAATTCATGGCACTATGCGTTGGCAGAGGCACTGTCACAGTGTAGATAACAATTACACTGATGACCAAACAATGCCATAAGCAATTATTGAGTTTTTACTATACTCTCAGCCACATTAAACATTATTTCCTATAAGTTTCCACTGGAGGGATTTCCATTTAACTCTCCTCTCCCTTTTTTAACATTTGAGAGGGTTGAAACTCAAGACTGTAATAAAAATTGCTTAAGGTCAAAGCTGATGTTCTATCCTTGAGTTGTCTTTTCCACGTAATGAGGATTTGAACTGTAATTTGCCCTGCTTTCAATTTTTAATGAGTTAATATGATCTCCTGGGTCTGAAAAATTTGGACTACGTTTTCTTTTCTTTTAATTTGTATGGTAAGAGATGAAAACCCAAGGTGAGAGGGTAAACCTAATTAATCAATAAAGCTGAGAAGTAGCCAGCAGCCTTCCATCAATTTACAAAGGCGTGGAGAATCCTCACAGCCAGTTACTCTTTGCTGTTCGATTTGCCATGTCTCTAGAGATAACTTTCAGAGTAGAACAATTATCACTTGGGAAGTGTTGTTTAAAATTGCCTTGATTAATTAGTTCCTATGAAACCTGTTTAGGAGTAAAACAGATAATTTCTAAAGTTTAATGATTGCTTGTCTCTGAGCATCTAATCAAGCATAATGAAGGATGCCTACGGCATCATGTTAGAAAGATCTAACACTTCAGCCTTTCAGCTCTGTTCCCCATTGACAAGAATAAGTTCCGTTTCGCTATAATGATTTCTCTTAAATGCTATGTACTTTTTTTTCAGTATCCAAACTCACTTGAGTGAAATTGAAAAACGAGAACACAAAATTGCAACAGATATGATCTGAGTTTAGCTCTTTCCTTGTTGAATTGATCTGTTCAAGTTTACAAATATGTAGAGTAAGCTTTCATTTAGATTACCAAGACACCATGTCAATAAGAAAGGAAGGAAAGAAAAATAAGAGAGGAGTCAAATAAATAAATAAGTGTACAATAAGAACTTCAAAATCATCACAGCTCTAATGTCTAGCTTCCTTCTCTGAAAGCACTCTACATTAGTAGCTCCCATGTTCCCTAATGGATGATATTTACAAGCAAGAATATACATGAATGCATTTTAATATGGACAACAAGGCATCTGGGATGCTGTTGTGTGCAAAGTTCATTAGCTTTCTAAAAACTTTAAGAATGCCTTGTATATGATGAAATCAATGAACATCAATGATTTAATAGCATAATTCAACAAGTAATTATCTAATGCTGCATGGGGCCTATGATAGGGAAGGCATATATTCCATGGAAAGAAAACCAGGAATCAGTGTTCTCAGGACTTGCAGTTCTGAGACCAGAGCAGGAAACTGTTATAACAATGAACACACAAAGGTACACATTCTTTAAAATTATTTAGAGCAACACAACAGGGTGACTGTGAGGTAGATATAGTAGCTCTTTGTCTAGTACACACTGGTTAATGCTGAACATGGATGTTGCTTTCACTCACCACAAGATGGTAAAAATTCTCCAAGAGAATGTGTTCTTGGGCTATCTACATGTGAAAAATTATATAAAAGATAAAATTTAAAATGTATTATTCATTCTGGGCTCTAGTGGCTCATGCCTGTAATCCTAGCTACTCAGGAGGCTGAGATCTGAGATTGCAATTCAATGCCAGCCTGGGCATCAAAGACTGTGAGACTCTTATCTCAAATTAAACACCAGAAAACCAAAAGTAGAGCTGTGGCTCTAACTGGTAGAGTCCTAACCTTGAGTAAAAGGGCTCAGGGTCAGTGCCTAGGCCCTGAGTGCAAGCTCCACCACGGACAGAAAAGTCAAACCAAACCCAAAACAAAAAGTATTATTCATGATAAAAAATAATCTTAAATATACTACAAATATAAATTTGGATCAAACTGCTTAAATTTTTTTTTTGCTATTTTACAAGTAACACATTTCATGTATGCCAACAAAAATAGTTTACATGACTAATATCCCTTTTAAATTTCTTATCTACCCCTCCTTAAAATTAAATTCCACCCCGTAGGTTATCTCCTTTCCCTTTTTAAAAGTTGCTTTTCTTGCTTTACAAAAGATAGCTTTATAAGCAAAATTTAGTAGAAAGTACAGATCACCCCTTTTAATTGATTTTCTTTTCTTTTTTTGGTAAGGTATATTTTATGATCATCCCTTGCTTGCATGTTGCGTTTTTGAGCTACTAGTCACTTTGCTGTCTCATTCTTGAGTTTTTATTGTTCAATACTTGAATGATCCACACTTTTACCTGAGGCAGTAAGCTGTGACCCTGATGTCTATTTTTCTCTCTTCTAATGTAGCTACTACATGGCCACCAGGGTTTAGCAAAAGAGGGATAGAATGTGGTTAATAGTACACAGTGTTTATGGTGAATGAGAAATAGTGGTCTTTAATTTTCGTCATATCTTATTGGCCAGAATATAATCAGATGATTCTGTTTTTAACTGCAAAGCATATTGGGAATTGTAGTCTTTCTGTGTGCCACCAAAATTCAAGCAAACTTCTTGAGCATCCCACCGATTGGGCCGTTGAATGAATGCCAGCAGGTTCTCTGATCCTTCTTTCTTTATAAAAAATGTAATATCAAACCATTTGTCAACTAAGGTTTGTTTCCGTTGTAATGTTATTTGCACTTAGGTAGTGTAACCACAGGGTCTCCTTTTAATTTTGTTATGTAGAAAATGGGAATTCTTCACTTAGAACTTATCTTCTCTCTTAGGGTCCCAAATTGAATATCAGGATATTCTTTTTTTCACCTTTTAAGAAATGTTTTTATATTATTCCTCTTTATTTCATTTTATATTTATTTAATTATTTAATTATTAATTTTTGCCAGTCCTGGAGCCTTGGACTCAGGGCCTGGGCACTGTCCCTGGATTCTTTTTGCTCAAGGCTAGCACTCTGCCACTTGAGACACAGCGCCGCTTCTGTTTTTTTCTACATATGTGGTGCGGGGGAATTGAACCCAGGGCTTCGTGTATGTGAGGCAAGCACTCTACCACTAGGCCATATTCTCAGCCCTATTATTCCTTTTTTAAAACTAGATTTCTCCTTCTTTTTGGCTTTGCTTGAGTGATAAAATGATGAGTAATGTTCACATTGATGAACAATTATTTTCAGCCTTCATGTCTAGATGATCAGACTTCTAAGGTATTCCGAAGGAAATTCACCCCGTTTTCCAGTTGTTGTCCATTTATTTTATTTTATTTTTTGGTAAAATCAATCGCAGAAAGTTTTAACTTAATTTTGGAAAGCTTTCATCTGCAGGGGGAGGGGTGTGTGTGTGTGCAAATCTTTTTTTTTTTTTTTTTTTTTTTTGGCCAGTCCTGGGCCTTGGACTCAGGGCCTGAGCACTGTCCCTGGCTTCTTTTTGCTCAAGGCTAGCACTCTGCACTTGAGCCGCAGCGCCGCTTCTGGCCGTTTTTTGAATATGTGGTGCTGGGGAATCGAACCTAGGGCCTCGTGTATCCGAGGCAGGCACTCTTGCCACTAGGCTATATCCCCAGCCCTGCAAATCTTAACTCTGTAGCACAATGGCTCTGAACCATGGTTCCTCATGAGAATTTGATAGTCTTCAGAAAAGATAGGCATACAAAGAATGTTTCCAGGTACATTCTGTGGAGTAATCCTAGAATTCCATGTTCTCCTTAATGACACATGGGACTAAATTACAGATTCTCAGCCCTGTTCTCAACAGGTAGAGAATCCATTCAAGTAAGAAGCATGGAGGTGAAGGAGATTAGAAAGCTAAATGCTAAAGTATCTAAGATATGCAAAATGCATTGCAAGGAGTTCTGCATATACTGATTCTGATATTAAGACTCTTCATATCCTTGGGCAAACCATATAAGCTTTCTCACTCTTTTCAGCTTTACTTTATAGCTGTGATATCCTGAACTATGATCATAGGTATAGGTCTGTTTGTACTCTGGTTTGCGTTGTATCTCTTGCAAACACCCCATATTTACATCATTTACCCCTATTCATTATTCACTGAATATTTTCCCTTTGGGTTTACTAAGATATGAGCAATTATTATTTATCTTATATTTATTATTTGATCTAAAATAAATACCATGAAAATAAAAGTAATAACTTGGTCAGAAAAAAAAAATTGCTCTTGTTTAGTTACTCACTGATGAACTTCAAGAAAATCTTTCTGCTTCTGAATTCAGATCAGAGCTGTGGAAGGAGTTTCTCGGCAAAAAAGATTTACTGCAAACATAATCAGATGTCTAGACATGTAGCCTTTAATCACATGCATACAGTTCATGGCCTGCTGTGGGGTGCAGTGTGCACCCCATAAATGTTTAGAAATGTTTTTTTCTTCTAGTCACAATTTTTAATTCAACTTTTTGTTCAGCTAGGGTTGGTATCTTTGAGGTAACTTGAAGGCAATTTTCATAGGTCTGTAAATCATATTTAGCTGCTCAATGTATCGCCTACTCTCTCTTTCCAGATATGTATGTGTTGATAGAAACCTACCTTTTCACTCTATATAACATGTAATACATAGCATATATAACATATGCATTTCAGACATTATAACATGTAACTGAATGTATAATTATACATTCATACGTAAATGTTCAATATGTACTATATTTAATGTACAACAATTATATGCATTTGTACATATTATGTGCCATGTAAGAACTCCAAATAGTTCTGCAGTCTGTTTATTTCTTAGTATATCTATTGCTACCATCCAATTCAAAATCTTTCTTTTGCTTATGGATGGCACTCTCACTTGAGGAAGTCCTCCAGTCCAGATTTCTTCACTGGTAAATTAGAGATAAATATCATGGATTTTTCTCTCCCCCAATTTTATTTTTTTCAAACCTCAAACTTATTATAAATGACATAATTTTGAAACATTTACTTTTTGTAGGCTATTCTGTCAAATACAGAGTTCTTTCTGGCTTCTTTTTTTTTTTTTTTGGCCAGTCCTGGGGCTTGGACTCAGGGCCTGAGCACTGTCCCTGGCTTCTTTTTGCTCAAGGCTAGCACCCTACCACTTGAGCCACAGCGCCGCTTCTGGCCATTTTCTATATATGTGGTGCTGGGGAATTGAACCCAGGGCCTCATGTATAGGAGACAAGCACTCTTGCCACTAGGCCATATCCCCAGCCCCTCTGGCTTCTTTTTATCTGAAGCTCACATATAAACTCACATACAAAAAGGATTTTAAATTGTTGCTGTGAAGCTAATTGGATCTTTGAGATACTTGATAATTGATTTCTCTCCACTTCATTCTGGAAGGAACTGAGCATTATAATCAGTCACCTGGCACCAGAACGTCACATGAAGATCTTCTTTTCTTTTAGTACTGAATCCCAAAGGGATATACAAGCTTATATAGTCTCTCCATGTTGTCAAGTAAAAGTCGATTCTAGGAATTGAAGGCACTTTTCAATGTAAGTTAATGTGGGAAATTCTGAACTGTGTTGGTACTCAAATGAACTATTTATATTCATGAAAGTAACTATTATATTTAATCAGTAAAAGGAAGCATCGGTAAATTATGATGTGGAAAGTGCTAAGATTATGTAAGCAAGCCATGAGAGAATTCAACTTTTTGAATTAGGGTAAGGTTTTCTTTTCCATCCGTATAGTGAATAAAGAAAGTGGGGGGATTTTATTTTTATCTTTCCATCAAACTGGTAGTTACGTGCTTTGTTGATTTTTGCATTATGATCAGCCTTTTATAGCTGTGGCCTACTGTTTTCAGTTACATGACTGAAAAATAAGATTAATGCTTAGAGTAGGCCAACATGTTTAAAAATCCCATGAATATTTATTTTTTTTCTGTATTAGGCAATGGACAGGTAAGCTTATTAAAATGAACAGAATTATTTACACATATATGGATAATCTCATGCATGTACAATTAATATATAACTGAGGAACATTCTTTTTTTTCAAATTTTTATTATCAAAGTGATGTACAGAAAGGTTACAGTTTCATACGTTAGGCATTGGATACATTTCTTGTACAGTTTGTTACCTTGTCCCTCATACCCCCCTCTCTCCTCCCCCTTTCCCTTCCCCCCACCCCCCCACGGAGGTGTTCAGTTCACTTACACCAAACAGTTTTGCAAGTATTGCTTTTGTAGTTGTTTGTCTTTTTTTACCCTGTGTCTCTCAAATTTGGTATTCCCTTTCAATTTCTTACTTCCAATACCAGTATACACGGTTTCCAATATACTCAGATAAGATTACAGAGATAGTGTAGGTATAACCACAGGAAGATGATACAAGAACATCATCAATAATAGAAGCTACAGATACACATAGGACGTTGAAAGTAGTTACAAGTGTTTCCATAACATGTAGTTCATTTCACTCAGCATCATCTCATATGTTCATAAGGGTATAGCTATTGGGCCTTATGATGCTCTGCTATGACTTGCCTAAACCTGTACTAATTATTCCCAATAAGGGAGACCATAGAGTCCATGTTTCTTTGGGTCTGGCTCACTTCACTTAGTATAATTTTTTTCCAAGTCCTTCCATTTCCTTACAAATGGGACAATGTCATTCTTTCTGATAGAGGCATAAAATTCCATAGTGTATATGTACCACATTTTCCTGATCCATTCGTCTACTGAGGGGCATCTGGGCTGGTTCCAGATTCTCTCTATGACAAATTGTGCTGCAATGAACATTGTTGTGCTGGTGGCATTACTGTGATTTTGTTTGTGGTCTTTTGGATAGATACCCAAAAGTGGGGCTGCTGGGTCATAGGGGAGTTCTATATTTAGCCTTCTGAGGAATCTCCATACTGCTTGCCAGAGTGGCTGAACCAGTTTACATTCCCACCAACAATGAAGTAGGGTTCCCTTTTGGCCACATCCCCTCCAACAATTGTTATTGTTAATTTTCTTGATATATGACATTCTTACTGGGGTGAGATGGAATCTCAATGTTGTTTTGATTTGCATTCTTTTATGGCCAGTGATGTAGAGCATTTTTTCATATGTCTCTTGGCCATTCTCATTTCTGAGGAACATTCTAATAAATTACCAAACAGACTAGCACAGAGAGCTGGTGCATCAAGTCTGAGGAGAAATGTGAAATCCATGAGTATTCACTTTTAAAGCAAGGCCATTCAAAGGGCCATCTACACGTTAAAACAATGCTTCTCTGCAGGGCTTCCCTGGAACTTAGTTATTTTTATTTTTGTCATTGCTGGGGTTTGAACTCAGGGCCTGAACACTGTCCCTGTCCTCCCTTGCTCAAGGTTAGCTCTCTACCACTTAAGCCATAGCACCACATCCAAAACAATGTTTCTCTGAAGTGATTAGTCTGATAGATATGAAAGATGATTGGTTGGGATAAATTGTCTGAATATGCTTTGAAATCAATATGTATCTTGCTAACGATGTCTATAAAAATTATCTATCACCTATCTATCCACCTACCTATCTATATCATCTATCTATAATCTGTTTATCATCTATGTATCATCCACTTACCTACCTATCTTCCATCTATTTATAGTCTACATATCTGTCTATCGTCTTGTAGCTATCTTGATCATTATTGTCTATCTAGCATAAATATACATATTGTATAAGCAATGCTGCTTAATATATGCAACATGCAATATGCAATATGCAATATGCAATATGTTTTACATGGAGCCTTTGGAAAAATGATTCTGAAGTTACAATCTCCAATGGAAATGTGTTTCATGAAGGCATAGATCATTTGTTTGTATGTATGTCATTCCAGAAAATTTCTAATCAAATGAGGAACCCATACTAAGGTCTGGTTAAGATTTATGGACATAAGGTAGTGTTTAATCTCTTCAGTTTATGCTCACATTTTTCCCTTTAATTTTATGTGAATCACCTGTATAAATGTGGAAGATGCTTAGAGTTTCTTTGCTTTTCTTTCTTTTTTGTGCGTGTACCAGACTAGGGTTTGAACTCAGGGCCTTGGTGCTGAAGGGTAGTGCTCTACCACTTTAGCTATAGCTCTACTTCCAGCTTTTTGCTAGATAATTAGAGAGAAGAGTTATTTTCCTGCTCAGGCTGCCTTTGAACCACAATCTTCAGATCTCAGCCTCCTGAGTAGGATTCCAGGCAAGAGCTACCAGTGCCCCTGCTGGCTTAGAATTCTTATGGTTCACATGAAGCCGCCTTTGATATATTTACTTAGGAGAAGAAAGATGGATTTACTCAAATGTGAATGCACTTACACTTATTTTTTACTTTATATTTTTGTAGCGAGCGATGAAAACAAGGAAGGCCAGGAACAAACTCTCTTCTTGCAATTTCCATTCTCAAGTGGAAATTCTGTAAATCAAGTCCAGTAACTACTGGGTGATGTGAATGCACCAGTGACAGAGGGGTGGTGCCATTGTGTGGTGTTGTTGTCAAGGTTCAGGGTGCATTGTATAATTTAGCTACCTAGCAAAGATATTTCAAATATTTTGGATACTGTAGCAGAAACTTAATACCACTATCATCTTGCAGCCCTGTCATTCTTGGATAAGAGTCAGTGGTAATGGTGCCTTCTCTAGACTATGGCAACATTACTGATGCCATTCTTCTCTTGCTTCCTTCCACTACTGAGGAAGAGAGGACTCTGAGGTGGTGCTCCGCTTTCTTATTGGTCACCTTCAGCCACCAGTGAAAAGTACCACCGAACAGGCACCTTTAAGCAGTGGAAATTTATGTTGTGGAAGCTGTGGAGGTCTTAAGTCCAAATTCATTACCACTGATTTGAAATTGGGGACCCCAGGGCCATATTCACACAAGTAACAGGCATCCAATAAGTCTTATTTTTTACTTCACTTTCATCTACCTTCCAGGTGATCTCTGAGACTGCAGGTGATTATAGACTCAGATATCTATTGTGGAAAGATATATACTCATCTATTTTCTACTTTGTATAAATTTATTTTCTTGGTTATGTGGATGAAAGGACTCAAGGACTTTGCAGCGTGATATATTTTCAGTTATATTCCAAAATGTACTTAGAATAAGAAGATTATGCTTTTGCATTTATTTCACTAGAAAAATATGCAAAGGCATAAAGAAAAGTAATATCATTCCTTCAAATTCTTTTTTTCATATGGTCCTCCTGATTCTCAATCATGCCCCTTGCAATCAGAAGAGAATTTAGGCAAGTCAGGTCATTTGTTTATTTAAGGAAATGGTTGTTAAGAGTAAAAGTTCTGGCTGTGACCCCTCCCTCTGAGGTTCACATCTTGTCTAGCATTCTGTAGGATGCCTTTTCTTTCTGTTGATTGTTGCTTTAGGTGTGTAGAAACTTTCTAGTTAAATACAATCTCATCTATTTTTCTTTTGTGTCCTGTGCTTATGGAGGGTTTTCCAAAAAGACATTGCCTACTCCGGCGTCTTGAAGGGTTTTCTGGTTTTCATTTCCCTAGTCA
Source organism: Perognathus longimembris pacificus (assembly GCF_023159225.1). Lineage (NCBI taxonomy): Eukaryota > Metazoa > Chordata > Mammalia > Rodentia > Heteromyidae > Perognathus > Perognathus longimembris. The sequence goes on along the minus strand of NC_063173.1, from coordinate 51,832,747 downwards.
TTTCACAGTTTCAAGCTTTACATTTGTTTGATTGACTCAGTCTTAACTGAGCTTTGTACAGTGAGAAGAGCCCAGTTTCAGTCTTCAGCATATGTATATTTAATATTCAAGGCAAAATTTATGAAAGATAGTTACAGTGTTTGCAATGAAATTTTTTTGGTACTTTTATTGAGAAGGAGTTGACTGCAAGTCTCTGGGTTGATTCTGTTACAAAAGAAAACATGCTTGATTGATATCGTTAGCCCCAAGAGATAATGCATGCATATCAAAGTCAAAATGAGATATAATTCCATCTTAGGTGGAATGATCAAAAAGAAAGGGAAGAAAGCAAACAAGGAAGGAAGGAAGAAGGAAAGAGAAAAGAAAGAAAAATATGGTGATGATGAAAGGAGAAATGGGCTAACACGTCATTGGTGGGAATAAAAATTTGTAGATTTATTAAGGAGAAGAATGTGAAGGACCCTCAAATTAAACATATATCTATGTACAATTCATCAATTCCCCTCATTTTTGAGAACATTTGTAAAGGAGAGGAAATTAGCACACAGAAGAGATATCTGTATGTCTCTGTTTAGTGGGGTGCTATTTAGAATTTCTAAGTTATAGAAACAAATCAGTGCCCATCAATGGATATAAAGACGAAGAAACTGTGGTACTCACATACAATGGAATAATGTCCAGGCATAAAAAGAATGATATTCTACAATTTGTAGCATAACTGATGGATCTGGAGGGCATTACATTTTAAAATCAGCTAGTCACAGAAAGACAAATACTGTATATTTTCTCTCTTATGTGGAAGCTAAAGGTCACTTTGAGCATAAAATAGTGATTACTAAAAGTTGGAGAAGAAGATTTGATAGAGGGAGGATGAATTGATTATTTCACACTATATGAATGTGCTCAAACATCATGCTGAACTCCCTTATATTTACAATCAAAACCAAAATATTTTCCAAACTTAAAAGGCAAAGGAGATCAAGGTGAACACCTTCTCAATATATGTAATAGGCAGAGAAATGCTAAACACCTGTAACATGGTAGAAAACTCAGTATTCTTACTAATAAATTAAATTTGAATTCGTTCTACTGATTTGCATTAGCTGAGCCAATAAAAGATACTCCTAAACCCCCAGAATTTAGCCTATTTCTTTGGGCAAATCAAACCCAGAAAGTTCCACATTTGATGCCCCGAAGTTAGACTTTAACACTTGGTGATTATTACTAAAAATAAAAGTCATAAGGAACCGCCACCTCAAGATGTCAATAAAATGGGTATCACTCTAGTTTTAATACTGCAGTAAGTCATGGAAGATTGTCAAAATCCTCATAAGATAAATGCAACATAGGCAGTATAAGTATTTTAAAGTTTCCTTCAAATAACAGGCAACAAATGAGATGACACCTCAGATATAAACAAAAATAAAATAGAATAAAAAACCCAGATTTCTTTTATTTGCAAAGGCATTTTTATTTATAAAAATGTATACAAATCTCAGATTTAGTAGTGCTTTGGTGTACCCTGATTTTCAAAGAGCCTTTCATTTAAGTGAGATTTCAGTAGTTCAGTAGAAAAATTTTAAATGCTGTTCACCTAGAAGTGGTTTTTGAATCGTAAGTACAATTTTTTTTCCTGCTACTAAAAACAAAGATAGAAAATGAGGAAAAATCGGAAGAACATTAAGTGATACCTGCTCTATGATGTACATAATAAACGTTCTGTTCTGGCATTGTAGAACTGATTTGTAGATCAACTGGTCTAGAACAATGGTGAAATTAGGATGTATTACTCTTTTCTTTTCACAGGAAACAACATAGAAACGCATTATCATGGAGGAGACAAATTTCACTGAAGTAAGAGAGTTCATCCTTTTGGGGTTCACAGCCGATGAGGGGTTGCAGCTAGTGCTCTTTTTCATCTTCCTCACCATCTATATCATCAGTCTCCTAGGAAACCTCTTACTGATGTCTCTGATCTGTTCGGATTCCCGGCTCCACACACCCATGTATTTCTTCATTGGAAACCTGTCATTCCTAGACCTCTGGTATTCATCTGTCTACGCCCCCAAAATCCTGATGACTTGTGTTTCTGAAGACAAAAGCATCTCCTTCGCTGGCTGTCTGGCTCAGTTCTTCTTCTCTGCCGGCTTGGCCTACAGCGAATGTTACCTGTTGGCAGCCATGGCCTACGACCGCTATGTGGCCATCTCCAACCCCCTGCTTTATTCCCAGGCTATGTCCTCAAAGTTATGTGCGGGTCTTGTAGCAGCTTCCTACCTTGGGGGCTTTGTAAATTCGACTCTCATCACTGGCGAGACATTCACCCTGAGCTTCTGTGGCAGCAATATCATTGATGATTTCTTCTGTGATCTGCCCCCGCTCGTGAAGCTGGCCTGTGACGTGAAGGCCAGCTACCAGGCCATACTCTATTTCATCCTGGCCTCCAATGTCATCACACCCACGGTATTTATCCTGGCCTCCTACCTGTTCATCATCGTCGCCATTCTGAGGATCCGATCCAGGCAGGGTCGCCTCAAGGCCTTCTCCACCTGTGGCTCTCACCTGACGGCTGTCACCCTGTACTACGGCTCCATTCTCTTCATCTACTCTCGGCCCAGCACCAGTTACACCCTGGAACGGGACAAAGTGGTGTCCGTGTTCTACACCGTCGTGATCCCCATGTTGAATCCGCTGATCTACAGCTTGAGGAATAAAGATGTGAAGGAGGCCTTCAGGAAAACGTTAGAGAGAGCCAAGTTTCCTTAGATGAAAAGAGTTTGGTAAAGCATTTTAAAAACTGGGTGTTGTCACTAGTCGTGAGCTCTCAGAAAAAAAGTAAAGCAAGCAAAAGCCATTTTCACAATATGGAAGCAGCAGCTGGCAATTTTTTGACACTAATATATTTGAATTTTTTTAAATAAATGAAAGTCAAGAATTTGCAAGAATAGTCATTTATGCTTGCTTGGAATACAGCTTATAAAAGAGGAGAGAGAGAGATTCAAAAGAAAACAGATTTATTAAAAATGCCCCTTGATACCTTATAAGTCATCTTCATATTATTTAAAACAGAAATGAAAAGTATTGTAGAGTCATTGTGAGAATTAGATGAATTAAACAAGTTATTTCAAACCATTGAGCTCATAGGTGCAGCTCTAAGGATACTTTTCTAACATGAAAAAGAGAAAAGATAAATTTGCAAATCTCTCCTAAAATTGCATTTACTTGCTTATTGTTGTTTGGTTCTCACTGCTTTGCCATTATCTGAGATTAGACTTCTTTACCAATAGATGAAGTGGAGGATAAATATCACATAGAGGCATTGTATATTTCCAGTAAAAGAATGTTCTCCCTAATAATTAAAAAGTGAAGGGTGACAGTGTAGCAAATCTTGTCACGTAAACATGGGAGAGGTATCTAGCAAAGAACATAGAAACAGATCTGAAAGGAATAAGATTTCAACTTAACCTGACAGGTAGATTCAGAGTGAAAGTATTTACTGATAGAAAAAGAATCTATTGGACCAAGTAGTGCCTAATCTTAACAAGGGGTCAATGGATGTTTGCATTTCTTTCATTTTATGCACAGATTAAGGAAATTATGGAATATTTAATTGTGCTGTATCACATTTTAAAAATGTAATAGTCCTTATACATGTAAAACTCAAGGCTGTTCCAAAATAAAAAAGACCTACTGTTGATAAGAAAGTGTGTAAGTCTGAGAAGATATTTATGTCATAATACCACATCCTTCGTGACTTAAGAAATAGACATTTATTTTCTTATAGTGATACAAAGTATAAGACCAATTTCAAGGGAATAGCAGAGCACATTTCTTTTGGGGTCTCTTGCTCCCTGGCCTTCAGACAACTGACTTATTGTTTTGTTCTCAAGTAGTCACTTATCTGTGTAGCCAAACTATTGATATCTCTTTCTATGCCCACATTTCTTTTCCACAAAACTATCCAATCATCAAGAGCTGAGTGTAGTGAATCTAGCCTGTAATCTGAGCTGCTTGTGCTGCAGAGATAGAAAGATTGAGATTCCAGCCCAGCCCAGGGTGTCCTCCTTGTCAAAATACCCAATGAGATCTTATGTCTTGTATTACCAGCTACATAGAATTCATATGCAAGAGGACTATGATCCAAAGCTGAGTTGGGTATAAGAAGCATGAGATTTTATTATTTCAAAAATATCTAAAGGAAAAAGGCTGGAGGCGCAGCTAAAATGTTAGAGGACTTGCATTGTAAACAAAAGGCCCTGAGTTCAAACTCTAGCAATGCCAAGTATGAAAAAGTAAAGGGGACCAGGAGGAAGGAAAAGAGAAGGGGGATATAGAGGAAGAGGAAGGGATATATACGTCATATTCTGAGGTTCTTGGAGTGAAGCTTTGGCTTACATATTGTGGGGAGACATGTTTCAAATTCTTACACCAGGAAGAGATAACAGTTTCCTAAGGAAGGAGATAAGCAAGGGTGGTCCGAACAGAGAGAAGAGCATATGGCAAGAAAAAAGAAGCTTGAAGAATACACAATATATTATAGAAAAATCTAAGTAGTACAATTTGGATAAATCCTGCTATCAGATACATTGAATGCTAGCATCATAACTTCAGTTAGAGAGATCAACTTCAAATAAAATTTTACTTATTTGATCACATAATATATATGCATATATATGATTAATATATTATACCAGAATTATAAGTAAACTGTAATTATGTCCTTGGAGACAAAATTACATAAATTTCTGGTTGCCATGTGAAAGAAATCTCTAAGGGCTTTTGAGGAAATACTTAGGTTGATATGCAAAGGCGCATCAGAACGGCAGAGGAGGAAGGACTGTCACTTCCAAGAACTGGCCTTTCTTACAAAGGGTAAGCATTGGAGAACATTTGCATTAGTGGTCCTTAGCACTCTGGACTTCCTGTGACTTAGCTTCAGCAAGGAGGGAAATATTCAAAAACAGGGAATGGCTCAGTTGTCAGAGGATTGTTGCTGTGCCAAGTGAGCAAAGAGATGCCCATATACACCCAAATACACACACATTAAAAACACCTCCCCCTTCTAAATCTGACTCGTCAATGGTATATACACAGTCCTAGTTTATAATCTGAAATCCAGTCTGATAGTTAGGTTGGCATATTATATATTCAATAATGAATAAGTCCAAATATACATATTTTTGTTTCTACTGGTTGTGCTACGCTGTCCTATTCTGCCTAGTAGTGTATGTGATTTTTCATTTCTTGGAATGCACTGTTTTTTCTTATGCCAGTCCTAGGGCTAGAACTTGGGGCTTGGGAAAGTGTCCCTGAGCTTTTCTACTCAAGGCTGGCATTCTACTACATGAGACATTGCTCCACTTATGTATTTTTTGGTATTTAACTGGAGCTAAGAGTCTCATGGACTTTCCTGCCAGGCTTTGAATCCCAATCCTCAGATATCAGTTTCCTGAATAGCTAGAATTACAGGAATAAGCCAGCATTAGCCAGCTCTTGGAACTCATTTCTATGTGTCAGAGAGACACATTTCTCTATAGATTTCTTTTCTTGTTCCAAATGAACAAGGAACAGAGAACATGGCAATACCAGGGAAAGTGATAGTGATTTGCCATTTGATATGAATTGCTTTACTCTGATTTTTTTCTTATGTTTCCTGTGCCTTTTCCTTCAACTACATGTATAGCTAGCAATTTGTTTCAAATTTGTGATAGATTTGAAGTCTAGAGAAATTAGTATTCCTTTACTTATTTTTTTTCATTTATTATGGTACAGTAGACTGTGTCAGGAGAGTCCAGGTTTGGATAGATCTTTGCCCTTAGTTTCTAGATCTTAGAAGTACTTTAGGAAAATTAGGTTGAAGATGCAAGTAATAATTTTGATAATTATGTATTGATTGTTACCAGAACTGTTCTTGAAGCTAGAATATAACAGTAACTAAAATAAGCAGATAAAAGTATATCCCTTGTGGTATTTCATTCAATATTGGAGAAGCAGGAAGTAATTTAAATAAAAAAGAACATAGCAAGCTTTAGAATATAAAAGAGAAGAGGAGTTAACAAATTGGAATCTCAGTGGAGTAATAAAGACTAGGATTATTCACAAGAATTAACAGTAAGTGATTTGGATGGGCTATAGTCATAAATTTATTTGTCAGAGGTACTTGAAGGAGATAGATAATTCATGGAAACATCTGGAGAGCAATGTCTCAGAGAGAAGGAATGAGCAGTTACATTAATTATTTTGTAATACTGGGATTGTATTTAGCATGCTTGAGAAAGTGGTAAACCAGCAAGCTTGGTGCAGAATGGAGAGGCAGGCATGGTGAATGTTAGACGATTAAGTACTCTAGTTAAGGGAGAGTCATACTAAAGAGAAATTCAAGGCAGTGTGGCTTTGCTTGGTTTTAAATATGAGACAGACACTGTATTATTCATTTATTTATTGGACTCTACTGTTTTCTATATTGAGGATCTGTTATTAGAGATAAGGGTGAGACCAGTTAGATGGATTTTCTAAAGCCTGGTAAAAGATAAAGATGATTTTAATCACTATTAAAGAGTATGACATGAGTAGCTTCAGAAGATGTTCTAAAGCAAGAGAAATCAGGATCTACTGAAAGATTGAAAAGTAGGTGGGAGAAAGTCTTGTGATTCCAAGATTTTGAAAAGGTTTGAATTTCATCAAGTAATATGAAGAATGTGCAAGCACAGCAATGTTTTTAAGTAAAGCTTATGAGTTAAAATTTAAGCATGGTATATTTCAATGCATAAATCCATCATTCATCTGTTACAAGAGACTGTTAGCAAAGTGCTTGTACACAGGGAAGAGAAAAATGAAAAGATAAATCCCATTGAGAGCAGGCTTAGAGTCCATATGAGCTGCCTGTGCTGTGACTTACTAGTTAAGGTGTAGCACTAGGCAAAGCAAATTTCTTCTCAAGGAGTGTGTGTGTGTGTGTGTGTGTGTGTGTGTGTGTAGTGGGGAGAGGGAGGAGGGGACTAACTGAATCCTCTAATGAAATCAAGCAAGAACTTGGATCCCTGTCACATAGTTCGTTGGTTCATGATTTAATTTTCATTTGACTGTTTCTGTTTTCAACATAAGATCTTGCTACAAAATAAAATGAGATGAATCTGTGATAAAATTCTGTACAAAGTCAGAATGAGGACTATGACTTTAAGTGTTTTAATATTTTATCAAGTTTATTTGTCCACTTCCCATGGTTTAATACTTGTTTATACTCTAAACAAAGAGATAGAAAATAATGCCATCATTTCATATTATTTTAAGGTTGCATAAATTCTGCTTTATTTTTTATTATATTTAAGTAGTTGTACAAGTTGTCATTTTTAAAATATAGTTTTATTTTTATTACTAAGGTGTTATATGCAAGGATTACCATCTTCTAAGATAATGGATACATATTTCTTTTCTTTTCATTTATTTATTGTCAAAGTGATGTACCGAGGAGTTACAGTTTCATATGTAAGGCAGTGAGTATATTTCTTATCCAACTTGTTACCTCCTCCCTCATTTTTCCTCCACTGCCCTCTCTCCTTTTCTCTCTGTCCCCCACCTCCCAGTTGAGTTGTACAGTTGTTTTACACCATATGGTTTTGTAAGTATTGCTGTTGCATTGGTTTACCTTTATATCCTTTGTCTCTTGATTTTGGTATTCCCTTTCTCTTGCCTAGTTACAATACACATATATACAATATCCCACATATTTCTTGATCAGTGTCATGTCTTTCAACATTTTTACTCCATATTTTGGAAGGATTTTGTCCCTAGTGTTCAACAGCATTTTGAGGCAAAATGATCCTATAGACAGAAATTTCTATTCAGAGGTACCAGCGGAACTGACTTTCAATTTCTTCTACCAGAATAGTATTCTTCTTACGTAATACCTACTGATTTCCCTAGAGCTTTTATTGCCTCTCTTTCTTGTCTGGAAAACTTGAAGATGGACAGGTGACACAGGAAGAAGGTTTTCAGAGTGAGCAAATTGTCTTCCAGGCTGTTTTCAGACAGACTGCAGCCAGAGAGAACTTCATAGGCGCCTATGTGTACATTATCATGTTAACGCTTCCTGATGCTGCAGGCTCGATTTCTATTGGTAGAAAAGATAAAAAGGAAAGGTTTACAGGTATACAACATACTTTTTTAATCTGGTGACTCTTTTGTCCATCTTCATTGAACATCTCCCAGTCTCTTTACTTTGGGAAAGACTTTCATGACATGGTATTTATTGTGATGGAATTCTTTTCCTATTTCTACTTCCATCCCAGTAAGAGGTTTTTTTCACTCTTATTTTTCAACTTTTATCTGTCTCATTTTGGGGAAAAACTCTGAGCAATAGACTAGATAATTTATTTTATTAGTTATTTGCCCCCTTTTAAAGTCAGAAACAAATGTAGTAAGCTCATTCTTCATAAGCTCATTCCTTTCTCAGATTGCATTCTATTAATGGTGAATTTCATCAGAAATGTTTCCTTGAATGGACAATAGACAAGACTGAAGTGGTGGCAATAATCCAACATTTTGTAGGTACAAGTAAAATGACCATAAATTCTTGTCAAGATAAAAAGCTTGGTCATATGAGGAAAATAAGTACAGTGTGCAAAATCATAGCAGCACAATACTACATAATGAATTAAAAACCTCTAAGACATGTGAATTATGGGCAAGGCAATCATGTGAATAACCCAGTGTTGGTTAAAGCCCTAACTATGTGAATAAAATTGGTGAGGGATAGGGTCATAAAGCTAAGTTGAAGCTCACCTTTGAGTTTATGATTATGGTGACTGTACTGTATGGGCTAATAAAGACATGGATAGTATATGAAATGTTATGGAAGTGGTGAGGTCGTAGCTCTGTATGTTGCAATTGCCATAATGTTATCAATCAGATCACTAGTCCATCAAACACCACTCTTATATTTGAGCTACTAGGGTATCCATGTCAAGCTTACTAGGAAGAAATAGTAGTGGATTGGCGCTGATGTAGAGGCCTTGAGTTTGCATTTTGCATTTCTGGGGACAACCTTACCTTTGGCTTTTCTAGAAAATAAATATTTTGGTAGCTCTAATATGTCAACCTCTTCTTAGTTTCTATGACTAACTGGACTCCAACAGCTAGTAACAAAGTCAGCTAGTTGCTGGGACACTAGGTTTAATATGTGACATTTTAAATCTCTCTCTGAGATTTTGGAGCTTTAAAATATGAAATTTAAACAAGTCAGGATGGCTTGCCATAGCCATGATTTGGGTTTACCAATGAGATAACATGAGGTTTTTTTTTTTGTTTGTTTGTTTTTGTTTTTTTAGAAACAAGCAGCCACTGTACGAAATCATGCTTGAAACTCACATAATAATCTCACATTTACTAAGTGAAAGAATCTTTCAGACTGTAAGAGAGCCATAACATTGCTTTCAGTAGAAGAACACACATACAAAAGTAGATTCCCACCTCTAAGAGACATCAGTGACAACTACTGAAATCTCATTCTTTTTCCTCCCTATTTTGCTTTTTCATTCCCTTCCTTTGTGGCTTATACCTCTTACATTCATCTCTCTCTTCTTTCTTTCCATTTTCCCCCTCTTAGGTATCTTTAAGTTTAACTTGGTTATTGTGCTTATGGGACGCTATCTGGCATTTTGGTAAATATGTACTTTGTATAATATTAGAATCAGGGTAAACATTACTCTCTTCTCAATCATTAATCTTTTCTTTATGGGAAAAATTTTTTAGAATCCTTTTGCTTACATTTTAGAAATCATTGTCATCTACAGACATCCTACCATGCTATAGTCATAATAATGTAGTTCCAAGAGACATACTTTTTTTTTTTTCAAGTCTTGAGCTTGAACTTGGGGCCTGGGCAATGTCCCTGAGACCCTATGTTCAAGCCTAGTGATCTAGCAGTTGAGCCACAGCACCACTTCTGGCTTTTTCTGAGTAGTTTATTGGAGATAAGAGACTTTGCTGTCCTGGTTGGCTTTGAACCGTGATCCTCAGATTTCAGCTTCCTGAGTAGCTAGGATTACAGGTGTGAGCCACCAGAGCTTGGCTAACAACATACTCTTATTCACCAGATATGAGGTTAAATTGCAGCTCTCCTTTTGACCAGTTCTGTGAATGTTCTTACTTGTATTATTTGTGGTTAAGAGTTATGAACAATATTATGAACATGACACAATTTTACTGCAAAGTTGTAATGGCAACGAAGTAGGTTAAATTGGTAGCCTAAAATAGAACATGACATGACCAATAATATGTATTTATTATTATTTGCACTAATAACAAGAGGAGTGGCATTGTATACAGGCAAATAATCTTTTTTTTTGTGTGTGTGCCAGTCTGGGGCTTGGACTCAGGGCCTGAGTACTGTCCCTGCCTTCTTTTTACTCAACGCTAGCACTCTGCCACTTGAGCCACAGTGCCACTTCTGGCCATTTTCTGTATATGTGGAGCTGGGGAATTGAACCCAGGGCTTCATGTATGTGAGTCAAGCACTCTTGCCACTAGGCCATATCCTCAGCCCCTAATCTTTTTTTTTTTTTAATTTGTTAGCTATTTACTGGGCAGGTAGCCTTTTAGTTCAATTTCTTTCTTTTTGTCAGGCATATCGTTTTTAAAATTAAATGTTATTGACAAGGTGTTGTGCAAAAGGGGTACAGTTACATAATAAAGCTGTGAATACATTTCTTGTGATATCTTACACTCTCATTTTTCTTTCCTTTCCCTAGATCAGGTTGGCATATATATAATATCTAGTGTACCAAAACCATATACAGTAACCACGTAGGATATGCCACAGGAAATTCATCTAGAACTTTAAAGATATCATCAACAATAGAATCCTCCTGTGTCCTTCTCTTGGAGTTGTTTTTGCTTATCCTCATCTTATATGATCATGTGTACATAACTGTTGAGCTATTGTGATCCACTGGTAGGTTTATTCTAGACTTTTTTTATGTTTAGTAGTTGTTTGGTTTTAGGTACATAATGTAAAGTCGCTGACCCAAATGTGTGGAGATACCATTTGAAAAGAAGTTTGTTGTTTTGCAGACCTGGTCTCTACTGTCCTCCTCCCTCCCTAACAGTCATATATCAAGGAAACCATGCCCCTTTGTTCTCTGTGTTCTAGGCTTGTCTCACTCAACATTATTTGGTCAAGTTCTGAACATTTTCCTGCGAATACCAATATTTTATCATTTTAATCGCTATGTAGTATTCCATTGTGTATAGGTACCACATTTTTTGAATCCATTCATCTGTAGTGGGGCATCTGGGTGTTTCCATATTTTGGCTATTGTGAATTGTGCAGTGATAAACATGTATGTGCAAATGTCTTTATGATACCTGAGACCTGTTGTTCAGGATAGATGCCTAGGAGTGGTATGGCTGGGCCATAGGTTATGTCTATGCTGAGCTTTTTGAGGAACCTCCATACTGTTCACCAAAGTAGTTGTACTAATTTGCCCTCCCACCAACAGTGGAGAAGGATTCCTCTTTCTCCGCATCCCCTCCAGCATTTGTTTTTGCCTGAGTTCAGAGTATAGGCCATTCTAACTGGGGTGAGGTGGTATCTCAGGGTTGTTTTTATTTCCTTTTCTTCCAGGGATGTTGAACATTTTCTCATATGTTTCTTTGCCATTTTTATCTCTTCACCTGTGAAGTCTCTTTTTAGCTCCTTTGCCCATTTAATAATTAGTTTAATAACTGGGTTTGGAGGGGGTTAATTTTTTGAGTTCTCTGTAGATGACGGATATTAGGCCTTTGTCTGTTGTGCTGGTGAAGATCCTTTCCCATATGGTTGGCTCTCATTCTAGTTTAGTGGCTATGTCTTTAGCTGAGCAGAAACTTCTCATTTTGTAGTAGTCCCATTTGTTGAGTCTTTCCCCTATCTGTTATGCCCCTGGGACTATGTTCAGGAAGTTCCTACCTGTGCCTATAAGTTCTAGTGTCCCTCCTATTCTGTCCTTAAGTAGTTTCAAGGTTTCAGGTCTGATGTTGAGGTCCTTAATTCATTTTGAGTTGATCTTGGTGCATGGTGATAGGCTAGGGTCCACTTTGAGTTTTCTACATGTGGCTGCCCAGTTTTCCCAGCACCAGTAGTTGAAGAGGCTATGTTATTTCCATTGTAGGTCTTTAGCTCCTTTGTCAAATATCAGCTGACTGTAAGAATGCGGCTTTATTTCTGGATCTCCTATCCTATTCCATTGGTCTTCAGGTCTGCTTTCATGCCAATACCAGGGTGTTTTTTCTTATGATGGCTCTATAATGGAGCTTGAAGTCTGGTATTGTGATTCCTCCTGCGCTGCTTCCTTTGCCTAGATTTGCTTTGGCTAGTCTAGGTCTTTTGCTGTTCCATAGGAATTTATGGGTTGTTTTCTCTATTTCAGAGAAGAATGTAGCTGGGATCTTGATGGGGATTGCATTGAATTTGTATAACATTTTGGGCAATATGGCCATTTTCACTGTATTGATTCTGCCTTTCCATGAGCATGGGAGGTTTTTCCATCTCCTGGTGTCCTCTTTGATTTCCCTTTGTAGATTTTTATAGTTCTCATTAAATAGGTCATTCACATCTTTGGTTAGGTTAATCCATAGGTAATTTATTCCTTTTTTAGCTATTGCAAATGGTATTTTTCCATAATTTCCTTTTCTGCTTGTACATTGTTGTTGTACAGAAAAGCTGTTGATTTTTGTGGGTTGATTTTGTATCTTGCTACTTTGCCAAAATGGTTTATTAGTTTTAGGAGTTTGGGGACTGAGTCTTTTGGGTCCTTCAGATACAAGATCATGTCATCTGTGAATAGGGATAGTTTGATTTCTTCTTTACCAATGTGGATCCCTTTGATGTCCTCCTCTTGCCTTATTGCTATGGCTAGGGATTCCAGCACTATGTTGAATAAAAGTGGGGAAAGTGGGCATCCTTGTCTTGTTCCTGAGTTTAGGGGAAATGGTTTTTAATTTCTCCTCATTTAATATGGTATTAGCAGTTGGTCTGTTCTTTATGGCTTTTATTGTTTTAAAGAATATCCCTCTATTCCTGTTCTCTCTAGGGCTTTTAACATGTATGGGTGTTCTATTTTGTCAAAGGCTTTTTGGACATTGGCTGAGATGATGATGTGGTTCTTGGTCTTAGTTCAGTTGATGTGGTGAATTATGTTTATTGATTTGTGGATGTTGAACCATCCTTGCGTCTGTGGGATGAAGCCTACTTGATCATGATGTCTAGTTTTCTTTTCTTTCTTTTTCTTTTTTTTTTCTTTTTGCCAGTCCTAGGCCTTGTACTCAGGGCCTGAGCACTGTCCCTGGCTTCTTTTTGCTCAAGGCTAGCACTCTGCAACTTGAGTCACAGCACCACTTCTGGCCATTTTCTGTATATGTGGTGCTGGGGAATCGAACCCAGGGCTTCAAGTATACTAGGCAAGCGCTCTTGCCACTAGGCCATATCCCCAGCCCTCTAGTTTTCTTGATCAGTTTCTGGATCCTGTTAGCTAATATTTTGTTGAGCGACTTTGCATCTGTGTTCATTAGTGATATTGGTCTGTAATTCTCTATTTTGTTATGTCTTTGTCTGGTTTGGGGATGAGTATGATATTAGCTTCATAGAATGAGTTTGGGATTTCTCCCTCTGTTTCTATTTCGCTGAAGAGTTTGAGGAGTATTGGTATTAGTTCCTCACTAAAGGTTTTATCGAATTCATTGGTGAATCCACCTAGGCCTGGGCTTTTCTTTGTTGGAACGCTCTTGATTACCTCCTGTATCTCACTGTAGGTTATTTCGTTATTTCATTGATTTATTTCTTCTTGATTCAGATTGGGCAGTTTATACTTCTCTAAGAATTGATCCATTTCTGTAAAATTTTTGTTCTTTAGTGAGTAAAGGTTCTGGAAATAGTTCCTTATAATTGTTTGAATATCCTGTGTATTTGTTGTAATTTTCCTGGTGGAGTCCTGACCTTATGGATATGAGTCTCTTTTTTTCTTTTTTTGTAAGTCTTTCAAGGAGTCTGTCAATTTTATTTATTTTCTCAAAGAACAAGCTTTTAGTTGTAATTATTTGTTGAATGGTCTTTCTATTCTCAATCAGATTTATCTCTTCTTTAATCCTTGTGATCTCTCTCCTCCTACTCGTTTTGGATTCGATTTTTCTTGTTTCTCCAGTCCTTTTAACTGCATCATGAGGTTATTTACCCATTCTGATTCCATTCTTTTAATGTGTGCACTGAAGGCAATGATCTTGCCCCTTAGCACTGCCTTAGCTGTATCCCATAGGTTTCTTTGTGATGTATTTTCATTGTCATTGTCACTTATGAACTCTTTAATTTCGTCCTTAATTTGCTGTGTGACCCAAAAGTTAGATAACAGTGAGGAATTTAGCCTCCAAGTATTTGTGTTGTTTCTGTGGTATCCTTTGTTATTGAGGGCTACCATGATTCCACTGAGATCTGATAGGATATATGGGATAATGTCAATATTCTTGTATTTGCTGAGGTTCTTTGTGTGGACTATGATATGATCTGTTTGGGAGTATGTTCCATGTGCTGCTGAGGAGAATGTGTATTGAGTCTCCATAGAGTGGAAAACTCTGTACAGATCTGTTAGATCTGTGTGGGGTATGGTGTTACTTAGGTCTTCAGCTCCCTTGCTAATCCTCTGTGTTTTGGATCTGTCTCTTGGAGAGTGGAGCATTAAAATCTCCCACTATGATTGTATTTGGGTCTATCTTGTTCTGTAGTTCTGAAAAAATTTGCTTGACATATTTAGGGCCTCTTTTGTTCGGTGAGTATGAATTTATCATGGTGATGTCTTGTTACTGGATTTTTCCTTGTATTGATATATAGTGTCCTTCTTTATCTTTTTGAACTGATTTTAATGAGAAGTCTAGGTTGTCTAAAATCAGGATGGCTACCCCTGCCGTTTTGGTATGTGCGTTTGCTTGGAAGATCTTGCTCCATCCTTTCATTTTGAGTCTGTTTTTGTCCTTTGCCGTAAGATGTGTTGAAGACAACACATCTATATTTTGTCTGAGAATCCACTCTGCCAATCTTTTCCTTTTTATTGGAGAGCTCAATCCATTTATATTTAAACAGATCATGGATAGGTGTCTGTTTTTCCCTTCCATTTTCCTGTTAGGCTGTGTTTTGCTTCTTTTCTTTCCTTTCTTTCTTGTTTTTATTGAGCTATTTTTCCTATTGGGCTCTGGCTATTGTAGTTTCTTTCTGTTTCTGTTTGGAGGTCCTGTACATTTTCTGTTGGGTGGTTTTCTCCTCTTAGAATACTCTGTAAGGCAGGTTTTTTGTTTACATATCCCTTTAGTTTCTCTTTGCTATAGAAAGATTTATTTTTTCCCTTGAAAGTAATTTCCAATTTTTCTGGGTATCTAAGTCTGGGTTGGCAGTTGTTGACCTGCAGGACTTGGATGGTGTTCTTCCAGGCTCTTCATCCATTGTAAGTTTGTGTGGAGAGGTCTGGCATGATTTTGATCATTTTTCCATTGTAGTAAAGTTCTTTCTTTGTTTTGACTGCATTCTGAATATGTTCCTTGTTGTTAAAATCTGAGGCCTTGACTATGATGTGTCTGGGAGTGTTTCTTCTAGGGCCTTGTCTGCTAGGTGTTCTACATGCTTCTGTTATTTGGGTGAGGTTTTACCTTTTGAGATTGGGGAAATTCTCTGTAATGATTCTATTGAATATGTGTTGTATACCTCTGCTCTGATAGTCCTCTCCTTCATGTATTCTAATTATATGAAGATTATATCTCTTCTCCCTGTCTACTATCTCCTGGATTAGTCTGCCCTGGAGTTTGACAGTTTCTTGGAGTGCGATAATCTTCTGGTCCTTATCAGCTGAATTATCATCCAAAAGAGAGACTTGAGATTCAATTCTTTGTGATGTGGCTTCCAGTGTGGTTTGCATTGAGGCAAGTGAGCTGTTTATGGTTGCCAGATCAGCTCTCATGGTGGTAGTTTCTTCTTTCAATGAGTTGTATTTTGATTCCATTTTTTCATGCATTTTGTTTTTCAGGATGTTAAGGTCTTCTTTAAAAGGGGAGTGGACTGTATCTATTTTTGCCTCCATTTCTTTCTTGACTTCCTGAAGATCCTTTGAGAATTCCATTCTAAATTCCTGGAATTGTTTTTTTAATTAATTCCTGAGGCTTTTGAACATTTCTGCTATCTTAGCTTCCAGTGTTTTTTATTCTCCATCTCCTTTTGGTTGTACTGGTTTTTGGAGCTGGCGAGTTGGCTTGACCTTTCATAAAGTGTGTAATATTTCTTTGTGATTTACGCATCTGGGATGAAAAAGTTATGGATTCTTGATTCCCTCCTGTAACTCCTTTCAGGGGTCTGTAGGTGGCATCCTTGGCTTGGCTTTGTGCTGGCTCCCGCTGGTTGGCCAGCGGGGACTTGTTTGTATCCTTGCTGCTGCATTTAACACCTGGCTATGAATAGGCTGTGGACTCAGCAGGGTGGGGCGCCTCAGGCCTTGTTTTCCTGGCTGGGAGCTGCTTGCCCCAGGGGAGGTTCCTCCCTCCTGGGTGGGACGACCTTTTCCTTGGTGGGAATTGGGTGTCCTCTGTATGGGGCGGTTTATCTGTCTCGAGAACTGTTTACTCTCCCATTTGATTGTTCTGTGCTGCTAGTAGCTGCTTGAAGCTTTTGGTTTGATTTTAGAAATTCCAGCTGCTGGAGAGTTGGCAGCCACAGGGTCAGTGGGACAGGGTGTGGAGGGGTGGGCACCTCTGGCTGAGTTTACCTGAGTCTGTGAGCTGCGGCCCGGGGGGGGGGGGTGTGGGGCGGGGGATGTTCTCCTGGGTGGAGCTGACTTTCACCATTCAGTTACTCTTGCCCTTTTCAAAGATGGCCCCTTCATCCTCACTTTCCCCTGGCCCACTTTAGTTCCAGTCTTCTCTGACCCGGTCTATGCCAGAGCCAAAGATGGGGCCTAGCTCTGGTGGTTGGGGAAGAGATACCCTCCAGATGCTGCTCTGTGGGTGCGAGTGAGAATGACTTTCATGGGGTAGTCATGCTTTCTCTGCGATTTTCAGCCTGTTCATGCTCAGCCTGCAATCCACATCTGTCTGCTGGCATCTGGAGGATTTCTTCCAGGTCGCCGCTGTGTGCTTTAGGTGCACAGAGTACCTGGTGCTGTGCAAGTGCCAACACTGGCATGGCAGTGGGATGCTGCCTGGAGCTCAAATCTGTTTTCAGGCCAGTAAAGTCAATTTTTCCTTTCTGGCCAGAATCCCTATACTGTTATAACTGACTTGGGCTGTCTTTCTCTGGAGTGGTAAAATTGGGATGTTGAAGGGAGCTTAGCTAGGGCTTTGCTGCTCCTCCACCATCTTCCTGGAAGTCTTCCAAATAATTCTTTTCACACAAGAACTTTTTAGTAACTTATGGAAATGTATTGACATCATTTTTAAATGGCTAATGCATTTAAAGAAGAGAAGAACTACAAGTAGGTAAAAGTTCATATATATATATGAAAATTTGATGCTGTGTTTTCAGTAACCATCCTGACATTCATTTTTCTTTTCTATCTTATGAGAACTTGCCTTAGAATAATGCTAAGTAAATCTATTTTAACTCCAATTCCTACAGCCTTTCAAAGACATTGACTAAAGATCTAATAATTGTATATGGTAAGAAATAAGATCACACACACTTCTTAGATGCTGTTGGTTTAATTGAAATATACTTACATTGTTTCAACTGTAAAATCACGAAGTGGTTTTTATTCTCCTAATGATGATCAGGCTTTGCCTTCAGTGGCCATGGAGGTGGGAAATCGCACCATCCTGACTGAGTTCATCCTGCTGGGCTTCTCCACAGATCCTCACTGGCAGCTGATCCTATTTGGAATATTTTTAGTTATCTACCTGTTGACCTTGTCAGGGAATATGACTCTGGTTATACTGATCCGGTTTGATGCCCGGCTGCATACGCCTATGTACTTTTTCATTGGAAGTCTATCATTTTTAGATTTCTGGTATACATCTGTGTATACCCCCAAAATTCTAGCCAGTTGTGTTTCAGAAGATAAACGCATCTCCTTGGCTGGATGTGGGGCCCAATTGTTCTTCTCCTGTGTTGTAGCCTACACTGAGTGCTATCTCCTGGCAGCCATGTCCTATGACCGCTATGTAGCCATTTGCAGCCCATTACTTTATTCAGCCACCATGTCAGTTTCTCTCTGTACCAGGCTGGTTGCAGGCTCCTACATAGGAGGATTTTTGAATGCCATTGCCCATACTGCCAACACTTTCCGGCTGAGTTTCTGTGGGAAAAATATCATTGACCATTTTTTCTGTGACGCGCCACCATTGGTAAAAATGTCCTGTACAGACACACGAGTGTATGAACAAGTCCTCTTGGGTGTGGTGGGCTTCACAGTGCTCTCTAGCATTCTTGCTATCTTCATTTCTTATTTCAACATCCTGCTGGCCATCCTGAGAATCCGCTCAGCCTCAGGAAGACGTAAAGCTTTCTCCACCTGTGCCTCCCACCTCATCTCGGTCACCCTCTTCTATGGATCTTTGCTCTTCATGTATTCAAGGCCCAGTTCCACCTATTCCCTGGAAAAGGACAAAATGGCTGCTCTGTTCTACACTGTGATCAACCCACTGCTCAACCCTCTTATCTACAGCCTGAGAAACAAGGATGTCAAGGAGGCCTTCAGGAAAGCGACACAAACCATACGACCACAATCTTGATGGCTATTGGTTTTGATGAATCCTGTTATTATCTTTATCCAAGAACTGAGGGGTTAATATGCTTGCAAAGACTTTTGTATTTCATTTCATTTAAACAAGTGATTTTGTAAATAATGAGATATTGAGATAATAAGATCTTTTGGCTATTCATATTTTGTTGTGATATGATCCATTTTAAGGCTGTTGCAAAGGGGCTTCAATACATTATATTACCCCTCTTTAAAGAACCAGATTTCTTTTTCATGAAATTCATTATGTTTTTAGACAGAAGTCATGGAGGAAAAAAGAAATCATACACTTTTGATCTCAAGTTTGATGAGTTAATGTGACTGGCTGAGGGGTAGATTTGGAATATTTTTGAAGATTTTTAGAAATCTTGGACTTTATGTTTTCAATGTCTTATAAACATTTCTCTTGAAAGAGGTGTTGCCTCTAATTTATTCCAACTGAGTAAATAAATCTATCTTTGTAAATCCATGCCTTCTACATCAATATAATATTAAGTGATATGTTCTGTCATTGTTTAGATTACAAAACAAAATAGCAACAACTGAATCTGTTATTAAACCATAAATAAATATTTGTTTTTAGGGTGTATATCTCCCTGGAGAGTATGTTCTAAGAAAGGAAGAGTGTACTCCAGAAAGAAATCTTCTGACTGGCTTAAGTCAATGTTACCTGGGTTGATAATATCTAACAATAGGAAGCATAGAAATAGGCAACCTCCAAGTCTACTCACATGACCCTGCGTTTTCCATTTTTCCTGATGAAGAATGACAAAATGAAATAACTAGAGCCTAATTTTTCTTGTAATTTTGACCCCAATCCAGAAACTTCAATGAGCATAATCAAAATTATTTAGACTGTATCCTGGGACAATAAATGACAATACATGTTGCTAAACACAAAGAATCCAGCCCTAGCCTTGAAATCACAAACCTTTAACATTCATAGGAACTTAGGAACTCACTTCCCCAGTGGTAGATTAGCGCATCTCATCTTGGTAGATCATTTCTTATCTTGTTACTCCTTAACTACAAACCATTGTGTGTCAGGTCCTTGGATAAATGCGATGCACTGATTAGCCAGTTATTTAGCAATTCTTTCTTGGAAGCCCAACAGGCCCACACTGTCGATGGTTTGGAATATTGCTTTGGGAGAACTCTGACAATGTTTTGGGTAAATTTTTCAGTCTATGTTCAAAAGAGTTATGTCATTCCTCAGCCCAATGCTAGTAGTATGGTTCCAACAGAATGATTTAACTACAGAAAAATAAAATGAAAACAACTTGGGAAATCATTGAGAGCACATGGCAGGTTTCATTGCAGTACCATTTACAAGAGCCTAAGTGAAGGAATATTACTAAAGTTTACAAATGAGAAGTTGATAGCTCAGAAGACAGAATTATATTACTGAACAGTTATATTTGAATTGATGAAAGGATATCACTAAAATGTCATTAAGATTAGAAATAAATATCATACTAGTAATTCTGGTCACTGAGCTCTTTGTGCTAGCAGCAGTTCTCTCTTATTTCCTCTTAGGTGCTGTGGTTTACCTGCACTTCACTTTCCTCTTTCTTCTAATAGATGCAATCTTGACATTCTACATTCCTCTGTGAATGAGGAGGCCCAGGGAGCAACCACAATTTAGGATACATTCCCTAAATGCCAACAATAACTCAGATTCACATCTACATCAGAATAAATTTGTAGGGAATATAACTTCTTCAACATGGTGAGAGAGAACAAAAGAATACTGAATCTTTTGAGAAACCTACTGTATTTACTATTTTTGCATTAAACCCCAGTAGTGCTTTGAAAAATGGAACTGATCTTATGGTTAATAATAGGGGTCATGGTCTAATGTCTAAACAAAAACAAAGAAGATAACACAATTTTTTTAGGCTAAATTTTCCTTCATGGAGTTTAATTTTTGAAAGACAGACATGCACCTTCCCTTGAGTAGCATTTTATCACTTAGCACTGCTCTTCAGAAAGGTCAGTGAATGGATCTAGGCTTCAGGCTGAGCGAGCTTGAAGAGTTTTCTCAGGGCTTCTTTCACGTCTTTATTTCTCAGACTGTAGATCATGGGGTTCAACATGGGGAACAACACAGTGTAAAAGGTAGAAACCACTTTGTCCCTCTCAAGGGAGTAGCTGGAACTTGGCCTAGAGTAGATATAGAGAATGGAGCCATAGTACAAGGTGACAGAGATGAGGTGGGAGGAGCAGGTGGAGAAGGCCTTGAGGCGGCCCTGAGTGGAGCGGATCCTCAAGATGGCGGCGATAATGAAGAGGTAGGAGGCTAGGATGAGCAGTGTAGGTACTATGACATTGGAGGCCAGGAGAAAGTAGAGAACTGATTGGTAGCTGTCATTCACATTGCATGCTAGCTTGACCAGAGGTGGGACATCACAGAAAAAGTCATCGATCACATTGCCAGCACAAAAATCCAATGTGAATGTGTTGCTGGTTAAGATGATTGCATTGACAAACCCCCCTGTGTAGGAATATAGAACCAAACAGATGCACAAGCTCCTTGACATGACCTGAGCATAAAGCAAAGGCTTGGAAATAGCCACATAGCGGTCATAAGCCATAGTGGCAAGCAGGTAGCACTCACTGTAAGCTAGGCCGGCAGAAAAGAAGAACTGAGATAGACAGCCAGCAAAGGAGATGCTCTTATCTTCAGAAATACAAGTCAGGAGAATCTTTGGTGTATAGACAGAAGAATACCAGAGATCCAGAAAAGAGAGGTTTCCAATGAAGAAATACATGGGTGTGTGCAGGCGGGAGTCATTGCAGATCAGCACGATAAGGGTGGTGTTTCCCAGCAAGGTTGCGGAGTACACTCCAAGGAAGAGGATGAAGAGGACCAGCTGCATGGCAGGGTCTGTTGTGAAGCCCAGCAGGATGAACTCAGTTACAGTGTGGTTGCCTCTCTCCATGGCTTACAGATTTCGGATCTGCAGATGGAGAAGGATTTCATTGCTTCCATCAACAGACAATATGAACATTCTTTATGCTAAGTCTTTGGTATTTGAAAATATTAATAGGGAATCTTACCTGGTTTGGGCGACTGATAGAAACTTTCTGAGTTTAGTACATTGGTTACAATGAGTGTGAAAATAAAATTAGAGTGATTATTCCTTTTTTCAAAGGTTTTTTTTTTTTTTTTTGCTTCAGGCAATGCTTTATTTCTGGTGTTTGAACTGTTGGTATTTCCTAGGCAGGTTCTTTACCACTTGAGCTACCACCCTTATGTTTTCTGATTTACTTTTATTTTGGCTAGAGACTTGTGTTCTTTTCTCAGGGCTATGTTTTGACTTACATTCTCTATGTAAGTTTCCTGCATATAAAGCAAAAAAAAAAAAAAAAAAAAAAAAAGAACAGGCAAATACTCTTGTTAAGGAAAAAGTGGATGAAGGGATAGTAATGTGTCAGAAAATAACTAAATTCAGATACAGAAAAGAAAAGAGACCTATTTTTCATTTCTCAGCTAGAAAAATACAGGTCTTAAAGATTCTATAAATTCAGAGGGTCTCTATGGCTTAGTGAGTAATGTAATTGTGATTTTACCTAACGATAGAAGTTGTCTCACCTCTAGCACTCTAGAAAATTTTATCCCATCTCATATTTCCAGATGAAGGGGATGTTTGAAAAAGCATGGTGACAGTTAAGACCAAAAAAATTAATCTATCTTTTTGTTTAACATAAAAATAGATTTTGATGTCCTTATGGGATCTATCTAACACACTTCTAAAAAGAATGACAATTGCTCCTCAATTTTAAATTCTTATTTGAAACTTAGAATAACTTTGCAAATGCACATTTTCTTTACAGAGTGGACTGGATCTCATATGCATATAAATATAGTAATCTTTCTCAGGTCATAAATGTCCTTTCAGACTCTAGGTAGAATCTCATTGGGTAGGGCATATTTTCCCCTTTTTATAAGACTATCCTATGCATACACATTATTTTCATTCTTATTTACTACATATTCAGAGCTAGGAGGGCCCCAAATGTTTACAATAATCAAAACTTCTAGCTCTTTTTCTCATCTCAGAAGTAATGACTGACTTTAAAGCATTACTCTTCATGTACAAGTACCTTAGGATCAAAATGTTGAATAAAAAACTTCTTATGTTATTTGATATAAAGCCATGGTTTAGATCTTAGGAAGGGAAGACCTAGTTTTTATTTTTAGAAGCTGAAGTACCCCTTATGCTCATGTGTGAAAAAGTGCCTGATCTGAAAGTGTTAAATAAATTCATGCAAAAACATCATAGTAACAAGATGCTGAAAGTAAAATCTCGTTCCATTACTTGAAATAAGTCTATGTTTAAAACTATGTAAAACAAGAGCCCAATAGCTATACCCTTAGGAACACATAAGGAGATGCTAAGTGAAATGAACTCCATGTTATGGAAACAATTGTTATATCACAGTTGTAACTACTTTCAACGTCCCATCTGTATCCATAGCTTCTATTATTGATGATGTTCTTGTATCACCTTCTAGTGGTTGTACCTACACTATCTCTGTAATCTTATCTGAGTATATTGGAAACCGTGTATCTGGTATTAGAAGTAGGAAATTGAAAGGGAATACCAAAATTGAGAGACACAGGGTAAAAAAAGACAAACAACTACAAAAGCAATACTTGCAAAACTGTTTGGTGAAAGTGAACTGAACACCTCAGGGGGGCAAAGGGAAAGGGGGAGGAGGGAGTGGGGTATGAGGGACGAGGTA
The DNA here is from genome assembly GCF_023159225.1 of Perognathus longimembris pacificus. NCBI lineage: Eukaryota > Metazoa > Chordata > Mammalia > Rodentia > Heteromyidae > Perognathus > Perognathus longimembris. The sequence continues at coordinate 51,809,258 of NC_063173.1, read as the reverse complement.
ACAAACAGTACAAGAAATGTATCCAATGCCTAACGTATGAAACTGTAACCTCTCTGTACATCAGTTTGATAATAAAAATTTGAAAAAAAAATATGTGAAAAGATCTATAGTTTCATTTTTAGACACAGATACCTCTTTCTCAATACTGAACATTGTGTGCATTGAAAGGATTATGTGCTGATCCTCCAAAAGCAGTTCTAAAATGAAATAGTGAATGTTAACACTTGCCTGTTGCTTGAAACCAGTCTAGTTTAAGATCTTAAAATAAACATCCCTCCCCCACTGCTTTACATTTTACTTTGTGAAACATTGTAGATTATTCCAGATTTTTATAAAATACTTTGAGAGCATCACCAAGTAGTCCAATTACCTATAATTGTTTAGCTTTCCATTTAATTCTATCTCTGTGAACTATGAGGGAAAGCCCACTCTCATATTTATTCAGTGAGACAAGGAATTTTTGTCTAGTTTTGAATATCACTGTTGCAAAGCCTAGAACAGCACATGAAAATCACTGAATGAGTGAGTGAATGAATGAATGAGAAGGCAATCTTGATTTGAAGGAGGGTGATGTCAGTAGGATTGGTGCCCTGGGTGGCATCAATGAGCACAATTGTGCGTAAAACCGTCTCAAAATGGTCTCTGATGTCCTCATGCTCTTTGAAGACTTGTATATAAAAAGAAAGAGAGAAAGAAACCATCCACCATTATGCTTACTTTGGCCAAATATTTTAGAATATAAATAGAGTGTTTGAAGAGAAACCAATTTTGATGTCTGCAACAAATATTCACTATATGTCCTTGATAATTAGGGATCAGGCCTTAGGTATCAACGCTGACCAAACCAGAGAAAGCTGAAAAGATATTTGACTTTCAGGCAATTTAAAATTACACATGTTCTTCACTACTATCCAGCAATGGGAAACCTCAATTTCCTTTAAGATAGGGATAATTTGTCTCTTGTAGGGTGGCTGCAAATTTGCAAACTAAAGGAAAGCACAACATCTGGAATGTCATGACACTAGAATAACAACAGCGTTTTGATCTCCTTGTACACAAAATATCCAGCCTAGTGTCTAAGTTAGCAGGTACTAAAATGGCCCCACAAAAACTGCTTTCATACAAGCAGTCCAAATGGTTATAATTTAGGTTTTCCATAGATCACATTGAGAAATGATGAAGTCTATTCCTTAACAATTATTACTATCAATGAGTATTTCTGGGATCCTTACCTGCATTACAATGATAAGAAGACTCATGAATTAACATAGAGAAGTGATCAACGTCAGGCACCAGTGGTGGCTCATGCCTGAAATCCTAACTGCTCAGGAGGCTGAAATCTAAAAGATTATGGTTTGAAGTCAGCGTCAGAAGGAAAATTCATGACATTGTGATTTCCAGTTCATCACCAAAAAATCCAGAAGTGGAGCTGTAGCTTAATTGGTAGAGTGATAGGTCTAGGGAGGGGTGAGGGAGCACAGGGATAATGCCCAGGTCCTGAGGATCTCATCTGATGTACAGTTGTAACACCATAGCATTGCTATTTTATGGATAATATAGCACTGGCTTTTAATATCTTTCCACTGACTCTGGAAGTGCTGTCGCTCTCCTATCTCCTCTTCATCACCACTACTTTCTCTGAACAGTAATCTTTCATTAGGGAAGCCCAGAGCTTCACTCCACCACAGACGATGTCTCACATCTCCTTTCACGTTCCTATTATTTTATTTTATTTTTTTATTCAAATTTTTATTATCAAACTGATGTACAGAGAGGTTACAGTTTCATACGTTAGGCATTGGATACATTTCTTGTACTGTTTGTTACCTTGTCCCTCATGCCCCCCTCCCTCCCCCCCTTTCCCTCCCCCCCCCAGGTGTTCAGTTCACTTACACCAAACAGTTTTGCAAGTATTGCTTTTGTAGTTGTTTCTCTTTTTTTACCCTGTGTCTCTCAAATTTGGTATTCCATTTGAATTTCCTACTTCCAATACCAGTAAACATGGTTTCCAATATACTCAGATAAGATTACAGAGATAGTGTAGGTACAACCACAGGAAGGTGATACAAGAACATCATCAATAATAGAAGCTACACATACACATAGGACGTTGAAAGTAGTTACAACTGTGATATAACAATTGTTTCCATAACATGGAGTTCATTTCACTTATTTTAAAATAGGTCATTAACATTTATTGGATTCAAGTTCCTGTGGGATATTTACAAACTCTACAATTTTTCTCACTTTGAAAAACAGTATTTGTAATTCACCAAGGGCCACACAAAGAAAGAAACAACATGTTGTCTTTGTGGTTCACTTAATGCTTCCTAGACCTTGACAACTGGTTTAATGACTGGAGTTGGTACTTCCTTATTACAGCAAGAAATCTAGAATACCTGGCAGTATATGCTAGCCAGCCAGTTTTCCTTCCTTAAAAAAGTTATATTCTTGTATTTGAGGTAAAAATAACGAACACAATTTGTTTTTTATCATTTGCTTCTATTGTCAGAGGTCTTCTAAAAATACTATCTGCTTTTAGCATTTGGTGAAGAATATTATATTGAAGGAATTTTAAAGTTTTGACATCTTTTGTCTTTAATAATAATTATTATCGCCCTTCTTTCATTGTTCCTTTGCTATTAACAAAGGCATTGTTTACTACTGGTTCCCGGTGTTCGTTTGTTTGTGGAATTACTATTTCCTTTTATTTCTCTGTATTATTAATTACTCTTCAATCTCTAGTGGACAGAAATTTGACTTCTGTATATGAAACCTAGAAATCAAAAGGAAAATAATGGAGATATTTCTCAAGAGGCCCCTGATTGTTAGGACTTACCATGAAAAGGGTTATTGGACTGACTGTGAGGAACAAATGACAATGTGTAGCAAGGGAGCTTAAGCAACTCACCTAAACATCTGGAAGAGCATCATCTCACTGAAATCCAAACTCGCTCATCTAGGAATCTTTTAAGGCAGTACCTGGATTCCCAAGGTTGCTGATTTCTGAAATCCCTCAGGATTTCATAGCTTGGGAGGAAATAACAGGACAATTAAATGTGTTAACAAGTTGAGTATTATTAAACAAGTTGAACAAGTATTTTAGGTAATTATGTGTCCTGGGTGAAAAAAATCATAATTTTTATTCTTGCTGTTTTCTGAGTTGTGTAGAAGATAAATATATACATATAAATTCCACATATTTAATTACATATATGTCATTAAACCTGTAATAATTCATAAAATATACTTTCATATCACGTATATGTAAATAACACACATACTATTTATGTTTATATATTACATATGTAATTATTACTTTATATTATATGTAATGTATAACTATAGTATAACTACATGTAAGGACATATAATTACATATATTACACATATATAATATGGTTTTATATATTACATATAATTACTCATATATATGTAGTATATAGCATATATTCTATCCTATATGTCTATCTGCATAGAAAGTATGTATATCCTTTCTTACAGATGTTTTTGTTTTTATTATATTTTGTCTATCATTTGTAGCTCTACATCCATCTTGTGATAATTTCATCTCTTTGTTTCAGCATGCTAATAATTGTATTAACCGTATCACTTGACCTATTAATGAGCTTTTCCAGTGACTGTGAATGTCACAGAAGAGAATGTAGGTAGGTTATTCTTGAGTCTTTATCTGAATTCATAGCACAAACCTCCAAGAGAATCACTTCTTTTATGTCAGATGGCACAAAATAACAAGAGGTATTCTTTACTTATACTCTTTATACATGGATTTTAATCCTGTCTACAAATGTTCAGCAGAAAGAATATTTTTTGTCACCCTAGAAATGTGGATGCTTTTATAAATGTGAGGATTAGGATGAATAGCTAATATAAAGAATCCAGTTTTTGTAGCTTTGACAGTGTAAGAAAAAATAAAAAGAATTCTTATTCTAAATTGTGATTTTTACAATTGTACAAATGCCTGGGCATCTAATATACTTAAAAAGTAGATAATACAGAAAAATAAAAGAAAGTAATGTTAAACAAAGAAGCTTCTCTCACTCTCTTCCACAACATTACTTGTGGGGCTTTAATTGATCACAAAGGCACCTCACATCAAGTCTCAGTGACAGTAGACATATCTGAATATTCTTTAGTTAAAAATACGGTTTAATTTTTTAAAAATTAATTTCCGGAAACAAAAGATGCTGTATAAAAGTAACATACTTCTTATTTGATTCATGTAACTGTAATTGCTCTGTATATCACCTGTATACTAACAATAAAACATATTGGCATCCTTTTGTATACTCAAGGCACATAAAATTACAATAGGTAGGTAGGACTTCTCATAGATGTTTGTGAATAGCTATTTAAGCAGACAGATCTGATGCTGTTTCTAATCACTATCCTGAGGTTCATTTTTAAAATCTATCTATGAGAACTTGACTTACAGTAATGCTCAGTGACTCCCCAAATTGCAAGGTCATTTAAATTCCAATTCCTACAGCCTTTCAAACTCCTACAGTCTTTCAAAACTTCTCAGATTTTTGGAAATCTTGGACTGTATATTTTCAAGGCTTTAGAAACATTTCTCTTCAGTAAGTTATTTCCTCTAATAAATTGATTTAAATTCCCAAGCGAGTATATAAAACTATCTTTGTAAACCTGTGTCTTCTACTTCAATATAATATCACCCAAAGTGTTCAGTAGTTGTTTAGGTTCAAAACAACACAATAACAACAGAATCTGTTACAAATCCATGAAAAAATATATGTTTTGAGGTTGTGCATGACCCTAAAGAGTATGTTCTCTTCAAGGAAGATTGTGAATTCACTCCAGAGCGAACTCTTCTGACGGGCCCAAACCAATGTTCCCTGGAAAAGGGTTGATGATATCTAACAATATGAAACATAGAAATACACAGCCAAGGGTGTGGGGTATAGCTCATGGGTAGAATATTTTGACTGCAGAAATACACAGCCATCAAATCTATTTCTATGGTTCACTGTTTTTCAATTTGTTCTAATCAAAAATGACCAAATAAAATACCTAGACCCTTATGTCCCAGCAGCTGCAAATGTTCATTTTTTTAGCTTAAATTTATAAAGGTGATAAACACAGGGGTTACAGCTAGAAAAGTTATGCAATGACTTTCTGTTTGAAATATCATCCCCTACCTCATGTTTTCTCAGTTTTCCCCCTTCTGGCTTCTTTCTCTCCCAAGCTGTATAGTCAATCTGCAACATAATGTGTGGTGAATATCACTGCTGAATGGGTTTTCCCTTTGTCCCACGCTTTCTGTGATTTCAGACCCTTCAACGGCATAATCAAAATTATTTAGATTGTTTCCTGGAAAAATGAGTTGCAAGATGTGTTGCTAAACACAAGGGATCTAGCTGTGACCTTAGAATCACAAACCTTCAACATTCATAGGAACTCAGCAACTCACTCCTCCAGTGGTAGGTTAGAGCATCTCAACTGGGTAGGTCATTTCTTATTTTGTTACTCCTTGACTGTAAGCCATATGTGTATGTATGTGTATGTATGTGTTCCCGGGACAAATGCGATGCACTGATTGTTGTTTATAGATTCTTTCTTGGAAGCCTTCACTATGGATGGTTTGAGGTATTGTTTTGGGAGAACTCTGACAGTACTTTCTGGAAATCTTTCAGTCCATCTTCAAGAGAGACAAATCACTTCTCAGCCCAATGCTAGTAGTATGGCTCCAACAGAAGAATTTACAGGAAAACAAAAGCAAAAATAATTGGGGAAATCTGTGAGAACCAAGGAAAAATGTAGCTCCTCCTCCCCTGGGCTCCTAGACATAATGGGGCTTGTAAAATTTCACTGTCTTAGAGTTTACTCTTAGCTTTTATAACTCTATTTTTTTGTGACTCCATTTCAGAGGGCCACACCCCACCTGTAAGACTAGTTCCTCAGAGTTTTCCATTTAAATATATATGTAGCCTTTGTTCTTTTTTTTTTTAAAACAATATAAATTTTTACTACGTAACACAAAAAAGTCTGAATAACAGAAAAAAATCATCGCATGCTTCTCTTAGAAAATAATTATGTAGGAAAAAAAATCAGTTCACCTTAAATTACCAAACAAATGCCATGTAATCCCAGTAAAATTCTTAGCGGGCTTTCTCAGTGCTATCTGAAACTTGATGGGTTGAGTCCAAGGTTCACATTGGAAACACAATGTGGAAAAACAATGAGAAAGTGTTTAAAAACAAAGCACTTGGGGCTGGGGATATAGCCTAGCGGCAAGAGTGCCTGCCTCGGATACACGAGGCCCTAGGTTCGATTCCCCAGCACCACATATACAGAAAACGGCCAGAAGCGGCGCTGTGGCTCAAGCGGCAGAGTGCTAGCCTTGAGCGGGAAGAAGCCAGGGACAGTGCTCAGGCCCTGAGTCCAAGGCCCAGGACTGGCCAAAAAAAAAAAAACAAAAAAAAAAAAAAACAAAGCACTTGGATCTTGAAGCCTATGGTGGTAATTACAGCAGTTTAGCATTCATTGTCACAGAAAGAGACAAAGTATATGGGGTTATGTAGTGACAAAACACCCCACAACACAATAACTAGAGATACAAGGATATTTTGTTACTAAATCTTTGATCTTGGTGGTGCTCAACAGAGATGACTCTGAGGCCTGGTTCTAATTAGGTATACTTGCCAGCATTTTCCTTTGGCACCCCCTCTTTTTCTGCCATCCTTCTAGGTTCCTGGTGAATCTGGTGGCCCTGGGGCCATCTGACCTGACAGCACCTTGGTAGCCTTTGTTCTTCTCTGTATCTAGGCAGCAACTATAGTAACAGATTGTAAAAATGATCATAGTAATAAATTATAGAAAGAATCACAGTAGTAGTTATAGAAATGCCTTGGCACAACTGTCAAGTTGCTTCACTTATAATTGCTACCTGGATTGTTTTAGCCTGCTCATGCTTGCTTATTTGATATTAGAGGAATGTGGTAACAATTGTTAAAAATGAAGTTGATATTAGGTCAGCCTGCTTGTGAAATTCTGCTTCTGTAAACTGCTTGCTTAACCTGTTTTTCACTTGCTTTGACCCTCCTGCATTGACCCCTTGTGGTACATGACCATTTGCTGTAGAATGCATACCTCCCATCTTTCAAAACCAAAACCTACTGAGGCTCAAGGCATTTCTTCACCACCCTGATGGCATAAAACAGATGCTGTCGACAGAAAGACTCCTAGCAGGATTGACTGAATGCTGGCGACTTTATTGTCATGAGTTTGAATCCTGGGTGACAAGGATACTACAAAATCATTGCCAGTACATGGCGGGATTCATTGCTATTTTATTCAGTACCATTTATAAGAGCCTAAGTGAAGGAATATTACTAAAGTTTACAAATGAGAAGTTGATACCGCAGAGGACAAAATTTTATTGCTGAACAGTTACTTAATTGATAAAAGGAGGTCACTAAAATATCTTTAAAATTAGGAGTAAATATCATACAAATGTCTGTAGTCACTTAGCCCTTTGTGTTAGCAGCAGTTCTCTCATATTTCCTCTTAGCTGCTGTGGTTTACCCGCACTTCATTTCCCTCTCTCTTCTAGCAGAAGCAATCTTGACATTCTATATTTCTCTATGAATGAGGAGGCCCCATGAGCCAACAGAATTTAGGAAATATTCCCCAAATGCCAACACTTAGGTTCACATCTCCATGAGAATAATTGTGTAGGGAATATAACTCCTTTAACATTGTGAGAGAGAAGAAAAGAATACTGAATCCTTTGGGATGCCAGAAGCCTACCATATTTTTCTATTTTTGCATTAATCCCACATAGTGCTCTGAAAAATGGTATTGATCTTATCATTAATAGTAGAGGTCACAGTCTAATATCTAAACCACAACAAAGAAAATAACACAATTTTTGAAGCTAAATTTTCATTCACGGGATTTTATTTTTTGAAATCTAGACTCCCACCTTCCCTTGAGTAGCATTTTATCACTTAGCACTGCTCTTCAGAAAGGTCAGTGAATGGATCTAGGCTTCGGGCTGAGCGAGCTTGAAGAGTTTTCTCAGAGCTTCTTTCACGTCTTTATTCCTCAGACTGTAGATCATGGGGTTCAACATAGGGAACAACACAGTATATAAGGGAGAAATCATTTTGTCCCTCTCAAGGGAGTAGCTGGAACTTGGCCTAGAGTAGATGTAGAGAAAGGAACCAAAGTATAAGATGACAGAGATGAGGTGGGAGGAGCAGGTGGAGAAGGCCTTGAGGCGACCCTGAGTGGAGCGGATCCTCAAGATGGCGGCGATGATGAAGAGGTAGGAGGCCAGGATGAGCACGATGGGGGTCATAACATTGGAGGCCAGGAGAAAGTAGAGAACCGACTGGTAGATATCATTCACATTGCATGCTAGCTTGACCAGAGGTGGGACATCACAGAAAAAGTCATTGATCACATTGCTAGCACAAAAATCCAATGTGAACGTGTTGCTGGTTAAGATTGTTGAATTGACAAACCCCCCTGTGTAGCAATATAGAACCAAACAGATGCACAATCTCCTTGACATGACCTGAGCATAAAGCAAAGGCTTGCAAATAGCCACATAGCGGTCATAAGCCATAGAGGCCAGTAGATAGCACTCACTGTAAGCTAGGCCGGCAGAAAAGAAGAACTGAGATAGACAGCCAGCAAAGGAGATGCTCTTGTCTTCAGAAATACAAGTCAGGAGAATCTTCGGTACATAGACAGAAGAATAAAACAGATCCAGAAAAGAGAGGTTTCCAATGAAGAAATACATGGGTGTGTGCAGGCGGGAGTCATTGCAGATCAGCACGATGAGGGTGGTGTTTCCCAGCAAGGTTGCGGAGTACACTCCAAGGAAGAAGACGAAGAGTACCAGCTGCATGGCAGGGTCTGTTGTGAAGCCCAGCAGGATGAACTCAGTCACAGTGTGGTTGCCTCTCTCCATGACTTACAGAGTTCAGATCTGCAGATGGAGAGGGAGAGGGTTTCATTGCTTCCATTAACAGATAGTGAGAATATTCTACATGCTAAGCCTTTGTGATTTGAAATATTAATCAGAAAATTTATCTGCTTTGGGCAATGGGTAGTTTTCTGAGTGTACATTGATTACAACGAGTGTCAACGTGAAATTGGAGAGATTATTCCTTTTTCAAAGTGTTTTTTTTTGCTTCAGACAATCTTTTTTTTTTTGGCATTTGAATTGTTTGTATTTGCTAGGCAGGGTGCTTTACCACTAGAGCTATACACTTGCACCATTTTCTGTTTTAGTTATATATAATATATATGTATTTTTTTTTCTTTTTTGGTTAGTCTTGTTTTCTTTTCTCAGGAGCATCTTTGAACTGTTAATCCCTACCTCCATCTTCTGCTTATAAAACAAAAAAAGTATGAATAGATAAATACTTTTCTTCATATGCTATGGTACCTAGGAAAAAACTGGATGAAAGCACTATAATATATCAGAAATTAACTGAATTCAGACACAGAGAAAACAAAAAAGACCTGTTTTCCATTTCTGTGGTAGAAAAGGAAAGGTTGTAAGGATTCTGTAAGCCCAGAAGGTCTCACTTGTTTAGAGATTAATGAAACTGTCTTTTTTCCCTAATCATAGAGGTTGTTCTCACTTCTAGCACTCTGCAGAAAACTTTGATGCATCTCATATGTATGGAGATGGAACAGATCACAAATTCTGGGTTTTAGTTAAGACCAGCAAATTTACGTACCTTTTTCTGTAACATAAAACAAATTTTGTATAGCTATTCTGATTGCTTTTCCTTTGTATGTTATTGATCTTTCCTTCCTGCCATTTTTAAGGATCCATTCATTGGTCTCTATTGATCCTGTGCAAACCACAATGTGTTGTTGGGATGAACTATTCTGTTCTGGTCTGTTTGGGGTTTTACAGGCTTCTTTTATCTGAATGGGCTTATACTTTTGTATGTCTATGAAATTTATTGCCAGGATTCTGTTAAACATATTTTCTATTACTTTATCTTCCTTCTATAGACTTTACTCAATATCTGTTCAAATTAGTCCTTTTGATTGTGACTTGGATCTCTTGTAGGGATATAACTCTTTTTTTTTTTTTTGCCGGTCCTAAGGCTTGGATTCAGGGCCTGACTTCCTTTTTTGCTTAAGGTTAGCACTCTACCACTTGAGCCACACTGCCACTTCTGGCTTTTTTTTATATATGTGGTGCTGAGGAATTGGCCTCATGCATGCTAGGCAAGCACTCTGCCACTAAGCCACATTCCCAGCTCCTCTGGGTTTTGTTTTAACTATTAGTTTGTTCTTTCTACATAAAGTCTAGATAGTCTTAAATTCCAGACATTCTACCTTCTGCATGGTCTAATCTACTGTCAAGACATTTAAAAAAAATTTCACTGCCTTCTAAATAGTCATTTTTAATAGATTCACTTTTTCTGTTGAAGCTTTGTTTTAGATCTTGTATTGACTTCTTTACCTCCTTGATTTCATTTTCATTGTTCTCTCTTAAATCCATTAACTGAGTCTCTATGTTTTCATTGGACTCTCTTTCTAGTGGAATTCATTCAGCTTTTGGTTTGTGGATTCCATGAATTCCTCTATTAATCCACATTCACGTATGGCCATATGCAGGCTTTCAGTTTTTCCATTCAGTAGGTGTTTGTAGAGAAATTTTAAGAACTATCAGACTTCGATTGACTACTCGGTTTCCTGTTTATTTTGAGTGGGAGTTGAGGTTCCTTGACTTGCTATTTTTCTTGTGTTTCTATTGCTAGTTCTATCCATTTGGAAATGAAAGCAAATCCAATATGACATCAACACAAAGTTTTAAGAACCAACCCAGAGACCTGTAGTTACACAGACTTTTTACTGATTCACAATCTTAGATAGGTATTTTCACTCTATGTCTCCTTTTTGGATACAAAATCAGATTCAATACCACCAAAAGACACCATTTTAAGTCAAACCAACCCTGAGTCCTGTACTGATTGCACTGATTGTAGAAGTTCAAAATCACAGATAGGTACTTCCCTCTGTCTCTCTTTTTCTTTGTTAGGGGAGGGGTATTGGGAATCAGGAGTAGGGATTCTATATAATTATAATCAGTGAACCTAGGAATTTATTTAACCAAAGAGGAGAAGGGCTTCTATGATGAAAACTTTAAAAACCTGAAAAAGGAAATTAATCCAGATTTAAGGAAGTAGAAAGCCTCCCACATTCCAGGAGTGGGAAAATTAACATCATAAAAACCTCCATGTTCCTGGATTGAGAGGATTAACATTGTGAAAATGGCAATACTGACAAAAGCTATCTACAAATTCAATACAATACCCATAAATATCCCCCAAACATTCTTTAATTAAATAGAAGAAGCAATCCAAAAAGTCATATGGAATAATAGAAGACCTCGAGTAGCAAAAACAATCCTTTGCAGGAAAACTAGTGTTGGAGGATTTCCAAACTTCAAACTCTATTAAAAAGCTGTATTTAAAAAAATCAGCTTGGTACTGGCAGATAAACAGGCCTGATGACCAATAAAATGAAATTGAAGCCCCAGAAATTATTGCACAGACCTATGAACACCCAATCTTTGTTCAAGGAGCCAAAATCTTCAGATGGAAGAAAACAGCCTCTTCAATTAATGTTGTTGGCAGAAATGACTATACACGTGTAGGAAACTGAAATTAGATCCTAATAATTCACCCCGCACAAGAATAAACTCCAAATATATCAAACTGCAGAGGTTCTGCATGTTAAAGGGAATAGCTAGAAAGACAAATAGAAAGCCTACAGATTGGGAGAAGTTCTTCATAGCCATACTACAAACAAATATATCTAAAATATACTTTGAGCTCAAAAAATTAAGCCCCCTCAAACAAATCCTTGAAGAAATAATCCTATTAATCTGCAGGCTAAAGTCTTAAAGAGAGACTTCTCTGAAGAAGAAGCATGGCCAATAAACACATGAGCAAATAAATGTTCAACATCTCTTTCAGATTTTGTTACAAAATATAAAATAGTTTGAGAGTATCACCAAGTAGTCCAATTGCCTATAATTGTGGAACTCTCCACTTATTTCTATCCCTATGATCTAAGAGAGAAAGGCCCACTAGCATACGACTCAGTGAGACAAGGAATTTTTGACTACTTTCTCATATCACTGTCCACAAACTGTGGACAGTGTAGAACTGTGCAGTCACTAAAACAGACACTTGATAACCTGAATTATTCAGCCTAGTCTTTCTAATTTAGCAGGTTGTCAAATGGCCCCAAACTGCTGTCATAAAAGTAGTTCAAATGGTTATAATTTAAGGTTTATGTAGATCACATTGAGAAATGAAGAAATGCAGACTTCTATTTAATAATTATTACTACTATTAATGATTATTTCTAGGATCCTTACCTTCATTACAGCGGTAAGAAGACTCAATGAGTTAACATAAAGATGTGGCTCATGCCTGAAATCATGATGGCTCAGGAGACTGAAATAAGATCATAATTTGAAGTCAGCTTCAGTAGGAATGTCCATGAGATTCCTATCACCAATTTATTACCAAAGAAGACAGAAGAACTGTGACTCAAGTGGTAGAGTCATAGGTCTGTGGGAGGAGAGGAGAAAAAGAAAACTCAGGGACAATGTCCAAGCCTTGAGTTCAAGACTCAGTACTGTCCCTTATTCGACCCCCCACCCCCCAAAAAAAATGTGGTCCATATGTTACACTTTTTTTTTCCCCCCTGGGCCTTGGACTCAGGGCCTGAGCACTGTCCCTGGCTTCTTTTTGCTCAAGGCTAGCACTCTGTCACTTGAGCCACAGCGCCACTTCTGGCCTTCTCTATATATGTGGTGCTAAGGAATCGAACCCAGGGCTTCAAGTATACGAAGCAAACACTCTACCACTAGGCCATATTCCCAGCCCGGTGTTACGCATTTTTAATAGATGAAGCATGAACAGATATTTATCTCATTCATGATTCTAATAGCTTATATAACTGTGTGATCGCTGAACACTCAGTTAAACCCCCTGATCTCATGTTTCTGGTGAAGCAGATGACAATAATTTTTTCACATGATTATCCAAAAATTAAAAAATATATTACTGATAAAATGCTTAGTCCATTGTGTGTAAAGTATCTCATTTTATGTACAATTGTAACACAGTGGTATTGTTATTTTATGTCTCATATAGCACCAGCTTTAAATATCATTCCAGTGACTCAGGAAGTGCTGTTGCTCTCCCGTCAGCATTCTCTCCTCTTCATCACCACCACTTTCTCAGAGCTTCACTCCACCCCAGACAGTCTCTCACACCTCCTTTCATGTTATTGGGTTCCAGTTCCTGTGGGACATTTACAAACTCTACGCTTTTCTCACTTTGGAAAACAGTATCTATAATTCACCACAGGCCAAACAAAGAAAGAAAAATCATGTTATCTTCCTGGTTCACTTAATGCTTCTAGACCTTGACAATGACTTGTTTAACCACTGGAGTTTGTATTTGCTTATTACAGCATGAAACCTAGAATACCCGGCAGTGTATGCTAGCAAGCTAGCATTTTCATCTTCTTAAAAAAGGTTATAGTCTTGTATTTGAAGGTAAAAATACTGAACATTATTTTTTTTATCATTTGCTTCTCTTGTCAGAGGTCTTCTAAAAAATATTATTTGCTGTTAGAATTTGTTGAACATCATACTGAAGGAACTTTAAATTTTTGACATCTTTTGTCTCTAAGAATCCTTGCTACTTTATTGCCCTCCTTTCATTGTTCCTGTGCTATTAACAAAGGCTTTTCTATTACTGGTTCCTGGTGGTTGTTTGTTTGTGGAATTACCGTTTTTTTAAATTTCTCTGTATTAATTACTCTTCATTCATCCCTAGTGGACAGAAATTAGACTTCTGTATATAAAACCTGGAAATCAAAAGGAAAATAATAGAGATATTTCTCAAAAGGCCCTTGACTGTTAGGACTTACCATGTAAAGGGTTATTGGACTGACTGTGAGGAACAAATGAAAATGTGTAGCAAGGAAGCTTAAGCAACTCACCTAAACATCTTTTGGGAGAGCGTCATCTCACTGGAATCCAAATCCACTCATTGAGGAATCTTTTAAGGTAGTATCTGGATTCCCAAGGTTGCTGATTTCTGAAATCCCCTCAGGATTTCATAGCTTGGGAGGAACTTACAGGACAATTAAGCAATTGTGTGTTAACAAGTTAAGTAACATTAAATAAGTTCAACAAATATTTAAGTAATCATGTAGCTCTGTTGAAAAAAAATCATAATTTTTATTCTTACTGTTTTATGAGCTGTGTAGAATATAAGTACATATGCATATGAATTCCACATATATGTAATTAAATAAGTAATCAAACGTAATATTTACTTTCACATATCACACATATGTAATTATATATAATACACAATATATACATATTATATATATTATATTATATAATGCATATAATTACATATAGTAATATACTTTAATTATATATAATTATTTTTACTTATATATAGTAATGTATAGCCATATGTAACTATATACAGTAGCATAATTATATATAGCTAAATATTACACATAGTTACATATACATAATATAGTTTTATATATTACATACATTTATATATAGCATATATTCTATCATATATGTCTATCTGCTTTGGAAAATATGTATATTCTTTTATGCAGATATTTTTGTTATATTTTGGCTGCCTCTCACTTGTACTTCTAAACGCATCTTGTGAGTATTTGATGTCTTTGCTCCAGCATGTTAACTACATTAACCATATCACTTGGCCTATTTAATCTTTATATAATGAGCTTTTCTAGTGATTGTGAATGTCATGGAAAAGAATGTGGGTAAGTTATTCTTGGCTCTTTATCCTAATTCATGGCCCATACCCCCGAAAGAACTATGTTTTTATGTCAATGAAGACAGCACAATATAACCACAACTATTCTTTTTTTTTTTTTTTTTTTTTGCCAGTCCTGGGCCTTGGACTCAGGGCCTGAGCACTGTCCCTGGCTTCTTTTTGCTCAAGGCTAGCACTCTGCCACTTGAGCCACAGTGCCACTTCTGGCCATTTTCTATATATGTGGTGCTGGGGAATCGAACCCAGGGCCTCATGTATACGAGGCAAGCACTCTTGCCACTAGGCCATATTCCCAGCCCACAACTATTCTTTATTTACACTCTTTATACAAGGATTTAAATCCTATCTATTAATGCTTGCAAAAATAATAAGGAGGGCTGGGAATATGGCCTAGTGGCAAGAGTGCTTGCCTCGTATACATGAGGCCCTGGGTTCGATTCCTCAGCACCACATATACAGAAAATGGCCAGGAGTGGTGCTGTGGCTCAAGTGGCAGAGTGCTAGCCTTGAGCAAAAAGAAGCCAGGGAGGCTGGGGATATAGCCTAGTGGCAAGAGTGCCTGCCTCGGATATACGAGGCCCTAGGTTCGATTCCCCAGCACCACATATACAGAAAACGGCTGGAAGTGGCGCTGTGGCTCAAGTGGCGGAGTGCTAGCCTTGAGCGGGAAGAAGCCAGGGACAGTGCTCAGGCCCTGAGTCCAAGGCCCAGGACTGGCCAAAAAAAAAAAAAAAAAAAAAGCCAGGGACAGTGCTCAGGCCCTGAGTTGATGGCCCAGGACTGGCCAAAAAAAAAAAAAAATTTTAAAAAAATAATAAGGAATTCTTACAAGAGTTTTGGTTCTGGGTTCTAGGGTAAAAATGTTTGTATAACAGGCATCTGACATTTTTTGTCATTCCAGAAATGTGGCTGCTTCTATAAATGTGAGGATTATGATGAATAGTCAACATAAAAAGAGTCCTGCTGATGTAGCTGTGACAGTGTAAGAAGAAACAAAAAGAATCCACATTTTAAATTGCAATTTGTACAAGGGTACAAATGCCAAGGTAGCAGGTATACTTTCAAAGTATATAATATGTAAAAACAAAAGAAGTGTGAAACAACAGAAGGGTAATGCACATTGCTTCATTTTGAGTTAAATATTTACATAGTGATACATGTACCTTCTATGGAGTAATATGAAGAAAGTTAAAAACTTAAATAAATATTGTCTAAAGTCTATTGGCAGAAGAAATAAATAATAACTTCAAAACCAATGTTTTCCAAGAAGCCTAACAAAACAAAGAATTCTCCAATGGATAGAAAGGAATGACTGCATAGGGAGTTGGAACACAACTGCATCCATGATGTGAAGAGCAAAACCTGTTGACTATCTTTATCACATGGTCAGAACTGCTGAGGCACCATAGACAACTCAGGAAAACAAGAAGAATTCACTAATTTTCAGTTGGGTGAGACCAATTAGGTTTAATTAATGCCACATTTTATCCACCTGAAAAACCAATCCTGATTCCTGGAGTATTTTCAGTACAGGTTGGTGGATTCCGAATGCTCTTTAGTGTATATGCCATGAAACCAAGTCTTAGATTCCTTTCTTCTAGGTAGTCATATTTCACGGTTACTTTCATGGAAAGCTAGAGTGAAGGTTTCAGCGTGGAAGAGATTTGCACTAGCTAGAGACAACTCCCTAGTTCAGTAATTAGAAGACTTTTGTCTAGAGTAGTGTTGATTCCCTCTAAAGTGTGTGTGTGTGTGTGTGCATGCATGCAGGTGTGTGTGTGTGTGTGTGTGTGTGTGTGTGTGTAAATTGCAGATTTCCCTCTGCAGGCAAGTATTTTTATTGTATATTTATTACCTTGTCTACTCAACATCACTATCCCATAATTTATGGTCTCTCCATCAGTTTTTTTTTAAAACAATTAACCACAGTCATTGAACAGCCTATAGGATTTAATGGACATTGCTTCTTTGCCATTCTTAGAAACAGTACTATAGGAGATAAGAAACTCCTTTCAAGCTACAGTTTATTTTTCAGGTGCTTTTTTCAAGTAAGACATTTACACTTTTAAAATTAAAAATAATCTCCTGTAGTGGATGTGGTAGATATCATCACAGTGATAGTGCAGGTTATACTTCAGTGTCGCTCACTGCCCTTCTCTTTCATCTCATCCCATCACAGCGCTGGTGGTCATTTAAATGATCACAGTGGCTCCTCACATCAAGGCTCAGTGGCCGCAGACCTATCTGAATTTTCTTTTTATTTCTGGATATTCTTTTAAAATATATTTTAATTTTTTTAAGTCAAGGGAACAGAAGGCACTGTACAAAAAAGAAATGTACATATTACCTAATTCATGTAATTGTACATAACTTTGCACATCACTTCTGTAATAACAGTAAATTAATAAAACATACATATTTTCTTGTTACTGTAAAAGTGATGTTGTACACAGAGGTTATAGTTACATAAGTCAGGTAATATGTACATTTCTTTTTGCTGAATATTGTTTAAATATGTGATCCAACCAATCCTAAGTAACTCATTGTGAGTTTTTGATTCTGGGACTTTTCCTAATATCATATACTGTATTGGTCAGAGTCCTGTCTGGGGACAGATACCCACTCACCCTGGTCCATTTAAGGTGAATGTCGTCAAAGGGATAGGTAGGAATGGATGGTGTGGGTGATGGAGCGTGGGAAGACTGTATGGGACAGAATTGTCTAGAATCCAATACCTAGAGTGTCAGAGTATGAATACATCCAGGCCTGAATGGAGACGGAGACGGGGAATAAAAGTTTTCAGGAAGGAAAAGTAAAATGGAAGGAGAGAGAGAAAACCATGGAAAGAGAGAGAGAGAGAATGAAAGAGATGGACAGAAACAAAGAGAGACAGACAGAGACAGAGGAGACAGATTTTATTTGGAGGTGTTGAGGAGAATGTGGCTAGGAAGAACTCTAGCATTCACCCAGGGATGAATGTGGTCTTTAATGATCCAACTGGAAAAGAGTTTGGGGATTAAAATTCTGACTTAAACCCTTTCTTCTTTTCAATACCTATGCATCCTGGAAAAAAAATTACTTCATACAATGTTTCCAGATTGATCTTCTGGAGTACAAGGTAGTGTGGAAATCAATGTCAATTGATATAGAGGAAATAGAAGATATACTGTACAATTGGGTGGGAAGATTGGGTGGAGGGAAGGTGGGCGAAAAATGATAGAGGAGTTAACAAGTTTGACAAGAAATGTAATCATTACCTTACTCTGTACGTCACCTTGACAATAAAACTAAATTTAAAATAAGATAAAAATAAAAAAGAAATACTTAAGCTTATGAGGGGACTGCTACTCGTGTATATTTATTTATACTTATGGTCACACACCAATGTGTACATTTATTTGAATACAGTAGAGCAATACAGAATACAAAAATAGAACTGAATCGATCCATCACAGGAAAGTAGTACTTCCTGGACTAAGTCTTTTTGGGATTTTATCATACAATGAAACCAACTTTATTAATACACAGTTTTTTTTGTTTAATTGCCTTGTTTATAATTCCCCTAGCTGCACAACTGTGAGAATAAAACCCTGGGGATGAAATAATTATTATAAAAGGTACTAGTATTTTCTGATTTGAGTTATCAAATACTGAAGAGTTTGCTGAAAATTTGGTAAGTCGTGTGATACAGATGCTCTCCGTGTCATAGCAATTTTGTGCAGTTCTTTAAAAAATAATAATAGAAATAACCAATACCAAGACATTTTGTTTTGTTCTTGTAAGGATTCAAGGGGCATTTGTATTCTGGTACATGAAAGAAATTGCAATGCTTTCTCTCTCTATCTCTCCTTAATTCTATATAGTTTGTAAAACTCCTTAGCAAATGGAGAGGTTTAAATTCCTTTTTATTTGTGATGAGAAGGATGGTTTGGTGTTAAAAGAATAGCATGGAACTACAATAAAAATTGGTTCCTTGAGAAACACATCTCAAGGATGTTGTATCTCAAGAATTGTAGGGGTCAACAGACTACAATTCTCCTATTCTTTCTTTTTTTTTTTTTTTGCCAGTCCTGGGGCTTGGACTCAGGGCCTGAGCACTGTCCCTGGCTTCTTTTTCCTCAAGGCTAGTACTCTGCCACTTGAGCCACAGCGCCACTTCTGGCCTTCTCTATATATGTGGTGCTGAGGAATCGAACCCAGGGCTTCAAGTATATGAGGCAAGCACTCTACCACTAGGCCATATTCCCAGCCCCCCAATTCTCCTATTCTTAAGCCCAAAATAATCTTGAAAACTTTACATTTTTTTAGGTTAGGTTTCCCTTCAGAAAGTAGGACAACATAGTGCATGTTTAAAAAGAATAACAAATAATAGCTTGCTATGATTTTGGGTTTCTCTATTCTCTTGACTAGTGTGGACAACTGAAAATATATGTCTGAAAATAAAACTTTAGCCTGTGCCTTAAAACCATTAATTAAATCTTACCAATAGTTCTGATTGTCAGTAAGATACTATAGAAACACTTATCTTCTTTTAGTATGTGCGTGTGTGTGTGTGTGTGTGTGTGTGTGTGTGTGTATGCTTGTGTTGTGGGTTTGAGCATTTGCTATTGTGAAGATATAGTCATCAAGACACGGGCAAGCCTGCAACAATTCATTATTATTTTTAATGCAATCAATCATAAGAGAAACAAGAGACTATGACAAGAGACAATGGACATGAGATAGCACTATGTGCAATTTGGAATAATCAAGAAAGCATGTTTCAATAGCAGATGAAAAATAGCAAAGATAAAAAGGCCAGTGTTAACACTTTTTCACTCCTTGGTTAAAGCCAACATCCAGATGAATTACAATGGTATGACTCTAGTCAGCAACATAGTATGAAATGCTCATTTTTAGATGTGCAAGACTCCTTTATTATCCTTAGGTCCAATATCTCTATTAAGTCTAATAGATTAAAAAATGTACATTATGTTCCCAGTGAGGAAATTGTTTATCAGGTAGCTAATGTCACTTTGCAAAGGTGACCAAATCATAAAACAAGAGAATCAGAATTCTACCTAAATCTCTCTGACTCTGAATCTCATGGCTCTAAACCTCAGTGTGAAGCTGTCTCATTCCCATCCCTTTCTCCAAGAGTGCCTCGGTGTGCACACACCTTAGTTAAGTTTATCTTCTCACTGCTGTGAAAGTTGGACTTCTGTCTTTCCAATAATATAGGAAACACTGAAACATTTCTCACAGTGTTGCATCAAATCAAGTTATGTCTGATTTCCTTGGGCTACTGGAAGGAAATGACTTTCCCTGACAAATTTTAGTTCCTAGGAGGCGAGGCCCAGGAATTGACAATGCCAGCAGTGAGTCAAGTGATGCTTATGTTTTTTTTAACTAGAAGGCTAGTTATTTATTGAATATTTTCCATGTCTTCCATGTCAGTTTGATACTTTACAAGGGAAGCAGGTGAGGCTCAAGAGACTTCAGAGACTTCGTAACTGCTGAGAGGAATGGACTCGAATCCATGCAATTGAGTTGAGGCTCTTGTTGATTATCTCATTCTGGGTGGCCATGGTAGAAGGCAAGGGTCCTATCAGTTCTTGAATATGAAGGAAAATAGGCAGCTAAAATGGAAATTTCCTCCCTTTCTGATATATTCTGTTTCCCAGGGGACTTATCCTGAACATTTCAATGGCCATAGTACGAATTCTATAGTTGTTTCTCACTGGCTTTTCTTGTACCTGCCAGTAAAAAAAACCCTAAGCTAGTCAGATGTTCCTAATTAGGGAAAGCAACATGGGGTAACCCCTTATATAAGAAACAAATGCAGAATGAAACAAATGTGGGATTAAAAACAATTCTATGCTGTTAGGGTTAAATGCCATGACTAGCTCAGAACAGTGTGGAGCTCATTGATGTGTGTCTTGAGGGTTGTAGCATGCATCATTCATCCATCCACTCAGCACAGAAACTGTGCCACTTTGGGGACAAAGAGTTGAGCACTGGCAGGGAGAAGTACGAAAACAACTAAATGCGTGTGCGCACGCACCTCCCCCACCCCACCATGCACCTGTCTTTGTAGAGTTGGCATCCTTGTGGGTGATGACAGCCAGCAACTTCAATCATGAACCGTGATTAAGCAGTGAGAGAGGGTAGAGACTGTGGACGTGTAGAAAGAAGAGGTGCAGTATGGAAGAGCATGGTCAAGGAAGACCTCATTGAGGAGGTGACATAAGTTTGAGCAAATAAATCCTATAAAAGAATGTTTTTTGGGGGGCAGAATTACCAAACTCATGCACACAGTTTGAACTTTAAACTTCAATGGGCTCTTAGTGAAGAGAGCATAAATCAGATTGTTTAAATTCATGATGTAGACATTCTGCAAAGATTTTCCCGAGAACTAGATTGTGCTACAGAGTGAGGCTGTTTCATCCCCATCCTCTCTTTTGCTGGATTATCCACTGTTCTTTAAAGTTTTTAAAATTGTTATTAGAAAGGTGATGTACAGGGGTTACAGTTACATAAGTCAGGTAAAAAGTACATTTCTTTTCAGACAATGTGGTCAGCCCTTCCCTCCTCCTCTCCCAGTTTTTCTCCTCTCACCACCCGCAGGTTACACGGTTCATTTTCAACATAGTGTCCAGTGAGTACCACTACTGCATTTGTTCACCCTTTGTCCTACCATTTCTTTGCAATCCCCTTCTCCCAAAGACATGTAAATGAATAAACAGAACAAAAAGAAAAGAAAACAAAAACATAAGGAAGGTGACTCTAGCTGAAGAGGCTGTTTACCTATTCTCTTCAATATGACTATCTCAGAAGCTCTTTAAAAAAGTAGGAGGAATGATAGCACGGCAAGAAGGCTCTGAAGGAGTTAGCTGCATCAGGAAAAAGCATCCTCAGAATCAGTGAGATCCTGGCTCAGGGCGCTGCCACTTACTCTGTGACCCCTGGGTTTCCACACTTTCTCCAGTGGCTCTGAGTTTCCTCCTGTGCAGCAACCTCATGGGATCAAGATGAGAAACAAAGACCTCCAGCACTTCCTTTCTTTAGTGCTGTCATCTCAAACCATAATTTAAAACATAGAGCAAGAAAAATTATTCTCCCATATTAAATTTTTCCTTCAGTAGGATTTTTTCTTATTAATAAGTGATACTCTATATGCTATTTATTTGAAGTTTAAAGGAACATCCTTAGCCTAGGATAGTATTACTTTCCTAGGACAGTGAAAAGTTACTTGAAATAATTCACCTTAAGTAATAAGCTGCATACATGGAAAACAGCGAATGTGGAATAAATAGTAAGAGCCTGTGGAGAAGCTTGAAAGTGTTTTGTGAAGTCAGAGGGCCTGTGTTCAGTTCTGGCACAGAAGGTGAGAGCTGAAGAATGGTTGAGTCTAGCAGGAACCATCTCTTTTCCATGTATAGAAAAACAGGGCTTTTTTTGTTGTTGTTTTGTTATGTTTGTGCTTTCTTCTTTTGTTGTTGTTGTTGACCTTCCTGATTTCTATACTAGAGATTAGTTATTTGAATACACTATAACCCTCAAAAAGCTTCCTGCCATAATGTTGAAAGCCTTGATTTTAGCCAGTAGCCTGTGTAAAAAAAAAAATTCCATCTGTTTCATCTGTTCAGCTTAGCTGTATGCATCTGTGTATCTAGAGTTGTTAAATGCATATAAATACTACTACTACAAATCCAAATGACATTGTCTTTTTGTTTTTGTACTACCATGACCAAGTACATGTACTTGTGAGAATCCTCACTAGGAAATGTTCTTTTTCTAGTGTTTCTTGGAAGACAGACGGGGGCGGGGGGGAGGAGAGTAGAAAAGTTCTACACAAACAGTAGAATCAGTTTTGATGGAAGGGAAGAGGGAAGAGCCCCATGCCTTACATGGTTTGGTGTGGAGGAATGGGCTAGGCACATGTGCCTAGATTTACAAATACTTGATGCTCTCACCATAACAGGCCTTCTTCATGTCACGTCCATGAACTTGAAACTCAGTTCCAGTTCTTTTTCCTTAGTGCCCTACAGATGATTTAGATTACAGTAATTCTAGCCAGAGTATGCACTACCATTCTGTAGCTTCGGCAGCTCATGTGAAAAATGGAAATACACATATATATGACATTATTTTAAAATTTCAACATGATGACAATTTTAAAGCATTACAGTAGAGTGGCATATACTAAAAAGTTCGTTATGATCAGCCCCGGAGAAAGTTAAGAAATATCTTTCACATAGCATGGTGCTTTGGTTAAAGTGTCTATGCTGAAAAATTTCATGAATTACATGTTATGCATATATCAAGTATAATGTGACCATTAATATCTTTTAACCAGTCCCTTCTTTTGCATTGAGCTAGATTTTCCAAAAGAAGAAAACAAACACTGCACACAAGTACATTTTATAAGATGTATTCATTGGACCTGTTCTGATTGATTGAGCACAGTGACCTTACATGAACTCTCATGTCTCTCGTCTCAGGTGAGATTCCCCACAACCATGGAGGTGTACAATGCCACTGTGACAGAGTTCATCATGTTGGGCTTCACAACAGACCCTGTGAAGCAGAGGGTCCTGTTTGGGCTGTTCCTTGTCGTGTATGCATTAACCATGGCAGGAAATTTCACCCTCATTGTGCTGATCTGCAATGACCCCAGGCTCCACACACCCATGTATTTCTTCATTGGGAATCTCTCCTTTCTGGATCTTGGGCTGTCTTCCGTCTATACACCAGAGATCCTCATCACTTGCATCTCTGAAGACAAGAGCATCTCCTTTGCTGGCTGTGTGGCTCAGTTCTTCTTCTCCGCTGCCCTGGACTACACGGAGTGTTACCTGCTGGCTGCCATGGCTTATGACCGCTATGTGGCCATCTCAAAGCCCCTGCTGTATTCTCAGGCCATGCCTCTCAAGCTATGTGTGTTCTTTGTAGCAGCCTCCTACCTTGGTGGGTTTGTTAACTCTGTCATCATCACCAAAGACACATTCTCCTTGCATTTCTGTAGTGATAATGTAATTGATGACTTTTTCTGTGACATCCCACCCTTGGTGAAGCTGGCTTGTGGCAAGAAAGACAGCTACCAAGCTGTCTTGTTCTTCCTCCTGCTGTCCAACGTCATTAGCCCCATCGTGTTCATCCTGGCCTCCTACCTGTTCATCATCGCCACCATCGCGAGGATGCGCTCTAAGCAGGGCCGCCTCAAGGCCTTCTCCACCTGCTCCTCCCACCTGACCTCTGTGACCTTGTACTATGGCTCCATCCTCTACATATATGCTCGCCCTCGGTCTAGCTATTCTTTAGACAGGGACAAGATTGTTTCTACGTTTTACACTGTGGTATTTCCCATGTTGAATCCTGTGATATACAGTCTAAGGAATAAAGATGTGAAAGAGGCTCTGAATAAACTTTTAAAATAAATAAACATTTCCATTAAAGAAGTACATAATTATTTATTGTATTGCAAGCAAAGATGTTTAGTTCTGTCAGATTGTAATATGGTTTAAAACATTTTGACATTTCATTTGTTAGTGTTCAGGAGAGCTAAGGTAAGGAAGTTAAGATAATTTTCAAGATAAACTTTTAATATCAAGTTTATGCAATTGAATTAATTTGCATATTATTCTACATTGAAAAAACACACAGAGTACTTTCTTTTGTCTTTTCCTAAAGTGGCATGAGATTTCTTTGCCCTTGACATAAAAGCATTTGAGTGACTGATACATACAGAATAAAAGTTGATGAAAATCATGTTTTAAAAAAACAAGTCGTTTTGGCAAGATGCCCTTTGTGTTGTGAAATTCTTCTCTTACAAATGATAAGAAAGCATTTAGATTGCAACTGACAATAATGGTATTATGTTCAATTGGTGTATTAGAAATGCACATAAATGAATCTTTGTACATGCAGGTATGATTATAAATATATGTATACAGATACAATTCATAGTTAGAAAAAATCATTTATTTCAAGGTAGTTTAATGGGACTAGAAATCCATCTTTTATAGGAATAAAATGAATGTCAGAGCTCATCCTATGAACATATAGATTTCAAAATTTCATTATTGGATTAATGTATACATGTTTTTATCATGAAACACCTAGTTATTATTAGATATATTCATTTTAATTCTTTAATTCTAATATATTCAGATAAGGGAATGTGGAATCCTATATTAGCTCTGATATTTGAGGGATCAATATCTCTATAATGATACCTCACATCGCTGGCAAACTTGATATCTTTTAGCCACTCTAAATGGCTATTACACAATAATAGTATCTCCATGTAATTTTTTTTTTTTTTTGGCCAGTCCTGGGCCTTGGACTCAGGGCCTGAGCACTGTCCCTGGCTTCTTCCCGCTCAAGCACTCTGCCACTTGAGCCACAGCGCCGCTTCTGGCCGTTTTCTGTATATGTGGTGCTGGGGAATCGAACCTAGGGCCTCGTGTATCCGAGGCAGGCACTCTTGCCACTAGGCTATATCCCCAGCCCTCCATGTAATTTTAAATAGGCTAAAGATTAGAGAAGGATTAGAAATTGATTAATTGGCTGTAATTGTTCTTTTGAAAGCACTCTATTCCATTAGCCAATTTTTAATAAAGTTAACTGCATTTTTCTTTGACTATCATATATGTATATTAGCGTTTTGTGATGTGCCCAGTACCTATTTTTCTCACTTTTATGATGATGGTTTTATGATATTACTGTTGAATGCATTTTGAAATCAGAGATTGTGATGCTTTCAGATTTGTTGTTTAGCGTAAAATGATTTTGGCTATTTGTGGTGTTCTTGTTTCCGTATGAATTAAAGTTTTTGTTTTTTAAATTTTCATTTTTAGGTTTTCTTTTTGTTTTTAAGTGAAAACTGATAAAGGTATTTTTTAAATCAAAATTACTTCGAATTTGGGGGCTATTTTAAAAAAGATATAAAGAGCTCACACCAATTACCTATTAGTAATTATGTTTGATAAAACTTGATTAAATTCTCCAAATAAACAGAGTAGTTGGATGTGTTTGAAAGACTGAAGTAAACTTCTGTCCACCATACTCATGTCAAAGACTGAAAGTGACAGAGAAGTGGCATTTTACCAAATGGAGTCAAATGGAGAACTTGTAGCTACTCTCAAATAAAATAGGAAACACAGGAAGCCAGCACATAACAATAGCACAATCAAGTTATGAAGAAGCTGTAACAATTGTAAATGTGTGTGTACTCTATTCCTGAGTATCTAAACACATTACACTAGCACTAAAATACTTAAAGAAAGAAGCAGCTGCAACATAATAAATGTTTAAGGAATTCAGTATCCCACTTTCAACAATGGGTAGATAATAAAGACAGAAAATTTATATAGGTGCATTGGATTTGAAGAATACTTTATTTTTAAAGTTTTTTCCAGAGCTGAGCACCAAATTCAGGGCCTTATACTTGATAGAGAAGTGCTTTTCCCCTGAGTGAAATCTCCAACCACATGAAGAATACTTTAGATCAATGGATCTAACATGTATCTACCTAGCATTTTTTCTCAAGAAACAAAATATACTTTTTTCCCCAAATAAACATTGAACTTTCTCTCTAGTATAGATGCTATGTTAACCCAGAAGACAAGTCTTAATAAATTGATCAGATTGAAATACCAAGTACTAATTTAAACACAAAGTATTAGTATAGAAATCAATAAGAGAAAGAATTTTGGGTAATACATGAATACATGGGAATTAAATGTTATGCTCTGAAATAACCAGAGATTTAAATAAGAGACTTGTAGCAGAGAAGCTGGACACCAGTGGCTCATATCAGCTAATCTTGCTATTCAGGAGGCTGAGATGAGGATGGCCTTGATCTAAGACCAGCCCAGGCAGGAAAGCTCACTAGTTTCCATCTTCAGAATAACTAGCAAAAATCAGGGCACACAGGCATAAGTCAAGTAGGAGCATAATAAACACAGTATCTTTGGTTCAAACCCAAATATAGACCAAAAAATTAAACCTATAAATTTAAAACATTTTTACATAAATAAGATGAAAGCACAATGAATTCATGGAACACAACAAAGTCAGTTCTAAAGAGGATATCTAAACAACAGATGGGTCTATGGCCATACTATCCTGAACGTGCCTGATCTTGTCTGAGCTCAGAAGCTAAACAACAGATGGTTGTAGCCAAAAGAAGAAAAATTTCAATGAAACACTTTAAGGAAATATAAAAGAAGGAATAAATTAAGCCCAAATTCATCAGAAGGAACAAATAAATAGCTGCATAGGTATGAAGGGAATATTTAGTAGAAAAAAAGATCAATAAAATACAGTGTTGGGCTTTTTAATTGTTTAAGTAAAATATATAAACTTTCAGATAGGTTTAGGAAAAGATAGAAAATAACAAGACTAGAAATGAGGGGAGGTAGTACAACTAATACCATTGCAATGTGAAGCTTTCAAATAGATGAAAAATTGGAGCCAGTACACTAATTAACCTAGAAGGTTAAATTCCTAGACATATGCAATTTGTGTTTACAGAATTATGAATCATAAAAATAATCTAAAAATATATAACAATCAAGGGCCTTACTGCTATATCCTATCATACAACATCTACACCTAGTTTTCTTTTTACGTCCAGTAGTATTTGTTTTATAAAAATTTTCAGGGCATATATACTTCAAATCATTAAATATTCTTTGGTGACATGAGTTGTCTCTTCATTCTGGATATTGTTTCTTTAGTTTCTTTTTAACTTGACAAAGCCCCAATTGTTAATTCTTACTCTTTCTGGTCTATTCAGAAAATTAATTACTTGTGCCTGTATCATCCATGGTTTTCCAGTAGTAGTTTCAAAGTTTCCAGTTTTATGTTAAGATCTGCATTTCATTTGGAGATCACTTTCTTTTTTTTTTTTTTTTTTTTGCCAGTCCTGGGGCTTGAAGTCAGAACCTGAGCACTGTCCCTGGCTTCTTTTTGCTCAAGGCTAACAGTCTACCACTCGAGCCACTGTGCTACTTGCGGCCTTTTCTGTGTATGTGGTGCTGAAGAATCAAATCCAGGGATTCGTGCATGCTAGGCAAGCACTCTACCACTAAGCCACATTCTCAGCCTCTGGAGATCACTTTTGTACAAGGTAAAAGATATGGGTCTACGAGCTTTGTAGTGTTCTGTGATGTTGAAGTCCTTCTAACTTCCTTAATTTCTGAAAAGCTTAGAAGATGAATACTCTGTAATACATGGACAGAGGTAGTAATGTTCAAGTCCACATTTTAAGATGTAACCCTCCTTCTATATCACAGTATACTGCTGTTTGTATGTATGCATATAAACATTCAATATATACATACACATTGAATTAATTTTGCAAGTAATTCTTGAAGTGTTTTATCTATGCTCATCTAGTACACTGGTATATAATCTTGTGTGTGTGTGTGTTTATTTGATTTGAAGTTGCATCCTTTCTCTTTCTCTTTATGGAATAGTTTGAGGACCATTGTTCTTTACACACCTGCTTAAATGCAGCAATTAATTAATCCTCAACTACTCCTGGCTTTTTCTGATGGGAGTATCATTTCTACTGTGTTATGCCAATTGAGCATTTTAGACCCATGCCAGTTTTTCATATCTTATTGGATCAATTGTGACTGGTTATATGTATGTAGACATTTATTGGATATCAGTGGTCTCTGCTCCAACATTCTTCATGGGCCTCTATTTTATTAATTTTGTCCTTGATTTCTTTGTATCACTTTACTCAGGCATTATTAGTCCTGTTTGTTATTTGAGAGAACCCACTTCATTGTATTCTTTCAGTCTGTAGTGTAAGAATTCACATAAAAATAAATAGGCTAGAAGATACATTGTAGAAAAGTCTATTTACTATTATCTGGCACACTTAATGAATTGTATTGTGACTTCAATCAACTGTGTCAACTTTAACATATACTAATTAATGGATCATCCTCAAATTCCAGGTGGAGTCTAAATAAATCTTTGGGGAATGAGGCACATCTTCTTTCCTTGTTGTATGGCATAAATCTCTAAGGACTGGGTGTTGCAGAAATGTATATAGAGAATTAAACAAAAGCATGCCCAAAGCCAGATAGCAGGAGGAAGGATGTCACATCGAGGAGCTGGCCTTTCTGACCAAAGGTAAAAACAAAAACAAAACAACATACAGACACATAGATGCACATACACATGAGTAAGTTCTAGAGCTTAGATGCATAGTATGTTGAGTGTACTGAATAACGCTGTGTCACATACTTAATATATAGTGACAAAAGTATTTAAAATAGTCTCCTTAAGAAAATGTTGCTATGACATTGGCCTTAAAATTGCATGAAAGTCAAGGACCAAAATATCATCCTGGAGAACATTAACATGATTCTGAATGACTTCTTGGCAGAAGTAGGGCCATAATTGTACCTAACAGTTTGATTTATTCAAATTAGTTAGACATTATTGTTATCTCTTGTTATAAAAGAATTACCACGAGTTAGATATACTTTGTTCTCAACTTCTACACAACTGATATTTCCCTGCACTTTCAGAGGTGAAGATTGCCCATTCAGGAAGTATTGGGTACATTTTCCAAACCCAAAAGCCAACAGGGAATAATGTCCTTGTCGGAACGCACCTTTTTGGTTATGAAATTTCACCTAAGCCAATCCTGTCTGTGTTCATGGGAGAAATGCTTTTACCAGCTCAGTGGAGGTGGGAAGCACACAGAATGTCCCCATTCTTCTGTCTCTAGTCAACTTAAGCCACAGAGAGACATAGCCAGATGAAGTCATCATCTAGTCAGCACCCCCTGGCTCATTGACATGGTATTGGCACAATTCCAGAAGTGAGCAGAGAAGCAGGAAATTCCTGAGACTCAGGCTTGCAGTCCTCATGAGGGAGGCTAATGATACAGGCTGTTTGAAAAACAGAAGGGCCATCTCCTCTTCTCCAAGGTGGAAAATGGAATCTACACTTGAAATCTGGAAACCCACAAAGAACTATGACTGAATTTTTTTTCTTTATTGTCAAGTTGAAGAACAGAGGGGGTTACAGTCTCATATGTAAGGCAGTGAGTACATTTCTTATTTTTTTGCCCCCAAATAAACAGTTGAAATCTGCATTGATAAACATTTTCTGTTCTGTCTTTAAATGCAAGAGCTATAGTAGTATGCGATACTAAGATACGATTAGCATACACATAAAAGTCAGAAAAGGGAAAACACAACTGTAGCTTTTATGTTAGGGCCTGAATCTTACATCTGTTCTATTTACCTAATAGATTTTATGCCCCAAAAAAGAAATTAGAGTTGTCTTGTAAAACATACTCTGATTTCATTCTAGGCTCCTCCAGCGCTGAGAGTAAGTTGCAGTGAAAAATCCACTTTCTTGAAGAAGACTGGTTGAAACAAATGACCTGGAGTGTTGTATTCCACATAAAGGTTTCCTTCTGGACAATTCTTAGTAAGCCTATGTGAAATTGCTCATGCCCCTCTTTTTAACTTTCCTAAGAGGCTTGATGTCAATTGGTGACAGAAGAATGGGAATTTTTCAGTTTCTGCTTCAGTCTCAATAACTGTTCTCTTCTCTCATTCTCTGACATACAATTCCTTATAATGGCTGTGGTTTAATCTGCTGTATGTTTAATATAACTTCATGTTTCCAAAACGCGACCTTCTACCTCCTCTGAGACTGCACACTGCACACCTGTTTTTTGTTTTTTGTTTTTTTAATCTCCTCAGTCTCTGGAATTCACTGTGTGTTCTCCAGGCAAGACCTCTGTATGCATTTTTCTTGTGATTCAGTAGTTCTCCCATTTCTTTTTTCCTTAAATGTGAGAATCAGAGCGTTAAATTGCTTTTACACTTCATGTATCATTTCAGTGATTTTCTTTTCTTTTTTCGAAGCCCTAGAAACTGAAAACCTTACCCATCACTTGCCTTTTCTAGGATTCCTTCTAAAAATGTAAATTTATTTTATCCTTTCATTTTTTTCCACCTTATATGAGAACAAGTTTTGAACTCCAGCTCAGGTTTTCTTTGTATAAAGAGATCCAAGTATAGTAAACTTTATACTATCTAGTGAGAGAAAAGTTAAAACTCAAACTTTTTACACTAATTCTTTAAAAACAATAACTTACTGCCTAGGTAATATTATTTAAGCTTGAGTAGACTAAGAATAAAATTAGTATTTGAATTCTTGAGGGAACAACTTTTTGTCTACTTATGCAGTTCCTGATATCTGTATTATTATTATTGTTATTATTATTATTTTCATTCGGGAAAATGTTTGTCAATTACCTGATTTAAGCTGAAAGTTCCAAATGGACAAAGATCACAGGCTGAAAATTAACAGTACATTTATTAGAGATCAATGTAATTTGTAAAGATTGTTTATTTTAGAGATTCAGGCTATAAATTTGATGGCCTCAATGCCTTAAAATTAGAACTGAGTCCTACCAAATACTCAACCACTAGAGTATCAGGAAATGCTTCAGTCAGCCAGGTGTAATGGTGAAAATGTGCAATCTCAACTCTTCAAGAGCAAAACCCAGCAAGCCAGGTTACAGACCATTCTCGTCTAATTTAGCCCTATCTTCCCCCCCCCCCCAAATTAAAAATAATAAAAAACAAAAGGCTGTGGATGCTGTAGCTTAACTCATGTGGATTGTGCATGGCTGGTAAGTTCAAAGGTTTTGGATTCCTCCTTAGCCTCACAGACATAGACATATATACACATACACCCATACATCTGTGCATGCATACATACACATGCATACACACACAGCCTCATCCACACTTGGTAGTCTTCATATAACTCACAAAATGAACTTACCAGCTGAGTGGAGACTGGGAAAAAAGGGACACTGAAGAAGATATTTTTAATTGGTAGAGAAACACATACTATTGGTTATCTATCTCAGTGTGTCAGCTCTGACCAAATGGGAGGAAAAAAAAATTCACTTCTGAGACTGATCACTGCTTATCCATTAGGAGCATGTATCTCAGTGAGGAAAATCTGGATCCAGCTCAGGGGCACCCTGTTTATCAGTCTACGATGGGTAACCGGCTTAAATTCCATTTAAATTCCATTTCAACTTTGCTAATGCAATAAGATTATTCTTCTCAGAGTAGTGATTGGCACATGGTGAGTAACACAAATTTTTTTTGATTTGTAACTATGCCAGTATTGAAGGAGTACAGTAAATTGTTATTTGTAACACATTCAGAGGCAAATACATAGGACTTTCTCATTAAGTTACCCTTGAAGGATACCGATTGTTCAAGTGGAAAGCTATATACAAGATACTGGGCTGGGAATTTTATTCCATATAGAAAACTAGCTTATACTATTTATAGGTTAGATGTTCTAATGTGTATCCTTGTGAATCAAACAAAAATGGCCAGAATATAACAGCAATAATCATCCCTTCCCGACTTTGTTTTTTGACAGTTGTGGGGCTTGATCTATGGGCCTGGATGCTGTCCCTGGTTCCTGAGCTCTTCAGCTCAAGGCTAGCGCTCTACCACTTGAGCCATAGGGCCACTTTGGGTTTTCTGGTGGTTAATTGAAGATAACAGTCTCACAGACTTTCCTGTCCTGGCTAGCTTTGAACTGTGATCCGTACATCTCAGCTTCCGGAGTAGCTAGGATTACAGATGTGAGCCACGGGCATCCTGCATCAGGATCTCTTGAAATACATTTTTTTTTTCCTTCAGTTTGATAAAGAACTGGCCTGGCACTAATAATGAAAACCTTAATTTCAAAAAATTTGATTTTTATTCCAGTTCAACAGAATTCCAAAGCTGCAAATTAATATCTGACACAAACATTAAGTAATTAAATGGATTAATTTTTAACCTATTCATGCATTATATTTTTCTCTTCTTTTGTTGACAGTACTATGAAATAAAACTGAGAGCCTCGTGTTTGTTACTCAGGTGCTCTACCCTTTGATCCATGCTTCCAAATTTAAACCTTTTTCTCCAATGAACATATCATTAGATTACTCTTTCTCATCACTGTGTTAATCAGGCTTTGTTCTTTGTGGCCATGGAGGTGGGAAACCGCACAGTCCTGACTGAATTCATCTTGCTGGGCTTCTCCGGCAACCGCCAAATGCAGCTGATTCTATTCAGCTTGTTTCTATTGCTCTATTTGGCAACCATGTCTGGGAACATGACCCTTGTTGTCTTAATCTTGATTGACTCTCGGCTGCACACACCTATGTACTTTTTCATAGGAAATCTGTCCCTTTTGGATTTCTGGTACCCCTCTGTGTACAGCCTCAGAATACTGTTCACTTGTCTTTCCAAAGACAAACGCCTTTCCATTCCTGGATGTGCAGCTCAGTTTTTCTTTTCCTGTGTGGCAGTCTACACCGAGTGCTATCTGCTAACAGCCATGTCCTATGACCGTTATGTGGCCATTTGTAGCCCATTACTTTATTCAGCTAAAATGTCCACTTCTCTCTGTTCAGGACTTGTTATTGGTTCTTATGTAGGAGGGCTTTTGAATGGCATGGCCCATACTGCCAACACATTCAGGATGAGTTTCTGTGGAGATAATACCATTGACCACTTTTTCTGTGATGTACTGCCATTGATAGAAAAGGTCTGTACAGACACTCGGACCTACGTGAAAATAATTTCTATTATGGATGCCATCACCGTCATCTCCTGTCTTCTTCCCATTACCATTTCTTATTTGAACATCCTTGTTGCTATTTTAAGGATCCGCTCAGCCTCAGGTCGGCGCAAGGCATTCTCTACTTTTGCTTCTCACTTAGTCTCCGTCACATTCTTTTTTGGATCCTTGCTCTTCATGTATTCAAATCCTAGTTCCACCACCCATCCAGAAGGTAACAAGGTGGGTTCTTTGTTCTACACCCTCCTCAACCCATTGCTCAACCCAGTCATCTATAGTATGAGAAATAAGGATGTCAAAGAGGCCTTCAAGAAAGCAATACAGACCGTATGACCATAATCATGAAGGCTGACATTTGTTCATACAAAGATTGACTGAGAGTGTATGTATGGACTTGTGTAGATGATAAGTTTTGGTAATTTTTACTTCTAACAATGAAATGGGGAGCCAGACAGTCTGTTGTTGTTATTATTATTGT
The DNA here is from genome assembly GCF_023159225.1 of Perognathus longimembris pacificus. NCBI lineage: Eukaryota > Metazoa > Chordata > Mammalia > Rodentia > Heteromyidae > Perognathus > Perognathus longimembris. The sequence goes on along the minus strand of NC_063173.1, from coordinate 51,775,272 downwards.
TATTATTCTCTTTTGATATCAGCATTGTAAAGTGCATAATACTGTTTTGTTAAAGATCTATATGTTTTACTTTGGCTCTCTGAGTACTTATGTTTCACAGATTGCATTTCCTACTGTTATTTCAGAAATGTTGGGAAGGAAATACAGATGAGTTTGTTTAAAATGGTTTAATTTTGAGTTCTGGTGGACAAACATTACTAGATAAGGAAGCTATACAACTGTAAGTTTACTGAGAATTTGTTTAATATTTTACAAATATTTGTTTTAAATAAGTTATCACCTTATACTTGCTTCTTGAATCTTTAATTAAATATATATATATGTACATAAATATATGTATAGATATATAAACATGTATAAATATTCCCTGTTCTGCCTTAATACCATATTAGGAAAATTGTTTAATAATTGATTTTATTGAAAGGAAGCAAAATAAGTTCTAAACCACAGCAAAAGATGTATTTTAAGAGCATGTATATAAATCAAAAGAGTGTGCTCTGAGTTGGGCTGCTGGTGACTCACTCTGGTATTCCTAGCTACTCAGGAGGTTGATATCTGAAGATTGTGGTTCAAAGCCAGCCTAGGCAGGAAAGTTCATGAGTCTCATCTCCAACTAACCAGCAGAAAACTGGAAGTACAGCTGTGGCTCAAAGTCATAGATTGGTAGCCTTGAGCAAAAGAGCTTGGATTATGCCCAGGCCCTGAGTTCAAGCCCTTCAACTGACTAAAAATAAAATACAATTATAAAAAAAGTGTTCTCTGTCACACAAAGAGCATGGCAAGATCATCTACCTGAGCTTATACAGGATAAGCCTCACAATGACAAACATAACAAACAAAACTGCCACTATAGTCTAGAACTAGTGATGGCTTTATTCACCCTAAAGAATTTTAATGTAGAAACCTACAGCGCCACACCACCCAGTGAAAGCAGCAAGAGAAAATTAAGCAGAAGAAATGGTGAGAGAAAAACTGACTTTATCACTTTCCATTTAGGAGTGGAAAGTGTTTTATGGACCATGAGAAGTAAACCATCCCTGTGATTTAGAATGGAGAATATTTCTTCCAGAATCTCCAGGAAGTTTATTCTAGTGACCCCACTGAAGGCTTTAATATACTTATTAAAAATTCCAAATGAGAAAACCACATTGAGAATCAGATAAACATCATGGAAGAAACCAACAAAGTACATTTACTATGAAATAAAATGGTGGTATTTTCTTATTGTAATTGTCTCTTAGTTGTTTCTTAGTTAAATTTTGTGTTTATTTGTTGCTATGATTTTATCTTCATTATCCATGAAAGGCCCATGTGTTATAGACAGAGTTCCTGGCTTGACATTAGTATGAACCTGTGTACACTTGAAGTCTGTATAGACAGAGACTGATGTAATGTGGTCTAGCTTTGAAGGCTTTTATGGGACTCGAACTTTTTCTTTTCCTCCTTTACATTCCAGCCATGAGAAAAAACTTCACCCACCATAATGTTGCTAAAGGAACAAAGCAACAGGACCAAGTAATCATCATAAATGAAGATTCTATAAATTCTAAGTTCAAATAAACCTTTGTTTTCTTATAACTTGTGGTAATTTTTTGGCATAAAGGAAACCTAGCCATTTGAATATAACATCACATTTATATTGTCATAATGATCTTCTGTTTGAGGCATAAATGTTGGTACAGACTGGATGGATGTAAGGTGGAAGAACAGATTCCTGCCTTTACAGCAGGACATTTAGTCCTTGCCTACGAGATAATTAAAAGATTTTACAGCCCTCAATCTTTGTGATTCTCAGAAATTCAGACACACATTTTAAAAAGTATTTCCACCAAAAAGTGTTATCCCAAGTTTAGCATATAGTTGCTGGTTTTTCATAGAGTTCTTTTCTATGAAGAAATATGGAAATTAACTGAAACATTTCTCCAAGATAACAAATTACTTTGGATGCTAAGGCCCTATCCATTAATTCAGAGGCTGACTGGATCATTAATGTCAGCAGACCTAAGAGCCCAGGATGATGGAGCCTTCATAAACTTTTTGTTTCTAGTGCTTATTAACATATACCCAGTATGTAGAATACTAGCTGGTATATAGTAGACCTTAGCAAGTATTTGTTTAACGAATGAGTAAACAAATAAATAGCAGACGGTACAGCAGAGAAATAAGTTAGTGGAACTGAGTTCTCAGGTGTCCTCCACTGATGTCATTTTAGTTGGAGATGACCATATTTTTCTATCCTTTATTTTTTTACAACAATATTTATTAGTATTTTGTGTGCTTCAGTGACACGAATAAAGACATTTATCTACAAGGTGGCTGAATGACATTTTTGCAAATGAAGTCTGCCAAGAAGAATGTGAAAATGTGTTCTTGATGTTAGCAAGATTGTGATTCTCTGCCCTTCTGGGGAAAATGAATATTGGGACTGACTGCTTTTAGTAAAACAGTGGGGCTAGTATAGAATAATCATTTGCTAAGGAGAGGAGTAACAAAGATTCAAGTTCTACAATTCTACCCTACAGGATATATCTGTTATCAATTTAAGACAGACATAATTTACCACTCTTGAGGATTATTGCATAAAGTTAAGTAAAAGATTAAGTAAAGGAAAATTATATTTTTCAAATTCAGTGCATATGCAACCATATCTAGGTTCCTTGTGGGTATGATGTTTGTCTATTTGACAAAACTGACTTGGAGTTGAGGTCAGTTGACAAGACACAACACTCCTTCATGATAAAAGCTCTGGAGACTTCTGAAAAGGGCTGGGGTGTTGTCCAAAGGTGGTAGAGTGCCTGCCTAGCAAGTGTAAGCCCGGAGTTCAAGCCCCAGCACCATCACATTCACACAGACTTATGTAGAGACATGAAGAGACTAACTTGGTAGAAAGGAAGAACCATTGGGCTTTCACATGCTGTCAGGGCTTGCTCTTTTTCTCACCTATGGAAGTAGAGCACAGCAGCTCTCCTGGCACTGATGAGTACACTGCTGACAGGACTCCTTACAGATCCCCTATAATCTGTGCGCCCTTGGAGTGTTTGTATTTCTTAGTGAAAAAAAGATTTTCAACCTGGTGGCAGTTATACTGATAAAAATGTAGGCTTTCAAAATAAGTGACTAGAGGGCTGGGGATATGGCCTAGTGGCAAGAGAGCTTGCCTCGTATACATGAGGCCCTGGGTTCGATTCCCCAGCATCACATATACAGAAAACGGCCAGAAGTGGCGCTGTGGCTCAAGTGGCAGAGTGCTAGCCTTGAGCAAAAGGAAGCCAGGGACAGTGCTCAGGCCCTGAGTCCAAGGCCCAGGACTGCCCCCCCCAAAAAAAACCAAAAACAAAAACAAAAAATAAGTGACTAGAATAATTCTATGTCATGGAATTAATTTTTACTAACTTGGATTGTGTTGTAGTCAGGGTCCTTAATTTATGGCTTCCAGAATACACAAGAGGCTGGCATATGATTCTAATAAAGAAGTAATTCTGAACATTATTCATAAAAAGGCTCTGGAGAAGCTAGGAACATCAATACCAAACTTCAAACTCTATTACAAAGCCATAGTAATAACAAAAAAATCCCCACAAAAAAACAGCTTGGTAACGGCACAAGAATTGGCCTGAGGAACAGTGGAGTAGGATAGAAGACCTAGAAATGAAGCCATTGACATATAGAAACCTAATATTTGGATAAGGGAGCCAAAAACACAACAAATGGTGCTGGCAAAATTGGATACCCTTGTGCAGAATACTGAAACTAGATCCTTACACATCACTGCACCAGAATCAATTCTGAGTGGATCAAAGATCTCAATGTAAGGCCAGATAATGTGGAAATATTACAGGAATGTTATGGGTTGAAACTTCCTAAGTAAGGATCCAGATTCACAATAAATCAAAGAAAGATTGGATAGATGGGATTGTATCAAACTGATGAGTTTCTGTATGACAAAGGACATAGCTAACAAGATAAATAGAAAGCCCACAGACTTGGAGAAGATTTTTACCATCTATACATCAGACAAGGGCCTTATATCCAAAACAAACTTAGAACTCAAAAAATTAACCCCCCCAAATGAACCTACAAGCACACAACACAATTAATGAATTGGCTAACCTCTTAAAGAGTAATTCCCGAGACATAGAAGTAAGAATGGCCAATAGTTGCATGAAATGTTCAACATCTCTGACCATAAAAGAAACACAAATCAAAACAATGCTGAGATTCTACCTCACCCCAGATAGAATGGCTATTACCAAGAAAACTGACAATATCAGATGCTGGTGGCCTAAAGGAAACCTTACGTACACTGTTAGTGGGAATATAAACTTGTTCAACTACTCTGAAAGTGTTATAGAGGTTTTCAAAAGATGAAACAAAGGACCTAAGAGATGACATGGAAATCATCAGGAAAGACCAGTCAGAAGGAAAAGAGATTGGAAATTAAGTAGCTAGCCTACAGTCCCGACTAACTGACTCAGAGGATCGAATCTCAGGAGCTGAAGATTCCCTAGAGTCTATGGAGAAAGATAAAAAAACAATACAAAACCAATCCAATCGACAAAGCAGATCATTCCAGGAGCTTCAAGACACAATCAGGAAGCCCGATTTAAGGTAATAGATATTGAGGAAAACCTAGAGACAGAAGTTAAGGGAATAGGAAACCTATTTAACCGAATATTAGCCAAGAACTTCCCAAATATCCAGAAGGATAGGCCTATACAGATACAAGAAGCATTTAGAACCCCAAACCAACCAGACCAGAATAGGACATCCCACTGACACATTGTCATCAAAACAGGATCAGTAGAGTCCAAGGAAAGAATCCTTAAAGCTGTTAGGGAGAAGAAAACAATCACATATAAAGGAAAAGCAATAAAAATTACCCCAGACTTCTCAGCAGAGACCATGAAAGCAAGAAGAACCTGGAATGAGGTATGCCAAACCCTATATAAAAATAACTACCAAGCAAGAATAGTGTACCCAGCTAAACTCTCATTTATAGCCGAAAGGCAAATAAAAGTCTTCCACAATAAGGAAAAACTGAAACAATATATCTCCACCAAACCAGCTTTACAGAAAATCCTCAAAGATGTACTACACAAGGAAAATAATCAAGATCCCAATACAGACAGAGAAATGAACCCTAAATAGTAAACCGGAATATCAGATCAAGAAATGGGAAGACACAGCTTTTAACAAGATAGTGATAATGAAAGGAACAAATGATCATCTCTCAGTCCTAACTCTCAACATTAATGGTCTTAATTCTCCAATAAAATGAAAATGGTCTTAATTCTCCAATAAAACGACATAGGCTCATAAATTGGATCAAAAATCAAGATCCATCTTTCTGCTGACTCCAAGTGACACATCTATGCAGCAAAAGTAAACATCTTCTAAAAGTGAAAGGCTGGAATCAAATCTACCAAGCAAATGGCCCCTATAAGCAGGCCAGAGTTACAACCCTAGGATCAGAAAAAATTGATTTCAAATTAAAAAAGATAAGAAGAGACAAAGAAGGTTACTACATACTTGGTGGGATCCATCTTTCCCCTTGATGGAAGGGGCTTGATGCACCTCCCCCAGCCCTAGGGAATGCGGCCCTACTACCCCCTCTGGATTGGAATCCAGAGGAATCGGTTGGGCAAACAGCCCCCAACCTTCTAGCCAGCCCGGCGCCTACCAACCAGCCCTGGTTCGGCGCACTCGAGTGACGTTAGCCCTTGGGGGTCAGGTGATACCTTTCAGCCTATCGACATCCTGGCCAAACCCTTCCCTCAGAATCATCTCCCCTTGTCCTTCTCTTAATAAAGTCAGTTTGCTCTAAGAAGCCGGCCCCGTTGCATATGTTTGCCAGACTTCTAGCGTAAGGAGGAGATCACATATCTGCGGCAGATCACGTGCGTGTCAGGTCGGAGCTATCTCCTCCGTTCCACTCTAGCTTATTTGCAGGTCGAATGACTAGGGGAGACGGAGTGAAAAGGAGAATGGAAAGGAAGAAGTAAGAGTCCGAGCCGGGAGGGGCAAAAAACCCCAACATTAAGGAATCTCTCATACAGGAAGATATAACCATTCTAAATATCTACACACCAAAAGCAGGAGCACCCAACTTCATCAAACAAACACTACTGTCTCTAAAAACACTCATAGACCCAAACACATTGATAGTTGGGTACTTTAATACTCCACTATCACCTCTGGATAGATCAACATGCGAAAAACTGAACAAAGAAACCACAGAACTAAACAACTGCCTAGATCAAATAGACTTAACCGACATTTACAGAATAGTCCTCCCAGCAACAACAAAATTAAATCAATTAGACACACACAAAAAAATCGAAAGAATCAACAAAACAAAGAGTTGGTTCTTTGAGAAAATCAACAAGATAAGACAGATCCCTAGCAAACCTGACCAAAAAATGAAGGCAGCACACTCAAATAAACAAGATCAGAGATGAAACACATAACATCACCACAGACAAAACCAAAATTCAAAACACAACAAGGGACAATTTTGCAAACCTTTGTGCCAACAAATTCAAGAACTTGGAAGAAATAGATTATTTCCTAGAAAAAATTGATATCCCCAAACTCCACCATGAAGATTTAAACCTTCTGAACAGACACATATCCAGTATTGAAATAGAAACGGCAATAAATGATCTCCCATCCAAGAAAAGCCCATGTTCAGACGGATTCACAGCAGAATTCTACAAGGCCTTCAAAACAGAACTCACACCAATATTTCTCAAACTCTTCAATGAAATTGAAAGAGAACGTTCACTAATAGATACATTCTATGAAGCCAGTATAACCCTCATCCCAAAACCAAGAAGGGACTCATCATGGAAAAAGAACTATAGACCCATTTCCCTGGTGAACATAGATGCAAAAATTCTCAACAAAATTCTGGCCAATCAATTTCAACAGGTCACCAAAAAATTCATACACCACGGTCAAACTGGATTCATCCCATGGATACAATGTTGGTTCAATATATGCAAGTCAATTAATGTAATCCATCACATCCACCAGAGCAAGGTAAAGAACCACATGGTTATATCTCTGGATGCAGAAAAAGCATTCAATAAAATCCAGCACCCATTTATGCTAAAATCCCTGGAAAAACTGGGATTCCAGGAAACATTCCTGAATACAATCAAGGCAGTTTATGACAAACCAACAGCAAGCATAACTCTAAATGATGAAAAACTAAAGCCATTCCCTTTAAAATCAGGATCAAGACAGGGATGTCCACTCTCTCCCCTGCTCTTCAACATAGTACTAGAATTCCTAGCCAGAGCAATTAGGCAAGAAGAAAGTATAAAGAGGATTCAAATAGGAAAAGATGAAGTTAAACTTTCTCTCTTTGCAGAGGACATGATCCTATACCTAAAGAACCTCATTGATTCTACTCCCAAGCTACTGGGGCTGATCCAAAACATTGGCAAAGTTGCAGGATATAAAATAAACCCTCAAATATCAATGGGCTTTCTATATGCTAATGACCCAAAAGCTGAAGCTGAAATGAGGAAAGCAATTCCTTTTGCAATAGCCTCAAAAAACAAAATACCAAGGAATAACCTTTACCAAAGAAGGGAAAAAGCTCTATGATGAGAACTGTAAAAATATGAAAACAAAATTAAGGCAGAACTAAGGAAATGGAAAACCCTCCCACGCTCCTGGATTGGGAGGATTAACATAATCAAAATGGCAATATTGCCAAAGGCTATCTACAAATTCAATGCAATACCGATTAATATCCCAACACCATTTTTTAATGAAATAGACGAAGCAATCCAGAAATTCATATGGAACAATATAAGACCCAGAATAGCCAAAACAATCCTAAGCAGAAAGAACAGTGCTGGAGGAATTACAACCCAAATTCAAGCTGTATTATAAAGCTATAGTAATAAAAACATCTTGGTATTGACACCGGAACAGGCCTGAAGACCAATGGAACAGAATTGAAGACCCGGGAATGAACCTACAGAACTACGCCTAGTTACTCTTTGATAAAGTGGCTAAGACAATAGTTTGGAAGAAAGGTAGGCTCTTTAACAAATTGTGCTGGAAAAACTGGCTCAACACATGCAACAAACTAAAACTAGATCCTTACATATCACCCAGCACCAAAATCAATTCCAAATGGATTAAAGACCTCGAAATCAAAACAGACACCCTGAAAACACTAAAGGAAGAAGTAGGAGAAACACTTGGGCTCCTTGGCGCAGGACGGAACTTTCTGAACAAAGACCCAGAAAGGCTATAAATCAAAAAAAGGTTGGACAAATGGGACTGCATCAAACTGCAGAGCTTCTGCAGGGCAAAGGACATATCTCGCAAGAAAAACTGAAAGCCCACAGATTGGGAAAAGATCTTTACCGGCCATACAACGGACAAATGCCTCATATCTAAAATATATACAGAACTAAAAGGATTACATTCCTCCACAACAAAACCAGAAAGAACCAATAGCCCTCTCAACAAGTGGGCTAAACACTTAAAAAGAGACTTCTCTGATGAAGAAATGAGAATGGCCAAGAGACATGAAAAAGTGCTCTACATCACTGGCCATAAAATAAATGCAAATCAAAACAACATTGAGATTCCATCTCACCCCAGTAAAAATGTCCTTTATCAAGAAGACTAACAATAGCAAGTGTTGGAGGGGATGTGGCCAAAAGGGAACCCTACTTCATTGTTGGTGGGAATGTAAACTGGTTCAGCCACTCTGGCAAGTAGTATGGAGATTCCTCAGAAGGCTAAACATAGAGCTCCCCTATGACCCACTTTTGTGTATCTATCCAAAAGACCACAAACAAGAACACACTAAAGCCACCAGAACAACAATGTTCATTGCAGCACAATTTGTCATAGCGAGAATCTGGAACCAACCCAGATGCCCCTCAGTAGACGAATGGATCAGGAAAACGTGGTACATATACACAATGGAATTTTATGCCTCTATCAGAAAGAATGACATTGCCCCATTTGTAAGGAAATGGAAGCACGTGGAAAAAAATTATACTAAGTGAAGTGAGCCAGACCTAAAGAAACATGAACTCTATGGTCTCCCTTATGGGGAATAATTAGCACAGGTTTAGGCTAGTAACAGCAGAGGATCACAACAGCCCAATAGCTATACCCTTACGAACACATAAGATGATGCTGAGTGAAATGAACTCCATATTATGGAAATGATTGTTATATCACTGTTGTAACTACTGTCAAAGTGCTCTGTGTAACTGTAGCTTCTATTATTGATGATCCTCTTGTATCCCCTTCCTGTGGTTGTACCTACACTATCTCTGTATCTTATCTGAGTATATTGGAAACCATATATACTGGTAAACAGTGATATATAGGGTAAAAAATACAAACAACTACAAAAGCAATACTTGCAAAACTGTTTGGTGTAAATGAACTGAACAACTCAAGGAGGGGAAGTGAAAGGGGTTTTGAGGAGGGGGGATTGAGGGGCGAGGTAACAAACAGTACAAGAAATGTATCCAATGCCTAACGTATGAAACTGTAATCTCTCTGTACACCAGTTTGATAATAAAAATTTGACAAAAAAGACTTAACATAAAGCCTCACCATAACAGGGGAATTTCACTCCTTATCCATTACACAAGTCACCAAATTAAAGTGGCCAGCACAACCATGTTTACTGTAGCATTGTTTTCCATAGCCACATTATGGAATCAATCCAAATGCCCTTAAATGTAGTAATGGGTCATGAAAATGTGGTATATCTTTTGCATTTCCATATCTTCTTTTCCATCAGAATGAATGATATTGTACCATTCTAAAGGAATGGAAAGATTTGGAAAAAACATAGACCCAAAGAAACATAGGTTACATGGTTTCATTTTGGTGAATAGAATGTGCCTATAAATCTACAAGCAATGGCACTGGATGGTAAAACAAAATAAACTAGAGCCTGATAAATTATATAGGTCTATAGACAGTCACACTGTGTTACCAAAATAGTATATTCATAGGAATGAATCACAAAGACTTTACAGCTATATGTGTATCTGATCATATAAAATAATATATTACAAAATAAACTCTAAGAAATGGAGACAAGAATTTTTTTGTTGCTGATTTTGTTTTCTTTTACTTTTGCTTGTTTGTCTTTTGGAGGGCAAGGGAGGACAGAAAAGATGGAACAACGGGTGTGCAAATGCTGCAGTGGTACTCACTATACACTTTGTGGAAAATGAACTACACAACTTGTGAGTGGGGATGGGAGAAAAAAACTGGGGTAGAGCAAGGAAAGAAGAGACATGGTTCAAAACGAAATGTACTTACTATCTTACTTATTTAACTCTAACCACTCTGTTCATTACCTCTACAATAACAATAAAATATATTTAAAAATATTCTTGAGAGTGTACATCTTTGTCAGGTTCCTGAATTCAGAGGAAATAGTTTGCTTTCTCTATCACTTAGTTTAATATTGGCTAAAGGTATATTACATATACACATACATATACATATATCAAACATATTATATAGTATAAGACATTACATATAATACATATATCACATACAATATTTTATATATGTACAGTTTAATATATATTTCATTCATTGTACAAGTATATTCTCTTAGAGTGTTGTTCTATAGTTTCATTCCTGTATATGTGTCCTTATTTGGTTTTGATATAAAGTAATGCTGCCATAATACAGCGAGTATGAAAATAGTCCTTCCATTTCTATTATATATAGATATATCAATCTATACTTACAATGATTTACTGGTGTAGTGGTAATCAGGATAATTGAGTTATGAATCATAACTTTTCTTCTCATTCTCTCTTAAATTGTGCAGAAGTGACTTAAACATACATACATATTCACACCTATATGCATATAGGTGTGAATATGTATTTCTATGTATATATGTAAATACATAGATATGTATTATATAAATACATATATGCATATAGCACATGTGCATAATATATATACATATACATATATATATATATATATACATATCTTTTACATACATTCTATTCAGATGTCTACACTGGCATAGAAGGCCGAGAGTTACCCTCAACACATTGCTGTTATGCTAGTGTTTTTCATTGATATCTTGGAGATGTTTTTCAATACATTTCAGGTTTTTTTTCATAGAATTTCTAAGATTGGGAATATGATCTTAATTGATTAAGTTCTGTTACAGGACATTAAAAAGTGTGTGGTTGGATTTTTGATTGCTATCAAGATCAAAGTCTTTGAGGGCAGTTTAGTCTTTTGTGGATTTGGATCAATTTTCCTGACCCAGGATAGTGCTCTCTAATTTTGGTTCCAGAATTTACAGATTTCAGTCTGGATTGATCCTGTTGCTGTGGATTGTTTCAATATTCTGTGGTACTCCTGGTGTGGTATACTTTTCACCTCACAGATGGGAAGTGAAAGAGAGAAAGGGAGACCTGGGGTCCATCGACTTCTCTAAGGCCAAACCCACAAACTCCCTCTAGCTCCATCGTATGAAGTTCCCAGGAACCCTCACTAAGAACAAGTCATGAATCATGTCTTTACCACCTAAGCCTTGGAAGGATAGTCAGGATATAAACCACAGAAATAAAAAAAAATCCCTAGAAATTTAAAGGTATACCTACTAGAATGAGGGAAATCTTGACATAATCAGAGTGATATTTTAGCTTATTTTATGATGTGTGAACCTGATTCTCAGTGTGGGTTTTTTCCCCTTGAATTTTTAAAAAATAAGTTTACCAAGATTTTATCAGGAAACTTGGAAATTTTGGAAGAACTATGAGCAACTTTTTTGGAGATTCTGCAAGAAAAACTTTTTACTACTTTGTATACCACAGAGACAGTCTACTTGTCATGGTCCTTGAAATACTTGTCCATTCCTAGATGGAAAACTGGAAAGTGAGTTTTTCTTTCACTATTTATTTCTGTTCTTCATTTCTTCTTGTTGTTTTAGTTAGGTGGGGTTGTACTGTAGGTTTCTTCATACAAATTCTTTAAAAATAAAAGTTGTGAATTCTAGGACATAGAGGGAAGTGTTGTTTGTTTCATTTTATTCCACTTGATGATGTGAATTTATCACTGTCTGAGGTTAACACTAAGTGACCTCAGTAGCTTACTAGATTATATCTGTGAGAGAATACAATCTTTCAGGATAGATGTATGCTCTAAAAAATAAATCCTTTGTTCTGGATTAAAGCTTCTTTTTTACTTCACAAAGATTTCAACACAATTTTTCATACTCATTCTGTATTAGAAAACACAAAATTTATATAAATATACATGCCATTAGAATTTTGCAAAGAAAATAGAAGGGAATCTTACTGAATTCAAATATTGGTCATAACTTAAACACGTTTTGAACATTTAACAGTTATATAGACTACTTGTCAAATACAGTGTGCTCATTTTGACTCAAAATTCAATAATTTAAAACAGAGCTTTTCCAATTCTTTCTTTCCCTTCACAATAGCCATGAAAGAAAAGAAAGAGGGTAAATTTTATGAAACTGACACTAGCATCATGAGACAAATGCACATTAACAGAACTATAACCCAGTAATGCAGCCTTTACAGAGCCTATGTTAAAGGAGAAAAATAATAATAAAAGTTTCAGGTTCCATATTTCATTATTATAAGCACAATGATTCAAAAATATCAACTACATAAGTGCCTGCAAAACTATATATTACTTGTCAGCTTAATAAAATCTTAAATGACCACTTTCATCATTGTGGCTCTATAGTCCGTGTGACTTTCCTGAAGGCCTCTTTGACATCCTTGTTTCTCAGACTGTAGATGAGAGGGTTGAGCAGGGGGTTGATGAGGGTGTAGAACATGGCTCCCACTTTGGTTTGCTCCTTATGGTAGTTGGAGCTAGGACTTGAGTAAATAAAGAGCAAGGAGCCATAGAAGAGTGTGACAGAGACTAAGTGAGAAGCGAAGGTGGAGAAAGCCTTTTGCCTTCCGGAGCCTGAGCGGATCCTTAGGATTGTCACCAGGATGTTCAGATAGGATACAATGATGGGAATCAGACAGGAGGCGACAGTGACAGCATCCAAGATGGCAATTATTTTCAAATAGACTGTAGTGTCTGTACAGATCATTTTTATCAATGGCAGTACATCACAGTAAAAGTGGTCAATAGTATTATCTCCACAGAAACTCATCCTGAATGTGTTGGTAGTGTGAGCTATGGCATTCAAAAAACCTCCTATATAGGACCCCACAACCAGCCCAATGCAGAGAGAAGTAGACATTTTAGCTGAATAAACCAGTGGGCTACAAACAGCCACATAGCGGTCATAGGACATTACAGCCAGCAGATAGCACTCAGCATAGGCTGCCACACAGGAGAAGAA